>NC_042286.1:12452415-13079915 GCF_901000725.2 Takifugu rubripes | reverse complement strand
AACCAGTTTAAATGCTCATAAAGGCAGCAAACAACAGTCAGCAAGAGACTGCTGACCAGTCCGGAAACCAAGATAAACAGTCGGTAAATAAACAGTCAGCAAATAAGACGGCTCACTTACAGGAGATAACGCAGTCAGAGAGAATCAAGGATCAATAAACCAATAATAGGCCTAATCAGGGGCCTGTTTCCAGTCAGCCAAACAGTCAGCAAAGTACAACCAACAACGTCTTACTGACTGTTCATGCAGCAGAGTCCCAGCAGCAGTTTGTCCTGGAAACAGCAGGCGACAAAATGATGATGATGAGCTGGTGCCGATCGCCCAGCGAGAGAGAATCAGCCCTTTAAATAAGCTCCCTCTCTCTCTCTCTCTCTCTCTCACACACACACTCACACACACACACACACACGCACACACACACACACACCTTCTCATGGTGGTGGGAGGAGCCACCACAGCAGGTCGCCCTGAGACGTTTCAGTGCTTCGTTCAGAACTTTTTTAAAACCAACTTCTTTTATTTTTTTTGCTTCTGTTTCTTCATCAGGGACAGAAACAAAGATGGCCGCCACTCCAGGTGGATGTTCTGGTGATGTCATCAGGACTGTGGTGCATGCTGGGAGATGAAGCCGTGGCGTGGAACCAACAACCGTTTGCTGGTCGGTGGAGGTTTTACCGACCCATTAATCGATTAAGGGGGGGGGGTTGCTGTGGCAACTCATCAGCAAATACAAATGTATAGAGAGATGGTCACGTGATCCGGGAAGGAAGGGGGGGGGTCGCCAGTTTGAGTTTTCTTTGGGGGTGTCTGGTTTCGCCGTTATCCCGGGATCAAACCACACAACAGTCTAATCCTTTAATCTGCTACACAAATTCCTGCTGTGATTTGGACAGCAGCCCAACAGAGTCACGGTCCCTCCAGGGGTCCAATCAGGGGTCCAACCAGGAGTCCAATCAGGAGTCCAACCAGGGGTCCAACCAGGGGTCCAACCAGGAGTCCAACCAGGGGTCCCTCCAGGGGTCCAACCAGGAGTCCAACCCGGAGTCCAATCAGGAGTCCAACCAGGGGTCCAACCAGGAGTCCAACCAGGAGTCCAACCAGGAGTCCAACCAGGGGTCCCTCCAGGGGTCCAACCAGGAGTCCAATCAGGAGTCCAACCAGGAGTCCAATCAGGAGTCCAACCAGGGGTCCAACCAGGGGTCCAACCAGGAGTACAACCAGGGGTCCCTCCAGGGGTCCAACCAGGAGTCCAACCCGGAGTCCAATCAGGAGTCCAACCAGGGGTCCAACCAGGAGTCCAACCAGGAGTCCAACCAGGAGTCCAACCAGGGGTCCCTCCAGGGGTCCAACCAGGAGTCCAACCCGGAGTCCAACCAGGAGTCCAACCAGGGGTCCAACCAGGAGTCCAACCAGGAGTCCAACCAGGGTTCCAATCAGGAGTCCAACCAGGAGTCCAACCAGGAGTCCAACCAGGAGTCCAACCAGGGGTCCCTCCAGGGGTCCAACCAGGAGTCCAACCAGGAGTCCAACCAGGAGTCCAACCAGGGGTCCAACCAGGAGTCCAACCAGGAGTCCAACCAGGAGTCCAACCAGGGGTCCCTCCAGGGGTCCAACCAGGAGTCCAACCCGGAGTCCAACCAGGAGTCCAACCAGGGGTCCAACCAGGAGTCCAACCAGGAGTCCAACCAGGGTTCCAATCAGGAGTCCAACCAGGGTTCCAACCAGGAGTCCAACCAGGAGTCCAACCAGGGTTCCAATCAGGAGTCCAACCAGGGTTCCAATCAGGAGTCCAACCAGGGTTCCAACCAGGAGTCCAACCAGGGGTCCAACCAGGGGTCCAACCAGGGGTCCAACCAGGGGTCCAACCAGGAGTAGGGTCTGGGAACCCTCAGACCTTCAGGAGCACCTGTAGGAACAAAACGTTTGGAGCTTCTGTCACGCCGACCAATAACCACAACAGAAGGGCTGTTGTCCATCACAGGGCAGGTGGGGACAACCAGAGAGGCTTCCATCACTCTCACCAGGACCTCCGCAGCTCCAGGAGGACTCGGTGATGGTGCTCCTCAGAGAGGGACTAACCTGTGTCCAGGTACAGGGGCAGGAACTGGGCTCCCATCGTGCAGCTGGTGGAATGAAGCACAAGTGTCCTGGAGGACCTTATAAAAACGTCCTGGAGCGGAGATAAAGACAACAAACACGGAGGCCGGTTGATCTCCTCGGCCCCTCGACTCTGATCTGACTGATAAAAGTTCCTCTTTCCGAGCACCAGAAACACAAACACTCTCTTCCTGGAGGATGGAGCCGTGGCCAAAGCCAACAGCAGGTTTGCGGCTGATGATATCAGCAGCATCTGCGGGGAGCTGGGACCTGCTCCAGTTTCCAGCCAACGTTTGCAGAGCAAACACAGGTAAGATTCTGAAAGGAGTTCAAAAGCTCCAAAAGGCCCAGAAGCTCCGTAGGTGAGAAATGGGCCGTGTATATTTTCATGCTAATGTCCTCCTGTCATCTATTCCAGGCCTCCAGAATTTAATCCAGAGCAGATGTTTTATCAGACGCTGGAATCAGTCTGAGCTCCCACTGAGCAGCTACATCCTGTCCAGAACCTCCTCCGGGCCAGCAGGGGGCGCTGATGAGTGCAGCAGGACCAGTGGATGAAGTCCCAAAGGTTCCTTAAAACCTCGTGGACGGTAATGTTGGCAGAATTAGCGAGCCGCGGCTAGCACAATCTCATTTTCATCTTAATATTTTTTATTTTATTTTAAATTAAAAATCAAATTAAAATAAAGTTGATAAAAGTTGTTTAGCAGCAAAGGTGAAATGGACCCTTCTCTACTGGACCAGGAGGGCCTGTAAGACCGCGGTCGCCGTGGCAACGAGCGAGCTTGACGTTTAGGTTCAAATGGGACCATGGCCAGAGGTGACCGCTGATGTGTGTGTGTGTGTGTGTGTGTGTGTGTGTGTGTGTGTGTGTGTGTGTGTGTGTGTGTGGTGTGTGTGTGTGTGTGTGTCAGAGTGAGTCTGTCATCTCATGTTGTGTAAATGTTGTGTTCTCACCGAGTTTGTCCAGGAACCCTGGACCACGTGCCCGACACGTCAGAAGAACCAAAGTCACACTCTTGTGATTCATGAAGCAAGAGACCAACAACACGCTCGGCCGTTACCATAGCGACCACCTCTGCGCTTCGGGTTACCTCCTCGAACACAACAACTGGAGCCAGGAAGCTCCGGGGAACGTCGGAGGGACTCAGCCCATCGTCACGTGTTGGGGACACGTCCGATCGGGTTTGTTCCCCCCCAGCAGAGCTCAGATGTTCCCTCACATCTCCGTCACCTTCGTGTTTAATGGTAAACAAGGAGCTAAATGTCACAAGCGTCAACTTTCCCCGCGCTTAATTGACATAAGAGGCTCCAGAAGGTTTCCAGCTCACACCTCCGGACCTCCGTCCATTCCTGAAGCTCCTTCAGAGGGAGCAGAACTTCTGCCAGAACTCAAGATTCTTCTTCTCCTGGAAGAATTTGTGACGTTTCCCACAAACTTTTTACCTTTGGAAAAAGTCCAAGATTTTTCTCTCAGCGTGAGACCTCACGTTTGTGTCTATGGTTTCCACTGCACACACACACACACACACACACACACACACACACAGAGACACACACACACTTAAACCCAGCTCAGTGTCGGGACTCGACTGTTATTTTGACTTCATGACGGCGGCTGAAATAATGAGGAGGGGGAAAAAAAGATGAAAATGGAGAAACCGAAACGCACGAAAGAGCCAAAAGTGTCTGTCAACACTTGCAGAACTTTATTAGCCGCGAGCGAATCCTGAAATAATCCAACTGAAACATTCTGGGAGAAAATGGGGGAAGCAAAATATGAAGTGCAGATTAAAATACCAGAATGACATAATCCTCGAATTTGGTGTTGGGATCAGAACAAAATGAGAGAGAGAGACCTCAGTTGTTCCCCAGCTCAGGGAGGTAAAAACAAGCATGGGGGGGGGGGGTGTACAGCAGCCCACCACCAGGGGGCACCAACAGAGCTCCCGTCGGCTTTTATTCGCCGACCCTGACTTGACTGTAACAGACGAGGCGGCGACAGATGCAAAGACCAGATGTTACTTTATTAGTGGAGGAAATTACAACGACAATCAAGACGGAACGTGAAGAAGTTTACCGAGTGTAAAAAACTGAGGAGGGAGAGAGAGGGGGGGGGATTGAGAGAGAGAGAGGGAGAGAGAGAGAGAGGGAGAGAGAGAGAGAGCGAGAGAGAGAGCGAGCTTGTTGTTGCCGGTGTCCCGTCACTTCTGGCCCAGCTGGGACAGCTGAGGACGACAGGACAAACACACTTAGTGGAAGTGCTGCGTCAACAGACAAGAACCTCCCCAGGTGAGACTCACCTGTCTAATAAACTGAGCAGCACTGAAGAGTTCACTGCAGCCGTAGATCACCTTCTTCCCCTGTTTGACCTGAGACACACACACACACACACACACACACACACACACACACACACACACGGTCAGAACCAGCTGTAGCAGCAGGACTGGAGCCGCAGCAGTCCCACAGTACCTTGGTGTAGTCCACCAGGTTCTGGTACTCGATGTAGTTTCCTCCTCCAACAACAAAGACGATGGCCTGAAACACACAAGACACCCGGCTGAACTCGGGTTCTCCCCACAGAGACGAGTCAGACAGCAGAACCGGCACGGACTCACCTCCTGAAACGGGTTCTTGTTCCGGGGGATGGAGCTGCGGACGAGAGTCACACGGTGAGTTTAGCCATCAGACATGGAACATTGATCAGCTTCGGTCGTACCTCTCACTTCCCCTCAGCAGCTTTGGGTCAAAGTATCGATATTCGTCCGTCTCCTGCAGAGGAAAACAGTGGATCAATGGACATCCTGCAGAACCGATCGATCGTTTGCAGCTTTGAGTCGTCCTGCTGTTGATTTCTGATGGTTCTGATGAGCAGAGGCTTGTCAGAGCGACATTAGCTTAGCATCGGCCTGAACGATGGCGTGGAACAGTCAGCAGCTGAGAACTGATCAACATTTGTTGTTGGTTATTTAACAGGATGGAGCAGCAGGAAGTGACACCATGGAGAAGACCGATCAGAACCGGAGCAGAACCTTCTCGCTGCCTATGTGACAGAAATATGAGAGGATTTCTGATCAGACTCACAGGGTTTGACTTCATGTCCATCAGGCTGTCCAGGATCCGAGTGACTGGAAGGTTCTGAAAGAGCAGAAATGATGAGAAATGTATATATTTGAGGTGACTTGGAGTGGACTTAGAAGATTCTGGAGGTCTAAAATGCTGCTGAAGAAGAGCTGTTGGTGTGTTTCCTTCACGTCTCGCATTTTCTTTGTTTACTCAAAGATGAAAACTAAAAGTTCCTCCAGGCCCGGTTTGATTTGACGGGTTTGACTCTGCTCAGCTGCTGGAATGTTCAGGTTTGCTTTTCTTGGAGTCTCTCCTCCTCAGACTTTGGAGGAGGACGCATAAATATCAGGTGTGACAGCTCCATGGAGCGTCCACACATGGGAGGATGAGGTGGGTCTGATTATATATATATATATATATATATATATATATATATATATATATATATCAGCTTCTACAGCCACGCCCCCACTTCCTGTTTACACAGGAAACAGATCTGCAAGTCACAGGGCCCCTCCTCCCCTGCTCACACTCCTTAGTGAGACTCACGTGTTGTTTCAGCACCAGGTTCTTCACTCCCTCCATCACAAACTGGGAACCAGTGTTCATCACCCTGGAAAAGAGCCTGGGGGGAGGAGAGAGAGGGGGGAAGAGAGGGAGGGTAGGAAGGGGAGAGGGAGAGGTAGAGAGGAGATGGAGAGAGAGGGAGGAAAGAAAGAGGGGAGGAGAGGGAGAGGGGGGAAGAGAGGGAGGGTAGGAAGGGGAGAGGGAGAGAGAGGGAGGAAAGAAAGAGGGGAGGAGAGGGAGAGAGGTGATGAGAGAGAGAAGGGGGAGGAGAGAGAGGGAGAGAGGTGATGGAGAGAGAGAAGGGGGAGGAGAGAGAGGGAGAGAGATGGGGAGGGAGAGGGAGGAGGAAAAAGGGGGGAGAGAGGTGGGGGAGAGGGAGAGAGAGAAAGGGGAGTAGAGAGAGGGAGGAAAGAAAGAGGGGCGGAGAGGGGGGAAGAGAGGGAGGGTAGGAAGGGGAGAGGGAGAGAGGAGATGGAGAGAGAATGGGAGGAGAGAGAGGGAGAGAGGGGGGAGGGAGGGGGAGGAGAGGTGAAAAGAGAGAGAGGAAAAGGGGGGAGAGAGGTGGGGGAGAGGGAGAGAGAGAAGGGGGAGGAGAGAGAGGGAGAGAGGGGGGAGGGAGAGAGAGGAGGAGGAAAAAGGGGGGAGAGAGGTGGGGGAGAGGGGAGAGAGAGAAGGGGGAGGAGAGAGAGGGAGGAAAGAAAGAGGGGAGGAGAGGGGGGAAGAGAGGGAGGGTAGGAAGGGGAGAGGGAGAGAGAGGGAGAGAGGGGGGAGGGAGGGGGGAGGAGAGGGGAAAAGAGAGAGAGGGGGAAAAGGGGGGGACAGAGGTGGGGGAGAGGGAGAAGGGGGAGGAGAGAGAGGGAGAGAGAGGGGGAGGGAGAGGTGAGGAGGGGGAGAGGGGGAGAGAGGTAAGAGAGGGGAGAGGAGGGGGAGGAGAGAGGGAGAGAGAAGGGGGGGTGAGGAGAGGGGAAAAGAGAGAGAAGAGGAAAAAGGGGGGGAGAGAGAGAGAGAAGGGGGAGGGAGGGAGGGACAGGAAAGAAGCAGAGAGGAGAGGGGCAGAGGTAGAAATAGAGAGAGGGAGGACAAGGTTAGGCTGGTAGTTTCCTCCGTGTGAGGGAGGGAAACTGATCTGAGAGCAGCTGCTGGTGCTCAGAGGTGATGGACGACCGGCTGGAGACGCTCGTGTCTCCACCAACACGTCCAACACCGTCTCCGCTGGACGCCAGGACGCAGGCGTCCACGCCAGCGGCCCGTTCTGCCCACCTACCCCATCGGCTTCACTCCGCTGGTGCCGTAGTTGGCGGCCATCTTGGTGAACGTTCTGAAAAGGGAAAACAAACCTGCTATGAGGGTCTGAACGCAGAGCCGCCCAGAACCACCAGGGGGAGACTCACTTCCACTGCTTGATGTAGTTGAGAGGTGAAAGGTCACAGCCCGCGTCCAACAGAACCTTCTTGTACTGCTCCAGGTCCGACTGAAACGGACAGAAAAAGACCTCAGCCTTCATGCTTCGCCGGTGCTTGGTGAAGCCACGCCCCCTCTGGCCTGTCCCGCAGCAGGAGCTTTACCTCCCGCTCGCTTCTGAACTGCAATAACTCGGCCACGCGTCCTCCTGGAGGACCGAACGTCTCCGGTCCACAGACCGAACGTCTCCGGTTCTACGTCTACCTCGGTCTGAACCGCCTCCTTTGTTTGGCTCGGTCCACAGACGCTCCTTTGTGTGAAGCTGGTGTTCATTAGAGAGTTCCAGCGCCGTCTTCACCGGGAATAAAGTTTGATCCAGAGACGGGCGGTCCGAGCGCAGCGGGACCAAAACGGTCCCCTCGGCCGGGGACGGGGACGGGGACGGGCTCCTGAGCGGCAGGAACCGGCGGAGGGTTACGCAACCTGCCGCGCTGCCACTGTGGGTGGCTGGTTCTGTTGGACCCAGGCCTCAGAAGGGGACAGATGGACAGGGACATAAATCATCTGCAGACGCAGGAGCCACACCCACTCCAAGAGACAGGTCCCACGTGGATCGGTCCAGTCCCTCAGGACATCCTGGACTATTGTGCTTGAAGTCCGTCGGTTGGGTCGTTTTAATGGACACCAAGGACCCGTCCGTCTCTGAGGTTTGGTCGGGACGCGAGCGAGGACAGCACCCCCCCCCCAGAGGACGCACACAGAGGTTCCTCAGAAGGTCCCCGATGGAGGACAATCATTCCCAGGGCCTCGGGAGCTCCGGTGGTGTCAGAGGAGTGTTCCAAGAAGGTCCCCAGAGGGTCCACGGGGCTGAATGAGCATGTGAGAGGTCACTCTACTGAGCCCAGCCCTCAGGGGACACCTTCTGGTCCACCTTCTGGACCACCTTCTGGTCCACCTTCTGGATCACCTGAACAATTTCCTGTTGTTGGATTTCCACTTTTCAAGAACGTCCTGGCTGGGTCTCGTTGGAAATGTTGTCAGTTCTCTGATGTCCATCTTCTTAAGACGAATAAATAAGAAAAGCTGCATGAGGTCCAGACACGGAGGCACATCCAACAGACTCGGGAACATTCCCAAACCCAACCGAGGAGCGGTTTGGAAACCTCTCGCCGTTATTAATATGAACCCAAACAAGATCTTCAACGGGGGAAAAACCCGCAAATGTTGACCAAAAAAGGGTTTTGGTTCATTTTAGTACTGAGGGACAGCGTCATAATTCAGTTAGAGGGTCAGGACCTGAGAAAACACTGAGAGCACGAGGATGTTCCTCAGGCGCGTGTGTGTGTGTGTGTGTGTGTGTGTGTGCGTGTGTGTTACCTCAGATGGAGCCTGCTGAGAGGTGATGTAGTAGATGAGGAAGAGTCTCATTTTGTCTTCTGCAGTTCCAGCTGAACACAAACGCAGCACGAGTCAACATCTTCTGGACCACACTGTGCATGTGTGTGTGTGTGTGTGTGTGCGTGTGTGTGTGTGTGTGTGCGTGTGTGTGTGTGTGTGTGCGTGTGTGTGTGTGTGTGTACCGTCCGGGTCGCTGATGACGTCCAGCAGCGATTTATCTAAAGTCGACTTGCTCATCAGTTTTTCTTCATATTCAAAATAAACGTCCAGTTTCCGACTCTGAGGACAGAAACCACACGAGCAGCCTGAGCAGCCTCGACCGCGTCCACCCCAAAACAACCCTCCGCTGCGCGGTTACCATGGAAACAGACACAGGAACGTGCCTGCGAGCGCCGTACCTTGATGTGGTCGAGCACGGCCGTGGCCACGTTGGTGTGAAGATCGATCAGTCTCTTCTTCTCCAGCAGCTCAGGCAGCGAACTACAGCACAGGTGAGCGACAGGTGAGCGACAGGTGAGCGACAGGTGAGACAGGTGAGCGACAGGTGAGACAGGTGAGCGACAGGTGAGACAGGTGAGCGACAGCGTTCAGATTTCTGATGGCGTCATTATGTGAGGGCGAATTTCCTACCTGACTGCAGACGTGAGCTTGGCTGTGTTGTCTGACAACATGCTGATGGCTCCTTCATCCTCCCCCTCCAAACCCTACACACATACACACACACAGACACACACACACACACACACACCGACACACACACACACACACAGAAACGAATCTAAAGGCCAGAAGGTCTCAGCAGAACTAAATCCGAGGTTCCAGGTGTGTTTGTGGATCAGATGCTGGTTATCAGCTCCCAACGGTCACCGTGACCTTTAACCTCTGGCCCCCGGCGCCGTCTGTGTCTCACCATGATGCTCTTCAGCCGCTTGACCTCGTCCTCCTGGGCTCTGTAGGTGTCCAGCTCCTCCTGGACCGACTCGGCCACCTCAGGAAACGGGCTGTGGGGAAAAGCAGCACGGTGCAGAGAGGACGGTCAGCGTTTGTCCCCGACATCGAGCGTCTGTCCTGAGCGCCGTCATCACGCCGCATCGTCTCATGTCGGGGGAGCTCGGGGCGGAACGAACGCGCGAGGTCACGGCCGCACGACTGACCTGCCTTTGTGTTTCTGCCAGAATCTGTCAGCGGCCGTCAGGTCATAGGTCTTCTTGTTCTTCTTCTTCGGTCTGGCGCCGGCCGGAGATGGCTCCGCCCCCGCGCCCTCCTCTATCACCACCCTGTTGAGCTGGAAGTCCTGTTGAACAGAACACGTCACTGAGCTGCTCCACCTGCTGCCAGGCGACCTGTGACTGGTCAGCAGCTGTTTAGAACAGCTGGAAGGCTTCAGACTCCATTAAAGCCCAAAGTTTCAACCTTTCAGCGCCCTGAAGGTGAAGAAAAGCTCAGACCTGCTGGCAACTGTGTGTGTGTGTGTGTGTGTGTGTGTGTGAGAGAGAGAGAGAGTGTGTGTGTGAGAGATGTTGTATAACACATCTCTGTAGCTGTACATTCCAGAGCTGCCAGTACAGTATTAACCTCAGCACCTCAGAAGCTGTCAGTTGCCTGGCAGTGTGTGTGTGTGTGTGTGTGTGTGTGTGTGTGTGTGTGTGTGTGTGTTGGAATGAAGGCTGCTATCCACCAAAGACAGAAAACTTTGTTTATGAACTCAAATGATGACCTGTATATAAATATTCTTTTTCCTCACCTTTGATTCCAAATAAATAAAAAAAAAAGTAGGATTTAAACGGTTTAACGCGTTTTTTTTTGGTTCAGTTTCATTTTCGCGCCCCTTTTGCCCACAGCTCACCAGAACGTCGTGGATCAGCGCCTGATAGGTCCAGGTGTGGTGGAGGGGCGTGGCCATGTCGATGTTTCGATCCACCAGGACGAACAGAGGCCGCTGAAAACTGCGCAGGAGGAAACGGACGATCAGACGCTGAGGAAAGTGGAACTATCAGCGGTCTGGTGACCCGACAGAATCGCCCTGGTCCTGGCGGTCCAGGAGGCGTCACCTTAGCTCTGGGGTCAGCAGGAACCGTCAGGTGTGTTCCGATCTAACCGTTTTAGCTGCTTTTCTAAAGAAGTGAAGGGTAATTGGTGGCGTTCTGACCTGAACTGCCCGGACGCCATGTTGTCTCCAGTGAACAGGCTGTTTCTGGCGTCCCGCAGGTTCTCCCGCAGCTTCTTGTCCAACTTCTGCAAGAGGAACCAACAGCTAAATCCTCCACTTCCCCACAAACATGCTGCTATTGGACCTGAACCACCGTGGAACTAAAACTGACAGACGTTCATTATGTTGAGGAACTTTGTGGCCCTGAACTGACAACTGGCAGAAAATAAAAGATGCGCCCATTAACTCACCACAGCGACCATCTCGGCTGCGTTTCCACGGGGACAGCGGATGATCGGCACCGCACCTGATCAACAACAACAAAGAAATAACCTCACATCAGACATCAACACAAACACGTTCTGACTTCAGCTTTACAGCGGAACACCGCCACCTAGTGGACACGCGGGGAAGCGCAAGGAGAAACCGGAAGTCGTTTCTGTTAATGATGAAAAGCCCAACGACGGTCCGATTTCCTGTGTTCCTGAAGACACGACAGGTTTATTCAACTCAAACTCACCCAGAGTGACAAAGAAACAGAACAGACTGTCCACAATGGTGTCCATGATGGCCTCCATGTCCGTGTCCTGTAGGTCTGCTCTGTTGATGGCTGCAAGGAGACGCGGGTGAGACACAGCCTGGAGTTCGTATCATTTATCCCCCCGATACGTCTGATCGGCACATGACTCTTGGAAAGCATTCCTTAAAAATTCCCTCCTGCAGTGTCCATATATGAGGACGACCCACAATGCTTTGTGTTTCCTTACCTTGATACGATATGAGATGCTTGTTTTGATGGCAGAGGACAAACATGTCATCTTCGAGAGTGATAAAGTTTAGGTACTGATCATACACCTGAGGAGACACACACACACACACACACACACACACACACGGTCAGTCCAGTCTGACAATAATAACCACATAACTGTCGGTCGTGAGCCATCATTAGCAGCGCGTTTCTCACGGCCAACAGTTGGTAAAGAGTTCAGTGTAACCATGGTAACCTTGGTGACTTGAGCGACGGCATTAGCAGCTAATGCAGCACTGGCGATGTCTTCGAGTTTACTCCTACTGATGGCAGAGATGAAGTTCAAGTAGTAGGACTCGTACAGCTGATTCCTCAGATCCTACACACACAATAGAAGAGGAACATAACTTAAAACACTCCTGAGTTTCATTGAAGTGTCCTAAAACACTGCGTTCATGTGTGTGTGTGTGTGTGTGTGTGTGTGTGTACCTGACAGATCCTCTCAATGTTTGCTTCTGTCGGCATGACAAAGTAGACTGCTGGAACATCTGAGATTGGATCTCTGTCTGAATGAAGCAGACTAAAACACACACAAATCAATATATTCCATGTCACGCAAGTTGTGTTGTACACAGGTGTGTGTGTGTGTGTGTGTGTGTCTCACAGGTGGAGTGTGATGCCCATGTCCCTCAGCTCTTTGACAGACAGCAGAGGGGAGATGATGTCCTGTCCAAACCAGTCGTAGACCAACACCTGAGGACGGACACACACATGAGGCTCAGAATAGTACAGGAGTGTGTCCTGAGGGGCCGGAAGGCCGATCTGAGCAGAATTACCTTCCATACTGGCTCCACCGCTGTGTTCTTCAGAGGAGGAGCGTTAAAGTTGAGCATTCGCTTCAAGGCGACTGCAGAAAACGGTTTTACCACGTTATTACAACACCCTAGATATGGATGCTGCAGGAGTTAATCCCTAATCTCTTTCAAATCACCGAATACCTTTGTGCTTTAGCTCCAGAAGACATTTGACCACGTCATATACAACAGATTCCATTTTTATAGGGAAAAATAACCAACTGGCTGCTGACGTTTGACGCCAGTCAGTGAAGCTTAATGAAGAGTTAATTCAGTCCCTCTTGGACCTCCTGTGATTTGTGCAAGGTTCTACATTTCTGTCAAATTTTATGAACTGTAACTTATTTCCAAACAATTAGCAATTAGCTAAAAACCAGCCAGAGGCGGCTCTGATAGCTAGCCCCATTGATGCTATGTTGGATCACCTGTACGCTTACAGAGACGTTACGATTTACGTCTGTCTGCCACAATTGCGCGGTTTGAAATGCAAGTTTCTGGAATGAAAGCGAAACATCGCTCCTTAGTTTAAGCAGCTGCTAGTTTGGGGGAAAACAGCGGCTGGTGAGCTGGTCAGAGACGATAACAGTCCTTGGTTATTCCACTACCTCAGCCCGACGCTCGCTACAAAGCGTCGCGATACGTTGACTTCACGCTGAAAATAACAACTAACGAAGGCGAAAAACCCCTCGGACAAACCTGTCTGTCGCTCCCGGACGGACGCCGCCATGTTGGATGTTGTTGCTGGTGACGGAGGCTCTGATGACGTGGCAGCCCGGTGCTCCACAGATCGGAAAAGCGCGAGAGGTCTCACTCTGCGGAAGTTCGCAGAAACCAAGACACGAGCCCAGTCTTAATGATCATGCATCAATTCCTATCTCCCAAACCCCGCCCCCTCCCTGTTCGACACGCCCCCTCGGGTCCTGATTGGCTATCACCCCCACAGCCGCATCCCAAGCCGCACTTAATTGGAATCCATTGAAAGACCCATTCAAGAACTTTGACCGCCACTTTCCTGTGGCAGAATATGAGACCAAGAAACAGTCAAACCCGACAAGGTGGTTTGTTTCTGCATTTATATGCGACGTACAAAGATATAAAGGAACATGCAGCAAAACAAATGAAAGAAAAAGAGGCCAAATAATGAGTAGAAAACGGTAGCGGATGAGAACAAAACAGAAAACCACAACATTTTCCCCACACATTTGTTCATTTTTTTACAGAATAATCTAAAGAATAGACAAAATCTCTATAAAAACACGTATGTACAGGAGACATTAGGGGGGGAAAGCAGCATTAAATGTAAAGTTTACTGAGCTTTCACGAAATACTGGTGCCGATTTTTTTTAGCACTTTGCTTTTGTCTTCATCTAACTCTTCATTTGTCGTCATATTTGAAATAAAGACTTCAGTTCATCAAGGTGCTAAAAATCAGGACCAACATTTCATGAGAAGTCACACTGATGGATGGTGGAGGATCAATGATTCTCTTGTGTTCTTTGTGCATTAACTGTCGTTAATACTGATGAAAAGTGTTAGCAGTCTGGTCCATGATTAATAAAGCAGCCAGCCAGCAGGGGGCTTTGAGATGCTCTTAACGAAGCGGCGTTTTCTGAGGCAAGAACCACGCAAACATGGAGATAAAGTCATCAGGTGCTCCTGTAATTCTCTGAGGGGAGGAGGTACATGTGGTTGCTGACCACCTGCTCCATGGAGCCTTTGAAGGCCCGATAGGAGGAGGTGACGGGCAGGAGGAGGTGTTTGGAGTGCAGCTCCCTCTGAGGAAACAGTCCCTCATCTAGCAGCATCCCTGCACCTCCCTCATCTTCCTGCTCTCGCTCCAGCAGGGAGGAGGTGACTGCATGAAGGAAGGAGATGCTGGGAGGGGGGAGGAAGCCGGTGGCCGGGGGCTCTTCGGCTCCCGTGGCAAAGTGAAGGAGGTCGTGCAGGGAGACGGAACTCCGTCCAACTGAGGAAACGACGAAGGTTGAAGGTCAGATCTGTTTTAAGCTCACTGGAAAAACAACCAGGCTTGAGCAAAGTGCTGCACCAGCAAGAGAGAAGCTTCAAGCAAAGCTTGAGCTCTGCCGGGGTGCCCCTGAGCAAGGCACCAAACCCCTGTGGCCGTGCTGTGCTGACACTTCTCTCACGTTGGTGTAATGCTAAACATTTGGATTAAACTGTTTTCTCCCTCTTCCCTGTTCTAAAATCTTACAATAGACCATCGGGCAACAGGAAGAGAGGTGTAACGTGATTTCTGATGGAGGAATGAGCTGGTAGTAAGTTCTGATACGGATTTGATCCCTCAGGTACCTTCGCACTCCAGCAGGAAGTGTCTCCAGAAGGTGATGATGGGCATCTCTTTGTTCCGCCGCTCTTGGTCCTCAGAGAAGTTCACGGTGAAGAATCGACTGACCGCCTGACCCGTCAGCCGAGCCGAATCCTCGCAGAAGACCCGGAAGAACGCTGATGGGAAGAGCTGAACCTGGATGGGGAAGAAGGGAAGCTGTGAAAACTCCACCATTCCAACGCTGGGTCCGATTCTGAGAGTCAAACTCAAATCACCTGCTCAAAGACCCCCAGGGTGCGCAGCCCCTCCCGGAACCTGCGGGATCAGTCCACACGTGAATCCAAAAACAAACTAACGTACGTTCGAACTGAAACCGAGACGTTTCCACATCACAGCAGCAGAGGGTGGACGGAGGTGTGATCACACTTAAAGGATCAATGTTCTGACCTCTGCAGTGGCAGCTGCATCCTGGTGATCATGGTGAAGGTGACCAGATCGGCCACCAGCGCATCCTTCTGCTCCAGGCTGCTGAGGTCACAGCTGCAGCCAGCCAGCTGAAGGTAGTCCCGACTCGCCGCCACGACGGCGTTCAGCTCCCCCAAAGACTCCGCCTTCGCTATCTGTAAAGGAGCAGGTCGTCAAGCACCTCTACGCTCACGCGGGAGGGAAACCGTGCCTCTCACCTTGTTGACCTGGCAGGTGAAGTGCGAGCCAGGGGTCATGTGACTGACAGTCAGCGGCTGGTTGGCTGGGTAGTTGAAGAGACACTGATAAAGAGCGGGAGAGAAGAAGCCGACGGGGGGACCGCTGTGGACCAGAGCGAGCGCCAGCAGGCAGCCGACATCAAAGTACAGGTCATCGCGCAGAGCTGTGCACGCACACAGGGGGCGGAGACGTGAGGGGAGGGTTTGTTTTTGATAATACAAGTTACCTAATAAAAATGAACCAGTGATTAATTCAGGGCTTTTTACCTTGGGAATCCAGAGCCAGGTTTTTGGATCCATCTGGACCTTCAAACACCTCAGAATCCTGGATCTGCTGCATCAGCAGCTTCAGGAAGTGTTGCCTGGATGCGTCCCTGCCCAGGAGGCTGCTGGGAAATGTAGTTTGCAGGTCGCCTTTGAAGCTGAGCAGAAAGAGAAGACCATCAGTAAAGCTGGCGGATTCTGCCCTTAGCCAACAGAGGGAGACAAGATCACCTGACATTCAGAGTGTGGGCGGGGTCAAAATCGCTCCTTCGTACAAGCTCCACTCCTGCAGCCAGAGCCTGGACCCCACTGACCTCCACCTGCACGCTGAGGGGGCGGAGTTGATGGGCCAAATCCCTCAGAATGTCCGCAGAAGACCGTGATGCTGAAGCTAAGGCTGGCCTGAGAGAGGAAGCAAGATATACCATCTAAATCCCAACGAACCTGCTTAGATCATCAAAGGATAGTAGTGAACGTGGCGTCTGCGCCCCCTGGTGGCCGGAGTGAACAGACATGAAGTCCTCTTTCCCGTAGGAGTGTACCTCTTGGAGCTGATGTGTGGAGGGAGCGTCAGGTGGTGTTTGGACATCCTGCTCCTCATCTGACTTCTCTGAGGAGGTGAAACCAGGAAGGCTACAGAAGACCACAGAACAGCTCTCATTTTTAACCACTGCCAATATTTTAAATCACCCCAAAACCGAACGTCATCACACAACAGCTCAGGGTTCAACGCTGGTGGAAGCAGGCGAGTCGACCAGACCTTTGCCGTCTGTGGCCTTTGTGCAGTCGCCACAGGCCCAGTCTCTGTTGCCGGCCTTCAGCCTCGAACATTTCCTGTGAGTTCCCCTGGAGCCACAAAGTCGGCAACGAACCACCTTGAATGAGCTTAAACGGAGAAACCCACAAATCAGATGACTGTTTTCTCTGTACGGATGCTGCTTCGTCCGTACCCAGTCTTAGCGGAATGCGTGCGGCCGTCTCTGCAGAGGCATACGTCAGCGTCACAGTGGGCGTAAACCTCCAGAAGCTCAGAATAGGCATTTGCCTCCAACTCCCATGATGCATCTCTGAAAAGAAATAGGACTTTTACATGTTCTGTTTCCGGTTCAGAGGTTTTCCAACTGGTGTGTGAACACGATACCTCTCCGGGATGAAAATTCCCATCCGGAGCATCTCCGCCTGGAAGTTCTCCTTGTTGTTGCACAGAGTACATCTGAAGAAGAAGAGGCCTGCGCTGTGGGCCTGACGCTAACAGAAACAAAAAAAGCCTCCTGACCAATCCAGAAATGTCCAGTTTAACGATGTGACAACTCTGAAGTGGACATTCAAAGGAAAAAAGCATCTGAATTGAACAGCTTTAAATTGACCTCAAGGGTCAAAACTACAATTCCATGGAAAGAAAATCAAACATTTTAAAACAAAGTCATGATCCAGTTTTGGGTTAAATGAAATATCCTAAATGATGAATAATAGCTGCCATCATTGCGTCCAACCAGGACACAATCAGGTCCGATTCTGCACCTGCACGCAGTCACGGTGGAACCAGCTGCCGTGGCAGGACGGACATTTGAGGATAGCGTAGCCAAGAATGGGCTCGATGACGTCCAGGCAGATGGAGCAGGTCTGAGGCAGACTGAGGTCTGAGCTCACAGACAGGGTCTGAGCTGGCCGGTGATCAGGACAGTAGGACCTGGAACCCACAAACGGATGTTTACCTCCGAGCAGCTCATCGCTGTGACAGACATTGATGTGGAGGGAGAGTAAAGCAGCCATGACTCACGGGAAGAGTCCAGTAAACTGAGAAATGAACTGCAGCTTCCTGCTACAGGGGAAGTGGACCGTCTTCCTGCAGCTTTTGATGTAGCAGCCAACACATGCCCCCTTCATCTTGCACCAACAGCACGTCTGGAAGAGAGTTTTACCACATCTGAGTGTACGAAGCAACAGCAGCGGCTTGTAGGACAGAACCATGTCTGACCAGCCGGGCCGATCGGCGGATTTCCTGCTTGATGTCGTCCACCAGGAAGCCAAAGACGCCTTCGTGCTCCTCGCCACGCTGATAAACGCCACAGGACGTTAACTGAAACGTTATTATGAAAGAGAGTCATTTCACTGACATCAGTTTCATTATTCGCTGTTATCTCAACCACAAACGCTTGGTTTCGGAGTCGGTTGCGGTTTTTAATCTTTATGCATTTACTGTTTATTTATGTATTTATTGATGTACGTTATGAGACTTGAGTGTCCAGTGTGGGTAAAATGTATTGTTATTTTTAGAGCCATTGTCATCTTTATCATTATTACACAAGCACAACAGGAAGCAAGACTAACAAATATGAAAACTGAAGAAATCTGCATGCTCTGGTGTTTTCACCAGTATACAAATATCTCACCAGACAAAAGTAATGGATTGAGAAACCGTGTTCTCTGAGCACGACCTTATCCCCAAACAGGGCTGGATCATCATCACCGAGCCGGCAGAGTGCACATACTGGACACACACGGACACACACAGGTTAAAATGAACGCTTCCGTTTCATCCATCTGTGGTTTCTGGTGTGAGTTTGAACTATTTATTGATGACGGGCAAACACTCACGCTCCTCTACGCTGCGGTGAGCGCCACCACCCTGCTGCTGCGGCTGCTTCTTCTTCCTCATGCTGCTGCGACGTGACTGCAGGAACATACTGGTCAAAGTGAGAGCTCAGATCCACAGGCGCTCTACAAATCACACCCCGTGTAAAAAGATAGAACAAAGTCACATTATTCAGCCATCAGTATCCACTTTCCCTCTGGGATTAATCGGCTTGTCTCTCATAGGTTTCAGTTCATGCAAAAAAACAAGTGGTTGACTATTTCATCCGTCAATTAAGAGTAAAATAGATGGCATTTGTTTAGTACGATCTGGTCAGGTCATACAAGCCAGTATTCTGGTTTACAGAATAAGAGAAGATAGTTTTGAGTAGATTTTTATTTAAAGATAAAAAGGTGAGAATGAGGCCAACCAAATACAGGAAATGGTGGAATAGTGCAGATAGTGAGGAATGCCTGTGATACATAACAATTCCGTACATAATCAATGGCTGGATCTTAAACCAAAAGGATATGCAGATGCACAGTAAGGCAGTGTTGATGCATATTAAAGACCTGAAAATCCTGGACAAACTATAGAGATTGGTAGAAGCTCTGCTACAAAAATGTTAAGTTGCATAAATGGAGGTAAAGAACTCATGGATAAAGGATAAATAAGGAAGCCACAAATGCAAATAAAATGCCTACTAAAAACCACCATACACTGTAAAATATATATTTTAAAAAAGCGTCCCTGTGATGAAACTATAACACAAAACAGAACAGACGGGTGAATAAATAAGACCATTTGAAGAAAATCAACAAAACTATACCAGTAGAATATTAAATAAACATGAAACAAAACCTACATTTCATTCAAGCTGAGCATCACAGCGGTATCATGTTTGATTACGAGAAGATTTATTCCTCTATTTTTCGATTTGTTGTCGTCGACGTCGAGTTTAAATTTCCCTCTTTGAAGGGCAAAAGAATCACTTCCGCTTCCGCTTTGTAGCCCGCCTCCTCCTCCCCTTCCTCCTTCTTCTTCTTCTTCTTTGGTCTTTTTTAGTTCAGCGCCACCTATAGGTAAGTTATGTTCCTTGCTTGTCTATAATTTAACTTTTCATTGTTTTAATACACAAAATGGCGTAATTTAAAAAAAAAAAAAAGAGATATATTCTACTAACTAACATTTTTGCCTCCCAGTTCTTTAAGACACAATTTCTTGGACGTTTAACGTTGTTAGTCTATAGAGTGTATATCATTTGAGAAACCCATTAAAGGAACGTTTGTCGATAATGACGAACAAAACAAACAAACAATAAAAAAAACAACTAATGATTTCATCAGTACAGTTCAGATTCCATTTGGTGATATTATTGCAGAATAGTCAGTGGTCGCCATGGAGACGGCACAACAGCCTTCGCCAGCAGCCTGCATCGCATTTCAGAGGTAAATCTTTAAAATAATCGTCTTACATTCACAGAACATTAAATCTGCGAATAAAGACACATTAAGAGTTTGACAGCAGCTAAATTTGCACTTAATTATAATTTACTGTATATGAAACGCGTCAGAATTGCAGGAAGCCCGATTAGTTCTTTTTTTTTCTGAATGACTTCGATCTTCATTAAAAAGGAAAAATAAGGCCAGTTTCATTCTGACATGAAGTTGGAATAAAGTTCAGCTTATTGCTGATTAAGACTAAACTCTAGAGACTCCATTTTAAAAAAGAAATTCGTTCAAATGTGCTGCCCATCAGAAAAGAAAGTGTATATTTGAAGAGGATCTGAATTGATGTTCATTTCCTGGAAGCAGACAATAATAATAACAACAAAAACATAATAGTAAAAACAATAAAAAGACATCTTCCTCTGACTCTCCTGGGCTTCAGGTCAACGGAGCCACGAGGCTCCACTTTGAGGAGTTCCTCACTCATAAAAGTCTCGCTGCTTTTGAAGGTGGACGAGTCGTGAGGAGGAAGAGGAGCAGGGATCATGCCACGAAGGTCAAAGAAAGGTGGAGGAGGCTCCCAGACGGAGGAGGAGCGCCTCCTGCTCCAGCAGAGGAGAGCTCAGACTGAGGAGGAGGTGACCAGGCAGAGAGAGGAGATGCTCACCCTCTTCCTGAAGGTCGACCACCAAAAATCCAAACGTTTTCCTCAGGGTTGTTTCCCTCCACGTGAACATAATGTTCACCACAAGCTGGTCCAGATGTTGCTCCAGGAAACAGCTGCTCAGCGTCCGTTTGTCGTTTGTTCTCAGGACAAACTCAAGAAGGATCAGAGGAACACTGAGGTCAACCTGCTGAAGATCAACGACCAGTGGAGGACGATCCTCCGTCAGAGTAAAGGCGCGGAGCTGCGTGGTGACCTGATGGTGCTCAGTCAGACGTTCGAAGGTCACGTGGACATTCTGGACAACATCATTGAGGTGAGAAGTTCAAAGACCCGGATCCCATCGGCTGTCTCTCTACTCCGGACCCATTGCGTCACTTCCTGTTTGCAGACTCTGGTCCGCGAGTTGCGGGATGCGGAGCGCCAGTGTGCTCAGGCGAGACGTGCGCACCTGCAGAATATGGACGAACTCAGGACCCAGCAGGAGAAGCAGCTGATGGTTCTGCAGCAGCTGTGGGACACGAACATGCAGGAGCTCATCTCAGGCTTCAACCACGACAAGTCAGTGCGGCTCCACAGCGCCCCCCGCTGGGCTAACAACTCCGTTACACCAAACACCCGTGCACACCCGTTAAGAACAGGGGCATTGTGGGTAATGTAGTCAGGCTGATCGTTCCACAGAAATAGGATTATATCAAATACGTAATAACAACAATAAGAACACTTGTTCCACTAAGTGACTCCTATGGATTCATTTATTAGGAAAACAGTTATAAGGACGACAATAACAATATGTTACGATGGAAAAGAACAGGAAAGATGTAAACACACAGGTTTTTCCAGGTTTTCCCAAGCACAAATGTTAATTACATTTTTTTTTCTGTTTCGCCAAAAAAGTGATGTACAATACTAAATATAAGAGTGTGTTTGAGTGCGGCAGGAAGGTGAGGACGGACGAGCGTCTGCGGCAGAAGCAGCAGCTGCAGGACGCAGCGTTTGGTGCCCAGACTCGGCACGAAGCCGCCATCGAAGCAACCGGGGCGCTCTACGATAAACTCATGGCCTCGTACGCGGCTGCCCACCACCATTCAGTACGTCAGCATCCAGCATCCGGGCCTCTCTGCGGACCCGCTGGGGTTTCATCATCTGATGTCTGTCCGTCTGTCAGCTGTCCGACAGTTTACTGAGCAGCAAAGAGAACCTCCAAAGACAGGAGGACGAGAAGCTCTGCAGCTGTGAGGAGAAACGTCTGGAGGAGCTGATCACCACCAACCGGCAGCTCGTCCAAGCCACCAACGAAGAAATGAAACGAGCAAAGAGGCTGCAGGTGAGCGCCACGCGTGATCATGTGATCTGACTCACGGCGAAAGGTGTTAGCTCATCTCCTCCAGATGTTTCACCCGGCAGTGATGTCGGCCTGAAAACGCCGCCTCTTTGCTTCCCGTCAGGAGAAACTGCTCCGTCTGAAGCAGAAGCTCCGTTCTGATCAGTTGACGGAGGAGTCGGTTCAACTGGATCTGACGGCTAAAGTAACGCAGGTGAAACAGAAGACCCGGGAGCTGCGCGAGCAGCTCGGGCAGATGCAGAAGGCCACAAAGAAGCAGCTGCTCGATGTCACCGTCCGGAGCGACGAAGCCTCCAAGGAGCTGCAGGCTGTCGTAGCCAAGGTGAGACAGCTGCCGGCCCGTCTCGCTGCTCGCACAGCGAGACTCGCTTCTCACCGGGTCCGTGTTCTGGTGCAGGGTCAGAAGGTTCTTCGCATGGCAAAACTGTGTCACCAACTGGAGAACAAGCAGGGGGTCTCCTGGTTCTGTGGGGAGGAGGCGGACATTCCAGAGAAGGTGAGAAAACCCCATTTTTAGCAGGAGTTAGCATGACCAGCTAACTCTGATGGCTTCTTCAGACGGTGGAGGCTCCTGTCAGCTTCTAATCTCCATAGCAACAGGACGCCCACCCCCCCGTGACCTTTGCCCTCTGTCCTCCAGGTGCCGAGCGAGCCCCCGGAGCTGCAGCAGCTGCTGTGGAGATTCAACAGCGCTGTGTTGCGGCGAGAAGCTCTGAGGAAGCACAAGGAAGACCTGAGACAGGAGAACCAGCAGCTGAGGCTGTTGCTGCGTCAGCACCTGGACGCAGCAACAGCCGAGGGACGGCCCGTCGGACCACAGCCGCTGTGCACAGCGTACCCGGCTCCCGTCTCCACCAGCACCCAGCACGCCGTTGTACACCAGGTCACAGACTGGTGAGGAGCACCGGTACGGCCACGCCCACCTCGCGCTGACGATTGATGACGTCCGAATAATTCATCTAAAGAGGCCACGTGTGTTCAAATACTCTGGATCAGGAACTAAAAGAAACCTTTATTTATCCGAGGGCTAAACGGATGTTTCCATGAAAACCGCCGGGAATGAACGAGCGGAGCAGTTGCGTCTGTACAGATACAACATTTAATAGTTATTATAGACATTTTATATACAGTCATATTCTGCTGTAGTACAATCTTTAAAATCTGCTGCTTTGAAGAATGTAAACCCCAAAAAAAAACAACCAAAATGACAAAACTCAAACCGATCAGAACTTTTTAATCCATTTTTGGAAGACTAAAAAAATACTTTTACTGTATTAATCATGCATTACACAAAAGAAATCTGCAGTTACACAGGAAGTTACAGTGTGGCGAAGACCAAACTAAAGATGCGTGTTGCTCGGGAGTCCGATCCCTTCAGATAGAAAACATCCTATAAAAAACAAATTAAAGCATAATCGTCACCTCAGCTAATCAGGTGTGAGGGGGGGGGGGGCTCTGATTTACTAAGAATGTGAACTGCGTTCAGGTTCTGAAGGAAAGTTTGAATTGAATGATTTTTTTCTCCCTGGTTGCCCTGAACTTCCATCACGCACTGACGAAGGAGGAAGTGAGGGCGGAGCCTCGGACCAACTGCATCATCACCCGTCGCGAGACGGTGGCGTGGTGCGTTCAGGTTCCTCTGAAGAACCATCGACACCCGACAGCCTGAAAAGCTGAGGACATTTTCAAAGTGATCAAAGTTCTAAAAAAAAACAAAAAACAAAAACAGAATATTTGTAATTGAATAAATAAAATCTTGATTTTTGGTATTCTGATGTGAATACAACTACATTTTCTGCCCTATTCTGGTTCAAACATCCACCGCCACCCAGACGGCGTTTCTGCTGCCAGCGGTCCCGTTTTTGAGCCGCGTTGAACACGGTCGCCTTTGATGTGGAGACGATCTACATGAGAATGACGCCAACAGCTGGAGAAATGAGCAGCTGCAGCTACAAAATAGCCGGCTGTCGCCGGCGGCGACGCTGGCGGCGTTTTCTCTGTAGAGGACCTGTGGTCGTCGCCGAGTCGCCAATGTGAGACGCTTCGTATTTGACTGGTTCCCATGTCACCGAACTGGGAAAATGTGTTCACACTCTTCAACATGAACCTTTTCTGGACGCCGTTCCCTCGTCCAGCTTTTCTCGACTGCATCTTTAGGTACCGGATGGCGTTTGACCACGAGACAGGAAACCATGGCGGGCCGACAATACCAGAATCGTCGTTTATAAAAAAATATTAGAAAAACTAGATTTATTTCATACACAAAATGTCCACACGTGACTACAGTAATGTAAATCCTTTAGCTCCTGACCTCAGTGGTTGAAACGCAGCACTCTGATTGGCCCGCCAGGGGCTGAGGTGGGTGGGTGGGAAGGACAGACCGGACAGCTGACTTCTAACAGGAAGTTATATTAACCATTTACAGTCCCTAAAAACACCGTAAAAAATTAGGCACATCAAACTTGAGTTCTTTTGCTAAAGCTCAGTTTTAAAACTTTAAATAAACGAAGAATCACAAAGGGTTAAAACATCAGGCTGTCTGTTCCTTCAAAAAAAAGCAGCTGATTTCTTTATTATCAAGAATTTAAAGGAAAAATCCCCCAAGATTTTGTTCCAAAAACCCCCCCAACGCTCGCCGCCCTCCTCTTCCTCATGCAGCCCCCCCGCAGGAAGCAGCTGGAGGGGGTGAAACTGGGGGGGGGGATGGTTCCTTTAAGACCACATCTGCTCCCACTGAGGGTCAAAGGTGCCAACAACAGGGGGGGGGGGGGCTGGGCTTCGTGTAGTGTCATCACACCACAGCCTGAGAATGATGTCACAGGACAGCTGAGCTGTTCAGTGTTGACCCACAGCGTCGTTTCCATGGCATCCGTGAGTTAGACAGCTGCTGTGTGTGTTTGTGTGTGTGTGTGTGTGTGTTCAGTCGCCTGAACAGACCTGAATACTGTTAATGTGTGATCAGTCTCTCTGTCTCTCTTCCCTCTACAGATAGACCCTGGCGAGGGCGTCGGCGCCGGCGGAGGCGATGAAGGCCTTGGAAGGGTGGAAGGCCACGTCGTAGATGGCCTCCTCGCTCTTCTTCCTGTGAGCGGTGATCTCCTGAACGCACGTTTTAGTGTCCAGGTTCCAGAGACGCAGGGAGCAGTCGTGACCTGAGGAGGGGGAGGAAAGAAGGGATGAAAGGAGGATGAAAGGAGGATCAAAGGAGGGGGGGGGTGAGAACGGAGTGCTGCTGGAACTCACTTCCTGACATCAAGTATATCCCGTTGGGATCCACAGCCAGACTGGTCACTGCATCCAGGTGAGCCACCATGGCATGGATCACTTTACCTGCAGACAGGGGTCACGCGGGTCAGACGGGACACCCGCACAGACGGACGGACGCACAGACGGACGGACGCACGGACGGACGCACGCACAGACGGACACTCACCAGACTTGTTGTCATAGAACTTGATGTGACGGTCCTCGTGAGCTGTGATGGTGACCGGCAGCGTGGGATGACTCACGACCTTGTTGATGTGAGGAGACGCTGACTGAGCTGAGGGGAAGAGGAGAAACGAGGCTTTACTGGCTGTGTGTGTGCGCGTGTGTGTGTGCGCGAGTGTGTGCGTCACTTTACCTTCTCCTTGTCCCTTCAGTACCAGGATATTCTGTGCCGTCTCCAGGTCGTACACCACCACGTCTCCGCTGTTGAAGGACACGACCATGTGGGCGGGGTCACAGCCATTGAAGTCCACCGATGTGGGGATGCCGTATTCTACAAACACACAGATTAGGATCAGCCCGATGTGCAGTCCCCGCGCGGCCCTGTAGGCGGCGCTCTCCGCTCTCACCCCTGTTAGTGTTGAAAGTGCTGATGCAGGGGCTTTTCTCTGTCGGGTTCCACAGTTTGACGGTTCCGTCAGCTGAGCAGGACAGGAGGAGGTTCTTGATGCCGCTGTAAGCCAAACCCCACACGGCGTCCGTGTGCCCCGTCCACGAGCCTGCCAGAACACTGGGATCTGATTGGACAGGAGAAAAGGATGGGAGGAGTCTGTTACTGAAGACGGCTAACCTGCCGTCGGCCTGCGGGTGGCGCCAACATCTCGGTTGTTTCTGTACGGTCGACTGGGAGACGCAGGAACTCCCAGTTTTAAAGGAATAAATGTGGATTACCATATGTGTCGTAGGGGTCCACGTTGGAACTGGGGATGTTCCACCACTGGATGGTGGCGTCGAGCCCGCCGCTGAAACACTGCTCGCCACTGGAGGTCATGGCCAGCGACAACACCGGACCCCTGCAAGGAAACAGCGCGTTGATGTTAAAGCTGGAGGAGCAACGCTTCATCCCTGATGCCCCTCACCATGATGGACCTGTGTGTGTGTGTGTGTGTGTGTGTGTGTGTGTGTGTGTACGTACACGTGAGCTCTGAACGTGTAGATGGGCTCCACGTCAAACGAGGCACTTCTGGAAGAGAGCGAAGGGTTCAGAACGCGTGGTCAAAGGGAAACGAGCGCACGGGAGCAGCTCGCGCGCTTTCAGTTCACGTACTTTTTGGCAGGGACGGTCTTGGTGAGGTTCCACAGTTTGAGGGTGTGGTCCTCTGATACGGTGACCAGACACGGCTCGACGGGGTGGAAGGCAAGCGCGCGCACGCCGTCGAAGTGGCTCCGGAGCGTATACTTGGGATTCCAGGTCTTCCTGAAGGAAGAGTCTTTACAGGACGGCAGCTGAGGACGGAGAACCCGGTTAAAGAAGGTCGGAGAGCCTCCTTTGGTCCGCATATACGCGTCTTACGTCGTAGCTGTAGTCTGTGTCGTCATTGGCGACGGTGAGGTCGGCGAGGTCACCCAAACCCAGCACGCTCTCCAGGACGTCGTCGGAGCTCCCCAACAGGAAGGACTTCCCCCCGCCCGAGGGGAACGGTAGAGGCTCCGCCCACTCCGTCCCGTCTCCAGAGCTCCGGGCCTCGCCCGCCCCCTCGCCGTCCTCTGCCGTCACCAGGAAGTCGAACTCCTTCAGAGCCTCCTCGGTGTCGGCGTCGTCCTCCGACGCCAGGCCTTCGTTGCCCACCTGAGGAGAGCGGCAGGATGACGCCGGGCCCGACCCAGTGGGGGGAGGCGTGTGTGTGTCGCGTACCTTGCTCTTGTGTTTTTTGTTCCTGTGGTGTTTGTTGGGGCTGATCTCATCCATCAGGTCTCCGTCCTCGTCCTCCTCTTCGTCGCTGTCCTCTGCATTCTCCAGGAAGTTAAACGTCTCCAGAACATCCCCTGGACTCCTGCAGAACACCCCGGTGAGTAAACAGTGGCCTGCTGTGTGTGTGTGTGTGTGTGTGCGCGCGTGTGTGTACCTCTTGTCTTTGCAGTGCTCGGTTCCGTTAATCAGCTGCTGCAGGTTCTTGTTCTCCACAGAACCGTTCTGCTCGGACCCCGAGAGGCCGAGCAGCGAGCGAACCCTCTGAGTGCGAACGTCCAGGATGGTGTCTGTGTACCCGACCTCCTGCAGGTACCTGCACACACGGGTAACTTTGAAACGTGCACACACACACACACTCTCTGAGGGGGGGTGGGTGGTTCTTACTGTCGCAGCAGCTGGCGTCCTTGTTTCCAGGTCAGCTGACTGTTGGCGGGAACAGCAGAGACCTCGGAGTCTTTGGTGTCTGAAACACAAACACACACACGTGTTCCGCCACCCTGAATCAACCACGGGTCGTTCGGGTCATCAGCAGCTGGAGGATGAACCTCCGCACGACCCCGAGCCTCAGACTGACCTGAGTCGAAACTGGGCATCTTCACCTCTCCTTGGTTCAACTCTTTTCCGTATTTTAACTTGTGATATTTTGCTCTGGGAAGGAAACACAGCTCATTTTAACGAACCGATCAACGAGGTCTCTCCGGTCAGATCAACGAGTCAGGTCGTACCTTTCCTGTTTTAAAGCGTATTCTAACATTTTGATTCTTCTGACCAGGTCGCTCTTCAGGTTCTCCTGGCCTTTCCTCTCCCCCTGCAGGAACGCTATCCTGGCCTGCAAAAAAAAAAACACCACAAGAATTATTTTCCCCTCATCAACAGTCCGATTAAAGTGAGAAATGTTATATAACGTCCCTGTTAAACGGTTCTGACGCTGCTTCTCTTTATCCCAGAAACATCAGAGTAATCAACCATAACTGACCTAACGAGAGCAGTTTTACCAAACAACATTTTCACTGGGGTCTGAATCCTGGTCCAGCTCATAATTAGCAGAGAGAAGCACAGACCGGAACCGACGGGGCCCAGGAGGAGCCGTCAGTGCACGTCTGTACTGCAGGAACCTCCCCTGAACGTCCATTTACAGCAGGGGTGGGGAACCCTTTTCATATCGAGGGCCATTTCAATTTTTATAAAGTCCTCCGAGGGCCATACTATTATGAACACAAGCCTAGGGATATAACCACTGTTACTAAGTCTCATGATTGTTGCATTTGAGTTTGAATTATTTATTTAGCACACATGCATATAAAATCACCAAATAAATAGAATAAAATGACAAGTAAAATATGTTTTCATGATCATACAAAACAATAAAAAGAGGTGCAGAGTTGAGACAAGAGACCCGTAAGGGCCTGTTCGAGGCCTCTACTCACAAAAACTGCAATACAACAAGATAATCAAGAAAATAAATGAAAAGAAAGAAAGATAAAGACAATAATAATAACAACTAGAAAGCACTCGGAGAGCGCAGACCTCCGCCAAGCGCAACAATTCCTGGCATATTGTGATTTCCACCATAAATATTAGTCCCACATATTTTGACTACATATTTAGATTCCTTGACCATAAAAACATACCGTTAGTCACTGGAATCATAACAATATATGTCTTAGTTCAGTAGTTATTCACGAAAAAAATTCACGCTTTGAAACAATTTTACGTTGTCCGGCGCGAGCGCCTCAGCGGCGGCTACGAGGCACGTTCACGAACTCTCCTTCGGCGTGAGGTTTCAGCTTCGTGGCTATTAATTCACTCACCACAAAACTTGCACGCGTAATATTCTCTGTCGGTACACGGTCGTGTGAACGCTGCTTGTTGAGCCTCCAAACTCCGGCGAAGAGCGTTAATTTTATCCAAACTCATCTGTCCTTTCAACTCGTCAAGTTTAGCGTTTTTCGCTCCCACTGTATAAGTGCACATATAAAATATAAAAATCTTATTGCGTTGCGGGCCGGTAGAAATGGTCTCGTAGGCCGTATACGGCCCGGAGGCCGGAGGTTCCCCACCCCTGATTTACAGGAACCCTCACGGGGCCTAACCGAGTCCCTGCTCCTTGGATCTGAAACCCTCCTGGGTGGGTCTGGAGGTCCACTCGGTGCCACTGTGACCCGGCAGAAGCATTAGCCTAGCAGACAGGGCGTTGAGCGTTCTGGAGCACCAGAAAGGCTGCCACCGCCTGTCTCGTGTCGTGAAACGTGCTGGTTAATATTTATGGACACTGATGTGTGCGCAGACACAGCTTGCAGCGATAGAGCGGAACTAATATTCCCTCAGAATCCGACCCCTCGGATCTTTCCGCGTTAGCCTCCATCCTCGCTTTCCTTAACGGGATTTCTGATTCGTTGGCGGCTCGCCCCGGTGACGCCACGGGTCGAAACTGTTGCGCAACAAACACGTACAACGATGACGTCAGCGCTTGTGACGCTGCCGAGGGGTCCGACCCAACAGTGGAGAGACACCAGAGGGGAAAGGTTCCTGCAGTACTGACCGGGAACGCCAGCGGAGGGAATGCGCCTCACTATGGACCAGCCCGGACCAGCGGGGAGGGACAACAGGGACCAGAAGAGACCAGTGTGTTGACAAATATCACCAGTCAGCTCAAAGGTATTTCAACCACAACTGTCTGTCTGTCTCACTGCTCATCTGTCTGAGAGCAGCTGCACCTGAAACCCAACACTGAGGTATTCTCTCTCTCTCTCTCTCTCTCACACACACACACACACACACACTGCGAGGGGGCGTGTCCATGACAAGCTCCACGATGCTAAGCTAATGAGACGTTTCCATGAGGTCGACAGGAGCAACAAACTCTGTCAACGACGACACCGATTCCGGCTGAATTTCGACCAGATTTGGACCATCCGGGTCCTCACATCGACTATATAACGGGAACGTGCGCTGGACACAGGAACGGCCCCCTTCCCTCCCCTCGACCACCTGGTGGACATGAATCAAACCCCGACAGAGCCGCAGCCAGGTCAGACCCCCGCCCTGATGATGATGATGAAGTGAGCTCATCAGCCCCGATTTACCAGACTGACTGGCACACACACACACACACGCACGCACGCACACACACACACACACCTGTCTGACCCCCACTGAAGGGTTTGTGAAAACAACACCAATTCATTTTAAAACCGTAACACAACCTCATCCTGCTGCTTTAACCATTTCTTTATCCACCCACTCTGTGTGTGTGTGTGTGTGTGTGTGTGTGTGTATTTTTGGCCAGTCTACTTTTAGTGTCCAGCAGGGATCAGGCTGTCAGGACAGGCCCGGGAGGCCCGACTACATAATTACAGCTTCACTTGCTAAAACCTGTGGATGAGTAGAACCTGATCAGATTTCAGTATTACGCTGGAATATTCCGGGTCGGACGACGGAGCAGCAGAACTGAAGCTGAAGTACCTGACGCTATTTACATCGGACCGGCGTGGTCAGACCGACAGGTGCCACAGACGTACACCTGTCACCTGAGGGTTCTGTGGGCGGAGCTTAGGTGTGAGAGATTAACATGCATTTGATGCTCAACCCGACAGATTATCACTTCAATTCCCACCTCGTATTTAACGTCTACAAAGGGCGCTGGGTCACCTGCACCCGTTTAATACCGTTAAAGAAGTGGCAAATGCAGGTAGATCAGATGAAGATGCAGAAAAACAATACAACTAGTTTCATTTTTGAAGCACTAAGATGATTCATTTGGATTTCTGTCATCCTGAGCCCCACAGAACCCATTAAAAAGTGGACCTGATGGATGCTCAGGTGATCTAAAGCTCTGAGGACATCTGCTAGTTATCGTGCTTCTGGCTTTCTGTAAGATGTCCTGAATTCTTATGTCAAAGGAAAAGATTCCTTATATTAATTCGAATTGATTTCTGAAAGCAAAAGCTGATGTTAATATAGGTCCAATTCTGGCTGTATCATTAGATCTATCCAGTTCCACCATACTAAAGGCACACAAACAAGAGAGAACTGGTTGGCAATAATGTGGAATATTCTTCATTTCTCTGTGATCTGAACCGAGGCCCAGTAACACACGGTCCACGGTACCGTCACATATCAAAAGGGAACATTTGCTGTCATTTCTGCTGCTGTTGATGAATAAATGCGGATCAGATCAGCAGGTTCGTTGGCTACTAAGACTGAAGGGAGCCGTGTTTGGGTGAGGAACATTCAGCAGAACTGGGTCTCTTCATGCCTCTCTGGCCCACTTATGGGTCAGACGACTGCATTGGCTCCAGACAAAGTGCCAGAGCTCGGTGTCAAACTAAAATGGCTGATTGGGGATATTAGATGACTGTCAGGAAAGATTTGTCCTTTATTCTGGACAGAGCTGTACCACGTCCTGGGCCGCCAGAACAAGCGCGGAGCCCTGAGCCAGCAGGGCTGAAGACAGTAGCACCAACTTATCTTTAGACAGAACCACCGAGCTAAAAGCTAACGGTATATTAGCCTGTTCCGCTATTCTGACCCGTTAGCGTTACCATTTAGTCGGCTGGGTTACAAACACCTGTTTAGCCGCGATTGTCACCAGTTATTCGGAGTAAAGAATAACGTCAGCGAGGACGATAATTGTCACTAAACACGATCGATTTCCTTTCAGCGCCGACAGAGCGAAAGCCGGCAGGAGTCGTTTCCAACATGGATTAGCCCGATAGAAATTCAACGCTAAGCTAACTAGGCTAACCTGGAGCTCGGCCCTTTCCACTTCCCAGTGCGCCCTCTCCATCTCGAACCGGGCCCACTCGTGCTGGATGTAGTGTAGTATTCCGGGGATGGTGTACTGCTGCTGTGTCCGGGGAATCTCCTCGGCCTGGTGAGACACCATTACTCCGCCTCCTCCCCCGACTCCCATCGGTGGGTTAGCGCTGCTGTGGCTGCCGTGTTGCTGCGGCGGAGGCTGCCGTGAAGCGCCCGCTCCGATCCCTCCTCCACCGGGGTGCTCATCCATGTTTTTTTCCCCCAAAAAAGTAGAAGAAAGTCCCGAACTACCGTAACCCCCCCCAGCTAATTTAGATCTTTCCGAATCCTGGCCCTCTGCGCCTTGTCTGTCGCGCTGGCCCCGCCGCGGTGTGTGAGGCCGTCTGCCCCCGGGAGGATTGCGGTGAGTGCGGCTAATTGCGGACGCAGTGTCGGTGGTGCGGACCTAACCGGCCGCCATTACTGCTCTTCCTCTCTCTCTCTTCCTCTCTCGCTCCCTCGCTCTCTCTCTCGCTCGTGCGCGCGCGCCCTTGCTCGCTCTGACGATAGAGCCCGGCCGCTTTGCATTGTGGGAAACTTTCAGGGGCATTTCCCCGCTGTCATGTAACATTCATCACTCGGTATGAATGTAGATAATAATCACTTCTAACAGAATTCATATCCCAATCTCGCCCTCCTTGTTTGGAAATGATTCTAACTGTACAGTAATAATAGTAGTAGCAATAGTTATAATGTGTTTATAGTTAGAGTGTAATTCATTATGTTATTTCTATGATTTTTTATTTGTTCCTTCAAATGGTGTTTTTTTTTTTTTTTTTAAACGACGTTGTGTTTGGTTTATTCCTAAAGTATGGTTTTCTCTTTGGCTCTCGACAAAACAAAGGTGGTTGAAACGCTGGTGGAGGTAATACACCAGGATGTCAACCGTGAGACTAAATAATGGCTTCTCCATCGTTGGAGAAGCCATTATTTCCTGAGGTATTTGAAGGCATCACGAGGAGGGCCAGACTGGGCATGCGTCGTTGATGCTAACAGGTCTTGCTAGCATTACCAACATCGTTGGTATAAATGAAAAACTTTTTATGTCTTGAACAATAATGATATCGATTCTTAATAGAATCATCCAAGAGCATTGATTTGCGGTTGTTCCCACCACCGCCATGAGACCTACTGAGCAATAGTTTAGCAACAAGCTGCCGGTAAGTGAAATAAGCTCTCGGTGTTTTAATGTGTTTGGGGGGTCAATTTAGGGTTTATTTATTTTTCAGGAGATTAAGAATGGCAGGGATGGCACGCTGTGCTGTATTCACGGGCTGCTCGGAAAACACAAATTTGTTAGTCGTCTATTTACCCGTGTATGTGAATTGTATCCCTGGGCAGAAAATGATCAAGTTCTTGCTGATGGTGAACCGGCAGGGGCAGACCAGGTTGTCCCGATACTACCACCCTGTGGAGCTCGGTCGGAGGGCCCAGCTGGAGGCCGACGTGGTTCGCTGTTGCTTGGGCCGCACGAAGGACCAGGTGACCGCCTGACAGTGAAGTACACTCGCTCCTCGACCGACGCTTCAGTTGTATCGAAAACACTTGTTTGTGCCACAACACTCTTATCAGGTCATTTTGTTGAAGTTGGAACAATTTGGGTGACTTTTAAACTACGTAAAAGTGAAACACACTGTAATGCCGACTTTAAACCTTGTCCAGACTAGAATAATAAAGTCAACTGCAGAGATGCATGGGAAATGTTCATTAAAAGCAGTTCTGCTTCCAGTGTTCCTTTGTGGAATATAAAGACTTCAAGCTGGTCTTTCGTCAATATGCTGCTCTCTACATCGTGGTTGGCATCACTGATAGTGAGGTGAGAGATCAGGACATCCCGAAAGGATGGTTCCAGAACTCTTCTGGTTTGGAACCAAATGCTCTTAATCTGTCGATTCTGTTCGGTATAAATCTGCAATCATGAAAATGACATTAACGCATTCAGGTGAAACTACTGTTGGAGGTTACTGATGGTTTGTAAGAGATCAATAACAATTATGAAGTGGAGTACAAATTTAGAACAGAATTTGATTGATTTCATAAAAAAATTCAAAGTTATAAAGGCTAAATCAAAAAATCTGAAATATTGATGAATTATTGAGTGTTGGTATCCTTGACGTGTTTTTAACTCGTTCTACGCAGAACGAACTCGCCGTCTACGAGCTGGTCCATAACTTCGTGGAGGTTCTGGATAAATACTTCAGCCGTGTGGTGAGTTCACCGACTTCAGAAGAGTCACATGACCCAGCCGAGCTTCCTGTTTGACCCCATTTCTTCTGTCCACAGAGCGAACTGGACGTATCCTTCCATCGTAGCTGTGACATCGGTGCTAAACCTCCCGTGTGTGTGTGTGTGTGTGTTTGGATCTTTGACTCGGCACCGCCATCAGATCATGTTCAACCTGGACCGAGTCCACATCATCCTGGATGAGATGATCCAGAACGGACAGGTGGTGGAGACCAACAAAAGCCGCATCCTGGCGCCGCTCACTGCCCTGGACAAGATGATTGACAGCTGAGGACTGAAACTGTACTAATAAAACATAAAGGACTAATGTTGGGACGAGTGATGCTTCCGCATCAGCGCCGTCGACGCCGTCACGCCAGCGTCCGCTCACTTTTACCCACAGACGTGACACAGGCCACAGACGCTCTTTCCTTCATACTCTGCAAACATTTTAATGATTTTTTTTTTTTTTGGAGCATACACATTTGAAAATATCCGTTTACCTCAAACGTCAACTCAGTTAAATAAATGTTTATAATATACAAAGAAAATACACCAGGGAGCGTTGTCTGCGGAGGGGAGGAGCCTCGGCTCACGCGCCACCAGCGTTTCCTCAGAAAACAACCCCAAAATTTCTCTAACCTTTGACCTCTTGAGCTGGAAACCATCGCAAACACGCACACAAAAAAAAAACTAAAATGCGATAAAGGGAAAAAGATTACGGAGAAGAAGCATGAAAACAGCAGCTACGAGTCAAACCAGGCACTAACAGAGAGGGGGCGGAGCTACACACAGCGATCAGCTGGATGATGATGAAGAGGACGTAAGAGGAAGGTTACAAAGTCCTTAGTTTCAGCATGACTCCTCCCCCTCACCATCGAGCAGGCACTCGCTTCTTCAATCGGCTCGTTTCCATTTGCTGGCTGACCTCAATCGCAGACGGGCTCCAGGAGCATGCTCAGTGCAGCGGCGGGGGGGGGCGTGGTCAATTGAGGTGGAAGCCTTTCTCCATGGTGGCAGCAAGCAGCCGCTCCCTCATGATGTCCTCAGAGGTATATTCAGGGAGCTTCAGGTAGTGGACGCAGGTGTTGACCGATGGGTAGCTGGAGTCTGTAGCGTCCACCTGAGGAGCAACGCCCGATCAAAAAGACGCCCTGGAGACGCCGACGGCGGATTCTGCGAGGGAGGGCTTACCTTCCTCACGATAGTGAGGCGCGGGTGTAAGTTGGCGAGGCCGCCGGGGGGCAGCGTGGAGCAGCCTGTGGTGAACTGCAGGAAGGCTTTCCTCTCATCCGACGACATTCCGCACAAAACTCTGACAAACCGCAGGAAGCCGGGACTGAGGAGCCAAACAGAACGAAGACATCAGCACCGGGGTGAAGACTGAGTCACGCTGTGGAGAATTTCTGGCTCTATTTCACAATTCCAGCTTGGAAATTTGATCTGAAGCGGAATTCTGATGTTGGAATTCTCTTCCCGGTAAACTTTACCCACCAATATTTTCCAATTTACATAGAATTAAAAGGGTAAATCTTATTCAACAACAGAGTGAGAAGTAGAAACACCTTTTAGTTTGCCCTGCGCACTGACCCAGAGGGGGAGGAGCCTCTGAGTCGCACTGCATCCGGCCACCAGGGGGCCCGAGTGGTCATGGAGTGTAAAAGTACCTGTCTCTGGTGTAACCCAGCTTTGGCTCAGTGTAGTTAATGATGTCATCGGCTGTCCACGAAGGTGATTGGTTGCCACACAGGATCATCTGGACCTCCTTGTGGCTGAAGGAGCTCATCTTCTCCATTGGGAAGACACGATTGAACCCCTCTGAGGAAGAGGTGACACAGGTGATGAAGAGCAGGTGGGTGGTGAATTCTATCACCCCGACAACTGTTAACATCAGGAGTCACATGACTGTCACATGACTCTTTACCTCTGAATGCTTCCATTTGTTTCTGAATGCCGGTGTGCATGCACAGGTCAAACATCAGCTCCACATACTCCTCTGCATTCTCCATGGTAACCATCTAAACATATACACACACACACACAGGGTCATCGAGCTGCCCTCAACATTTCCCGTGACCTGATCCCTAATCGCCCTCTTACCTCGTTGTCGCCATTTGGTTTCAGGTCCAGGGCGGAGAAGCCGTGGACTTTTGAGGAGGGACAGAACTGGAAGTTTAGGCTGTAGAATGAGAGGAGAGTCACATCGGTCCTTCAAAGACCCTACTGTGACCTGTGTGTGTGTGTGTGTGTGTTACCCAAGGTCCTCGATGCTGAGGGGGGGTCCAGAACCCAGTGGGTTCCTCAACATCAGATCCTGGAGTCTGGTGTTCTTCTCATCCTCAGATAAACTCTTACTGGACAGGATCTGCCTCCTCTTCATCGCCAACTCCTTCAGCTCCTTCAGGAAACTGGCCCTGCAGTAGGAGGAAGAGGAGGAAGAGGAGGAGGAGGATGAAGACTTTGTGGGCAGAATTCACAAGGCAAACAGCAGCAGATGTGTTTCCAGTGGTTTGATCCACTTCCTCTGGCACCGACGCACCTGTGTGGATTGACCAGCTGGAAGTCGTCCCAGGTGAGAATGCCGTGGTACCAGGCTGGTGGTTTTGGTTTCGGGGGATCCATTATGAACTCGGACTTGGAGTCTTCGTCGAAGCTGCCCACTGAGTAGGTCTCCTGGCTCTCCTCAGTGGAAGCCTCGGACTCAGAGAGCAGCAGGAAGGGCTGCAGGTGGGAGCGCTCCGGGTCCTGGCCTGGAGTGAAGCTACAGCTCTGGTACAGCAGTTTGCTCCAGTTGGACTTGATGTCGCCCATGCAGAGCAGTTTGAAGAAGGGCTGGGAGAGAGGGAGGTCCACCAGACGGTTGTCCTGGATACACTTGGCCAGGAAGATGCCCAGGAAGTGGAAGAGCTTGGTGATGCGCTCAAGCTCCTCGCTGTCCTGAGGGAACGGTGCTGGGAAGAGGCCGCACGAGCGCTGCACATAGAACCCTGGAGGCTTCAAACCACCACCCAGGTCCACCTGAACACGGAGACAGGACGGCATCAGCAGGATTCTCCGATCCGGAAGTTTATTTAATGTGTACGTCGTCTCTGTTAACATTAGTCAGAGCCGAGTTTGGGAACGCGATAGAGCAGATGAAGATGCGGCTCAGGCGGTTCCGGCATCTCACCTGTCTCGACTCGTCGTCGGGAAAGTCGTCATCACACAGCCAGATCCCGAGCGAAGTTCTTTGAAATTCTGCAGCTATCAGAGCATAAAATTCCAGCGTGGGACCGAGGCCGGTTCCCTCCTCCCCCTGAAACTCCACCTGAAAACAGAAACTGTACGTTTCAGACAAACGGCGAGTGGGGCCGTGAAGCTGAATCCGCACCGCGCCGACTCGCCTCCAGCACGGACTTCCTGTCAGCGTGCAGCTGCATAACTGACTCCGCCCACTCCATCATGGCTTCTCCTCTGGGAACTTTGACCCTCTCGTGCTTAAGCCGGCCCACTCTGAACTCTCCGGGGTCGTCTCGCCGCACCGTGGTGGAGGGCCGCGAGCGCTCCATGGAGGCTTCTCTGCGGTTCTGGAGCCATACGATGGCCCTGAGGAACGCCGGAAAAATCAACTTTAGCTTATACTTCCCAGGAGTTTAGATATTTTTGAAGACTAAAAGATGGTTCCAGGAAAGACTGATAAATTATAAGAGATTCTTCCTTGATCACTAAGATACTAATATATACGAATAAGCTGCTAATACATGTGGAAGATATATAAAGACCTCAACTGGATACTTCCATATACTATGGGAATGATTTGAACAGGCTTTGGACCAACGCGCTCCGTTACATTCTGGAGACACGAGCCGCACCTTGATGCTCCGAACGCCGTGCAGGTAAAGTAAAGCTGCCGGGTCTCAAAGGGGATGAGGAACGGACACTTGGCGGTGAGCTGTTCGCACCAGTCCGGCAGCGCCCCGCTGGCCAGAGCTAAAGGTTCCTGGAAACACAAAAAATGCGTCAACGCCGGTTGATCAACGGCTGCAACCGCCCACCAGGAAGCGTCAGAAAAAACCTGACCTCGATCTGCTGCAGTATTTTTGTGGTGATCTTCTTACTGGTGAATTCCTCTGGAGCTGCATTAAACTGGAGCTCTTCAAAGTCTAAAATCAAATCAAATGCTGCAGAACGGACAGCGTAGAAAGACTTGACTTCAACTTTGCCTTCGTCTCCTTCCTCCGTACCTTCCTGCATGGTGCGCGTGTTGGAGGCGGAGTCTCCTCCGATGATGTAGAGGATGCGCAGCAGCTGCAGAACGTCCTCCACCCCGCAGGCGCTCTGGCCGCAGCCCGCCTTAGCTTGTGCCAGCTCTCTCGCGATCCCAAGTATCTCCCCACTCTGATTAGCTAAAAGTGAGCTTGGGCTCAGCACACCAGAGCGACTGCTGATGCCGGTGCTGTGCTCGCACAGATCCTGGAGGAGGAGAACGGGCAAGGTGGTGAGACTGGATCAAGAGACACTTGGAATAAAATAAACCTGAGACTATGTGCAGTGAAGGGCGGTCTTCTGTCTCAATACTTATAATGAAATGTTTAAGCCCAATGTTATCTTGAGTTGCAAACATGGCCTAAAAAGGACCCATGATGGAGGAAGTTGTCTTCTACTTTAACCCATGTGGTGAACCATCCTGTTAAGGCTGCTCTCACCATCTTTCCGCTCTCCTTTTCCTTGTCAGAGTCCTTGAGTTCTCGATACATGATCCTAGGATGGAACACAAGAGTCTGGATCAAACCGACATCAGGTCACACCACGTCCTGACTCCAGCTCCCCTCTTACGTGTATGTGGGCTCCCATATGCGTCGCAGTTTGTCCGTCTTCACTGTTCCGCTACAGGACAGCTGCAGCAGCCGCTGGACGTAGAAGAAGATGGTGGACTTGTAGTTGGACAAGGGAAGCTCCACCTCCCTGGTTGTACCGAGCCCGGCCACCTGAGGGTTTCCAAGCATGAGGACAAGCTTGTAGAACTAAAGTTTCACAGTGAGCATGTTTTACTGAGCTCGAGTGGTGACCGTCATCTTACCTTCAGGGTGAGAGAGAGGTGAGGAGAAGGAGCACACTCCACCTCCTCTTGGACCTCTGAACGAGGACTTCCTGCAGGAAGAAATGGGAACTTCATGATAAAATTCAGAACGAGACATTCAAACTTAACGGGGGGAGAAAATAAGCCAATCAAAGCCTATAAATAATTGTGTCTGTGTGCATTACCTGGAGGGGGGATCTCCAGGTCTGTTGTCTGTTGGACGTTGGTTCTTCCTGGTCGGGGGTCAAAGGCAGGAACCAGAGCAGAAAACTGCCTCTTCAGGACAAAGTCATCATCCCACGTCCTCCTGCGTCCTCCTTTGGTCTCATACTCCTCCTCTTCCTGGAAAGTAAGCCCATCAGTGACATCACTTCCTGTTCCTGAACTCACAGTATAATTCAGCAAAAAGAGTGGATGTATTACCAAGACCTCCTCGTACTCCTGGTCCTCCTGATTGTCATCTTCATTCTCATCATCGTCGTCGTCTGGTTCTGGCAGATCCTCCTCGTCATCAAGCTCAGCCAATAGAGTGTTGGCCCGACAACTGTCTAAGAAGTCTATAAACGATCAAGTAGACAAGTTGTTAATTTTTGACACAACAAAGACAAACAATGGATTAATACTGGATTAGTGCCACAACAGTTTGTGAGTTTATTACATTGAAGTTTCATGTTTGTTCTTGTGAGAAACGTTGGCGAGTTAGCGGAAGCAGTCTGAGGTGTTACCATGAATACCAGACTTGACCGACTCACGTTAAGCTAAAGCCGATTCCAGTTTCATCTCTACACCTCAATGTTCAAACAACAATCTTTAACGCTGTAATCCAAAACTCAGTCTGCACAACGGCGGCACGATAGGTGTAGGTGCATTTGTGGTCACCATAGAGAGAGAACTCCGCTTCCTGACCCGTGTCACTCTCACTGGATGTGGATGTCAGGCTGGTGGTCAGGGTGTTACTTAACAACTGGCCCACGGACAGACCCGTGGTTGCTGTGGCTACATTATTGCTGCTGGTTACTATGGAAGTTGACATGGTAACGGTGGAGGTGGTACCAGTGGTGGTGAGGTTAGGAAAGCTCTGAGCACCCATGAGGGAAGCTGCAAACAAAACAAACCAGAAACGCTTAGTTAAGCTTGTTAAACTTCCATCAGCCGACAGGAAGCAGCAGCTTTTGCATCACCAGATTGTTGCCAACACACAAAACAACAAGATTCATCTAGCTATCGTTTATTTGTATCTCAAAACTTTGTGAAAAATACATGTAATACTCACTGGCAGAGGTCATGGCATTCCTGCCCAACGTGTTAGTGTTGTTGTCGCTGCTGCTGCGGCTCAGGTTCATATTGTTGGTCGCGTTAGTTCTGGACATGTTGGGCGCGCGGCGGACGAATGACTCCATGAGACTGGCCTCGCGTGACGACAAGTTGGGGACACTGGCGCTGGAGCTCATGGGGGCACCGGCAGCCAGCAGGGAGCTGACCGACAGCCGAGCGTTTGTCGCCGAGCACAGAGGTCTTTGGGATGGCGCGTCTTTGCCAGAGGACTCTGACACCGAGCTAACATCCGGAGAGCTAACGCTCACTAGCCCCATGGAAATGGCTGTGGCTGGGTCAGTGGTGGAGTCTTTGTTTCTTGATTCGTCACCGGGGGCCGGCATGTCGGTAGTGAGTGTGCCAGAGCTTGACGCGGAACCAGATCCGCTGTCTACCACAGAGGACAGTACAACAATGGGCTCCAGTTGCTGCACATCTGTGCTGACACTACTTCCTGTTACCATTCCCACCCCCTGGTCCAGCAACAGCCCCTCAGCTCTCTTCTCCAGCCGCAGACCTCCCACACCCATCAGCCCCATGGAAGAACTCAGGCTGATGTCAGAGGAGGAGGCGACGCTACAAACAGAGCTACTGCTGCCCTTCCTACTGGAGGAGCTGGCTCCGCCCAGTGATGTAGCCCCGCCCTTGTCAAGACAGTTATTTTTCACCAGGCTGCTCCATGACTGCTGCTGCTGCAGGGAGGCTGAGGTGGAGGATGCGGAGCAGGATGTGGTGGTGGTAGTACCGCTGTTAGTCACTGGCATCGAGGAGGGTCCCACCATGGAGGAGGGGCCTGAAACAGTGGATGAGACAGGTTTGGGTGACGGCGCAGTGGCAGCCGACTCAGGGTCGTACCCTGGAGCAAGCTTCAGGTCAAACTTCCCTTCAGCGCCCATACGGTAAGAGTTAGAGCCGCCAGCATCCCAGGTTACATCAATCCAGCCTGGATGGACAGAGAGATAGGAGGAGACGGACGGATGGATGTCAGAGACCCGGCAGAGAGAGAGAGCAAGAGAGAGAGAGAGAGAGAAGATGGGGACAGAGGGAGAAATATAGTGACAGAAGAGAGACAGAGATGGGAGTGAATACAGAAACAGAGGGAGAGAGCGAGAAAAGGAGAGAGAAGCAGCAGCAAGCAGCTCCACACAGGACCAGATCACTGCAGATAATCTGATTACAAAGACGTCAAATGCAATAACTGACGTCAATTATTGTTTCAGGTCGTTTACATGTTACACAGTAACAAAGACGACTGGGTAACAGGAGCAAATAAGGAATGGTCTAGGTTGAAAACATTTACTTTGGAAAGGTATGAGAAACCTAAAATAACGATTAAAATAAAAGAAAGCCTCAGCGTAGGCTCACCGGAGTTAACCCAGCGTGAGCGTGAGTAAAAACAGTAAACTACCATCACTGTTCCTCTCATTCACTGAAGTTAAAAAGTTTAATATCTGGAAATCATCCTGACTTTGATCAGTCTGCACCATATGGGTCTGTTTTGGTCCAGGTGGAGCAACAAGGGTAAACATATGGAACATGAAAACATCTGGAGGCTAAAGTAGAAACATCTGACAGAGGTCTTATTGATCTGACAATAAATCAGAACTAATTTATCAGAATTTCATCCAAATCAAAAAAAAAGCAACACCGAGAGCGAGAGGAGGGACAGGAGAAGAAGAAAGGCCTGCCCAGGTAAACTACGACAATTAAGACCTTTAAGTTTGCAACCTGAGAACATCAAACATCAGGACATTTTCTATTCAGATTTAAATTGGACATGAACATCTTCTAAAATGGCTACAGCAGTTTCAGCCCTCATGATTTAATTTAGGAACTGGTGGCAGCAGCCACAAAGACGAGGAAACGTGTCCGACGTGTCTACAGGAGACCAGCTCAAGTCTGTGTCTGCATGAAACAGAAACTTGGTGGAGGTGAAGACAAGTGAAGACTATTAATGAGAGCAGACACGGAACACAAAGCTGTCTTCAGCTACAGCACTGCCCAGTAATAAAGACAATGCAGCCGGACTGGTAAAAACACCAGTTTCCTCCCTATCTGTGTGGCACAGAACAGAAATGTCATTCTCTCAAGGTTTTATTTTTAAAAAACTGTTCAGACCGGACTAAGAAGTTAAAAAACAACAGAAGGTTCTCTCAGATCTCCTGAAGGCATCACAATGCGTCTCTACAGGAAATTTAGACTGTTCATCCCCTACTGATACCAGCATCTGCCTGGGTGTCGACACTCTCGGTTCAGGTATCACCTAATTTTTAATCATTTTAATGTGTTTCATGTTTGATGTCAAACACCTACAACGTGGAAGTTTGGCCAACCAAACGACCAATGTGCAGATCTCCTGGGAAGACCACCGATGTTCTGAACTTATACTATGAAAGCTTAGAATATCACACATCTCTTCATGACAGCCAGGACAGAAACAGACCTGACAGGCATAAACCTTGAATTTCAAACTTCCTCTAATCTTTCTTACCATTGTGAGCCTCCCCTGTCACGGTTCCCTCTCCAGGAGGGTTGCCATCTTGGTCACGCCACTTCCAGTCAATGCCACGGACGACACGCGCCCCTGGGACGATGTACTTCATCACTTGGGAACGGAAGAGTCTGCGCTGTCGACGGAGGTTTGCCTCCGCTTCCTTCACAGCTTTACCTGTGAGAACATTGAGAAGACACACTTAGACCCTGCAGGAGGACAGGCTGACGGGACAGAACGGCTGCTGTACCTAGCTGGTCCTCACAGACAGCGGTGACGGTGCCATACAGCTCCAGTCCAGACAGAGACAGGTAGTGTGTCTGACCGCTGGCGTTCTTCCCCATTTGTTTGATCCTGACGTGTCTCCAGCCCTGCTTCTCCTCTTTGGAGGGGTCCAGAGGCCACGTGGCCGTCGACCTGAGTCAAACAAAAAAAAATTCAGGACCCTCCGTCACATAGTTGATGCCAAGTAACTGCACCCGGTGAGCCAATTGGTTTATTGGGAAGTCGCACCCTGGTTCATTGAGACTGCAGTCGTCGATATGGGTGTAAAGAGTGGTCCAGTTCTGACCATCCTTCGACACCTGAAACACCCAGTTTCGTAACGCAGAGCGTCCGTAACCCCTGCAGGGTGTAAAGGAAAGTAGCATGACAAGACATCCCAATCCAAGCCACAGTTCACGATGATGCCGGACCAAATGTATAAAACTTGATTGTTTTTATTTTTACCTGGCATGTCTCAAAGTGTACGCTGATGGAATGACCCAGAGGCCAAGGTCAACAGCAAACCAGGCGTTCTTGTCATCGTTAGTGTGACAGTTCAGAGCGGAGCTATCCCGACTCAGGATATCTTCCAAACGGCCATAAGGGAGGTTCCGTCCCTCCGACGAGGTCACCACCACCAGACCGTAGGCGGCAGGATTCACCCACTCATAGGCTGTCCTGAAAAAATTCAAAATGAAATCAGCAAAGCCTGAAAACTACTGAAAATCAGCGAATCCTTATCAAAATATAAACAGCAGTCATTCATCAGATTTATTTAGCTGCAAATAGCTTAAATCCATTAGAGCCCAGTCAGTCTCCTGTCCACTCCCACACAAGTTTTTAGAGCTCTTCACTCCAGAAATGAACAACTTCAAGTGACTTACTTGGCGTTGGTGCCGACCCAGTAGATGATTCCGTTCTCATCAAAGTCGTGTTGGTGCCTGAAAGTGAAGGACTGTCCTTCCCTCAACTTCCTCACAAAAACAAAGGATGACCGCTCAAAGTCATACCACTGCTTGGCCACCTGGAGGGGAGAGACCAGCCTACATCAGACCCGTGCCCGCGACCTCCCCGTCGGGGCAGCGCGATGGCACCTTCTCACCATTTTCAACAGGTACTGCTCCAGAGATTCCACCGTGGCGAGTGGCTCCATCTTCAACATGCGACCCGTCCGGTCAATCAGAGCCGTCTCACCTGGCGCTCGCTCCAGACGGAAACGCAACCTCCTCGTCAAGATCTGAGGAGCGGACACGTGCACGGCTTGAGTTTGCCTTTCAGAAGACACACTGACCACAAGGCCACTTCCTGGCACATCAGGATCAGAACCAAAGTGGGACTCACTTGCAGGTTGTATAAAGAGCCTGGAGTGTCGTACAGGTGCAGAGGTAGACGTTCTATCGATTCCAGGACAGCAATCAGTTTTCGGATTAAGGCAACAGCTGGTCGGCTGCAGAGGACAAGGACATCATCGTTGACTGACCTTTATGAAAGACTGTTTCTGTCGTTGGCATGTGAGCAACACCACCTGTAGATGTTCTAAAACATCTCCAACATCAACTGATAGTAGATAATAAAAAATATAGATTGATCAAGAAGTTCCCTTCAGAATGTTGTTTTTAAGGCTTCTAAGGAAGATTGTTGACATTACCTTTCATTGTCTTCATTCTCGCTGAAAGCCGCCTTAAAGACATTGATCCGCTCCATTAAAGGCTTACAATCATGTTTTAGGTCCAGTTCCACACTCTGTCCACAAGACAACAGGTTCAGTAAAGTTCTGGGACGTGGGGGTTTACAGGCTGCAGGTTCACCATGAGCGGAGGAGCGACACTCACATTGCTGAGGACAGTAAACAGAGCCTGAACCAGGCCGCTGCTGCACATCTCGTATGGAGAAATTGTGTTTTCATCCTTCAGAACCACAATCAGGTTCTCCAGAGCTGTTTTCATCAGGTCCCTCCACGTGTTCTCCCCCTCAATACACTGTTGACACATGTTAGTTCAGTGTTGATAGCTTGACCAGTGAGACCATTACTACCTACTGGTGGTGTGTGGGCCACCATTGATTACATTTTAAACAGACCTTGCTGTTCTTCAACCGGTGAAGATCACATAAAGCCCTAAATTATATATTTTTCTCATTTGATGCCAAATCTTCTACAAATTAAGACTGTAAAATTTAACATTCTACACCTACTGCCTATCTGAAGAAACACTAAGACTTTGATATGTGATGAACCTCAAATACTGAACCAATTGCATGATATGAGCGTGAGCCTGTATACCTGTCGGTTGGTGTGCAGCTCCCATGCCGACTCCAGCTGGGTGGAGATATTCCTCAGGGTGACAACCACCCCTCTGGGCATGCTCTCGACAGCTTTGAAATGGTCATCGTACAGTTCCCTTGCCATACTCTTGACCTTCTGTTTGGTCTTTTCCAGCTTTGACTTTAATTTTCTGCCTCTCTTCCCTGTCCAACCAGTCACAAACTCTGAACCTGAAAACACATCAGACATCAGAAGCTCCAGCGACTTCATCCAAGTGGCGCCTGTAACATGCAGGACGATTTATTTTGGATAAGGTTCCTCAGAGATACATGTTGGAGGTAGCACTGAAGCCAAATTGGTGGTTAAGGGCCTCGAGGGGACATGTTCCTCACCTAAGGAGGTTTCTGCTGTGAATGAGTGCTTCGTTCCTCTGTTGGACTCAAACACAAAGCCAGGGAGGTCCTCCTTGAGGATAGTGGCTTGCTGACCATCAGAGTTATGGATGGCGATCTCTCCCTCTTTCAGGCAGGTCAGAGACCAGTTACCCACCGTCAGTTTTGTGGGTGCCACACTCGACAGAATGGGCTGACTGGATGTTACTGGTTTCACCTGACTCCTTGCTCGCTGAAGCTTCTCCAGGAACTCGCTGCGAGACTCTACAGGTAGAGACGTAAGAGATAGATGAGGATGAGTATCTCTGAGGTCAATCAGCGATCTGAAGTGTGTCTTGAGCTACTATATGAGTTGGTGGAACCTGAGCTGTCTGATCCTCCTTCTGGACTCCCGCTGGAGTACATGGTGGCCAACTTTCCATCCAGAATAAATCGGAACCAACCATTGGAGCCATTGGAAAGCTCTAGGGCAGCAGCATCTGACCAGATGTAGAGACAGTCCCTCCCTCTGATGATGGACCAGTCCTTCCAGTGGTATGGCTTCCCCTGCTGAATTTCCCTGGCATCCTCCTGCACTTCCTCCTCCTGCGCACAGTCACAAACAGTTTAAAAATGATGCTGCTTACGGGTGGAGGGATGGGAACCTCGGACGTTTTAGAGCAGGGGTCAGCACTGCACACACTTTTCCTTTACCTTCTCAGGTTTGCTTTCGTCCTCATTCTCGTCATCAGAGGCCGGACCAGCCAGAGTCGACACCTTGTTGATGACACCGAGTCGAGCCAGCTGGTCAAGGAAAACGTCCCCACCTTTATCCACCAGGTCTCTGATGATCTGCAGAGCCAGGAGGTGACCGTCGTCGTCGTCCTGAAACACAAACTTTGCGATTTAAAAAAAAAACAAAAAAACGAGAGGTAGTTGTTGGTAGAGTCAATAACATGCTAGGAGAGCAAAAACATGACAGTCTGTGAGAAGATAAGACGGTTGTAGAGCAAAAAGGATTTTCAGGAGGGATGCTTCCTACCTGATATGGGCAAATCTATCAGGTGATAACTGATCAATACTCATTTACATCCACACTGAATCAATACTGCAGCAGTATAGAAAGACAAATTATGAGCTAATTTATTCTACTGCAATTTCATTGGCACCTCATCTCCTTGGATGCAATGTCAGTAATGTAAGCATTTAAAGTGTTGTGACACACGCACCTCTTGGTCCAGCACAGTGGCAGTGATCTCCACCAGCACAGTGGGCAGGTTGTGGCCCGACTCACTGTCACACACCTCCTTCAGCAGCACCTCGCTGCTGTAGTGAACCATCTTCCTGATCAGAGCCAGGCTGGCTTTCCTAAACACAAACACACCACGTTCACGACGATCTTTAACACCAGCTGTAACTCTCGGTCTGAGCTGCTCACCGGATAGAAGGCAGCATGGTTTGTTGAAAGGTTTGTGCAAAAACAGGCAGAAGCCTCTTCAGGTAAACTGGAGCCATCTCTGGGTCTCCTTTGGGCTCGCTGCCTTCCTCCTCTTCCTTATTCACATCTTTTTTCTTCTTGTCATCACCCTTGTTCACTGGACACATCCAGTCTCCTGTATCATGACAAGGCAACAATAATTAGCATTTATTACGTGTATGTAACTATATTACCGTGGGTCATTAGGGGGAAAAAAAACCCCTCCTAAATCTGAGTCTTTTTGCCCTTGGAATTAGATGATAACACAACCCTCTATAATCTGCCGCCTCAATCAGCGACCCTTTTACCGAGGGTAACCCTTGAATACAATTGCACCACCTGCTACGCAAAATGTGAGCAGCTTGGCAGGTCCATAATTATTAGTTGTAGTACAAAAACATTTGTACCAATCAGGTAATGAGGTCAGGAACAAGTTATACTAGTAATTGCTGCTGCACACTTTGGCACAGTTAACGGCTCATATTCAGCCAGGTACACACTCATGAATGATAGCGGTGGTTTATGACCGACTGGGATTCACTGACTAACCTGGAGACTGTAGGATGGCCACCACCTCACTATGTCCTCGCTCCCTCGCCTTATCCAGCGGTGTCTTTCCATCCTCGTCTCGCAAGTCTGGGTTCGCCCCATGACGCAACAGTGTCTGCGCACACACACATTCACGCAGAGTTACACATAATAATCACAGTCACTAGCGTTTGTGGCTGGGCTTGACTTTGTTTACTTTGGCTACTTGTGGACGTCCAAAACAAGCAGCATAGTGTAGTGATGACGACCTCTGGCCTCGGTTGACATCAGCACCCCTTTCACAAAGAAATTCCACCTGGAAGAAGACACGAGTGAATGCATCCATCAGTTCTCAGGAGAATTTAGGCTTGGATTAGAGCGTGGCTGATTGCTACATGTGTTGTCCAAGACGCTCTGGTTTGCAGAAATCGAAACCGTATCTTAAATATTTATTCAGCGATCGACAGTCTTTCTTCCCAGATGTCTTTAGGGTTTTTTTCTTACCATTTCCTGTGTTCCAAATGCTGAAGCCCAGTTAAGTAGTGTCTGTCCAACGTCATCCATGAAGTTCACCTCAAAAGCTGCAACATAGGCAGGAGGTTCAACAACAGTTTCACATCAGTTCGACTTTAAACTATGTTCTCTTACCGCCCGTGTCAATGGCATCAATCAAAGCATCCGTGTCTTTGCTGCGAATACAGTCAATGAGCTGTCGGTGTGATCTCTCCCCTGAGCTGTCAAGGCGTCGCAGCCCTGGGATTCGCCCTGTTGACCCCGCCGTGGATTTAGGCAACGCTTTCCGGCCTTCGAACAGTAGCACCAACAGGAGGTCAACCAGCCGCATGGTGTCCAGCACACAGCGCTCGTCTCCTCCCAGGGCCGACTCCATGGAGTCAGGCAGTGCGGAGCGCAGCAAGTCCTGAAGATACGAGAAGCAAAGGTTAGAAAACACCCGATTCTCCCCCCCTTCCCCCCCATGCATCCTGTCTGGGACTAGTGGTCATACATGAGTGACGAGTGGCGAGCCTCTGCACAGGGTCGAGAGCAGGCTCACGATGGTCGAGACCTGGTTGCTCAGTTTGGAGTCTGGTGCTGGAGGGGCGGCACCAGTGGACACCCGGCCGGGCTTACAGGAGGAGGGAGGGCCCGACACGGTGCCTCCGGCAGCGGCCATGCGACACAGCAGTTCTTCTGTCAGGCCATGTTTGGCTAAAGGGGCAGGATCTACACCACGGCGGGTGAATCTGTCGGCCAGTGACGCGAAGCAGCGTAACGCTCCATCAGACACCTGAAGGAGAGGAAACAATAACACTGTCACGGTCCATGACTTCCATGAAGTCCCCAACTTTACCAAGACGCTTGGAAAATATCAATATCACTGAACTGCCTCGACAATAAAAAGCTTAAAAATAAAAAAGCAAATCTTTGGTTTTAACAGTACAGGCTCCATGATCTACTTTTATCAACATGACTTGCTTGATCTCACAATAAAATCATGAAAATCATCATAAAGATACCAACAATTTTTGCAATGCCAACACACAGCTGTCAGAGGTTTCAGAGAGGCAGCTGTGGTTTCAAGGGGCTACCTGATGGTCTTCATGTTTGAGCAGACTCGACAGAGACTCCACGCAGGTCTCCAGAGACGAATCCTGAGGCTCCATCTTGCTGCAGAGACGGGACACCACAGCCATGGCCGAGTGCAGAGTGTCCTTGTGGACGAGATGGCCGCTGTCTCTGATGAAGCTCAGCACACAATTCAAGCCGCCAGCTTCAAACACGGCACCAGACTCCCGAGTACAGATCAGCTCCAGCACCTGCAACCAGCACTCAATCAGCAATTGTCAATAGGACAGATCAACAAACTTAGCATTGATCGCCGTTATTGACTCATCTTAACACAAACGCCTCGAATATAAATTCGGTGACTGTAAATTCTCTGCGGTGCTAAACTGTTCTAAAAGTACAGGAGTCACCTGATGTAAATCTACAAAGGATATTTCAGCCTCAGAACAAAGAACAACTCTGTCCTGTGGTCTGAATTTCTGTGAGCACATGTTCATGTGGTACAGCTCCAGAAACAAGCTGGTCTGGGATCACAGGGCCCTCCTCTTAATAGCTCCCACACACACACGGAACTGATCAGAAACACCAAAATTCAGTCACACAATGTCAGAGTTATTGAGAGTTGCTCAGAGTTATAAACCGGTCCCAATCTGAACTGCAGACATAAAGTTACACATATAGAAATACTACATTAAAGCACAAAAACAATACAATAAACCTAAGTAACCTTAGTCAAAAGGTAACTATAAACAGCCATCAGATGGGAGAATGATCTATGTGTGGTGACTGATTTGTTATCAACCAAAGATTAAAGGATTTTTAAAGGTTTCATAGTTTTAGTTCCTCACAGGAAGTGGTGGTTTGTTCCCTGCTTGTGTGCCACTGACAGATACCACCATTTGGCTAAATTTTATGACAGTCTCTTCTAGTATTTAGGTAGGAATATCTGCCTCCTACCTTCACACATTGCTCAGCCAGGTCTCTGCTTGTTCGATTGTTCAGTTCCACCACCACCAGCCGGTTGCAAAGAGCCTTGATAGCCCCGTCCACTCCCACAATCCTCCTAGTGCACTCAGCAGACACATCCAGGTAGTAAGTGATGGCCCTCGCTGTGACCTCCAACACGTTATCTGGGGCACTCTCATCCAGGAAGATCTTACAGAGCGCTGGGAGGAATGTCCGAGGAGGACACCTGGAAAGAGAAGAACTCCAGCGGTCAGCGCAAGCACGCCCTTCACCTATAAACCATGTCAGGAGACTCACGTCTCAAAGCAGCGGTCCACGTTGTCCGACATGAGCAACAGCATGCAGAGCTGTTCCAGGGCGATGAGCTGCATGTCGCGCTCATCGCCTTGTCCCATCTGCAGCCACTCCAGCAGAGTGTCTGGGTCCACATCAGCCATGGTGGCTAGCCTGAAAACAAATGTTCAGACTAAGTAAAGCGGCTCCATTCAAAATGCAGTTTTTTAAATTAATAAATAACTAAATCAGCTCAATCGGGGCGGCTCTCGGCTCACCTCCGCCTGACCTCTTACCTGGATCCCCGTTGGCTACCCGGTCTGGCTTAGCACCCAATCACTGCTCAAAGTCCTGTTGCTGTTCGGGACTCATCCAACCAACTCGGTGGAGGTGATATGGGGGAGTTGTAGTCGTTCTCACGGGGGATTCTGGGACATGTAGTCTCCTCTTCCTGTCAGCGATCAAAGTCAGACTGTTAATGATCTGAAACCACAGGTGAGATTCCCACTGAGTTAATTTGATTTTAGGTTTAGTATAATCACTCAGTTTACCCTCTGTCCCAGTACAACCAGTCTCTTTCACCCTCCCTGCCCCAATACAGCCAGCCTAGGTCTGCTGCCCGACTGATCATGTTCACTGGGGTCTAAAACAACAGTTGCAGAACCCAGACAAAGGGCCTACAGTGACATCATCATATCAGTGATGAGCTGATCAGCATCCTCTGCAGCTCCAGATGGACAATGGGACGACAACATGGCATGCTGGGAGTCTAATAAGATGATTAGATCTTAATTTGAAGGTGAGTGGCCAGCCTGTCGACAGATCCTCTTATCACAAGTGGCCAGCGGAGCCGTCCCACCTCAGAAGCAGGATAACTGTAAGGACTTTTCCAACAGAGAAACTTAGGTGATAAAGATGATCGGTTCTTGCAGTAGTCTGCTGCAGACGTCTGACTGTGGTGGCTCGGGTGATAAAAGGCTCACCCACCGTGTTTGTTAGATACAGCAACTGTCAAAGGAACAAGACTCGCACTTTTGTGCAAATCATAATTCCACATTAGGTTCCTTTATCTGGACCTGTGAGACCTGGATCACTGGGCCACAGGGGTAGGCTTTTACCTCTGTAATCCTTCATGTTGTCCAGGCTCAGGATCAAGGTCAACACACAAACACACACCTAAGACCAGCTCCATGTTTTGGGACATCAGACCCATTATAAACCATTGCCAGAGACACCCAGCAGACCAGTGAGCTGGTGCTGCCTCACACACTCTGGAAGGACTGTTGAACAAGCAGGATGAACACGAAGCACTTCGGCACCACCGATCGCCACGTTCTGTTGTACAGACACAGAAATGAATTTAAAACCAGCCTGCAGCCCTGCGTGCACACAGTTCCCAATGACCTGCCTGTCTGGTCCACCGCCAGGCTCCTTACTGGGAGCTACTGTGCGTCAACCACAGCTCCCAGTTAGCTAAAATGTTGCCTGGCGGATGAAAGCACGCTGCAGGTCGAACTGGGAGGCAACAACAGAAAGACTCAACGATGCGTTGGGATGGCGCAACCAACCCTGTCCTTTTGTCATTAATGCTCCAGTTAGCATCAATTAACGATGATCTTAATTGCTTTACATATGACGTCACTGACACATATCCTTCATCCCTGTATTTTCCGTGACGGATCAAATGTGTGGAAAATTCGTGCAATCTGAGATTTAATGGAACCAATTTTGAAAGCGAAAGACAACAATGCAGAGATGTCAAGATAACAAGTGCATAGTTAACCCCCCCCCCCCCCCGCCCCCCAAAGACCCCCCCGAGTGTTTAAAAAGCAAACACAAAAATCCCCGACGTGATGGAAAGATCCAGAAAATGTCACCGCTGATCCAGAGGATTTAGTCGAGGTTTCTTTGTACGGAAAGGATCGAGTCGACAGCAGAAACAGCGAAGCCGCGTCGGTCGTCTTCGATGTCACGTTGCTTTGCGACAATTCTTTCCAAAATGTCCAACAGAAGCCACGATAATGTGGTGTAAATGGAGAGAAACACACGACTGCCCTCCCACAGCTGGGAATAAAGATTTCATCAGACCGGAGAGGATAGACACGTTGTTGCTAATGTTCTGCTTCGTGTCGTGCTCGGCTGCTGGGACAAACCCTTTAATCGGCACCTGACACTCACTTTAAAACGACTCATTTTAGTCTTCGGCACGGCCAAATTAAATAGGCGAGCGCAACAACGTCAGGGGTGACAGACTCTTACGATCCTTGGTCGTGACACACGATGTCGAGGGTGAGACACGAACCCGTGACCTGGCCGGTAAAACAAGCAGAAAAACAAATTACCAGCGACCAACGCCGGCTAATGTAGCGGGATAGCTCGCCAGCTACCCCCGAGGCTAACATTAGCTCCAACATCAGCGTATTCACGGTTCCGTCATGAAACCGCTAGTCTTGGTTTCAGTACCACACCAACAAAGACAGAGTCTCCCGACTGGGTCATAAGGAGTCACACGTTAGCGTTTCAAATTTGCCATAACCATCACTGAGGCCTTGGAGTATGAACACAAGCCGCGGGACTCGAGTTCCACGAGAGCCGACAGGCCGCAGCCCAGCTGCGGATACGCGATTAGCGGCGGCGGCCTGTGTTCGCTTTTACCAGCGGAACGAGATACTTACCCTATTTTTTCCCCTTCTCGGTACTGAGGCGATAAGCCCGCGTGTATCAATGTCTTCTTGGTCCTGCTGAATGGTGATAACCGTTGTCAAGTACCGATGCTCCGGTTTAGATCGAGGTGTTCCCCATTTCTTCGGGCCGGGTGTAAAAAGGTCAGAGTGGACGGAGGCGATAAACAGAGCAGACCGGAGTGAAATGGAGAGCCGAGCCGACGGCTGCTGCTGTCTTCAGGTCTTCAGGCTGCGCTCGGAAAACACACCATCCTCACTATGACAGAGACACAAAAGCTGGATGTAGACGCCAAAGCTTCACAATTACCCAATCATTCGGTTAGAGAATATTAATTTGACACATGATAAAAGATTGTGAGCGTGTGGGATCGAAAATGATCTCCGTAGATAAATTCATGTCTCTTTGCAGCATCAATAAATGATCGGCTGTGATATTATAGTGTAGTGTTTTGATAACATTTAATTTACCTTGTGGTATTGAAGTAAGACTTTATAATTTACAATAATTGTTATTAAAATCAATAGTAGATTCCAACATTTTGGATTAATCCGTGTTTCTTTAATTTACATGGTGAGTTTCCGATAACCGTGAAGGCACCACGTGCAGGATGACGTTCCGTTAGGGGGCGCAACAACATATTTGATGCTCAGTTATCTTTCTAATTTAGCTCAATGGATAAATAATGTATAAAACCTTTTATCAGTAAAATGTGTTTTGGGATTTATGAGGAATTTGGTGCCGTGGGAGAATTGAAATGGGGAGCAGAGATGTCTCCATTGTAAAAATCAAGGTGATTTACGTTTAATATAGTGTACATGCAACTTTATTATTATCTCTTCAAGTCTGTGAGAAAAGACATTTAGGAAAGGTCCTCTGTTGGGCAATGATTCACTTGTAGACGAATAATCAAAGAAACTTGATTGAACTATAATCACATTTTATTCAACTACTGTGTTGGAAAAGATTAACTCAACTCAGAGGCGCAGCTCAACTGATTAGTCAGGTGAATTCTAAGTGTTTGAAGCTAAAAGAAAGTCATGTCAGAAAGGTTTTCACAATAAAAGGCTAAAAAAATCCAAAACATACATCAGGTAACTCAACATCTTAAAAAAGGGAGGAATGAACATTGTGGTGTAGTGAACTAAAGTGCTGAACTGTCCCTCGCAGGCCACTGTAAAGGATTAGTATTTTAAGAGGAGGATGAAATTTGACAACTAATTTCCCTTCTGAGTTGCATGTCAACATTTGCTGCCTAAGCAGAATCCATCCTGTAAGTCAGGACAAGGAACTCCTGGAAAGTTTCTGTGAAAGCTTGTTTTTTCCTCAAAATTTCTGCAAGCCTGGAGTCACAATTACTGAAAGTTTACAATTTAAAAAGGCAAGTTTAGAACCTAAAACAGGGGGGAAATGGTTTAAATTTGAAGTGTTGTGTTCAAAGAGAGAAAAACACACACAAAAAAAACTGAATAAAATCCCATTTCAGATCTGTGGCCCTTCAAATTCAACAAGACCAGACTGTCTTATTACATATGCAGCAAATAAAAATTGATTTTAGCCAGTTATTTATACAATCGTCCTTCAGAAAAAAAATAGATATTTAAAGGTCATACGTGTTTTCACATTAGCCTGTTCACACGTGTGATACATTCAAGGGTGCTCAGACATTGAAAAGTCTGAGCAGGACGAAAAACCCTTTAACGCATCGCTGACACGATCAAAATCGAACGTGGAAGTGATCCGATACCACAAAGATGTGACATCACGACAACATGGATGAATCAGTTCAAGAGCAAGTGACGGTGGATCGTGGCTTTCTGCTTTTTTCTGGCAACACGGTGGACTGAGAAACTGGTCCTGTTTTCACTGCAGCCGGGGACGCAGCATCTTTCACAGGAAGTTGGTTTTAAGCATGATGCTCGGAGGAGACTTGGCCGGTTTACGGGTGGCGGCGTCGTCTCCGGTGGGTTTAGCCTTTAAAGTCTCCTGGTTTCCTTTAATGGCGGCCTCCAAGCGAGACTTGAAGTGAGGCGACGATGCAACGAGGGACCTGCCAAACAATCGATCGACAGCCGATCAGAGTTGATCCCGATCGTCTGCATAGAACACCTGAACAAAGGCGGAGCTTAAATACTTAATTACCTGAAGACGGCTGAGTACAGAGGCCCGAGACGCATCAGATCTTTGAGCGCTGCTTCATGGAGCAAGCGGGAGGCTTTGGGGGCGGAGCCAAGGGCATTCTCATCCAAGAGGAAGGAGATGAGCAGCTGCAGCAAGATGGCCACCAGCTGCGGACCTGAGGGGCAGTCACACAGGAAGTGATGTCATCAGACTTAAATCAATCAAGCCAATCAGACCAATTTTTAATGTCTTTAATTATCTGTGATTAAACTGACGGTGCATCTCCTCTGCTGCCTGGACCAGAGCCTCCAGAGCTCGGACCCCCTCCAGGACCCCCATCAGATCCTCTTGACTTTGGGGACGACTCCTTTCGACCTTCTGAAGAACAAACACTTCATCATCATCTTCATCCCTTTTAAAATCAACAGTGAAAAATTGAAATTCTCAGATCACGCCATCTGGCATCAGCACCTGCAGGAAGCGCACTAGCGGAGGTCCGAGGGCTCTGATGCACGGGACCGCCACTGTGGGCGGAGCCTGAAACACTGACGTCATCAGCTGAAAACACCGAGTCACCACCTGCGACGGAGACATCGTTGTCATTCACGGTTACATCATCAGTGACACAATCAGGACAGACTGGCCTGCAGGTTACCCCGGCAACAGAATGACCTGCAGCAGGCCTTCCTGGTTCAAACTGGTTCTGTCCTGTCAGAACCCAGATCTATCCAGGCTGCGGGTAGTGTCCCAGTTTAACCAGTATATAGGGCATCCTCCCATCCGAGAGTGTGTTGTAAAAATAAAGCTGCTGCTCGTCCCTGACTGAATATAGACTCCGATCTAAACTTAGACATTTTGTCAACTTCATGAGACTGTTGTATCGTCCAGGAGATGATAAAGTAGCTGAGTGCAACATGAATAATATATAAAAATCAACCCATGCAAAAACAGCATGTTGGTTCCATCCAGACCTTTTCCAACACTCTTTGGTCTCTCTTGTTTGAAACATGGATCACAGATGTGAAAACAACTGGGTTTGAAGTTCTGAACGCTTGGATGGGATATGCTCAAAGATTCAGAACGACCAAGAAAACATCATAGTTCATGAAAACATCAGGGGTTAATGCAGAATTCTGAGGAATAGATAGAGGAAAGGACAAAATCCCAATCAGTGAGGTTCCCGTCGTCTTCCATAAACACCATCCTTTAACGTGGGATTAGCAGACGTGTCTCCACAAGTTTGTGCTGGGTGGCAGTAAAAGAGGTACTGACCAGCGGGTCTTTGGCCTCCATGGCAGCGGTGAAGCGCTGCAGACAGGACGTGTGCAGCGGCTCTGGGCTGCAGACGTCCACCCCCGCAGACTGCAGGAAAACGGTCAAAGCTGTGAGGAGACTGGCCTGATCCACCAAGTGGTCTCCTGAAAACACCAAACACCTGAGCTTCCCGTCTGGCCCGTGTGTTACCGATACCGGGCCACGCTGGTGGTCCCTACCAGACTCCCAAAGGCCCAGCAGAGTGCTGAGGGCTGATCTCAGCAGGTTCCTCCAGGCTCCACGGCTCTTCTCTTGGCGGCTCATTGGACACGTCACCAACAACTTCAAGGCCTGAAGAACTGCCTGGAGCACGGAGCCAGGACCGGTACCGCTGACGGAGTCCACCACCAGAGCATCCGGGGGGGACTCGAGTTCTGTGAAGTAGCACAAATTTGGAAGGAAGGTTTTTCATATCTTCACAACTAATGCACATATTTATACATGAAAAGGTATTTAGGAGGCGACACTAGGGTGGGAGGTCCTCAGACTCTACTGATGCCACATCCGGGTCAATGAAAAGTCCGAATGTGGCTGATGTTAGCTTGTTTATAGGTCAGCTACCATTAGCATCAGGGACATGTGGGAGCCAATATGATCCTTCCACTGTATTTACCTACAGCTGATTCTTAACCACGCTGCTGACATGTTACTGTTACACACTAGAGACTTTTATTTTGGGTCTCACTGATGTTTGCGGGCCGGTGGACCAGTTCTCGGAAGACTCCCAGCACCAGATAGAGGACTGTGGGTAGGACGGACACGCTGCCTGCAGAAGGACACACACAGAGTCAACCAAGGCTAACACGTGAGCATGTTAGCGTTAGCGTTAGCCTTAACCTTGTGGGGAGCAGATGGATGGCAGGTCAGACAGGATGCAGAGAGCCAAGGTCACCAGTTGACAGTCACCATCAGACAGAGACCAGACCAAAGCCCCAGGACCTGGACACAATACAAACACTTTATACATACATACACACACACTCACTGTATTCATTACAACATTTCAACAACATAATAACAAGGCTGCTGTGTATTCATTTAGAGTAATTGCCATTCATGACAACAGGTGACGTATAACCACAGAACAGATGTGGAGTCCAGATATCAGATTGAAACATACTGACCACACCATATTTACCAGACCCACAGCCCCACACACACACACACACACACACACACACGTTCACATATTTTCCTACCGATCCTTGTGCCATCTGGACCGCTTCCGGCCAGTTTAGGGCTGAGTTGTGGAAGTTTGCGGACCAGCACACAGAGGCAGAGCTCCAGCGCTCCAAACACCAGCGAACGACCCGGAACCAAACCGCCAGTTTCCTGGCCCTCACCGAACTCTGGCAGCGTCTCCTTCTCGGCTGCACCGTCATCCACTGTGGGACAGTCATGGTTAAGAACAGCACAGCGAAGCCCGAGTGCAGGTGCCGGTCGAGGGTTCGCACCTTCGGCGCTGTGGCGTTTCTCCCGTATGTGCTCCTGGGCCGCCGTCACAATCTGCCGCAGTAATTCCAGCACAGCTCTTTGAACGCACGCCGCCTCTCTGGTGACCATCAGCCTGTGGAGGACACTGAGGAGCTCCACGCTCAGAACCTGAAAAGGTTTCAATCCAACAATAAAAACATCAATTGAGCCAAGAGCCTCCAGCTTCTCAGCCCAGTCTCCTACAGACTGAGCCACCGCCGCCCCTGGAGTTAAATTTGAAACCCCAGAAAACAGCTACAGTGACTGACCTGGTCGATTCCGATCCGAGCTCGGGGCCAGGGCACGTCAAACAAAGCCTGCAGAGCTCGGAGACAGGAAATGATGTTCTCCATCTGGTCCCCAGAGTGTGGAGAGCAGAGGAATTCCACGCTGATTCCTGGAAGAACAATGGCACCATGCTCAGGACAAGCTACGCAAACCCACCCGAGAGGCTGCTGGTTTCACTCGTGTCTCACCAAGTATCAGATGCAGCCGGTCGGAGTTGATGTCTTCTGGACTCTTGGCTCCACCTGCAGAGGACGTGTGTCCCATCGAGGTGGGCGTGGCTGGTCTGGACAGGTTAGCAGGCGTGTCATCTGACACCACAAAACCTGGAAAGAAAATCCATCAGACATCAAGACAAACGAGGAGGAGGAGGAGTGAGCAGCACTGACCGTTACTGTGGAGCCACAGGGAGGTGGCGTGCAGGATGGGAGCCCAGGCGGAGCAGTAATGAGCCCTGGCCTGGTTCGCCATCTCTGCCGTGTAGAAAGAGCCTCCTGGAGGACGAGAAGGACCGATGTGAGAAACACGAGGCCTGAACTTATCTTCTGAAGAGCCTCTCTGCAGGACGCGTCCCACCTGTCGCTGGTAGCTGTGGCGCCTCCTCCTGTCCGAGGGTCAGCAGGGCGTAGTCCTGCAGCGCCGCCAGCCACAGACGGCTCAGGGTGGAAAGATCTGACTGGACGAGCTTCAAGAGGTGGGTGGTGTCCTCACTTCTGCTTCTTTCAACAGCCACAATGTAAACCTGGCAGACATAAACACTTTATTCCATTTGTTACAGCAGCTGAAAATCAACAAGACCTGGTCTCGGTCCCACATGCTGATAGATTTACGTTTAACTCCAGAGCCGCGGGTGACACCTGGATATCTAAATGTTAGACAGAAAAGTTCCCCAGACTGTTCCTGTTGGAGGTATCAGCAGCAATTTTTTAACAACTGTACTCCATGTTTTTCTACTTTTACTTTTAAAGGTTTCTTCTAAACACGCTTCAAGGGCTTTTTCGCCAATCTCCCTCAGAATAAAGCATAAATCTTTGCTTGGATCCACTTTAAATAAATGAAAACACCAACCTCGGCCCAGGCTTTGAGGACGGCCAGTGTTTCCATGGTCGTGGTGGCCTCACTGAACAGCTGACTGGATGTGTTCTTCTCAACCTGGACTTTAGCCAAGGAGGAGGTGAGGAGCTGATAGACACGTCGCAGGTCACGGAAGTCGCTGACCACACAGCTGGTGATCCAGGCGCTGCACACCTGCAGGCAAAACCACCTTCAGAGGCCACTCAGGTGCAACACTAATGAGTCCGACGGCTGGTCACCTGACAGGCCTTGACAGTAACGTCGGGGGGGGGCGTCTGCACTGAAGGCTGGTCTGAGGGCCGCTCCAACCTACACACACACACACAAAGATATTTTCACATGAAGATTTCAATGCTAAATCTGGATTAGCATTAGAATAACTGTTTCTCACATTAGCCTGGTACTGCTCCAGGATCACATGACCGGGGAACTCTGGTTCTGGAATGTCTGAGAAGCATCTGATGATCACCAGCAGAGTCTGCAGACCCACGAGCTGGAGTTGGTCGCTGTGGTCTGTCGCCGACATGAACGCCATGCGTACCAGGTCTCCAAGGTGCAGGACCAGGAAGTCTGTGACAGGCGAGGTCATGGGGGCTGGCTGAGTAGTTTATCGACCCGGATGTGAACGCGGCTGCAGCGAGCAACTCACCCGTGGACTCGTGGAGCCGTCGCTCCTGCGCCAGAGCCATGTTGAAATGAGCCGGATCGCCCCCCTCACACTGGGCTATGATGCGACAGACGCACTCCATGGCAAAGCAGCGCGTGCTCCAGCGCAGCGCTGTGAACGGCCCGCCGGCCTCCGGGCGTGCTTCAAACGTCGACGAGTCGTCATCCCTGGCGCCGTCTGCCTCCTCGTCCTCTTGTTTTACCTCCACTGAAACTCGACAGTCTGATGGAAATCAGGGTCAAAGTTCAACCACTCCAAACCGCAACTACACCCAGTACGTTCTGATCAGCGGATTCAACCCACCACTGCTTGCTGACAACACATCCTTGCAGAGCTTGAGCCAGTGTCCCAGTTTCCCCCTGGTGGAGCTGGATGCCATCATGTGGATCAGGATCTCCTGGATGTTCCTCCTCAGACCCGGATCAGACTCCTGATCCAGCAGAGTGAACAGCACCCCTTCCAGACCCACCTCCTTCAAGGTGACCTCTGCACAGGGGAGCAGTGTTTGGTGACGGAGCATCATTGTGCCAAAGCTGCTCTTTATTTTTAACTCATCAGCCACATCAGAGCAGAAGCTAGAGGCTTTTCAACAGAGACCCAGAAGAAACCAGAATAAAAACACATTAATGAAAGTTATAACTCAGGACTTGATGGATGAGTACAGAGGCCAGACATTTCTTATAGTTGGTCACCAGGTTCAGGCACATCTGAGAGAGGTTTTTAGCCCAATCCTTTTTACAGAAGCTCTCCAAATCCTCCCTCCACACACTTTCTATGGACTGGAGGTTCAGAGACTGGCTCAGACCCCCTAGGACCTTTATGTGCTTCTTCCTCAGCTGTTCTTTTGTTGCCTTGGCTGGTCTATCTTCAAGCCTTGAGGTGCTGCCCCACAGCTGAACTGTGGTCTCATCTGTCCACATCACATTCTTGGCAACCTTTTTCTGAACGATTCGGGTGTCCACAGCTCTTTACTTGCCCAAACAGACAGGATTAATCTGTGCACCAGGAACTTAACTTATCTGCAGAGGCAGGACGTCCGGCTGGTTTTGGGGAACAAACATTCACCTTACTCAATTCAACTCTGGACTTTTGCTGATATTCTGTCTCTGTTAAAATAAACTGACTGTGTCTTTACGAGAGGGTTAATTTGGTAGAACCTGTGGGCTATATGGCAGAGAATTCTTGGTCACAGCTGGAGTGACTGACCGAGCTGGGAGGTGTCCCGTCGTGGCAGGTCTTTGACCAGAGTCACCGCGTGTTCCGACACCTCCAGGGCCTCCCGCTGGACCAGCTGCTGCAGACAAGCCACCACAGCCCGCCGCAGGCTCAGGAAGGAGCTGCACAGGTTGGCCTGCAACACACATGAGCCTTTACGCGGGTGCTTTTGTAAGAAAAAGGGGTACACACGCGTGTATATTAATCAGACCATATATTTTCCCCACATTTAATTTTGATATTTAAAAACAGGTTTACAGGTTTAATGTGAACATTGTGACTGAGACGTGATTATTACCCAATTACAACAGAGGAGGAGGCGGCAAACAGAACCTACCAGCAGCGAATAATCCAACAAAATCTCCTGCAAGACACCACACACACACACACACACACACACACAGCTGACTACAATTTAACTTATCTATACAAACTGAAACTCAACGCTAATAAAGACTAAATGCACTCACACACAGTGCAGGGACGAGGCTGGACAGGTTCACGTGGGATGGAGAGAACATGTGAAGCTGCTGAAGACAAGAAATAGATCCAGACTGAACCAGAGAATCCGGAATGGACTGCATCACTCCACATCCAACCAAAGAGCTGGAGCGCAAGGCGGCGACAGCACCGTCACCTGAGGATGTACACACATTTTACTGCTCCTCTGTCACACCATGACCCTCTCACACACACACCTGCAGCTGTTACCTTGCAGATCCGGTCCCAGGCAGGTGATCAAGCTGTGGAGGCAGCGTCCCAGACTGCGGTGCACCTCAGGGTGAGTGGGCGGGGCTGACAACAGCAGACGAAGCACCAACGTAAAGGTAGACTCCGCACGGGCACGGAACAGACTGCCAGAGAGGTCGATGATGAGAGCCAGACTGTGGAGAGCCCAGGTCTGAAACCAACACACACACAGGTGCAGCTTCAGGAATAAAACAAGAGTACTGTTTGTGTGTGTTTGTGTGTGTGAGTGTGTGTGTTTACCTGGACCTCAGGTGAGGTGCTGTCCTGGCTCAGGGTGAACAGCACACCTACGCAGTTGTTTAGGTGTTGAGTGGAGCTGATCCCCCCGGTGTAGCGCTGCAGTGCTCCCAGAGTCAGAGCGTAGCCGCTGCGTGATGCTGCATCTCGAGCCGTCTTCAGCCTGATTGGTCCAACATTTCCGGACGTTGTGTTAGTCACAGCAGCGGTTTCATAAAAAGTATCTCCCGGAATCACAACTGCCTACAACATTGTAAAGGTTCCACAATACCAGACAGGTAGGTTATCATCGCCGCACCTGTCAAAGCAGAGCAGAGAGGCCGAGATAGTGAAGCCGGCGTCTCCCATGACCTGGACCAGCCGGGCCAGACCTTCAGCAGCCATGCAACGCAGGAGAGGACTGACGTTTTCCAAGGCACCCAACAGGAGAGCCAACGCTGGAGAACGGAGTTCTTCCGGCCCCAGAGAGCCACCGACACCTCCTTGATGCTGCAGAGGCACAGATTAGATTACACTGATTATTTTAAAGGTTTACAGAATAAAAGACCTCAAAAGGCTGCATGATAGTAATAATCCAAAAGCCACTGAGATCATCTGACACACTTGGCCTCCATTATTGTTCTGCTGAATTTTATTTTATTCTCTTGAAAGAAATATGACCTCTGCTGAATCCCTGTACAAAGGTGAAAAAGTCCATTCCATTCTCATTAACCCACACAAACGTGTGGTGGAGTCTGGGCTGCGGTACCTTCAGCAGACTGCAGAGGGCAGCACAGATGTGAGTCTGGGCAGTCTGATGGCGCTGACCCTTCATCTTGTTCACGGTTTCCACAAACTGCTCCAAAATCTTCACCCTAAAAACCATCACAAAAACGTCTTGATTGACAGTTAACGGTCCCAGATTAACTGGTGCGGTGGGTGGGACTTCCAGCAGGTAAATTACCTTTGAGCAGAGATGATGTGAGGGAATAGCACTCCAAACAAACGGACAGCAGCAACGGTGAGAGCGATGGACGGGGTCAGGGGAGCTGGGACTTCATTGCTGGTGTCGCACAGACTAAAAACGTCGTTGTCCAAAGAGGCTCCGCCCACGCCGCTGCTGCCATGGAGCTGAGACGGAACAAAGACGTGTGTCAGCCGTCAGTCAGCGTCCATCCACAACTTCACACCTCACCTGTTCCTCAATGTATCTGTGCTCAGTGTCGTGGAGGGCGGGGCCAACCAGCAGCAGGTCGTCATGGTGACACAGAGGCGGCAGCAAGGTGAGCTCTGAACAAACCTGGTTCAGGTTGTCCTGAGCCGACAGATCAAGGACCAGCTGGTTCATGAGCAATCCAAAACTCTCTACATGAGGATGAGACAAAGAGTTCATGACAGCGTCACGACATGTTCACCATCACGTGATTTAAAGATGGTAGAGCGCTGTTACCCTGGTAGGTGTGAGGAGGCAGCAGAGCGAGCAGCTCGTAGACTCTCAGTCTGTAAACCAGCCAAAAACTCTGAACTGAAGAACCGTGGGTCCTGATGAGAGCAGGTAGCCTGGCGTGCGCACACACACACACACACACGGTGGGATTTACCATTTACCTCGGCTTTAATGAACAAGACGCTGAGAGTTTTAACCTCTACTCTACTAAACAAAATGATGGAGTCACAGCCGCTGCGGCTGGCAGACTTGTGCACGTCAGACCACTGTTGGTCACATGCCATCTGACCAGGTACTGACTTGGCGAGCAGGGTCACAGCACAGGCCATCGGCGTGAAGAGACGGTTGATGACATCATCAGTGACGAGCTGCGGACAGTGCAGCAGCAGTTTCTTCATTCCTGATTAAAAAAAGGGAGAAAATTTAAGTTAAAACTAAACTATTCTGTGTCTCTCGACTCCACCAGGTTACACTTCTGGTGTGTATTAACCGTCTTCTAACTAAAAATAACCTGCTGTTTTATGTCAGAGTATTTATTTTCTGTACTGACCACAGAGGCCCCCAGCACGCCCCTCTAGTGTGACCTGCCACGTAAAGTAGTCCCCTCGTTGCAGCTCCATCTCCTGCTCCCTGAGCGAAGCTGGGAACACACACCGCCAAAGGACCAGGAGCCGTGGGAGGTGGAGCTTCACTACAGCTGGTCCTGGACACACACACACACACACATATAACACACATGAGCTATATTCCAGACATTTCTGCCAGGCTGCTGCAGCACAGGAGTGCCTGCACGTTTCCAGCCTATTTAAAATGAGGACGGGTGATTGGCTACCGTCTCATCTTTTAATCATGTGATCCACCCACACTGCCTCTGGGAGCCCAGCTGTGGGATCCTCATCAGTTTACCTAATGTGATGAGCGAGCAGATGAGCAGCCAGCCCGCCCGAGTCCTCTGCAGAGAGATCCGACTGTTCTGAGAGGCTGAGCGCAGCAGGTCTTCGGCCAGAGTCAGCACCAGCTACACACACATTAGATGGAATGAGATGGGAGTGAATTTACCCACACGGAAACTTGGCTTCACTCACCATGCTTTTGGTGTGGGGTATTCCGAGGGGGCAGTGCTGCACTGCAGCCACCATGGCAGCAACAGCGGCGCCGTAGCCGACCACAGCTTCGGGGGAAGACTTCAGCGCCATTAACCGCTCGCAACAGTGGTCCAACAGCAGAGAACCCTGGGAAGGCATGGCTACGGCAATGCAGCGCAGGCTCCAGGCAGCGGCCAGGGAGGCCGAGGCCATTGGGTGGAGAAGGAAGGAGACCACCGTGTCCAAGAGGGCTGAGGGAACACGACACTTCAGCATCCTCCTTTGTGCGAGCGTGTGAGCGTGTGAGTTTGGTAGACCTGTGCTGCCATCAGTAAGCAGAGAAGATGCGGTGGATCCCAGTCTCAGGAGGAGACCCCCCAGTTCCTGCAGGCAACACACCAACAAGTGCTGACTGGCTGCAACGTCCGCGTACGAAACTCTGGTCTCACTGTTCCCACCAGTCAGAGCGGTTTCTGGACACACAAGCGGTCACACGTACGTGAGGGGGGTGGGAGGGGCCGGGATCTACGCAGCAACGTGGCTCTTTCAAAGATCAGAGGGATCCCCCTCAGCTCACCAAAGGCGTGTTTGTGTGCCGCCATGGCGAGACTCAGCTGCGTGGCCGCGCTGATCTGGGCCTTCTCCCCCAGCAGGGACGTCAAGGTGCTCCTCAGGACGAAGGAGACGCAGTGACGGGTGAGCGCTGCGTCCGCTTGCGTCTGCGTGGTTCTGCTGTTGGATGGCAGCTCCATCAGCAGCGACAGGAAGGCCGGGAAGTTCCCCTCCAACCAGGAGCCGCCCAGCGTGCAGGCAAACACCACGTAGGTCTGCGAAGGGGGAGTCACTGAAGCCGCCAATCCCACCACAGCGTCGTTCCAGCGTTGGTTGCCATGGTTACTCACCTGCGTAACTCCAACGCGGACCTCCTTCCCAACAGAGCTGGTCCCTTTCAACATGTGTCCGCTGGCTCGCAGGAACCCAGCTCCGCCCCGCAGGAAACCCCCAGACAGCAATTCCATCACTTCCTTAAGGGAGCTTTGGCTCCGCCCACTTTGTCTGGGGGATGCTGGGGAAAAACACCTTTTATCATACAGATTTCATTGTTTATCTAAAGAAGAACTTGCCAATGTGATCGTGTAGATGTTGTAATGAGTTGTAATGTGATGTTGTCTCCTATAACCTGACCTCACGTCATTTCCTGTAATCTGTGGGAAATTACCGGCGGCCTGTCGCGGCTCCACAGCAGCAGCTAGCAGAGTTCCTAGCAATTTAGCAACCGACACCCTGACGTTGTAGTCGGAGCCCTCAAAGGCTCTGAAGCAGAGCGTGGCGATGTTCTCCAGCTCGCTGGTCCACAGAAAGACCGCCTCCCGCTGCAGCTCCAGCAAACACTGACACAGGAACACGCAGGAAGCAGATTAGCTCCAATCCCAAACATGCGGATGGAGGATGACCGGCAGCCGCGTCACCTTCGCCGCCGCACAGCGCACAGCCAAGGAGCGGTCCGTCAGGCAGGTTCTTGCCACCTTGTAGATGTCACGATGACAGGGCACAGCACTGACTCCCAGACCTCGCAGGATCTTCTCCAAGCTCAGCATGGTCTCATATCGACCCTGAGACTGACAAAGAGGCGCAGAGTTTGAAGGGTTGCCTCACGTCATTTCCATAGAAGAAGAAGAACCATAGAGCAACAAAGGAACAGCAGAACATCGCAGAAACCGGAAAAGGAAGGAGGAACGATTAAAGGTGTATTCCAACGTAGCAGACGAACCTCGGCGTTCTTCATGTTCTTCAGCAGGTTACTGACGACGTCTCTGAAGGAACCAACAAGGAATCGACCGAGCTGCTCAAACAGAGAACCCAGACATGCCACAGCTGCCCTGAACCACACACACACACACACACACACACACACACACACACACGTACGTCAGTTCTGAAAATTATAAAATAGAAAGCTAAAAGATTTGTATTTATTTTCCCCCGTCTTTGCAGTGAACCTGAAGGCAACTCACAGCCGTGTTGGCAGGCTGGATGGAGAGTCATCTTTGGTGCGGATGATGTCACTGCACCTCTCGACCAATAGGGTGGAAGGAACGGGGTCCCCCAGGTGATAGACAGCAGCCAAGCAGTGAGCCAGGAGCCACCGGGTTGGCGGTCCCGGGGATCCGATCAAAACATTCGACAATTGTTCAAGAAGGCAGCGCTGATTCTGTTTGATGTCAGCCTGGGGGAGGAAAAGGGTCACGTTTTTCAGGCTCTTGCGCTCAAAAGTCACGTGACCTCTGACACGATCCTCACCCTGTCAACAGCAGGAAGTAGCTTCTTCAGGTGAGTCAGCCATTCAAATATAAACTCCGCCCTCTGCTGCTCAGCGAGCTGACTGCAGAGCTGCTCGTTAAGCAGGAGACTGTGACTGTGCTCCATCACTGACCTCGGTCTCCTCCTGCAGCTCCTCTTCTCAGTTTAAGTCCCTCACACTCCCATCTTTGTTCTATATTAGACAGAAAGAACAAAAAGAACTTAAAAAGGTGTGATCCTACATATCCCACAATGCAACACACACTAAAATATATATTATTGCTGCCTGCCACTAACAACACGGTATTTCTTTCAATATTTTCCACTGAACCACGGTGTTATTTAAAGTTTGGCGGCCAACATCTGCTTCGTTCAAGGGTTTCTAGGGAGGAGCGATGCACACAGAGAAGGGAACGTGAAATGATGAAGGTGCAAGGAAAACGATGTGTTCCACCCTGACCTGCAAAGGAAACCTCATCAGACGGTTCTGCAAAGAAACCCGATGAACAAAGTTACTGGAAAAACAAAGAAAGGATGGACGAGACGCTGCTGTGGAAGAAAGACTGTTTCGGTGTTTGTTCTCCTCCGAGAGCCAACTGAGCAAACAAACTGGAACACAACACTAAAAGAATGAGTAGCTCATTAATTATTCAACAGGGAGAGAGTTCCCAAAGCCTCTGAAAGGCTGCAGACCTCAAAACTTCGCTGCAGCCGGCCAAAGAACCTCTCATCCATGTTTTCTTAGCCAGAAAAGTCCACCAACACCAACACTCCTGCTAATATGGTTGATTTAATTTTACACTGCCTGGGAAGAAAGTAGACAGCTGATGCTTAAAGTCCACCTGGAGCAGGTAAACCACCTGGATGTCTGCCTGTCGCTCATATTTACCTGGAATAGATTTGCAATCAGAGGACACACACGACACCATCAATTCAGTTTATACGAACCCTTAATGTCTCACTTGTTGATGTTTAAAAACTCAGCAGCATATTAGCACCAACCGGCTAACGCTGTTAGCTAACGCAGAGGTTAGGAGACAACAAGGGACAGTTTACCTGCGGGTGCCGTTAATACGTCTTTAACTCAAACAGGAGATGGTTGTCGCGCAGAGCTTTTTCTCGTTCATGTTAAGGTCACAAACATGCTGCAATGTGTGCTCAGAAACGCGTAGGAACGCGGCAGATCCACAGCAGGCAGAGATCTGTCAGCGGAGCAAAAATGGAAGGCACACTTCCTGTCAGGGACTTCCAAAATAAAACACCCAAAAGGCGGATCGGTAATAATTCATTCCAACTTTCTCGGTCGAGATTTTTTAATTTGTTATATCCAATGAAAACATGCAAAAAAAAAAAACAACCTCAAAATTATTTAGTCCATTTTTAATTGTTTTCTTTACCCTGAAGATAGAAACTACACTACACAATACTACCATCACAATAAAGTGGAAAACTGCATCTGTTCTATTTGCAACTGTTAACTTCATAGTTACATTATTTTCTTTAGGAGACCATGTAGAAAAGTTCATGAGAAGCACTAATGAAAGTACTAATTTATTACTCTATATGTCGGCGGAAATATTTGCGGGTGCGCTTCCACGCGTGGCCGGTAGATGGCAGCAACGTGCCGGATGTGACAGTGACGAGCAGAAGAAGAACATGGCGCACTGTGCTAGAAACTTCCAGCAGCTGCACAACTACATGCGGGGCTGGGTTGTGCGCCTCCGCCGGCGTTGGACCGCTGCCACCGGGACAGAAGCAGGCTAACTAGTCCGTGTCCGATACGGAGTTTGCAGGATGTTCGGCTGCGTGGTCGCCGGCAGGCTGGTTCAGACGGACGCGGTCCAGGTGTCACCCGACAAGTTCGTGTTTAACCTGGCGGATTACGAGAGCGTGAACCATGTGGTGGTGTTCATGCTGGGCACGGTGCCCTTCCCCGCTGGAATGGGCGGCGCGGTCTACTTCTCCTTCCCCGACCCGAATAGCGGCGGCGGGCCCGTGTGGCAGCTGCTCGGCTTCATCACCAACGACAAGCCCAGCGCCATCTTCAAGATTTCCGGGCTGAAAGCGGGCGTGGGCGGCTCGCACCCCTTCGGCGCGATGGCCCCGTCGTCGTCCGTGGCTCAGGTGGGAGTGTCGGTGGAAGCCCTGGAGCTGCTGGCCCAGCAGATCCCGGCGTCGAGCGCCGCCGTTTCCACCGTCGACTCCTTCCTGGAGTTCACCCAGAAGATGCTGGACAATCTGTACAACTTTGCCTCGTCGTTCGCCGTCTCTCAGGCCCAAATGACCCCGAACCCCACAGAGACCTTCATCCCATCCAGCTGCATCCTCAAATGGTACGAGAACTTCCGGAGGAGGCTGGCTCAGAATCCGAACTTCTGGAAGAGCTGAGGAGAACATCTGACTGTGCAGACCTGGACCTGGTTACTCGGTGCTCTTTCAAAAGGAACCGGTTTCATCTTATTTCCAAGCAGAAAACAAGTTTTCACCTTCCATCCCAAGGTGATGATCAAACTTGGAATCAAAGAACACAAAACAGAACTGAGTGAATGTGCCATCATGTTTAAAAATAACACGGACGTTTCAAGAGTGTCTGTTTCTGAAGTTTTGTCTTAACATTTCAGTGATGGGGAGGGGGGGGGATAAAGCAAGTTGCACTGATTTTGTTTCTCACTCTGCATTGTGGGTAATGTAGTTCCAGATTTGGATTTCATGATGACAGAAATCCCCTGAACTAAAATATTAAACGTGCTTTACATTGTTATTTCTTGGCTCCTCCAGTTCTTGGAATTCTGAAGAGAAATTAAAAACAAACAGCCTGAATATTAGAATTCTGAAGCAAAGAAATGTTGAGGAAAATTAAAATAACCTGATTGCGAAACAACAATAATGGGAAAAGTGAGAAAGCACAACTGTTTTCAACTTTATTTGGGTTCAAGAAGGTCGAAACTTTCAAGCTGTAGAACTGGTCCGATGAGTGAGCGGTGACTCCCTTTGCCACCTCAAGATCGTTGGAACTAGTCCAACAGGTGAGTTCCAGGTGTGGTGAGAGTTAGAGCTCAGCCAGTCTGCTGTTCTCACGTGGACGTGGAAGATGTTTCAGGTGCTGCTGCTCTTCACCGTGGTCCTGGTAGTTTGCGTCCTCAAACAGACGCTCTTCAAAAGATCCAAATGTAGAGGCAACATCCCGATGGCTGGAAAGACCGTCATCATCACAGGTGAGCAAGTTCGGGGAGGCAGGGACACTTGATTCCATCTAAAATTGACCTTATCCTCTCCTATCACCCCACCTGAGTGGTGTCATGGGGGTAAAATGACTTCACTCTCAGGAGAGAAATGAAATAACTGGGACTAGTCACTAGTCCATTTATTTCGTTTTTGTTCCTCAGCATATCGCTAATATGAACTTTATAGAAATAGTAGTTGTACACCACGACTTTCTGCAGTCTATGTAATGTCTTTTGTGCATGTGAGAGAGAATTATTCCTGCTGATCGCACAATAAAGTGCAGAGAAAGGTCAGCAGGCGAGGCAGGCAGTACTCTGCCTCACCTCAAGGGGGCGCACGCAGGCTGGCGGGTGCTTTCTTGCCGCAGGCAAACTTTATTAAAAATTACTGAAGCACCAGAATTTAAAGTTTAAAGTTTGAAAAATAACAGAATTTTTTGGACTGTTGGTCAAAATTTAAATTTGTGCTGCACACACCTCTGCACTTTAATTTGTTTACAGTATATATGAATTTCTTAAAACACAAGATGGGTGCTTGATCCATAGCTATAAAAGAAAGTCCTTTATAGGACAAATATGGTCCTGTGTGTATGTTTGTGTTGGTTTGTGAGTGTAATTGAAAGAGGAATGCAGATGGGATGTGAAGCATTATCAGTAGTTGTATGCTGTTGGGAAAATGGTGAAATAAGATGTTTTTTTCAGTTCTTACAATCGTAAATCTGACTCTTGAGGAGTCGGAGCCTCACTAACCATGAACCTCACCGCACGTCACTGGACGAGTGTGATACTGAGGCACGGGCGTGTGTTGGGGTGACAATGGCTGCAAATACAATTCAATTCAATCTTTATTTATATGGCACTTTTCATACACTGGGTAGCACAAAGTGCCTCACAAAGGATAAAAACAAAGAGAAACAAGAGAATCAAGAAAAAGGAAACACACACACACAGATACACACACACACGTGCATACACACACTCAAACACACACACCCACACACACAAACAAGCTGAGACATGGCTGGGCACCGAGACCTGAGGCGAAGGAGACGCCACCTTTGGAGGCCCACCAGGCCGAGGGCGAGGTCATCGTCCATGACCACAGGTGGTACCGCCACAAAGACCAGCCCGACCCAGACAGACCGGAGGCTCCACACCAAGGCACAGAGCCCCCGAACCACCCAGGCCAGAGTCGACCACCAGGCACCCCCAGGCAGGCCCCCATGAGGAAACACTGGAGCTAAAAACTGAAGGACTAAAACAGTAAATGGGATAAAAGGTGTAAAAGCTGAAAACTGAGGGAGTGAAACAGTAAAAGTATCAAGTAAAATAAGGATAAGACATAAAAAAAAGCATGAGAACATAAAAGAAATGAAAAATAATCAAAAGATCAATTAAAGGCCTGATTAAAAAGGCGTGTCTCGAGCCTCTTTTTAAAATGTAGATTTAGAGTCCTGACAGAATATTCAGAGGTTAAAATCACGATTCTTAAACTCCGGACAGAATCGGAACTCTTTTGTGGTCTTCCTCATTTAGGCCAGAGCGATTTTGACATTTCAGACACCTGACGCACGTTTTGTGACATTAGACACACAAATATCTGCAGAAATGACAAGAATGTTGATGGCCTCCTCTGACGTGAGCAGGTTAGCAAACGCAGAGGACACATGACGTCAGTTTGTCTTAGCCTGGTAGTCGGAATGTCGTGCTGTGATTCAGACGTGTTCCATGACCTGCGCTAGCACATCACATCAAAGTCGTGCGTGCTTGAAGGCGACTGGAGTGACAGGATTCGCCCTGCGGTGACGCAACAGTGCTACGTGACTGCTCTTACTCCGGGGTGTCTCTTCTCCAGGGGGGAACACTGGCATTGGTAAAGCTACTGCGCTACATTTGGCCAAGAGGGGAGCCAGTGTGATCCTGGCCTGCCGAAACCGGAACAAAGCCCAGGCCGCCATCACAGACATCCAGCAGGTAGAGCGGAGTCCAAACCAGTGGACACTGAAGTATTAATGAAAAAAAAAAAGGTAATGGGAGAGAAATAAACAGTAAATAGTTTGGATTAACGTTGCTGCTTTTCCTGACAGGAAACAGGAAGTACCGACGTGACGTACATGCATTTGGACCTGGCCAGTCTCAAGTCCGTCCACTGCTTCTGCGAACAATTCCTGAGGACCGGGTCCAGACTGGACCTGCTCATCAACAACGCTGGTACCTTTAGACACGTTTCATCGCCGTCCTGTGTACAGCTGAGGTGCACAGGCGCCTGGAGGCCGCGTCGGTTTTAAACCTCTGCCCTGCAGGTCTGGTGGGTGACGGCCGGACGGACGATGGTTTCGGTATGGAGTTTGGCGTGAACCACCTGGGCCACTTCCTGTTGACGTCCCTGCTGCTGGAACGTCTGAAGGAGGCGGGGGGAGGACGCGTGGTCACCGTGTCATCGATGGCTCACCGCTGGGGGCACATTGACTTTGAGGTCAGGCTAACAATCCTCCCAACTCTCCGGTGCAGAGCTGCCAGCATTTCATTCCAGATTTTTATCTATTCTTTGGACGTTAATGACGGTGTTGTGTTCAGGTTCTGGCGGAGAACAAGCATCTGGGCACCGGCAGCTTCAGCTGGCAGTTCTTCCGGGCCTACTGTAACAGCAAACTCTGCAACGTGCTCTTCACACATGAGCTCGCCAAGAGACTGAGAGGAAGTGATGTCACCTGCTACAGCGTGCACCCAGGTAACCAACCGTGCTGAGTTCAGGCTCCTGCAGGAGTGTCAGAACATGGAGCTATGATACTGTTTTATCCTAAACAAGTTAGTTTTACTGTTTTACTTTTTAAATAAAATAAAAACCTCTACTGCTAATTAGTTAGCCTCCATCTGAGGTCATCAGAGAGATGAGACTGTGGCCATCCTGTCGCCCCGCAGGTATCGTTCGCACTGAGCTGTCTCGTCACGTCAGTCTGTGGCAGAAGGTGTTCATCGAGCCCGTGGCCCAGTTCCTGTTCCTGGACCCAGAGGCTGGAGCTCAGACCACGCTGCACTGCTGCCTGCAGGAGGGGCTGGAACCTCTGAGTGGGCATTATTTCTCCTGCTGCTCTGTCCAGGAAGTTGCCGGCAGTGCCCGAGATGATGCCGTGGCCCAGAAACTGTGGGAGGTCAGCGAAGCTCTGTGCGGACTCTCCTAAGGTGGAACGGCAGCCTTCAAGGGACCTTAAAGGGATTATTGGTGGACTCTGTGGTTCTGTTTGATTTTCACCTCCTGGTGAATATTGGGGGTGCGGTTTTGTGACATATAAACCTGTCAGGGTTTGAAGTACTTGTGTTATTAATTTTCTTACACTTTATGCAGTAAAGTGCAGGGAGGGGGGGTGTAAACAGTTTATTATGCTAAAACAAACCAAAAAAATAAAGAGACCTTCATGTCAGAAATCTCTTGATACAAGAAAAGTAAAGTAAGAAGTAATCAGATGTTCTGAAGGTGAAGAAATGAAATACAGCAGAACATTTTTAATCTGACTGCTAGAAAGTTATGTTTGATTCAAAATCTCACTGCTGTTCAAGATTCAAGATTCAAGAGTACTTTATTGATCCCTTTAGGGGGTGTCCATCAGGGAAATTAGCAAAAGTTAAAGTTATGAATGTAAAATGTGTGAGTATTTAATGTAATGAAGTGTAAGTTTATACTTGCGGCATAGAACCATGGAAATATAAAAGTAAATGTTGCTGTTTTGATTTTATATATCATTTATTTTGTTATTTTATCGAGGCTGACTGTTTATAATAATGTAAAAAAACGGACCTTGCTGCAGGCCTCTTTAATATTAAACTGCTTGATCTCGCAAACAAGCACAAACCCTTAACCCTTCAGTCGAAATTGATTTTAAAACAATGTCTACAATGAATACTGTTTATTCAACCACCCCGCACGACGCGCACACCTCACGCATCCAGGTTGTCACAAACTGTAGTAAACAGCTCCCACCGGCAGGGGTCAGTGACGCGACTGATGACGTAATGAGCCAAAAGAAGAAGAAGACGAAGAAGAAGAAGAAGCGGATGTTTGAGCGGTACATTTGAGAAAGTCTGCTTGTTTTACGAGGTAAAAAGCTCCTTAAAAGTGTGAGCAGAGGTGTAAGTTCTCAAAATTTGGTTTGAGCATAACTCCCGAGTCCAACACTTAAAATGTGTTTGCGTGTGTGTTTGTTAGTTCGGGCTCGGCGGGATCATTCGCAGCGGTTCTTGCTAGTTGAGAGTTTCTGGGTTCAGACTGTTTAAGGAGGTCAGTTTACCGTGTTTTCTCTTGTCAAATGTAACATGGCAGCAGTGGAGCAGGAGGCACTTCTGCTACACTCGCTCATCCTCGGGGGTTTCTGCCCTTAAACAGATGCTTCACTGGGAACTTTGTCCTTTCACGGTGACTCCAGCTGCCGCCGTGTTATCCAGATGCGTGTCCAGAGGTGCTCTGACTCAGGTGAGAGTAAATATTTCATCATTTAAAAAGTAATGACCCAGGCCTCACCGTCCCTCTTTCTGTCCGTCTTCAGGAGCTCTTAGACTCTGCTTCTACGAGGCTGAATCCCAGTTTCTCTCCACAGCTGCAGGAAGCAGAACAGAGAATCAGAATGCAGAAACAGCTGGATGAGGTGGGCTTCGATGGTCCATTACTTTCTTTTATGTCCCAGAGAAACCGTTACATTGGCGGTAAACCATCTGTTACAGCTGCAGCTGAAGGTGGAGCTTCTGAAACTGGAGAAGAAGAGCGCTGACGTCACACACAAGTTCCACCTCGGTGAGAGTTGCTTTGATGTCCCAGTGTCTGGTCACGTGATCGGTCGGTGCTGACGACGTGCGTTCTGCAGCTCGGAGGTTCCAGGCGTTGGAGATGCTCTGCACTCATCTACAGAACCTCCTGAAGAACCAGAACAATCTGAGGCAGAGACTGTTGAAGCCTCTGGGTCGGACCAACCTTCCCATCCGGGCTGACCTGCACAGGTAGCAAATCACCGATGGTTTATCTCAGCATTTCTTAAATGTGGGTAGTTAATGAATTTAATAGATCTGCATGTTTGCTCAGATTATCCCACCAGCACCAGAGTGTTTAAATGTCAATAAAGTCACAATTCTAGTGATAAAGGTCTAATTGTGGGGTAATTACAGAGTCAAAATATCAGTTTTCTTGGTTTAAATGTTGCTTTGAAGTATTCAGACTTGAAGGTTTCCAGTAGCTCCTGTTGACCTCTGTCAACATCCTTTAGATTTTTATGGTTAAACATTATGAAGCTCATCTGTAGCTTCAGGGAACCTTGAGAAAGAGATCAAATCATTTAGTTAAAAATATGCTGAGTTCAGGACATTGAAAGAAATGGATCCAACGTTGCTTTGGTGTGGCTGTTTCTACTTCTGACCCGGTCTGTTTGTGTTCTTGTCTCAGGTTCGTGGTGGATCTGGTGATGATGCTCCCGAACTTCATCGAGAAGCTGGAGGAGATGGTGACGTCGCTGCGCTGCAGCCCCGCCACCGAGGCCCACCTGGCTCAGCTGGTCAGTAACGCCGCACCACCCTGAGCTCGTGCACGGAGGCTCGCCACAAACCCGACCTTACCGTCAAATCATATTCACTGGGAAAGAATGACAACAAACGTGAAGGGAGATGTGGAGATTCTAGAGCAACTCAGATTTTTCACATGTTAAATCGGACCAAAACCCTGAAAACAGTAACAAATGTGTTTAGTCAAAGATAACGCCAGACGTCTGTGGCCAAACTTTCTCTCTCTCTCTCTCTCTTTCAGAACACCTCTCTCGCCCAGTTACTGGCTCAGGTGGTGGAGGTGGAAAGTTTGTCCGATCAGGTGCTTTGCTGGCAGGAAGGCGGCAGCAGACTAAGTGATGATGGCACAAGATGACCTCTGACTTTTGCCCCCACATCTTATAGAAATTATGGCAGAAATTAAGGAGGTCACTTTTTTTTGTTAATAACATGAGATTTTGATATATTTTTTTTTTACCCCCATTAAGTCTTCAGCTTCAACGGTCACTGACACTAATAAATTGAAAGATAATACGGAGTATTGTTTCTGTACTGCACACACAGGTCTGTGAATACACTCAGGTGTTTGTGTGGCTCAAAAACAAAAAACTCTAATGTCCTCTAATGATGTTATATTTATATGTGTTATATTTATATTGGCTTTAAATTGTCACTGATATTTGTCAGTTTGGGTTCTGGGTAAAGGACCCATTTCATAACGTTAATCTTTACATTTTCTTCTGCATTTGTCAGACAACCTAATCGCGGTTATTGGGTTGAGTTCACATGAAGGTTTGGGCTCTATATCAAGAGACGTTCGGGTTCAGTGACGTCAGCAGCGTTTATTTTGAAAGGACCCTCCCGGAAGCTCTTCGGTGTCCTCGCGGCAGACTGGTGGGTGACGTCTCACCGGTAGGTTCCTCTGACCGGACTGACCGCTTGACTCGGCTCCGCTCCGGAGCATCTCTGCGGCCGGGCTTCGCTCTCTCCCTGGCGCCTGTGGGTCTGACGCCGCGGACCGAGTCGTCCAGCGCGGGGCAGGACTCGGAGCGGACGCTGCTATTTCCGCAGGGGGGTGATGTGGATGTAGTCTGGTACCGACCGGACCAGGAGCCCAAGGGACCCAGCGGAGGAGACGCGGGGACCTGTGAACATCCCGCCGCGGTGGAGCTTCCGGCAGACCGACATGATGCGTTCAGAATTTAGCTTTTCTCCGACAATGTCACCATCAAGGAGACGCGGCTGAGACACCTGCTGTTCGGCTCGAGTCCCCGCTGACCGCCGCTGGTCAGAGAGCTCACGGTCCTCGCTAGCATTAGCCTCGGCATGAGCAGAACCGGACTCTCCTGTCACGACTGACCGGGCTTTGGGGGGGAGGGGGGTGGGTGGGAGGTGGCGGCGGCGCCGGCGGTGCGAGTGGCGGACACGTTTGGATCTTTGAATGCCAACCGGTCCTCGCACCGGATTCCGGTCGGAGCGGCGGAGGAGGAGGCGGAGAAAGGAGGCGCAGCGGCGTCAGCCGCGGCTGCGGGGAAGCGAACTGACAACCTTCTCCCCGGGGGGAGAGAAGCAGGCAGGCGGCCAGAGCGGGATGTGAAGATGGATGTAGCGTTGCTTCTACTGTGGCTGTTCACCGGCTCCCTGCAGAGCGTGCACGGCCAGGGCGTGTACGGTAAGCGCGTCACCTGTGCACGTAAATGTTGAAATTGGAAGGTGTTTTTTTTTTTTTTTTTTCCCAGCCACCGGTTTGACCTTGCGAGGGATTTTAAAGCATCCTGTGCGTGCGCGCGCGACGCTGCGCTCCTACCTGGCTTAGAGGCACAACAGGTGTGTCCCCGCCCACCTGTAAACAGGAGGGGTCTGACCACGTGATGCACCTGTGTCCCTTATTCAGGCCACGGCAGGAAGGTTGGGGGTTCGATTCCAGGCTTGCAGCCTCGTTCGGCTTCCTCTATATGTTTGATTTCCTACTGTTCTCTGGTTTGTGCGCGCGTGTGCGCGTGCGCGTCGGGCCGCTGACCCGCCTCACCTGATGACCCGTTGGTAGATGAAGGCACGGACAGATGTTTGCTTGTATGCACTGTATGCACCGGCGTGTGGCTGTGCAGATGTGCACATCTGTATAGCGACGTTGCCCAGATGTGCTGGCAGCATCCTGACTGGAGGCTCCGCCCCCTCCCATGGTCAGTCTTGGCGTGTGCTGGCTCGTGTCCTCCGTCATGCTTCAGCTCGGTGTCTACGTCATGTGACCCGTGCTAGGACGGGATCCCTGCAGCGGGATCCCTTCTTCCCGTTCCCTGGTTAGTTAGACTGTTATAACGCCTGTTATTAACGCCCGTTATAACGCCTGTTATTAACGCCTGTTATAACGCCTGTTATTAACACCCGACCGAATGAAGTCCGTTTGCTCAGCGTGTCCCGGAACTGTAGATTTACGCTGAATCCGGCTGATGTGTTGTTACAGGTCACAGATTATATCACACAATTAACAGTGACGCGGCAGACAGGAAATGACAACACTAATCTGCTTCTGGGGGGGGGGGGGTGGTGAGGGATTTGGAAGTGTGTGTTTTTGTTGCACGTCGCACACGCGCGTCTGTTGTGACCTGACAAACGCAGGGGATTGGAGAGGGACTTCCTGTTTGAGCTTCGCCTCCTGTTTTCATCCGTTCATCCACGGAAAAACGACGGACAAGAGCCGAGTTTGGACCTTTTACTGTCCCGGTCCAGCAGAACAGAACCAGAACCAGAGAGAGAGAACCAGAGTTCTGTATCTGCGGTGACGCAAGTGTTGGTGTTGGTGGGATATCTATCTTTGCGAGGACCTGTTTATCCACAAACCTTAACGGGAGATGTTATCATGACACTAGTACTAGTAATAACAATAGTAATAACAATAGTAATAACAATACTACATCGGGGGGGGGGGGGGGGGGGGGTGCAGATTCACCACTTCATACATGTCTGTGGATGGAAACTGGAGCCCCTGGACAGAAAAGGCCCTGACCCCCACGGGGGATTCAAACCCGCGACCTTCTTGCTGTGAGAGGATATTGATAACCATGGCAACACTGGGATGCCTCTGATTAACGACAGTGGCAACAGTAATAACACTAATAATAATCTAGCTATTGAGGAAACCTCCTCTTCTTCAACCCCCCCCCCCCACTACCCCAGGTCAGCTGGTGCCCCCACACCTGTCCACAGCACCTGGCTCACCTGAACCTGGAAGAGTACCTGGTGGTTCTGGCTGAGGTGGAAACAGGACATCCCAGAACCCAGGAGAACATCTGTGGGGGTGGGGGGTGGGGGGGGGAGGTGCTGAGGTCTGAGCGGTGCAGCAAAGATGGCTCCAGCCCTGAAGAGCACAATGCTCACTGTGATGACATTTAACACAAAAGCTCGCTGCTGGGCTTTGTGTGTGTGTGTGTGTGTGTGTGGGTGTGTGGGGTGTGTGTGTGTGTGTGTGTGTGTGTGTGTGTGTGAAGCCGCTCATGCTGTTGCCTCTGACTGGGTTTGGCTGTGATTCATACAGAACAGAGGAGGTTTACATCCTCTCTGTCATCACTCTGACACATATACGCACGCGTGTGTGTGTGTGTGTGTGTGTGTGTGTGTGTGTGTGTGTTTGATGACTGATGAGGGTTGCTCATCAGATTAGTCACGTTAGCCGCTCAGTGTAGCTCCTGCAGCTCAGTGAGTGATGATGAGGAGTTTAGCAGTGATGATGAAGCAGAGCAACATGTGCTGGCTAAAGCAACAAGCTAATGCAGTGAGACGCCAGGCTGAACATGCTAACACCTCCACGCGCGCAACACGTCAGCTCAGTGAGAGTCGCTAATAGCGGATACCAACACAGCTTTAAGTCAGGGGTTTTCAGTAGCTACAGGCTAACTGGCTAGCATCACCTGACAGCGGTTGAACTGACGGCGCCACGGTCATCAGACCCTCACTGGTACCGTGACAACACCACAGGGTTGTGAAGAGGAAGCTATGTTGATGGAAGTGAGACATAAAGAGTTTTGACCCTTGACCTCTGGCCACCAGCTCCTACTAACAGACTCGCTGAGTGTTGGGATCGATTGCCAGAGCAGGTCAGGCGGCAGGACGTTAGCGAGCAGCAGCTCATCTCCACCTCGGGGAGCCGCGTCGTCCCCGTGCTGGGATTAAGGCCATGCTAGCAGAATAATACCCAGCATGCACTGGGTTTATGTAAGCTGTCGGCGGGCTGAAGCAGCTGCAGCAGAGGAAACAGGTGGAGATGTTGAGAGTGAGTCACGATCGCAGCACGGCCGACATTCACACGTTCATCCGCTCAGCTCACGCTCAGTTACATCATCAACACGGCCAAATGACGTCACTTCCTGTGTCCGTGAGGCAGCGGAGGCTCTCACAGTGACGGGATGACTGACAGAACATCTGGGCAGCGACTGGATTTTCGCATACATCCTTCGTGTGCTGAAACGGGAGCTGCAACAGGATGTGATGTCACAGAGGAAGCATCAATAACAAGCATTGAACACGTGGGTGGAGCTATGTAGGCTAATGCTACGTAGGCTAATGTTCTGCTGGTCCGCTCCAGTGCTAGGACCTTTTTGAGGAACCTTTGCAAAGGGAGGAAAGGATTATTTGTAAAGGTCTGTTTCAAGGGCTTCGCCACGTTTGCGGACTGTCTGTGCTGCTGTCTGTGCTGCTGACCGTGTCATCAAGACAACCGACCAGCCAGCAGATGGGGCCCCCCCCCCCGCTGCCGTTGGTTGGTTGGTTAAAGCTTCCTCCAATCAGAAATCCGTCGTAGGATGGCCTCGGCTCTGTCGGCTGACTCCCATTCACAGTTTGCTTTCTTCTTCCTCATTAAATATGCAGAAGGGGCCCCGTGCCGTCAGCCAATCGGCCGTCCGTGGTTATTTTTAACCGTCCTACTGACTGCGGTTCCCTGCGAGATGGTGTGATCCACAAATAGAGCCGCAGCTCTTACGCAACACGCGGAGATGGTGTAAAAATGGAGTGTGGCATAAATAAACCAGCGGAGTTTAAATCTGAGCTGAGACAGATTCAGGCTGAGTCCGAGATGCTTCTGGCTCTGCCCTGGTTCTGCTTCTGGCCCCAGTTCTGGTCTGAATATTCACCTATTCCCACATCACAAATGGGCAAAAATGTGTAGGATGAAGTAGTTGAGCCTGATCAAAGTTCTGCTCTCTTCTGAACTCTGGTTCCACCAGAACACACATTGATGTCCCCATAACCTGAGGAAAACACAGTGTGTATCCACAGGCACCGGGAGCTAATTTTGATGTGTGTGTGTGTGTGTGTGTGTGTTTGGGGTTGTTGTAGCAGCAGGATGCCTCTTCATCAGCTGCTGTTTTGGGATCTTTAAAGCGACACGCACGCGCACGTGCGCGGATTCTTACACGTTTGCTGGGAGTGATGTTGACAGCTCAGTAACCAGAGTGTGTTTGTGTTGGTGGTGTGATTCACCTGCGCCGTGTGTCCCACTGGGAAGGTTGTGTCTCTGCGGTACAGTCAGGTGACCTCTACTGTACCTGGGAAACAGGTCACAGATGAATGACGTCAGCGTTGGTTATTTGGATAAAACCCGATAAACGATCGGTCAGTAACATTGATTGGTCAGCCCACTCCAGCCTCCAGCACCTCCACGTTGCAACGCCCGTGTGTGCACGTGCACGTGCGCCTCTGTGTGTGTGTGTGTGTGTGTCTGGGTTATTGCAGAGAACACGGGGATTAAACTAATACCTGGTGTTTGAAGCAGGAAATGGAAGCCAGAAAGGATGAAGGGATGGAAGCTGGGAGGATACTGATGAAAGAGTCTAAAAGCTCACATGGAAGAGAGGAATTCAGGTCATTTGGACATTTTTCTGCGCGTGTGCGTCATCAGAAACAACAACTGAAGGAGCCAGAAGAGATAAAGCAGAGCTCCGGTCCAGGAACACCTGAAATAAAACTCCTTCTTTCTCACATCAGAATAAATCAATAAAGCCTCACATTCGCCCGACGCCAGAGCAATGAAACATCCCAGTCAAACGTTAATTTCATCTTCGGTTTTGATCCGGGCGACGAATCAGCTGAACCGTGCTGTGCTCCTCTGCAGCGCCCCCTACTGTCCGCATCATCCACCCCAGGCAGCCGTGCAACCTGCAGGAGGAGCGTTACACCGAGAGAGTCTTCACCATCAGAGAGGGAGCTACACTGGAACTGCAGTGTCTGGTGACTGGGCACCCACGCCCACAGGTGACACACACACACACACACACACACCACGCCATAATCCGTCCACCCTTTACAGAAACACTGTTGCAAAAATGACCAAACCTGCCTGAAGGACATCATAACATCACCTGATCAGTGTTTGCAGTCGGACCTTCAGTCATTCACTGGCTGTTCTTCAGCACAATGAGATATTGGGCTAATAAGGAGCAGTTGTTTCCATGGCAACAGCTGAATATTTTTGCCCGAGTTTTTACAGTATGTTGTAGTTGTGTTTCATGACATGAAAAAAAAGAGCCACAATAAATAAAGAGGGAATATTCAAGTAGGATATTTTAAGATGGAAATAAAGTTTCAACGTCAATAGTTAAATCAAACCCCATTCGCGTGCGTACTTCACTGTCAGGCCAGACTGTGGGACAAAATCAAAACACAGAGGTGACAAATCAGACTCGGGAGTGTGTTTTTATGAGACATCATAAAAGATTTTGCTGCGTTTTTCATTTTGAAAATTCGGTCTTGTCACAAAGTGTTTTAAAATCATGTTGACTCTGTTACTGGTGATCAATAATCAATAATCATCTACGTGAAACTGTCTGTTTGTATGACTCCACCCCCCAAAACCCCCGCTGTCAGCCTGCTGCAGCTATAAATAGCTCAGCTGCTCACACACACACACACACACACACACACTGAGTCACCACAGTGCTCAGCTCCTGCTCTTCATCTTCCTCCTCCTCCTCTCTTAGCTGTGAATCACACTGTAACAAGTGTACAATGAAACCCGCTCTGGTTGTCATAGCAACAAGTCCTTGAAGCCACTGGAAAAACAAATCACAATCAGATATTAATCTCGTCTGATCCTTTTGGAGACCCGATCACTGTGGCGAGTCGGTCGGCTCAAATCTCCAACAGAACTTTTCTTTGTCTGTCTGAAACCAGAGAAGAAGAAGAAGATGAGGAGGAGGAGGAGGCGGAGGAGGGTGAGGAAGGTAAAGCACAACATCGTCCATTTCAAATGACCCGAAGCGTTCATCCCTCCGCAGGTTCGCTGGACAAAGACAGTGGGCGGAGCTTCTGAGCGTCAGGTGGGCCCACCTCTGCACAACGAGACCCTGAAGATCGGAAACATCAGCCGCCATCAGGGGGGGGCGCTATTACTGCAAGGCTGACAACGGCCTGGGCTCACCTGCCATCCACTCCATAAGAGTGGATGTATACTGTAAGCACACACACACACACGCACACACACATGCATAAATAACAGCCACTACACCCTGCAGCTTGTTTTCCACTGCGCTCTGAGTGGTACTTGAATGCATCACAGCTGAGTGCTGCCTTCAGGGCACCTGCACATACAGCGGCAGCGGTGCATCTTGGGAACGGTGCCTCTGTTTACGTTGGTGTCTCAAAATGTGACCAACACACAACCGGTCTGAGTGTGCGGCTAAATTCCCAGTCCTGTTGTCTTCTGGGCTCAGTGGCGCCACAGTGGGAGGAGGTGAGGTGAACAAACTGTCCCGCTTCGCTCCCCCTCAGACCTGGACGATCCAGTCATCTGGGTCCATCAGAGCGTCGGGGAGATGAAAGAGCAGTTCTACTCTGAGCGGACCGTGTTTCTGCGCTGTGCTTCTAATGGGAACCCACCTGTCCGCTACACCTGGAGGCGGGGCCGCGAGGTGCTGAGCCAGGGCTCTGACGCTGGGGTGGAGATCTACGAACCGTTCTTCACACAGGTGAGCAAAGGACGTTCCTGCCTCGCGCTGGCCGTCGAAAGTGATTTAAAACCTTTCGCAAATGAGCCTTTATTGATCAAATATCTTCATCTGAGTTGTATCCATGACAACGGGATCAATGAGCTCTGTTTTGATCACTGATTAGCTGAAGTCAGAGACGGCAGCTCAGACCAAGTTCACAGATGATCTGGAGTATCATCTGGAAGGCCCCATCACCCCCTCCAAATGCCACCCACACGCACACACACACACACACGCACACTTAATGCCGCTTCCTCTTCTTCAGCTTCCTCGTCTGCCAAAAATGCTCACCATCTTTGATGGTGGTCTATTTAAATGTCATCTCATCTGTCGGGGAGGTGGAAATCAGCAGCACCGCTGCCAGATGAGATCAGAATCATGTGACAATGAGGAAAAGAGGTGAGGATGAGGAGAATAAAGGGAGGAAGCAAAGAAAAGACGAGCTTCCAACATATTCAATATAGTCATGAGCCTCCATGTTCCACTGATGTCTGAGTCCCCATGTTCAGACCCTCTCAACCACCCTCACGTGTGGTCCGATTCATTTCCTGTGTGTGTGTGTGTGTGTGTGTGTGTGTGTGTGTGTGTGTGGTTGCAGGGTGAGACAAAGATCCTGAAGCTGAAGAATCTTCGTCCTCAGGATTATGCTGAATATACCTGCATCTCTTCTGTCAGGAACATCTGTGGTATCGGAGACAAGAGCGCCCACTTCAGCCTGACCAACCTAACAGGTGTTTTACACACACACACACACACACACACACACACACACACACATGCTACCTGTTTCTGGGGCTGCAGGTCACTCCACTAATATAAATCATAAATAAAGTAGATCTCTGACCTACAGTGGATCCCGTCTCCCTGCCCCAGGGGCTGATGGGATTTACATGAGTCCAGCCAGGCTAAGGTGGATTGGACTATTTTTATCGCCTCTTTTTTCTTTCTGTGGCTTCACTAAAGTCAACATGAAAGCTGCGGTGTCCGAGGATAACTGTAGGTCAAGTAGAGCACCGTAACCATGGAAACCTAACAGCTTGAAAGTCATGAGTCATGAAACTAGAGAGAGTAAAAAGTTGTCGTTTGTGTTGCACAGCGGCGAAGTCCTCTCTGCATCCACTTTAGATGGATCTGGCTTCTTTCAGGTATTAATAAAACTGTAAAATATTGACATTTTCCCGCCTGATTCCCATTTTCAGAAGTGCTCGTTAAATAATGGAGAGAGCAGCTCCCATCATGCTCTGCTGCTGCTGATTCAAGGACAATCGTTCACACTCTTCTTCGTTCTAACCCCCTGCATCAGCTCCGCCCTCCATTAAACTTCTCCTGGAGGACCCCATGGTCGTGAATCCAGGCGAAACCATTACTCTGGTCTGTGTGGCGTCGGGCGGGGACCCCCGGCCCACCCTGACCTGGGTGAGGCCTGGGGGGGAGGATCTCCCTCGCAGGAGTGTGGTCAATGGGGGCACACTGACCATCCCTGCAGTCACTGTTGAGGAAGGTGGCGCTTACACCTGCCTGGCCTCCAACCACGTGGGCAGTCCTGTGAAGAAGTCCGTCAGTGTCCTGGTCAGAGGTACAGTGGGCGTCGCGCTCTGTCCGTCTTCCTCTCCACACACTTACACAAACGGTGTTATCAGTGTGTGTAAGAAGGACTCTGAAAATTACAGTGTGTATTTGGAGAGTTTGTACCAGCCAGCCATCAAAACAGGGAGACAAATATAGAACAGCCTTTATAATCCAGCAGTGTGTGAGGAGGAGTCCCAGGAACCTTCAGATAGAACCTTTGGTCCTCGTGGATGTCTTGTGTGTGTTCCGTTGGGTTTGTTTAAATGCGTCGGCTGACGTAAGTGGAGCAGGGTGTTCTGGGTAATGTAGTCCGGTGTAGAGAAGACACTGGTTCCCCTCCTTAACACACCAGTCAGATCATTTGATGAAGCTGCGGCGACGACTCAGGTTGTTGATCAAACTGACAGTGTTGCTGACTTCCTGTTCAGGTCTTCGCAAAGGTCGTTTCTGGATCACGCCCGACCCGTACCACAATGACGACAACATCCAGATTGGCCGGGAGGTAAAGATCAGTTGCCAGGTGGAGGCCACACCCCCTGAGGAGCTCCAGTTCATCTGGCTGAAGAACGGTCGGCCTTTGAGGAGCTCTGAGAGGATGGTCATCACCCACACGGACACAAACGTTTCTCCCGGGACCACAAACCTTGACATCATCGACCTCAAGTTCACCGACTTTGGCACCTACACTTGTGTGGCATCGCTGGCAAACGGCGGGAGCCCTGAGATCAGCATTGACGTTAACATCTCATCCACCACGGGTGAGTCAGGTTGGAGGTGCAGCAGTGATCATCTGGAATCAGGTGATCGTCTGTGTGGGTCAGTCTACATCATCCCGCCTCTGCCTGCAGTTCCTCCAGAGCTAACCGTCCCAAGGGGGCGCTCTCATCTCATCGCCCAGGAGGGTGACACAGTGGACCTGCAGTGTCTGGTCTCGGGGAAGCCCAAACCCATCATCCTTTGGTCCCGGGTGGAGGAGAGCAGCGCAGTGGCGGCCGTGGCCCCGCTCACGATGCCCGATGGATCGGCTGAGATGGAGAGTTACGACGGCGTCCTGAGGATCAGCAACGTGACCCGAGACATGAGCGGGACGTACCGCTGCCAAACCAGCCAGTACAACGGCTTCAATGTAAAACCACGAGAGGCTCTCATCCATCTGGTGGTACAGTGTGAGTAACACGCGTGCAGATCTATACCATACACACACATCTATGGACACATGTGTATTTGTAAGGACCTTCACAGACATATGAAGCACTCCTCTGCCCTTCGCCCGTTGGTGCCAGTCAGGGTGTGGACCAGCGACCACCTCAAAACCCTCCTTATTTCTGTTGAGCGTCGTCGTCACAGAGGAGGAAAAGAGCAGAAAATCCTCACGGATCCCCAGAGGAGGGAGGACAAAGCACTCATGAGTCAGTTCTGCTGCACATCTTTGAGCTGCTGAAGTCCTCGGAGATTCTGCTGACCAAGTCTTGATGTTTCTGCACACACAGCAGAATTCAGAGAGCCAGATCCTGCAGGGCTTCACGCACCGAGCAGCCATGCAGAAATGACACTGCTCATGATGCACTGGGGGGGGGCGGTGACATCATCTGTTAATTCTGCAGGTTTAGAATTAGGTCCACGTTGTGATTCTGGACCGGTTCTGGTCCCTGCGGCAGCACAGAGCAGATTACAGGTGAAACATGCTGCAGATTAAAATTTCAGATGATTTTAATCCCACTGAAAAACTGCCGACGGCTAACATGCGTAGCAACGGAGTCGCTAAACGCGTTAAGTATGTCCTGCTGAGGAAAAAGTGCTGATGATGCTCATGAGAAACGTAGAGATTCATAGGAGCTGTGGGTCTTTTTGAAGCTCTCAGGATGACAGTAATCCCTGAGAGTCTGCTGGTTCTGGGGAGGATTACAGGGACGAAAGCGATGAAGACTCAACAACCCCGCTGACGTTTTTCAAGCAAAAAAAACCCTCCTGCCAGATTAGGAACACCTACAATTTTACAGTTTGACGTCAAAAAGATGGTAAATGTTGTGAAACAAGCTGTTTCACCTCCGTTCAACATTCTTATTCAGAAATAGCTCAAAAGACACAAAGAAAAATGAATGTTTTGACGAACATCCGCGATAATCTCTGTCGCAGTATCGAGCTAAAACCCAAATTTCTTGGTAAATCTACAGCGACTGAACAGGGAACTTATGCTTAACCACTAGGTGGCGCCAGATCCCCCATGTTTTTAATCGTGGTAACATTACTTGTGCTGTTTCCTCACAGTTCCTCCTGTGGTGGAACCCACCTTCACGGAGGTTCGGCAGGCTCTGGGTCGAGCCTTCAGCCTTACCTGTCGCCTCCTGCAGGCTCACCCAGCCCGCCTGCTCAGGTACGAGTGGAAGCTGGGATCCCGCCTCCTCACCGTCGGACAGTTCAGTCACCAGCGGGACGACACCACTTACCTGGTGAAGGCATTGAATCGAGAGGGCTACGGCGAGTACACCTGTGACATCACCAATGAGGTGGGGGCAGGGCGCTGCACCTACCTGGTCACAGGTGAGCTGGCTGGACCAATATCTGACATTTGATGATAGATTGTTTGATCGGGGGTCGTATCGAGTTTTAACCCTCCTTATCTGGTCACAAGAACCCTCCGATGAGTATGAGTATGAGGAAAAAGCAGAAGATTAAATATGAGCAGCTCTGGTAATCGATCGATTTGGTTGGTTATTGGATTTATCGGCTGTGTGTAAGCTCCCCGCCGTCTTGTCAAGACTCTGAGACTTCCTGGGAAGCTGTCAGTGATGATAAGCTTCTTACCGGAGACAGGCTGGGTGGGGTTCACGGGCTGAAGCCTCGTACGTTAAGCTCGCAGGGAGGCTGAGGGAAAAAACACGCCGTTAATCAGGAGTAAAACATGACAGAGGCGCTTTTCACCTCAGCCAATCGTAGAGCAGCATGTCCTCCCACTAAAAGGTCACATGACTTCGTGTTTCCATGGGTCAGGTCTAACTACAGATGATGATGATTCTTCTTTTTCTGCATTGTATTACTTCTTTATCGGTTGTATTTTGAACCAGAATGCAGCGTGGGAGTTGTAGTTTTTATGTATTTCTAATCATTTTAAACAGCAACAACTTGACGACCAACATCACTACTTTGAGTAAACATAACTGAGGTTTACGACATTAAACTGCTGTGACGTTCTATGGACCTGAAGTTAAGCGATGATGTAACGACAGAGACGTGCTAATGTGTTGTCAGGTAAGGCTTACGCTCCGGAGTTTTACTACGACGCTCGCAGCGCTCTGTGGCAGAACCGACCGCGAGCCTACGGCTTCAAGCTGCAGTGGACCCAGATGGAGCCCGGCGCTGTGGACCGGATCCTGGCCTATAGATTGGGCTTCAGACAGGTGAGTTTGGACAACACGGGCCTGAGAGTGAGGCTGGTTCCTGAACTTCTTTGTCTTTGACAGATGGGTCAGTCTCATTGGTGGGAGCAACAGATTCCGATAGAAGGAAGCATCCAGAAGGGGGAGCTGCTGACCTACAACCTGACTGAACTCATCAAACCAGAATCATACTTGGTCCGCCTCACCCCCATCACTCGTTTTGGAGAGGGCGACACCACTGAACGCATCATCAGCTACAGCAGTAAGTTGGTCTCCGACAGTTTCCAAAGGAAGCCCTTCCATTTATCATCGTCTGCTGGTCGTGTGATCTCTCCATGTGTTTCATCCTTTTCATCATCCTATAAAAGGTGTTTGACTGACAAAACAAACCCGGAGATTGCTGCTCTAACAGAGCCTTTTTGTCCCTTCACAGCTCCTGTCAACCCACATCTGAGTAAGTTTCTGCTGAAAACATCTGACGGTATATTCTGGATGAATTATTCGTCTGACAGCATCGCAGCCTTTTCTTTTTATAAAGAATATTTTTATAAATATTTTTAACGCCTTGTATTTATTGCCTGATGTGTTCGTATGCCTTGATTGCCCCCATGTGGTGGTTGGATATGTGACCGGAACATCTGAATATTCCCTAAACATGTAGATCAACGGGCTTGACTCTCTCCTGTGTGTGTGTGTGTGTGTGTGTGTGTGTGTGTGTGTTTCATCAGAGGAGTTCCAGTGTGGTTTTGAAGAAGAGGCGATATGTTTGTTCAGTCAGGACAAAGCAGACGAGTTTGACTGGACGCGTCACAGCGCTGCCACGCGAAACACTAAATATACCCCCAACACTGGGCCCAGTTCTGACCACAATGGCTCGAAACAAGGTACACACAGAAACACACACACACAGCAACACACGCGCGCAGATACACAATGTTTCCTGTCACATGTTGCAGGTTATTACATGTACATAGAGACATCCAGACCGCGTCAGGATGGAGACAAAGCGCGTCTTCTGACTCCCACCTTCAACTCAAATGCAAAGAGCTCCGCCTCCCTCAGTAATAGCCCCACCTACTGTTTCTCCTTCTACTACCACATGTACGGCAAACACATCGGTAAGACACTCAAAATCGAGTACTGCTACGAGTACCAGTACTAGCTAGTACCTCTACAACCAATGCTACTCCTTCCCAAACAAATTTTGTGTCTGCAGGAGCTCTAAATGTATTTCTGAGGCAAAAAGGTCCAACGGTGACGGACACATCCGTATGGAGTCTGAGTGGTAACCAAGGAGACCAGTGGCTCCAAGCCAAGGTCAACATCCAGCCAACCACAGCCTTTCAGGTACAAATAGGCTCAGGCCGCTGTGGCTGGGGCTCATTCAGCAACACCTCCAGGAATGAAGTCCTCATGTTGCCAACTTATCGGTGAGTTGATTATCAGATGACAGTTTCACCAGACCGAGGTGGTTTCTTGTTAGATGCTGATCGAGGGAGTCCGTGGGGCCGGCATCGAGGGAGACATCGCCATTGACGACGTCGCCATCCAGGAAGGGGAATGTACACACCCTCCATCCAACAGTGAGCCCGCCCGACCCTGACCCTTCACACACGTTCTGACGCCATAAATTGTCCTTTTGGGATTATTTGTAAGAATATGTCAGTGCTCAAACTTTATCTCTCACTCTCTCTCTGGCTCCTACACAGATCTACGGTCGCTCGGCCACCCGTCATCCCCACATATATGGCCGCTGAGCATCACTCTGAGCATGGTTCTGATTGGCTTTCAGAGGTGACCCCCTCCCCCTGAATATGAGACGCTACTGCCTCCCTCCTCCCAATCCAGCCCTCCTTACCTACCAAAGATGTGGTCAGACATGTCAAATGGCTGACACATAGGGTCAAAAGGCATGCTTACATCCCATCATATTTATTTGAGTTATGAAGCACTTTTAAAATAACAATGGACAGCAGCCAGCTCGCTGAATCTGGCGCCCTTTAACACTCCACAACCATCCAATGGACCACCGCAGAGTGATCTGGAGCGCCCTCTGCCTGCTGGGGGCAGCATGGCCCGCTGGCTCCCCCTCCCCCGATGGTCCTGATTGGTGCTGGAATCGGACATCGTCGGAAAAAGGCCCCCCGTTTCTTTTTTAACCTTTGAAGATTTGGGGTTTTAGGGTCAAAGCACAGAAGGTTCGCGTCTGTCAGTCACTTAGAAGAATGTCAGCCATCGGAGCCCCGCCCCCCCGCCTCTGCCCCGCCCTGCCCCTCCGTCTGCTCCCCCCCGCCCCCCCGCCGATCATCAGTACTGTACTGCGAGGTGGACAGAGTAATGGCTGGTTGTTTTAATGTACTTTAACATTATGAGGCGTGAGGAGCGTCCGTTCTCCGCCACGACATCAAGTGCCTTCAGACTGAAATAAGAGGTCACTGACGACCGCCATTGTCACGGAAATAAAAGGACGAAGTCAATTCTTGTCTCTTAGGGATGATAAAGTCAGTATCTTGTTACCTGATTATGCAGAAAATCCATTTCACAGTTTTTTGATGCGAAGAAGATTCTGGGAAAACTGGTTTAAGAAGAACAATATGCAAACAGGAAGTTTTTAAAATAACCGAGATGCAATCATAATGTGAGAAGCTCCCTGGACATTTCAAAATAAAAGACTTTCTAGTGATGGGATTGGAACACTTCCCTTGAATTTACAAAAGAAGAGTTTCCTGAAGGATACAGTGACTGACGCTACTTTCGCTTATGTATGATTTCATTTTTGATTTCAAGTTCCATTATTTTCTTGTGGAAATCTCAAAGCTTTGGAATATTTGTGTATTTTATTTTTGTGAGCTTGATGTATTCTGAGCATTGATTTTTCAGAAAGCACAAACATGCATATCAGCAGGCATGGACAGAACAGCACACCTGTATGGAAGCTCGTTTAGGACAAATGACATTGTTCTGTTTTCCTCATTTATCTCCTGGAGCCCAGAGGAGAGCAGACAGCAGCCACTGTGAACCCACAGCTCGTTTTGATTTTAAAACCATCCAGTTGTTCCACCTTTAGATGGAAACACTTTGAAAGGAGGCGACTCTCGTTCTGATCACAGGCTTCGGCTTCTGCGCAAGGTTTGACGTCAAAATCCGGTATTATTTGTGCTTATTTTGGAACTGAAATGTCTCTTCTGCAGAGGTTCTCCTTCTCACGTCACTGTTGCGGGAACAATCACCCTCGCGTTATCATTTTTGGAGCAATGTGACCACTGTTGTTTCAGCAGCTGTAAGGGACTCCGTTTGATCAGAATACCTGGAAGTAGTTTATTTTTTATCTATTTCTGACTTCATCAGTGAATCTCTCAGACCTGACAAATATTAAATATGATTTTCTTCGCCCTGTCATGCGGCGACACATTTTATGTTGTTTTTCCACTGCAGCCCCTGACTTTTATTTGTGTTCTCTCCATTTCCTTTCTGTCTGTTAAAAGTTGGCCATCGTTCACAGTAAAACATAAATGCTGACCACATATTGGCTCTCCCTGCCATCAGTCGGAGCTTTAAAACACACCATCGCTTCTTTGTTGTGAAACTCATATTTTATTTTTTTGATGATTGGTTGGTTTTAGGTGTCTTTTTGATGTGTCTCATTGTGGTGTTAATGGGCTTCCATAGATGTGTCAAAAAATACAAAGATGGCGGGGGTCACTGGAGAGGCCACCAAATCCCGACCAACAAGCTGACGTGACTTCACGTCTGGACAGACTACATTTCCCAGAAACCCCTGAAATTATAACAAGACGTTTATCTTTGTAGTAAAAGTCCTCGGACTGAATGAAGAAAGGGAAACTTCATCTGATGTTTATTAATATTATTATAGAAATAAATTGAAAATTCAATTTCAGGTGTATCATATTCTTCATTTAACTCATTTAACTGTTGAACAGGCTGGTTTTACTGGGACATGTTGAGCGGTCTCGTTGGCGCGTGTACACGCCCACTGGAAGTGACGTATGCTCTTCCGGTTGCTCTCGCTGGATATTGGATAAGTGCAGTCTATCGGCTGGGACAGGGCGTCTCCCAATTATTCTGCCTAGTTTGTTAATTAAGATTTTAATCTGGAAACATTGCAAGGATTCACGCTGATATTGATGTAAGTAAACTCTCCCTGATTCCTGTTTGTAGCGTTTTGCATGCTAAAGCCACAGTGCTAACGCGTTAGCTAGCTAAAGCTAATGGCTGTTGACTGTGCTGTCACTTGCAGGGATTTTACAGACTGATCCCTTTAAAGCCAGTGAAGTAGTACCAGAAGGAGGTGGATCTTAACTTCAGCTGTGTGGAGATGCCCTCTGCTTTTAGCTTCAGTTAGCTCATCTTTAGCTTCTCAGTCTACATTACCATTGACCAACGTCCTGATGGGTAACAGCGCTCTAAAGTCCCACCTGGAAACGTCCCAGAAGACCGGAGTCTTTCAGCTAACGGAGAAAGGTCTGCTGGAGGTGAGAGCACAGCTCATCAGGGCTGAAACTGATGATATTGTGCCTGTCTGACGGACACAAAGGTCTGAGATGGGATTAGTCCAGTATAAAACGGCAGTAAAGGCGGTGTTTTGTCAGATATTTCTGTTGACATAGCAAAAAGCACCGTGACTTGTTTAAGATGCTTAGATTTCTGACGTTCTTAGTTTCCAGAGGAGCTGCAGCGGTTGACAGCGAACCTGCGGACAGTCGATCTGTCTGGGAACAAGATTGAGGTTCTTCCTGCTGCTGTTGGAAAGTTCCTGCAGCTCAAGACTCTCACGCTCAACAACAACAGACTGAGTGAGTGAAGGAAAAAGAGTTTGATTCTCTTATCACACTAATCTGGAATCTGCCAGTCACACATCTTTGGGAAGGGGGCGTGTCACCCATTTAATGTGCGGGTCTTTGTGTGTCCTCAGCGTGTCTGCCTTCAGAGATCTCCCAGCTGAAGAAACTGGAGACTCTGAGTCTGAATGGGAACCGAATCCAGATGTTGCCTCCTAGTCTGGGCCAGCTGAAGGCTTTGCGCACGCTCTGCTTGTCTGGGAATCACATATCTGAATTCCCAACCGGGCTGGGATCCCTGAGGAATCTGGACCTGCTGGACCTGTCCCGCAACAAGATCCAAAATGTCCCGTTGGAGGTGTCAGAGCTGCAAACCATTGAGATTAACCTGAACCAGAACCAGGTACTAAAGCCTTCATCCTCCATAGCCTCATCCCAGCACAAGTTTGTGGAGGTGCTGCTCCACCTCCTCACTCTTCTCTGCTCTCAGTAGCTGTTTCCACTGTGGTTCTTGATGAGTCCTGGGGACAGGAACTTTACAGGAACCATTCTTCTATTTAAAGAAGACTTTGAGAAAGCTGAATCTAGAGAAGAAAGGCAACCATGGCATCACATCCTGCTCCAAATCAGCAGCATGGAACCACCAACCCCCCCACCCAGTGTTTCTGTGCTGCCCTCAGCACCTACACTGGAGCAGGGACCTGTTTAGGCCCTGTAAAAGATCCTTTAAATTGACATTTGAGGGAGGTTTCTGCAAATACAGCCCCGTAAAATTACCCAGAAGTTTCTGCAGTGGAAACGTGCCGAGTGTTCAGAAAATGTCTTCGACTTTCAGACATACGTTTTGCTCCTCATCGCTGGTAGAACAGATGAATACACAGGTGGCATGCAGGACAGGAAGAGCCCACTCATGCATCTTAATGGTGATCAAAGTTTCTGCTCCTCCAGATCTCCATCCTGTCACCAGAGGTCTCCAAGTGTCCGCGTCTCAAAGTCCTCCGTCTGGAGGAGAACTGCCTGGAACTGTCCTCCATTCCTCTGTCTATCCTGAAAGACTCTCAGGTGTCTCTCTTCTCTGTGGAGGGAAACCTGTTTGAGGTGAAGAACCTTCGAGACCTTGATGGCTACGACCAGGTGAGACTGAACCCCAGCACCCTGCACCCCCTACATAGACTGTACACACACACACACACACACACACACACCCATAGTTTTTAAGCCTTGGTTGTCCTTTGTGAGTCAGAGCTGTTGTTGTGGTTGAGGCTGAAAGTGTCTGTAAGGTTCTCGTGGTTTCCTCCTCAGTATATGGAGCGTTTTACTGCCACCAAGAAGAAGTTTGCCTGAAGACACTGAAGGGGAACCTCAACCTCAGAGCGCCACCCAGAGGTGGAGTCACGAGTGACTCTGCTCATTGCTGCTGCTGCTTGTGCTTAAGAGTTTCCACTACACGACCACAGGATGTGACAGCAGAGACGTTAGGCGTCCAGCGAGGGACGTGAAGACTTGAACCAACGATGGGAAGAAGAGTGACAACCATTTTAACAGCACTTATTAATCCACCGCTTTTTTTTTCTTCTTAATTATGGCTGTAAAGTACTACGTTGCGTAACCTTTGACCTAAACAAATATGACCACCAAGTGTCAACTTTCTTCACCACTGCAGCTGCCACGTCGTTTGGAATCTGGGTGGTTGGGATTGCCGGTGGAGCCATGATGTAGTAGTCTACTGCAGCCCACCACCAGGGGCCACAGTTTTCACTTCTGTCCATCACCCCTGCTCTCACCCTGACACGTGAAGAAGATAATCCTTTTTCTTTAGATCTAAATAAATGTGTTTAATTACTCTGTTCCCCGTGTGGTGGCAGGTTCATCGATATCTGATGGACATCAGATCTTCTGGTGAACTCATTTTTCCATGTTTGAACGCTCAGATATTCAGTTTAATATGCTTTTTTTTTATTTTTTTTATTTGTCTTTATGTTTGGGATGTATGAAGGTTTTTTAACATGAGGAAGAATAGGAATGCAGTTCTGATGTGGCCGAGATGGGGCGCGCAGGTCCTGGTCTCATTTGGTCGGTCACTCTTCTACAGCCTCAAATGCTGTGAAGTTACACAAATCTAAAGCGTACTTCCGGTTACCGTTTTACCGTTAAGAACATTAATGAGGCAGGATATAAGTGCGTCTTGTTTGGAAAAAGTCCAACTCCTACATTTAGAAAGTAAACTAAATGAGGTGGTAGGAACACAGTATATATTATTATTTATTTAAGTCTCCTCTATTGGACCTAAATTTTATTGCGTGAAAATTAAGTAGTCTAAAATCTTTTATTCTGAAGTTCCAGCTGTGTTCCGGTTGGGCCGTATATGTTTGCGTGCTTGACGTCAGAGCCGAGTGGTCTGCGCGAATGAAGAGTTTGTTTGTGCAGTTCGGTTTAACAGGGAGCGACTACCCCGACCCAAATGTAACTTTACTGCGTGTTCGGTTCGTCTCTAGTTTGGGGGTGCGATAAATTTGACTTCGGAGCTTTGACATTTTGTCCTCAGTGTCGGCGAAATTCCTGTTTGTGCAGGTGGGGTCGGTGCTTCGCTGGGAGATGGTGAAGCCGAACCGAACTGAGCCGGGCCGTTTAACTGTGAACGACTGTTGGCGAAAACCCGAAATGAGATGATGTTTGTGTGGATTCTAATCCTTTTACTGGGGAGTCACGAGCGGGCGTTGGGAAACGGTGAGTGTTGACTGGTCCACTTAAAATGAGTGTTCTGATTGTTTTACAAAAACTGTCGTTGAACGTGTCCAAAAGTCTCAGGTTACTGTTTCTTGAAGGAAACATTAGTTTTGTAGTTTTTTAAAAAAACGATTCTTTCTGCACTTTTATTGCATTCTATGCTGTTTTTTCCACAGTTTTTGCAAAAACGAGAATGTGGATCATTAAGTCTTGATCGCCGAATTAAACAAGAACCGTATTTGAACGTGAATGTCCCTCCATTTGTGTTTTTCGAGCGACTGAAGCAAACGAGGCGTAAATTAATCTTAACGCTGAACCTTTTTAAACGGAGTTCGGAGGCACGCGGCAGCTTCCCGAACGTTTCCGAGGAAACCCGAAGGAATGTGACTCCAGAGGCGTCATTATCCCCTAAACAGCTAAACATTTCTGACTAAACATCAGTGACTCATTCCAAGGAGCAGGATTTGGCCACCTTTCTGTGCATTGTTTTGACATATCTTATATATGACTAACAATTTATATTTTCGTTTAACTTTCTGTGTTAAAAAACCCAAAACATTATTCAAGTTAGCTAGTATAGCATTAGCCAATATATTTCTTGGCTAGCTCGTTAAAGTATTCGATTATCAAGTGCGGGGCCCCGAGGAGATATTTTATTCTCTATAGTGTCGGTGTTTTGTTACCGTTTCTTTGATGCACGTGTTCTTTAATATTTCAGTGTCTGCTCGTTATATACATTCATAATATAGTTTTGTCTTTGCTGCTGGTATGTTTGGTGATGTCATCACTGGAGGGAAATGATGGCTGATGTCACAGATGGTTTATTAGAGGCCTGATTGGCTGATGATGTCACAGATGGTTTATGGGAGGCCTGATTGGCTGATGATGTCATCCTGCGCTGATCTCAAAAGTCTGAATGATTCCAAACTGAATTTTCTTATGATTAAATTTCTGGCCAAGACCAAACCCGATGATGTCAACATGAACGCGGTCATATCGATGACGTGGTTGCACATGAACTTTGACCTTTTGTTTGGTAATACGAGGTAAAGGATAGACATTAACTTTGTCATGTGATGTTGATGGTGTTTTATCAGTGTTCTGCTGGTCGTGTCCTGTTTCATGCGCCCGCGTTTCTTCCCGCAGGAGTGTTGTTTACGAAACATCCAGCCAATCAGACGGTGTCTCAGGGCAACTCGATCCAGCTCGGCTGCGCTGTCCAGGGAGTGACAGAACCTGACATTGTGTGGATGAAAGATGGAGAGAAGCTGTACAGCACCGACCAGATGTTCATCACAGTGGGGGAGCAGCACTGGGAGACGTTTCACAGGTTCATCTGATCAACACGCTCGGTCACAACAGTATCGTCCTCGGCACCACCGTCATTGTCAAAGAAAATAAGGACTTTGAGTAAAAGCTTCGACTGTGCCGAGGCATTAAACTCCAGCACTGTTCTGTCGAAAACGCATGAGCTGAATTTTTGCGGGAACTCAAACAGGAAGTGATCTCCTGCTGTGGAGGAGTAAAACCTGCTGAATCAGGAAACAATCAGCAACTTGTCAGAAACCACTCAGATTAATCTGCAGAAGCCAGTTAGTCAAAATAAAACTGGTTCCAAATCCTGTTTACTCCAGTGGAGATTCTGGTCCCAGTTGTGCCACTATGGTTTGATAATTCATAGTCCATGTTAAAGCTGCCGATTCTGATCTGGTACTTTAGTTCCGGGGTCTATATGGTGTTCTGATCTGAGATAAGGTTCTGACTATGTTTGTATGCTTAGTGTGAAGTCGGTCCACCAGCATGATGCTGGTCAGTACTGGTGTGAGGTGGAACATCAAGGTCAGATGCTCTCCTCTAATTCGGCCTGGATTACAGTGGAAGGTGGGACCTTGGACACAGAACTGGTATTGGACCTGCGGCGTTCTCTGACCTCCACCCCTCTTGTTCTGCAGGAGTCCCTCACTTCATCCAGGAACCACGGGATGTGTCGGTCTTTCCCAACGTTCCCTTCAACCTCACCTGTGCTGCTGTAGGTCCTCCAGGGCCTGTGGAGGTGCTGTGGTGGTTCGGTGGAGCCCAGGTGGGAGAACCGAGACCATCACCGTCTGTTCTCCTTGTCCAAGGTCAGAGAACCCTCAGCTGTCCCAGTGCATCATGGGAATTATATCTCCTCCCGTCAGTGCAGTCATCAGCATACTGATGCTGTGTGCAAGAATGTCTTGGACACACACAGGACACACACTGCTCAGGTGTGCTGGGGGGAGGTTGTGTCGGTGTTTAGGAGGTTCCACAGCTTCCAGTTGGAGGTGTCTCTGAACTATCCTCATCTGAGCTGTGATAATGAGGGTGTCCGTCATGCTGTAGGACATCAGCAGCATCAGGAGGGCAACATGCCACCAAAAATGGTAGTTTGAGTCCAAATATAGAAAGTATGACTTGAAACTCTCCCTCTCTCTCTCTCTCTCCTCCTGTGTTTCTGTTTGTGTCTCTGCTCTTCCCCTCACTCTGCACCCCCCCCCCCCCGCCAGGTGTGAATGACAGCCTGAAGTTTTACTGTGAAGCTAAAAACACCAGAGGAATTTCAGTGTCCAGAACAGGAACAGTTCACATCAAAGGTGAGTTTGCTGTCATAATTACACCAGTTGCCATGGTTGCCATTGAACCGTCTAACCTCTGAGTTTCAATCCTCAGGTTAGCATAGCATGATGCGATTGTCCCATGCTTAGCATGGAAAAAAAACATCTCGAGTTTGATGAGAACGTCAACAAACAAGAGCCCTGAAGACAATTATCCCTTTGAACTACTAGCATCAGAGCTAATGTGTGCCATCATTGTTTACATAGCAACGTTAGCATACTTCAGACGCTCACATTAGCCACATGACTGGTTAATGACGCTCTGGTGGTCTCTCTCAGTCTTGCCAGCAGCTCCAGTGCAGCTTCAGGTTCTGAGCACAGTGGACAACGTCACATTGTCATGGAAACCAGGATTCAATGGGCACTCCGAGCTGTCTGCCTGCAACATTCAGGTCTCACTCTCTCTCTCTCTCACACACACACACACACACACCACGAGGTTTTGAAGGTGTCTCTGCCCACTTGCCTCATCAGGTGTTGATGCGTTCTCCCAGGAGAGTGGAGCTTCCTCAGCAGAAGGTTCTGGTTCCTCCTCACCTGCATGTTCTATCGGGCATAAACAGCCACTCCAACTACAGCGTTCGGGTGTCCTGTGTCAACGAGGTGGGCGCGTCTCCCTTCTCTCATTGGCTGCAATTCCAGACACCCGAGTCAGGTGAGGCCATTTTTTGAAGTGAATCAATGCCTCGGTTGATTTATTAATTGATTTGAAGCAATAAAACAGAGTGAACCCAAGGAGCGAGCCGCTGCCAGTGTGTGTATCTGTCACAGGGTGTGTGTGTGTGTGTGTGTGGGGGCAGGCCCACAATGATGTGGACATGCCCCGATGCTCATCATTACTGCCCCAGCCATTGGTAAATAGCCCCACGAACATGTGGGTTAGCCGTTCTAGGCAAGGCTAAGGGAGCCCATGCTAGCAGAAAAGCAATGTGCATAACAGGCACACGGAGCCAGGACCCCAACAGTCTCCTACAGCCCTGATGAGGAACTGGTTGTCCCAGACCCACCCAGGCCATCAGACTTACCTCATCATGGGGGCACAGCCCCTACACCACTATAAAACTCCTTGGGCAAATACATGCCTCTGATCAGGGTGATTACCTGGATTTACATCGGGAGAAGGTTCCAGTGGACGGGAACTCTGCACAAATCCTGGAACATCAGGACTCTGCTGGACTGAAAGACCCCAAAGAAGACGGCTGCTGGCAGCTGAACTGAGGCACTGTAACGTCAATACTGCTGCACTCAGTGATCCTGGGCTCCATGACCAAGGCTCATATTACATATTACTCCTTGCTGCTGCTTCTGTGAAGGTCCTGGCCAGAGGGATTCATTAATTAACATCAGTCATTACTCCCACCGTGCAAAGAGACTCCTGTGGGATCCTTCTTGGGTTTGAATGCCGAGACAAGTTTGTGAACATCCTAACAGGTCCAGGACGGAGTGAATGTTAGGATGTAAAGGCATACAGCAGGTTGGGAGTGATCATCACCACAGCTAAAACAGGTTGTGTGTCAGTGCAACACCCCTTCAAACACCCGGGAGCATCCTCTGTAAAGACAAAAGTGTTGACAACAAACTCCAAAACAAGAATCCAGCAAGCATTGGCCGCATTTGGGAGACTCGGGTGCCGGGTCTTTCCAAAACACGGCTCTATGTATTCACACAGAAGTATCCATCGGTCAGAGCATCGCCACCCTCCTGGGCTGCTGTGAAGCCCGGGTCACCTACACTCACCTCGTGAACTCTCTGGCACGTCTCTCATCCGAGGTCTTGAGCACATTCTGGGAATTGCTTGGCAGGATCGAGTGCCTCAAACTGAAATCCCAAAGGAAAACAGGCTGCAGGAGTGTTGAAGCACCTCACCACCATGTTCTCAGGATGCCCCAAAATGGAATCCCGTCCTGGCCATCTACACCGTGGACCGAAACACCTGGAAGCAGCTCGCCTTAGATGTCTGCGTGTCTGTCTGTGGCTGTGTGTTTGTCTGTATCTGTCAGTGTGTGTTGCTCTGTGTATCTGTGTGAGTGGGGGTCCAGCTGGAGGTGATCCAGTAGATTCCAGTTCTCTCTCCACAATCAGCTTTTGTGTGTGTCCTGGATGCATATGAAAGAGCTGGTTTGTGCTGCGGCCCCTGCAGTGCCCCCTGCAGGCCGCAGATGGACGCTTCCTTCCTCTGTCGTCAGAGACGAGACTGATGAGTGTATCTGCGGAGTGTTGTCATGTGATCACCCGTCTCCCTGCTCTCAGTTCCCTCGGAGGCACCTAGGAACCTGACGTTTGAGCTGTCGGATGACCAGCTGCTTCTGAGCTGGGCAGTGCTGCAGCAGGAGGAGCTCCATGGAAACCTGCTGGCTTATAAGGTGCAGTGGACCCTGGGAGGAGAAGCACAGGTGAGCTGACCTCACACACACGTGTATCATTGGGTGGACGGGGGGGGGGGGGCTTTTAGTAGCCTCCTCAGCTCAGGGTTTGGGGCACGATGCAGCATCCAGATGTTGAGCTTCAGTTTGATTTCTTCTTGTGTTGTGGGTGTGCGTTTGCATGCAGGAACCTCTGTTGTTTAAGGAGAACCTGGCTCACCTCTCAGGAGGAGGACGCTTTTTTAATTCCTCCTTCCAAGTGTCTGCGTGTACCAGCGTAGGTTGTGGACCCTGGAGCACCCCGGTGATGGTTCTGCCCACCTCAGGTAAGCAGGCTTTTGGTGATCTGATGAATGGTCCCTGTCCTGAACCTCTGTCGACCCTCCAGTCCAGCTCCAGGGCCAGCGGAGCCACATGTGGGTGGGCCTGCTATTCGGGGTGCTTGTGGCCACTGTAGTGGGCCTGCTGCTGTCTGTCCTTGCTCGCCACCGAGGAAAAGACACTCCGTTTGGGTAAGATAAAGACCGGGTGAACACAGAAACAGGAAAAGGTGTTGGTATAAAGCGTGTCTGTGTGTGTCTGTGTGTGTGTGTGTGTGTGTGTGTGTGTGTGTGTGTGTGTGCGCAGGTCGGCCTTTAAAGCTCCTGGCCCAGAGAGTTTGGTTTCTTTCACAGCAGCTCGATCCTTCAGCAGAACCTGTTCTGAGCCGCAGGACTCCACCTGTGAGTACATCGTCAAGATCACGGTTCGTTGTACATGCTTGCACTGTTGCCATGGCGATGGCGTGTCCTCACTGAAACAGTTTTTGTTGTGAAAACTCGCAAACCAACATGGAGGTGGACTCGGTGTGAAAATGTGACCATGGTAACCTGCACATGTGTGTTTCTAGTGGACAGTCTTGGAATCAACAACGACCTGAAGAATAAACTCCAGGACGTCCTGATTCCAGAGCGGCTGCTCACACTGGGACACATGCTGGGGAAAGGTAGGACACACTCGTGTTCCTGAATGTGTGTCCAAAGTTGTGGAAACACACTGACACCTAAATGATAAGATGCTGAACTGTGTGTGTGTGTGTGTGTGTGTGTGTGTGTGTGTGTGTGTGTGTGTGTGTGTGTGTGTGTGTGTGTGTGTGTGTGTGTGTGTGTGTGTGTACCTGCACAGGGGAGTTTGGATCAGTGCGCGAGGCCTTTCTGAAGCTGGATGACTCGTCTGTCCAGAAGGTGGCAGTTAAAGTGCTGAAATGTGAGTAGTGGGACTTCTTCTGTGGTATGTTGATCAGGACGATGTAAATATGACCGTGTGTGTGTGTGTGTACAGCTGACATTACATCATCGGGAGACATTGAACAATGTCTTAAAGAAGCTGCCTACATGAAGGACTTTGACCATCCAAATGTCATCAAGCTGACGGGTAACCCTCACACCTGCTTGTCCTGAAACTGGAGCTCAGGAGAATTGATTGACAGCTCTCCTGTCAAATAGGAGTGAGTCTGCAGCGGCGCCCGGGCCAGCGGTTGCCGGTCCCGATGGTGGTCCTCCCATTCATGAAGCACGGAGATCTGCACACGTTTCTGCTTCTGTCACGACTGGGAGAACAGCCCTTTGTAAGTGTCACGCAGCAAGCAGCTGCTGTAGCAGGAACATCTGGGACCTCTTTCAACGTTGTAATCTCCTTCAGGACCTCAACCTGCAGACACTCCTGCACTTCATGTTGGACGTTGCTCGTGGGATGGCGTACCTGAGCAGCCGCAGCATCATCCACAGAGACCTCGCTGCTAGAAACTGCATGTCAGTCCTCCGATCAGACGTTGGAACAGCAGCATCTGACTGACAGGCTGATAAGAGTGTGTGTGTGTGTGTGTGTGTGTGTGTGTAGGTTGAATGAGAACATGAGTGTGTGTGTTGCAGACTTTGGCCTCTCCAAGAAGATCTACAGTGGAGATTATTACAGACAGGGTTCAGTGTCCAAACTGCCTGTGAAGTGGATCGCTCTGGAGAGTTTGGCTGACAACGTGTACACCACACAGAGTGATGTGGTACACACACACACACACACACACACATCCAACAGTGTGTGGGCTTGGAAATGAAAGTTGACCCCTGACCTTCATGTCAGCTAACTGAATTTCTGTAGGTTTCATTAGCATCACTGTGTAGCATGGCTGAGTATTACCAGGTTTCATTAGGGAAAGAGTGTAATAACACTGTGTAATAACAGGTTTAATTCATGTGGCCCATAGTGCCATTTAGCGCTGACTCAAGTAGCAACGCCTTCCGGCTGACAGTAAGTTTGTTTACTCTCCTGTCGTGTGTGTGTCAGTGGGCATTTGGTGTGACGATGTGGGAGATCATAACCCGAGGTCAAACTCCATACCCGGGCGTGGAGAACTCTGAGATCTACGAGTTCCTGATCAAAGGAGAACGTCTGAAGAAGCCTGCAGAGTGTCGAGACGACATGTGAGACACACACACACACACACACACTCAGCGAGGCGTGGGCTCCATTGTTGTCCAGTCAGAGCTGACCTGACCTGTATTTTCTTTCTTTCGTTGGTCCGTTTGTGGTGCCTCAGATATGAACTCATGCACAGCTGTTGGAGTCCAGTCCCCAAATGTCGTCCCAGTTTTCAGCAGCTCGTGCTCCAGCTGGAAGCGCTGGCCCACAGCCTGAGCCCCACCCCTCCGCTGAGGGAACCGCTGCATTACGTTAACCTGGAAGACAACGAGACCGAGATGGAGTCGGGGCCCAGAGTGCCCCCCTCAGAGGAGGAGGCCAGGCTTGGGGCCGGGACCCTGAGCTGGAGTGTCCCTTGGCAACATGAGATGGAGGACGGGGCGGCGGACTGGCTGATGGTCGGCTCAGGCGCCGCACATGCTATTGGAGGAGACTACCGGTACATCATTGGCCCCTGTGGAGTTCCTGGGGAGGAGGAGCAGCAGAATGGAAGAGCAGGGCTGATGAGGGAGGAGTCTGGAAATGGACTCCAGGAAGACGTCAAGGATGAGGATGATGATGTCATCATCCATGTCTAACTAAACAACCGTAGCACTCATTCCAATGGAAATGTGAGGGTTTGGACAATGTTCTCAGCATAGGCACACACACACACACACACGTACACGGCACGCTAAACTGTGTCAACTACAACTGTGGCACATTAGCTTAGCACAGCACTTTTATCTCTGACCGAAAAAAAAAAAAACCCGATGGTGCCCACATCAGTATTTGCTCCCCACTCTTACACCTACGGAGCAGGTGAAGTCGTGTTGTTGTTTCGTCGTCATGCAACTCGTACTGTATGTTCTTGGTACTGTATGGCTGCAGCACCGGTGGCGTGCGCTCATTTTTCTTTACTTGAACAAACATATTCTTGATTTCGGTCTCGGATGAAGTGATTGTTTCTTTAAGATGTAAATAATAATTGATCAGTTTCCGACTGACAGACCTGAGTGGGCCATGGGCTATTGTGCCCCTGAGCAAGGCACCTGATCCCCATTACTCTCCAGACCCAGTAAAGTGCTGCTCCTGTGCCCGACTGGTGTTTTCACCCGTTAAAGATGCAGAGGTCAAATTCACTTATTGGTGCATGTGCAAATATTTTGGTTTATCTTCTCGAGACATTTTAAAGCTATGTATCAGAGCTGGTGGCTGTAATAACTGATGTATAAATTGTAGATGTATCTGATCTTGTATAGATGTGAGGACCACACACCTGTTCCAGTTGAACTTCCCGCCTTGATGTTTCTGCTGCCGGGACAGAATATTTTAACAGATTCTTATTGTAAAACTGCCTCAGAGATCAAGCCAGACATGAAGCTGGCCTTCTAACCCGCCACTAATGTCAAATCTGTCTACACAGATCAATAATAAAATGATTTGTGCCACACACACACCTCTGAATGATTCCGACACCGACAGCTGGAAACTTTATTCAGTCATTTTCAGCACACGTGAACAACTTTGACAGCAGCACCTGTTGTAGAACTTCTGAGCGGCCCAGCGGTGGAACGCTAACGCCACCTCACACAGCACCCTTTTGGATGTTTACATCCTCACCTGGGCTTGTGGAACATGTGCCACTACGTCACTAAATGGAGGATATCTGAACCATTTCCTCAGAATACTGACGGGTCTTTTTGTGTCAAGTGAAAGCTTCTGGAGGAACGTGGAATAGAAAATCCGTGTGAATGTAGTTTTTTCAGGAGGCTCCTGGTTATTCGTCCAGGGTTCCGGAGCTCATCACTGAGACAAGAGGACACACATGCTCATTCCTGGCCGAATGTGAGTGGACCGTGGGACGAGCCTGGACGTCATCTTTAACATACAAGAACACAGTGATGTTTCAAGTCTTTGACTGGTCGTCTGCACCATTGACTAGCACCGAGGAAGTCCTTTTGGACTGGTTCTGTTGGCCTTATTGACTGATGCAGGTTGTAATAGTTTCTCCATCCCACCTCCACTGACATACTGGTCGTACCAGTAGCATACCAGTAAGAATGGCTGTGAGTCCACCACACGCAGCTAGAGACATGTGACCTTGTTTCTAAAGTCGAGTTACATCAACGTAGCATGAGCTAATGTTTAATCTGCATTCAAGTGAGTTTTGTGGAGCATCTTCAGTCACCAGGTCAGGAAGTCAGAGCGACACGATGGTCTCTTTGTGATCTCCAGAACAGCTGTAAAAGAGAAACACTGGTTGTCAGGAGAAGGCGGCAAAAAGTGAACTCCGCCTCCACCTCTGATCAAAATGGGGTTATGATCAGACCGACTGGTCCTGACAAGCTTCTCATCGAAGATGGACGCTCCCACAGTAACCTGGGAAGTGTGTTGATGTTCTTCACCAAAACCAGCCACTGCTGCACAGCAGACCAAATTAATTGCTCCATGCACACCAGACTGCTTCCTTCTACTCTTATGCACTGTGTAGGAGTCTATTTGAAATATTGCTGCTTTTATCTGTCAGTTTGTGCCAACACATTTCCAAAGGTGCCTCCTCGGGTGTTGAAGCACTTTGAGAACAATTTACTATGCAAAAATGCCGCTTTTGTGTTTATTGAGCCATTTGGTAGAAAGAAGTGTTGCAGAGGATTGGTGGAAAGACCATACATAAAATCCTTTAAATAATCTGAATGGATTGTTATACAGCCCAGAATTTAAGTGTAGATGAACTACAGTTTGATTTGTTAAACCAGAATTTAGACCGTTTACACCAATCTTTTGCTTTAGTTGACTTTAGTTGATCATTTAAGACTCACCATCTCATTTAATTTTTTTTTTCTTTCCAAACCAGCTTCTGATTTTGACCACTTTTCAACCGTTGCACATCCTAGAATTTCCTAAGGACACTTTTCAGTTTAAATTCTGAGCTCAAATTCTGCTATCTGCTCACGTGACCATAATCTAGGCATATTAAGAGTTAAGAAGTGTGTTTTTTTATTACAACTCCGCTAGCTCATCCACAACTGTAATAACACACTGTAACCACGTGGGTACTTTTAACTGTTCGGTTTTCCAAGCTGGATGCCAGTGAGCTGTTCCGGCTACTTCCGGTCTTGTGTTGTGGCCCTGACGCTAACCGGAAGTCAGTTGTGTCACTGCCGCTACAACACACGCATTTATAACAGTACATGTACGCGCAGCAAGCTACGCACATAGGACACAGGCAGGCTTGTTCTGCAGTTGGACAAAATGGGAGTTTTCCCTGTTTCCACACAAAAAAATTTCCCTGGATTTGCTTCCTGTAAAACGCGAACGAACTGTTTACGCGTCTCAGACTGCGCACTTATTTATACGGGAACTATCTGTTATGGCGGAGGCGTTTAGTTGATCGGATCGTCACTGAGAACTCGGCGACGTTTCCCGTTAAAAACAGTTTTAAAGAGTCGACCTCCACCGTAATTACGAAGCAGATGCCACGGATCACGAGCGACAGCCTCGATGAAAGCTGTAGACACAGATATTGACGCCGATAACAGTTCTGCGCAGGTCCACCATGTTACCGTGAACACTAACTCCGTCCAGTTTGACGGATGCCGCATTTACCCGGCTAACAGAGCTAATCGCCACCATCCCGGTGCCACCGCCATCCGAGGTTTCCACACAGTCCACGACGGGTCTGGCGGCTGTGCCGATAATCCACGGGTCTCCGCTCACCCCTGCCAAAAACCGCGCCGATGTCCGGAGCGGGTGCTGACAGCCGCGGATAAGACGTCGGAACCAGGTAGTTACAGACAAGATGGCGACCGAGGCTGCGCACTGCCGGGAGCTGGTGGACGGGCGATGACGTCAGGGACACCGAATACAGTTTTCCCCCCTCAGTTGAAAAATATCCAGGATGTCCGCGGAGTTCCTACAGACGGGGAAAGCGAGCCTAAGCGTTTGGATTCTTGTCACCCCGTTGAAATCCGTGACGTGTGGGAGCACGCAGAAGGTAACAAGTGTGCCGCGAGTGGAGCACATGGCCGCGGTGGATCTCACCACGCCAGGCTGCCTTTATTTTTCATGGAAGCCATGTTGGGCTCACACCAGGCCTGCTGCTGACAGTTAGCTGTGCTCTCGTCCTCGGCATACGTTTGAATTAAAGCGTGTGAGCCAAACCCGTCCAGTTTTTAGGAGGATCCATACGTGAACTGTTGGCATTTTTCAAGCGGGTTCGATCGTCGAGGTCCGTGTAAACATGCAGCGCCTGCATGGTCACAATGGCAAACATTGGTGCTAAAGTAATCCATTAATCAGCAGTGGGGGGAAACGTGGTGGCTGCTGAGAGCTTAGGCCAACGTTTCTAAATTTGGTGCATGGTTTTTTGTTCTTTAAAAACAAATTAATTGCTCCATGTAGGGGAAGTGAAAACAAAATCATCTCCTGGACCATGACGACCAGATGGAGAACAGGCTGGTATTTCAGGGTTTGTAGTGGAAAACAAAGAGGCGTTGGATTTGTCACTATTAATTATCATTTTTATTTTAGAAGTCAGGTGATCGTCAGCAGAATTTTAATAAATGTCCTGCAGCTACATTTTAAGTGCAAATATTGCCAAGATATTTCATGACATTGCAATTGACTGGATTATTACACCCTGAAGCAGCGCGCCAAAAACATTTTGAACTCCCGTTGAAACGTCACCAGTTCCATTAGCAACACCGCTCAACGCCAAACGGATGTGTGAATATTTACTCTGCTCATGTTGCCTAATGACTTTGTTCACTGGATAGGAAATATTTTATCAAATGATAAGCCACAGTAAGGTTTTTGAGCTTGAGCAATGCTGATGATGTGCACACACCAAACAATGTCTGTTAGCAACAATCGCAGCTGCGGGAGCGACAAGCTGACGCCATCTTTTTTAATATAGCACGACCGACTGCCGAGCTTGGTTTATATTTTTATACAGTTTATAAATAAGATCCAATAAAGGCTCCTCTGTAACTTTTGGCTCTCCTCCCCAAATATGAGCGAGACAGTCGTCCGTGCAGCTAGCCTCGGTCGTTAAGTGTGACCATCTCGAAGACGCTGTGGGCGATGGCTCGACTCCGATTCTGTGGCTCAAACTGAATATCTAGCGTGCTAAAAGCCCAGTTGGTTCACAGTGACGTAAAAGGATTTACAGCCATCCAGAGGGTTGCTATTTAGCATGTCCTTAACATGTCCCAATAAATTGTTTGTGTCTGAACATTTCTAAATATATGGACAGGATTATATCGTCTCAGTTTACTTCTGAGTTGCTGACTTGCTGGAGTACCAGTGATTGCTGGAACTGGCTCAATACCCACAAGTTCAAATCACCAGGTCTCGTAGCAAAGGCCACATGATTTCACCAGTAGATCGCTTGTGCTCCCGTGCACAAATACGGGCACGACCTTCCGAGCTACAACTGCAGCCCAACCAAGCTGTGTATGCACATGTACTGACTCGTTGAAGAATCAAAGGGTGTCCAGAAATTTCTCAGCTCGAGGTCAGTCCTGTCCAGCACAAAGACTTGAAGGAACATAACACAAATGGCAATCTGCCAGAGTCAGCTCATCCTCAGAAACTGAGTCATTGAAGGAAGAAGAAGGGTGGGTTAGGAAGGTCACCAAGATGCCTCTGACGACTGGGAAGGTGTTGTTAAGCTCAGCGCTTAAAGAGTGATGGAGAATCTGTACCTATTATGAGGGAGAGAACCAGAAAGTAAACCTCCATTAGACCCACATGTGGGCCACTCCAAGGTCACTTGGTTGGATGTCTTTTTAGTTTGATGACATTGAAATGGAGTATTTGACGTATCAGTCGAGTGACTGCGTTTGGAGGACACTAAAGTGCAACTCAACTTGATGTGTTCCGCCTTAATGCTGCTACTGGCAACATCGCCCTGTCTATAGCAGTGTGTTGTAAAAGTAGGTTTGAGCTATAGAATAATTTATGTTCATCTAATTTTGTAATTGTTTCAGTGTCTTGTCTTGTCGGTGTTTATAAGCTAAGAAGAGATTTTTTTCTTCTCCCTTCAGGCCTGGACTTGAACAGAGATGTACAAAAAAACCATGAGCCACTCATTTTTTTGATGTCTTCGATCTGTTCATGGCTTCTATGAAGAAGCAAAAGGAAATGGTGTTTCATCAGGAAGGGGTAGCTACCCCTACTGGGGAGCCTCCCCCACAATACCTGACTGTTCCCAAATCAGGAAAGCCAAAAAAATCTGGGCTTGAATCAAGTATTCTTGAAATCAACGAAATGGACGATTCGATGAGTAAAGCCAGCATGCCACAATTAAAGGGAGCCACCCAAACCCGTCCTGGATTAACTTCAGTGAAACATCCTGCAAGTTCAAACCTTCAGACAGAAAACCTTTCACCTGACAACATCTGCAAAGGTGTCAGAGTGACACTGGACAACAACAACATGTGGAATGAGTTCTTCAGGTGTAAAACGGAGATGATTTTAACCAAACAGGGAAGCAGGATGTTTCCATACTGCCGCTTTCGAATTTCTGGCTTGCAGCCTGGCAGGAGATACTCTCTCCTGATGGATATCCAACCTTTAGACAATAGCCGTTACAAGTGGACTGGCAAGAGCTGGCAGGTTGTTGGAAAAGCTGAACATCCAGTCAAGAGTCGACCATTTCCTCATCCAGAGTCCCCCTCGACGGGTCAGCACTGGATGCAGACTCCAGTCTCTTTCTACAAACTGAAGGTCACAAACAACTGTACCAACCAAGATGGGCATATCATCTTACACCCGATGCATCGCTACATACCACGACTCCACGTGATCCAAACGGACAAGGCCGCTAAAGACATTAGGTTAAATGGCCCTGGAGTTATCACGTTTGTTTTCCCCCAGACAGAGTTTATGGCTGTCACCTCCTACCAGAACTCCCAATTTGCTCAACTTAAAGTGGACTACAACCCCTTTATGAAGGGCCTGAAGGATGAAGGAAACTCCTGGAGCCTGAAACTGAAACCTGGGAAAGACTTGCACAAAGCTGGAGGACAGAATGATAATGAGCAACATCCACTCAGGAAAAGCTTGAAGTCTTTGCTTGCAAACCATAAACCAAAAGCAACGAAAACAGCAGACTCAACAGTGTGTAAAGACCTTCAGGAGAAAACTGCAAAGACGGAGTCCACTTCCACGGTTCCTGAGAACTGGTAAGAGTCCAACTTTGATCAAAAACACTATTCACATTTTCAAATCATTTGAATCAACCCTGGGCTTCCACGCATGCACATGTTGATATTGTTGGTTGATATTGAATACTCCTGGTATTTTTTCGGATCCATCACGGTGTGTCTGTATTCGATCACCTGGTAAAGACCCTGTGCTTTATTATTGCTGTGGGGTTTCTCACTCATCCAGGTCACGGTAGCTAAGTGCTTCAATGCAAAGGCAACCGCATGTCAGTTCTCTAGCAGAGTTCACCTCAAAGGGTTCCGCGTTTTTTGGTTTTAGCATTAAAGGAGCCTTTGGGACTTGTTCTAATAATAATAAGGGTCCAGTTGCACTGCAGCAAGTCAACTTTGTCCTCTTTCTTGTAATTAAAGCTCTAGCTGTCATCTTAAAACTGGAGCTACAGAAATTATGGGAACAGGAAAAACATTTTGTCGCACAGAAACTTGTTTTGAGGAGATGATTGTACGCCGTCACAACGTTCTCTTCCACCACCTGAACCAATGGTTGGAAGTTCAGAGGCTGATTTGGTTCAATTGTGGGGACTGATTTGATCGTGTGGGCTTGTGTCCCAGAATTCTGGTGCCACTAATGTAATTTCATTGTTTGAATCTTTTCTCCAGCAACCCATGTCCTACTCAGAAACTATTTTCTGAAATTATCCGCGAGGCTCATATTTCCCTGCAGAGATGCAGCCTGGAGCACCAGGGGGACGGTTCTAGTCCCTCTCTCAGAAATGAGCCAAGGAGCACACAGAACAACTCCTCCAAGAACAAAGGACAAGATGATTCGGAGAGGGATCATATTTCTGAAGAAGCATATCCTGGGACACCACCTCAATTGAAAAGTGATCCTAATCCTGCAATAAAGAAGGATGAGGAGAAACCTCTGAAATCCCCAAACTGTAGATTGGATTTGGAACATGATTCTGACGTCGGTGATGGTGTGGCTTTAGAAGTACCCCAGAAGTCTGTGGACTCAGACTGCCACAATAGTGGACCATCAGAGGAGAATGCAAGGAAAAATAAACGTCCCGCACCATTACCTTTGCCAGCCTTGGCCCTCTTCCTGAAGCAGCATTTGGCAAAATCCAAAAAGGCCAGTAGCAAGTCTGACTCTCAAACACCTCCATTCCCATCAGAACCTCAAAGCTCTGCTGCAGTTTCTGAAAGTCCACATTCCAGCTGTGTCACCATTGATACCCAACAGGAAGTTGACACTGTCCGAGAGTGTGACAGTGACAGTGCTGCTTGCGTCAATACAAAGGTTGATCCCGATGAACTGGTCCAGACATTTACTGGACATGAAGAAGAAATTGTACATTGGCCTTCCAGTCCATCATGTCCAGAGGCTGGAGACAACAAAAGCCAAAAGGAATCAAGAACTGTCTTGACCTCCATTTCATTTGCTGAGGAGAAAGGTCCTGAGGCAGCAGTACCAGATGCACCATTGTTACCCAGTACCGAACAACCCTGCAGCCCTGGGAAGCCCATACCCATCACTACTTCAACTGTTGTCTCTTTGCTGGGTAATTTGTCACCCCCTCATGACAAATTGCCGGCTCCTGCAGATGCTCTGCAACTAGAAGCAAAGTCCTCCGCACTACTTTCAGACTCCCCACCCATGATGCCACTGCTTCCTGACCCGGAGTGCTCATCATTTTGCTTTGAATCCTTTTCGCCAGCAAGTTCTCCAGAGCCTTTAGTTTCCCTAGCATGCTCCCAGGCAGTCCAGCTTGACTCCATTACCTTTGAAACAAAAGAAGACGAGGAGAAAGGACACAGTAACTCATCTGTCTTTAAGTGGCACACAGTCATACCCTTACACGAGCACTACGTAGATACTCCATTCTCATATCAACCAACAGCACAGACTCTCTCTTTAGCTGCACCACCTCTGTTGCCTCCCCAGGCTCCTGAACCTCAGACATTTGTCGGCGCCACACCTCCCCCTGAAATAGCTCTTCCTTTTCAAGAGAATGAGGAGCACTCTTTACCCTTCCCTGGCGAGTTGTCCCCTCTTCAGCTGCCGTTGTCTCCAACTTTCTCGTCACTGGATGGAAACGGATTATCACCCACACCTTCGTTGACAGACCTTGTACACTTTTTCTCCAACGATGATCTTGGGATGGGGTTGGACTTCTCAAACTCGGAGCCAGTGGCTGTTTCCTGCCCTTCTCCAAGTGCTGTAGAGGATCACAGGCAAGACAGATCGCAGCAGGAAGTAGCCAACAAACGCTACAAGTACAAGAAGTCTCGGCGACACAAAGTTTTGAAGAATGGGGTGGATGTAAAGAACTCCACCTACACCAGCATGCAGCCTAACCTGGAGGAGGTGGAGGAGCAGTTATTTGTCTCATTCACTTCAAAGGTATCGGTAAATCTAACTTGTATGATTAGATATGTTTTCTTTGCTAATTTCAAACCAGTTCACCTTTTAGAGTGGACTGAACCTAACATGGAGCCAACTGTGAGGCACTTGGCTTTAATATGTTGTCCTGTAATGAGGCCTGAGCTGTAATGTTCAGGGTCTTGTTCAATACAATTGCATATTTCAGGAGGCCCTCCAGCTTCACCTCGGGGAAGAGAAGCCCCCGCAGCCCAACGCGTCGCTGGACGTGCAGGAAACTACCCACATACCTGAGAACGGTAACAAACGTCTAAACACACACCTCAGCAGGGGTATGTTTGTGGAGTTGAGCTTCCCTGTGGCACATTTCCATCAGGCTCAGATGTTCTCTGGGATGAGGTGTGGACCACAAAATGCAACGGTTCAATGGTTTAGTGCTCCTGTCTGAAGGAGTGTAGCCATGTTCTTCAATATAACAGAAGAGACCCACGTTTTTGAGTCAATTCATAACATTAAACCACAACATCCAGTATTCAGCTTTTTGGGAGTTGTCAGGGCAGATTACAAACATGCCTACACCTGTTCTCAGTAGCCTTCTGTCATATACAGGAACGGGCCTGTGCCTTTACTGCGCTACCTACGGTAATGTTCCAGTAAGTCGGGGTGTGACGCACCGTATGTTAGCTAGAGAAAGTGCAATGTGTTTTTATTGTGTTTGTTTATTAAAGTCTAATAAAATATTAAAAACCTACTACAGAGGAGTTGGAGAGGGAAATCCGCAGAGGAAAATGTGTAGAGTTGAAGGTCTCCTGAGCCAAAAGCTGAATATTTACACCCATTTGCATTATTTGGGTCACCCCCAATCATCTTTGAGGTGATCCGGTATTCCAAGGTCTTTTAAGAGTGAGAGAGTGGGTGAGGTCATTGGGGATTTTGCAAAAACAGGATTTAGCACTACATGACGGGTGTGTCACATGCGCTCGGGGCTTTCAAGCATGCTAACTGTTGTTGGTTTTCAGCAGACACCACACTGAGTTTGGAGGAGAAGATCAGCTCCTTTGAGAAGATTCTCCTCAGAGATCTGAAGCTTATGAGACACAGACAGGTGATCCACCCAGTGCTGCAGGAAGGTAGGATCCTTCTATGGGCATCTCCATTAGCTCAACCTCTCCCTAAACCCCGAAAATGTAACTTAGTCAGGAAAAAACACTCCAAGTTTCAACCAGTGCAGGGCTGCTTTATTTCTACCAGCTTCATTTAGAAAATGGAGCTAAAGAAGAGAAACCGGCTGGACACTCGGGTGCAGGCTCTTTTCAGCGTCTTGTCGGGGACTAAATTTAGTGGGATGGATGTGGATGAATAGTCACCCAGATGCTGGAGCTAAATATGGATGACACAGTGAAACAAGTTCATTTAGAAGAAATGTTATAAATGAATTTTCCAGAACCTGGAGGTGCTGTGGAACCACAAACCACACCGAAGACAAGGATTAATTTTCCACATGTAGACAAATTTCTGGGGGATAAAAGTCAAAGAGATCCAGGCAAATGATACAAACGTCTTATTTTGACAGAATGCTGTACAGAAATAACAGAAGTGAATGATTTTTAATGGTGTTTGTGTCGAATCCAGTGTTAGCTGCTAGTTGTCATCCCTCTATCGTGATAACAGGTTTTGCTAACGTCTTGGTGTGTTTGTTCAGTGGGGTTAAAGATGAACCTGCTGGATCCAACTCTGGCCATAGACCTGCAGTATCTGGGAGTCCACCTTCCCATTCCTCCCCCCAGAACCTCCCTGGAGCCAGTCGTCCAGGAGCTCCATCCAGCTCATGGTTAGTGGCTGCAGCACCAGTGATTTCAGGGACAGAACGAGAGCTCCATTCCTTTAACCTCTTTTTGAGGATTGCGGATGAACACAAAAACATGTTAAAAGATATTTCCACATTATTTCTGTCTGTACATCGGTTGGGGTGACTTTTCTTCTCTGCTTTCACTGTCTGCAGGTGCTTGTTCAGCGTTTGTGTCCCGTACAGGAAAAACAACAGATGTCACTCAGATTAAAGGTTGGAGGGAGAAATTTACGCCAGCAGAGGCTACATCCACCCCAAATCCTCCCACAGCTGAAGGTGATGTCTCTGGTGTGTTACACAGTCACAGTGTCGGTGGTTCATAACAATAACTCCACCAGACAGTTGGGAATACTCAGTATTTCCATATTTCTAAATATGAACCCATTGTGAATGGAACCGATACCTGTTTTATTCTTAGTCAGTCATCAGCCAGGCTGTGGCCTCAGAGTTACAATGGTTCTGGTTTTGGTGGTCTTCCAGCTGTTGCTGCAGGGTCTGACTCACAGAAGAAGAACCTGTCTGCGTTCTGCAGTGACATGTTGGACGAGTACCTGGAGAATGAGGGCAGGCTGATCGATGAGCGGGCCTCCACCTTCTCTCAGCCTGTCGTAGATATCGCTCCACCTCTGGCCTACGAGCTGCCCACCAAGAGCACCAGCTACGTCCGGACCCTCCACAGTGTGATGCAGAAGCAGACGGGTTCAGCCACCTCTGAACTGATCTCTGGCTTTATCCCCCCCTCTAAGAGACCCAAACTTAGCCTAAAAGAGACCAGGAACTTCAGGAAGGAACCCGCAAAGCAGAGGGGTCCCAAACACAACCGACCCAAACCAAAAGCAAGCTCTGCTTCTCTTGGACAAGTAGAATCGAATATCATTGATACACATCCTGCACCCGCCCAACCGGACCCTGTTCTTCCAGAGCCCCCTACCCTCAAGAGGAAGAAAAAGCATCTCAAACCCAACCCCACGCCACAGACTGTCACCCTCCCTCAGACCCCTACCACTCTGCCCAGTACGTCCGAGGACATGGCACCGCTGGACTCTGACTCGGAACTTGGAGACCTCAACATTCCCAAGTCTGCCGCACAGAAGGAGGACACGGCTGCTGTGCCACCCCACCAGGAGGGTGGAGCTCATGGAATGACCCGTGCTCTGCTTAGACAGAAAGACCTGGAGGATGGGGTGATCTGGGAGGGCCGACACAGGACCACTGTGACCGAGGAGAGGGCCAGCATCGCCCTGACGTCCCTCTTCACTCTGATGGTAAGTCATTACTTGGAGGTAGTCAGGGCTAAACTAACGCAGCAGTGATAACGTCGGCCATTAACACGGTCCAGTCAGGCGATTTTCCTGGCGTTGCCTGACCAAAAATCTGATCAAACATGTCAGTAGCTCAAGTATTAAATCTAAATGAGCTGATCTTTACATCAAGTCTGCATTCCCACTCACACACACTGGGGGCAGAATAACCACACATGCACACACACTCACCAAAGGGACTGCTTTAGGAGCTATTTTAGGGTTCAGTGTCTTTCTCAGGAATGCTTGGGAACCAGAGAGCAGCAAGCAAAGTTCCAGCTGAGCCAGTGAGGTGAGTCCAGCATAGGTTAGGGTGTGCAGGTCTTCACACGTCACAGAGGTTGATGGTCCATTGTCTGACCTGGTGGCGAATAGATACAAATAATGTGAATAAATATGGAGAAACAAATGTTTAATCTTTTTGTGTTTTGTCTTTAGGGCTTTGTCAGGGAGAATCCCACTGCCCCCATCCAGCTGGCATGCAGGCGGGCCCCCCCCTGCCTGAATGACTTCTGCAGGCTGGGCTGTGTCTGTTCCAGCCTGGGCTACTGCTCCAGGATCAGCCACTGTGGCCGGCCGGCCTGCATGTTGGGCTGCAGCTGCCTGAAACAAAAGGTGGTCCTCCTCAAAAACCTAGACGGGTCTGACTCGAGCCCCTCGCATCACAGCAAGAAGAGGAAGAAGAAAAGGAGGATGAAGATGGCCTATGGTTAGTAGGAACCCATCTGTCCCCTGTTTAACTGTCTAACTGTGTCCCTGGTCGCAGCACTTTCAACTGCACACGTGCACAATTCCATACACAGCAGACGAAATACAGTCATGATGAATGAAACACACAAAACACTGCCTAGCGTGATCAATAAATCTGGATGTTTACGGGATGGACTGATCTGAGAAGTGAACTACAAATAAATAACAAAGTCAATTAAGTGGTCCATGTTAATACGCTGCTGAAGCCATACATAAACAATAATTGACCCCGTTGCCCCGTGCGTATGTTGTATATCGATGACGTAGATTTGCTGAAGAAATGGCCCTAGTGTGAACTCATCCTGTTGCTAAAAAAAGCTAAAAGCCTCAAGCTAATAAGGCTACATGCTTGCTAATATTTGAACAACATGGTTTCCTCTCACTGTCATCTTGTAATGCCATCATGTGACCACCTGGCTTTTGTTATCTCAGTCCTTAAGGAGGCTGACAGCGTTTCCCAGCCTGCTGACCGTGTGCGGACGTTGTGGAAGAGGAACGACAGGGACCACGATCCAGATCCAGTTCACATTCCCAAACGACACAACATGGTAAGTAGCTGCGTTCTTCACCTGCAGGTTCTGCTGTCTTTGGCTGTAACCTGGACGTTTATGTTTGCAGCTGAAAAGAGCAGAGCAGAGCAGCTGCGCCCGCGTCAGGGTGTTCCGTGGTAAAAAGAGTCGCCGCACAGATGAGGTGAGCCGGATCAACACGCCATCACTGACCAGCCTCTGATTCTGACAGTCTCGCTCTCTCCCACAGGTGGCACCAAACGGGCTCAAGTCAAAACAGCTTCCGCCCAAATCTAGAAGGCAGGGAGACCCGAAGCCAGAGACTAGAACTAGTGCCAGTCCGACAGGTCGGTCACTGATGACCCGATTATCAATCCCACATCCTGTGATCTCATTTTAACTGATTTCAGGTGGTTTGTTGTCCATAAAGATGGAAACATGTCCCCTCTGAAATCTGTGGTGGAAAGGTCTGATCAGAAGACATTTTTCATTGTCGTTATACCATTTTTGCAGGTAAACCGCCTACACCAGGTTTCCCCGACCTTCAGTCCGTGGGGACCAGTCCCCAGCCCAGTTCCCCAGGTGAACCACAGGTGGAACCACCTGAAGAGCCACCGCCAAAGCCCTCAAAGCGTTTGATCATCTTGGCTGAGTGCATGTGGGCAAGTGACAATGACCGGAACCTGGTGCTGAAGGAGCTGTGTGAAAGGATGGCCTGTGACCAGCTGGACAAGCCCTTCTGGATCAGGCAGTACTTTATCAGTCCTGTCCTTCAGACCACTGAGGGGAGTGGCACCGACTGCTGCATTCAATACAAGATCCACATCTCCACCCCCAAACCGGAGCCAGAAAACTCAGCAGCATCAAGAGAAACGGCACAGGTATTGGAGCAGGAAGCACTTCCTGTCACCACAGGTGCCATTTCCTGGTTTCTTAGGTCACTCAGGCTTTGTCTGAAATCACTCTGTAACCTATTTAGTGCACTCAATGTATCCCATAATGCGGTGTATAAAGTAGCACAGCAAGTGCTCCCGAACCAGGCAATGTATCCCATCATCCTTTGCAGTCGCACTGTCATGAGGCAGTTGTTTTCTTCTTCCTCGCAGGTGGTGAAGGCGGCTGCTGATGAACAGTCGGTGCATTTTGACGACTGGCAACGGGAGATAGAGCCTGAAGAGGTGGAGCATCTGGACGAGGAGCGGCACGTGGCAGGAGACGGCGTCCCAGAGGTGGAGGTGGGCTCAGCATCAAAGTGTGAAGGCAGAGCGGCCGTCAGTCGAGACGCTAAAAAAAGAGGAAGGGGAAAGGATGACCAAAGAAGGGCCGACATGGGTCTTCCTTTCCTGACCGGAATCTCTCCTGCTGGATTCCTCTCGGCAACCCGCAAGCAGCCTGGAGAAGGAGATCACGCCATCAAGGTTAACGTCTAACCTACCGTTCACTCAGTTTAAGTCCGCCCCTGCACTACTGTTTGATTCAGAGATGCTGACCTTGTCGTGCCCACAGGTGAATGGGAAGTTGTACCCGATGGCTAAGGTCCAGTTGGGGAAGATGGGGGCCCTCCACCCAGCCAATCGGCTGGCAGCCTACCTAACAGGCCGCGTAGGTTCCAGCAACAAGCGGCCGCCTTCTTTATCTTCAGTGCTGTCTCAAACTCTTCAGTTCCAGAGTTCAGATCCAGCTCCTCAGACCATCCAGGCTTCTGTGGAGAATTCTGGTCTTACTGGGAACCCCCCACCGGGACCCAAGCCTTCTGTGAAAGTCACCATCCCCTCCACAACCACAGGTACGTAAGCAGCCAGAGTTCAACTGAATGGCTCGCTTGCAGGCTGCCTCCCTGTTGCATGGTTCTGTAGGAGTACCAGGAACTGTGGGGTGGTTCTAATGGTTCAGTGGAGCAGACAAGTGTGGAGAGTTGTTGTGACGATACGATCAAGATGTTGTCAAAGTGACAGAATAAGACAAAGTTGCTCCGTGATGTTTTTATGAACCTGAAAACAGACTATGATCAGTGAATTAGGAGGGTTTTAGAGCCTCAGGAGGTCAGTAAAACTTTGCCACTTTCATGGTGGATAAATGATTAATGAGATGTCCTCCGGGGGTGCTGATGTTCGTGGGGGCCCGGGAAGGCTCCCTCACAACATGCGACATTTAAAAGTTCTGTATTCTGTGTTAGATTGAGAGAGTCTCTTCTGCATCTGTTGTTCCAGCCTCGCAGGTCATCACGAATCTGACCCAACCCCTTAATCAGCCCAATAAAGCCTCTAAGATGTTCATGGTTCCAGTCCTATCTTCTTCTGGGATGGTTCCGATGGCACCGGTCCCAACCCCCACCTCCACCAGTCAGAAGATAGTCCTGTACCCGGTCAAGTCCACCACAGGCGTCCAGTATTTCCGCAGACCAGACGGGCAGCTTTACCGGCTGCTTCCCATGAGCCAGCTGAGGCAGCTCAAGCTGAAGCAGGCTGGTCAGACAGGTGAGACCGGGTCGGGCCTCATCGTCTGCTGATCATGTCTGAACATGAGCCCTTCTCTCGTTGAGCTTTCCAGAGGTCAGCAGGTCAGTCTGACTCCTTGTTTCCTCCTTCAGGCGCCCTGCCCCCCTCACACCCTGTGCTGGTTCGTCAGAACGTCTCCAAGGCGCCTCCACTCACCTCAGTTATCACCAACCTCGTGACTGCCGCCTCCACCGTCTCCTCCTCCGCCAATACCTTCACAACCTCCAGCTCCTGCTCTTCCTCCACAAGGACGTCGCCTACTTCCTCTCTGTTAGGCCCCCTCCCCTCTCTTGCCGCTCTGCTGTCTCAGAAAAATGAATGTACCTTCAAAACCCTCCCCGCCGCCTCCTCTTCCTTGCCAAGCATCAAATCCGTGACTTGTGCGCTTCCACTGGACCCCAGCAGACTCGCAGTTGAACAGAAGGTGACTCCGCCCCCTCCTCCAACAGTGAAGACGCCAGAAGACGCGTCTGGTCCGGCTCTTCATTCCTCTACGCAGCAGACTGGCTCTGAGCTGGAGCTGGCCTGCAACCCATCGGACCTGGACATCATCTGTGTAAACGAGGACACGAGGCCCGACGACACAGAGGGCGGGGCCAGGCGCGCGCCTCAGGCAGGGCGGGAAGAATCCTCCAGTGGCGACGAGTCCTCGGACTCTGAGGGTGGTGACGTGGGCAGAGATGAAGCAACGGGTCCTCTAAGAAAAAACGTAAGAGGACGTTCTTGTTTATCGCTTTTGTCTCCCCCTGCTGGGAGGTGGACGATACTGTCTCTTGCCTCATGTTTAGGGTTTTAGTAGTGCGTGAACACGGTGCACGTGTCTTACCCTTATTGAGGTAAATTATTGGATTTTGCCGATAAGCTTATGAATAATAACATATTAGCTAGATGCTAAAGCATTTGCTAGGGTTTCCTAATATTTACTGCCATCAGCTTTGAAACTCTTTAAAAATCCCTACAGCATTCAAAATATTCTTTTTAATGCTGTAAAACATTGGAAATGTTTTCATATTGAGAAGCTGCAGTTTTAGGCTTTAATGAGCTGTATTTAATTGACACTCGGTGTTAGAGAGTGCTGCTGCTGACAGCAGGGTGAAACATTGTTTTGCCTATTTTGTGTGTGTGTGTGTGTGTAGCGACTGTTACAGAACACGTTGGAGAAACTTCGTCGGACAAAGATCAGGTTGCTGTTTGACTCTCTGAGGACGGAGCTGGGCTCCATCGATGACAGGACATCCAAGGCCTCCATCCTGCAGAAGGTCTGGCCCACATCCTCCTCTCACCTACGTCAACATTGATTTGACGCTCTCTGTGTGTGTGTGTGTGTGTGTGTAAAGGCAGTGCAGGAGATTCAGCAGTTGGTGACACTTGAGTCAAAGCTGAAGAAGAAGAAGCGCCGTTTGATGAAAAAAAGGGACCGACTGATTGACGCCGTGTCTTCTTCGGGTGAGATTGAAACTTCCTGTCATGTGACGCCTCCTCTTGCTTTTCCACCTCTGATCCCTACAGATCAGATCAACGCGCATTGATCACTCACTGTTTTTCCTTCGAGGGAAAATGGTTTCAGCTTGTAGGTGGAACTACAAGTCTGCATATGTGTCCGCAGGTGAGAGGGAGCAGCTGAATGCGTCGTCCGAACAGCAGATCCTGGAGCAGCAGCACGCAGCCAATCAGCTGCCAGCAGCCAGGGGGGGCGCTTCTGCTACTCCGGCTGGGAAACAGTCTTGCATCCCAGTTGAACCATTTTCTAAGCCACACAACAATCTGCAGGCCCCTCCTCCTCCTGTCCCAACACCTGTTCAAGCACTGAAGCCCCCTCCGGCTAAGCCCGGTGTCTCCCACAATGCATCGTGCAACAATGAAAGGACAGTCCCCAACATCCTGTCCCACAGAAGGAAACCTCCAACACCATCCAACAATGACAAAGAAGGTAAGACTGCAGGATGCTAACAGCTCAGGCTGGCAACTCACTGATGAACAAAGGTAGAACCGCCAACGTGCTTTGGTATTATGGTCTGATCTGTCAGGTAGTGGTGACGTCAGAAATGATCCGCTGATCTTCATTTTGTTTACAGTAGAAAAGCTGAACAACCTGCTGGTTCAACCATCAAGTACGCTGCAGCAGCAGGAGGTCCCGGCAAATCTACCCTCTCCTCCTCCTCCTGCTGCTCCTCCTCCTCCTCCTCCTCACATCTTGCTGGTCCCTCCAGGACCTGAGCGGTCTTCAGACCAGAGCCGAGGCCTGGGCCACCCCTCTGAGACCTTACCATCATGTCCTTCATCTAAAGGTCCCACTTTGTGTCCTGGTCCGGGTGCTGGTGAGCTGGCAGTGGAAGGGGTCAGGGGGTCGTCCGAGGAGCCCTGTAAAGACTCCAACTGGGAGAGTTTGACTGATGATGTCCTCATGAACCAGCCAATGGACACTGCACACCTACAGGAGGAGTCTGTCCACAGCTCGTGGCTCCTGCGGCTGGATTCAGATTCTGATGAACCCGTTACCTCGGAGACGGAAGAGGCGGGCCTTGATGACAGAATGCAGTGTTCTGAGCACAAACTGTTGCCAGGACCCACCAATGGGAACATCACAAATGGTGGCGCCCTGGTTCCCCCCCCTCTGCTTCAGATGAGGGTTGGTGGGGCCACGGTGGTGGACACCACCAGCAGGCCAATGCCCAGACTGGTTCCTCTGGGTTTGCGGGGAACCCTACCGAGCTGAGTGACGTTACAATCGTATGACTTTGGTCTTTATTTATTTTTCACAATGACGGAAACAAAAACAAGTTTCAGTTTTCAGACATTTAACAGACAAAAAGTCCCAAAGTGCCTCTAATGACATTGCCTGTTTTCTTCTCTCCATAACGAGCTGCTTCTAGAATAATATTGAACCAATTAAGGAAATATATCGGATATTTTTGACAGTTTACCTCACTCAGAAGGTGGTTGATGAGGTGAAAGTGTGACCCAGATCCCATGGGTTTCCTGACATCTTCATATTAAAGATGAAAAGGGAAAATCATTAGTTGGTGTTAGCTGGTCTCACCTGGAACCTCTTCACTGATGTCTTCTTTTTTCTTTTTTTTTAAATGTGTATTTTTGTACAAGTTGAACGGATTTAAGTATGTTTACAGACACGTCTGACTCGAGTAACATAAAAGTTTGACAATAATTCAGATTTTTTTTATTATCATTCTGGTATTATAAGAATATATCGAAACAAAGTGCAGAAAGAGAACACAAGCTTAAGAAAAGCTTAAGACACTTGCTGGTTTAAGAATCGTATCACTGCTGCTTGCGGCTGCGCGGTGCGGTCGCGGCGCGGCGCTGTCTTTTGACGCTGCTGCGTGGCGCGGCGGAAGTGCGTCAGGTTGACAACAGTCGCGCCGGAAATGTCAGAAACCGCAATCAAAATAAAAGCACTGCTAAATACCAGTGGGACGTTAACGAACGTTTAATAACAAAACTTTATATCTCCGTCGTTACAAAGTAGAGACATAAGTTTAGTCTCAGTTTAGTCTGACTAAAGACGCCTCAATCTCCTACCTCATGAACGATTATATTAAAGATTCACATAAAGTGTGAAGCAATCACGTCGTTATTTTTTTTATGTGTATTTTTATGTGCTTTCACACTTATAACGTCCGATGTGATTGTAATTGAGTAATTGACACAATTATTAAGAGTTATTATTCCTGAAAGCTCGACCGGAAGTGCTCACGACACCGTCGTCGGGCCGTTGACGTCGATGCGCCAGGCGGTCGTTCTTCTTCGGTTCTTGTTGAGGCCGCTTCGTGGCTTTACCGCGACGCGGGTCAACGATGCGGTACGGCAGCGGGAGAACCGGAGTCCGTCAATTCTCTCAGTACCCAGGCGGACCCAGGCGGGGAGCATGACCGCGGCGTCGGAGGAGACAAATACAGGCGGTAGCCGGTGAGAAAAGCAGCTAGCTGAGCGGCTAACGGCGAGATGACGGCGGAGGGAAGCGGCACGATCCGGAGCCGCATCAAGAACCTGCTGCGCTCCCCGTCAATTAAACTCCGGAGGCGGAGCGGCAACGCGCGGCACAAAGAGGACCGCGGCGACAAGGCAATCGCACGCACGCACACACACGTACACACACGCGCGCGCGTGGAGTGTGTCAGTTCTGTGACATAGTGCAGCGATTATTCTACCTCCAGTTAATCACCACTAATATAAATATTGAAGAACACGAACATTGCACACGCGTGCGTGGTTCGAGCATTGATCTTGCGCGCTCTGCTAAGACCTAGAAAGCTTGAGTGTAAGCTTGGGTCAGACTTGCTTTGGATCTTGTTTTGGGAAAACTGGACCTTCGTTGTGGTCCAATGTTTAAAGGAAGGTACCTGTCAGTCTGGTTTCTCCTGTTGGTCCCTCCAGGGCTTCCAAGGCTCAGCCCACATCCCAGAATGCTCTGCTCCCTGCTTGAACTGTCTGCCGGTGGCGTTTTCAGGAGTGTAGATCCGAACCCCGGCACCAACTTCAGGTCCTGACCTGGTCTGATCATCTGCCCACCTTGAGGATGTTCCTCGGGTGTGTCTTTGTGTTCTGCTGATGGTTCCTCTTCAGAACATTGAGAGCAGACCACCAAAAACATTTGGCGTTGCTGTAATGAGCCATTTGCTCCAGGAAGGGTCAGTTTCATCACATTTGTTTTGATTCAGGATCTCATTTGATCTCCTGAAGGAGACAAATATGTTCAGAGTCAAGTTTGAACACGCCTTTGACACCCCGTCTGCAGCTGAATCACGCTGTTTGATCAGTGTGTGTGTGTGTGTGTGTGTGTGTTGGGACCTGCTACATGCCCAGAACACACACCCTGACTTGATGTCCCGCAGTATGATCATTGATGGTCTTTGTTCTCCAGATACACCTGGAGAAGGTTCTGGGTATCACAGCTCCAGGGAACCGAGCTCTGGCCTGCGACCCCCAAACTGGACTACTGGCGTATCCCGCTGGGTGAGACACACACACACTCACACACGCACACACACACTCACACACACACACACACTGTGCGATTTTGGGCCGTCACAGACATGAACATGACCAGCATCGTTCAATGTGCCTCCACGTCAGGGGTTCCAGCCTGATTCCCCCCATTGTTTTTGATTGGTTTTCGCCGTGGATTGATCACGCGCGCCGATACGGTGCGAGCTGACGCTGACATATCGACATAGATCAGAGCCTTCCGCGGCCTTATGAGGTGGTTAAAGTCGCGCGGTCTATAAAGGCCTTTAGACTTTAACCTGGAGGGAGGTGAAATGTGAGTGTTCGGTCACTGTAAACCCGTCGCGACCGCTGAGGGGGGGGTTCTGTGAGACGCTAATGCAGCGGTGGAGATTAGAGTCATGAGAACATCACGATGAAAGAATAGACCTTCTGTGAAGTTTCAGATCAGATTAAACGCGGGTTTCCAGAAGCGGCGTTCCCACGGGGATCCTCAGAACTCTGTGAGGAATCTGCCCCTCTAAAGGTTCTTCAAATCTGGATTTTGTACCAGGTCAGAAGTGAATTTGATCCCAAAGATTTAAGAAATGCAAAAAAAAAACCTCAGTTTATTAGTGATTAACTTGGTTATTAATGAGTAATTATCATCTGTGTAGCTTGTGTGACCCCCCAAAAGATGATGGGATGTATTGCTGGTGAGGGAGCATCAGGTGTACTCTGCTTTTCACAATACATTATGGGATGTATTGAATGCACTTAACATCCATCCATCCTCACTAGTTAGTGCACTGTTTAGGGAACATGGGGGGATTTTGGACACAGCCTCATCCTGTCACATGACTGATCAGTTCTGATGACCTCATTAAACAGTATTAATCGGTCATCTAATGAAGGGGGACCTCACAGGTCAGCCGTCCCAGTTTCAGCCCGGAGGAATGTTGGGAATGTGTGAGGGCCAGTGTTTGAATGAGGCGCAGCTGCTGATTGGCTGGAGCTTCTTCAGTTTATGGTCTGAAGAAGAAATGGGTCAGTGGAGCGAGGGGGCGGGGCTTCAGCGGGGGTTAATGTGGACGGAGCGAGAGACGCCACACGAAAGAGAGGAAGGGATGATATCAAAATCTGATCCGTGCTGTACTTCTTTTCAGAATGAAAACCTTCCCCCCCCCCCATGTGTATAGAAATGAAACACGTTCAAAAGAAGAATAAAGATATTCCGGCTTTAATGATGTTGGGAGGAAGGTGGGAATGTGGCTGCGCTAACTTGCTAACCTCTTCATGTTCAGGTGTGTTGTCGTCCTGTTGAACCCTCAGAAGAACAAACAGCAGCACATTTTCAACAGTTCCAGGTAAAAGGAGCTCTCACTTCAGATGAGCGTAGCATTTATTACCTTTTTATTAGATTATTATTTTATTACAGAATCAGCTATGCTGGTGGGAGTTTATTTTATTAATGTTTATTAACGTAGTCCTTTAGTGCTGATCCCATTCATCCGTGTTCATGTCCGGAACCTCAGTGTGCTCTCGGTGTTTTAGGAAAGCCATCACCACACTGGCCTTTTCTCCAGATGGGAAGTATGTGGTCACAGGAGAGGTGAGTCTGGTCCTGGTCTACCTGAGCCCGCTTCGCTGCTGGTCCCAGTGGATCCCGCTGCACAGGCTCAGCTTCATCATTCCTTATATTAAAAATGTTGACAATCATGATGAAAAACTGAGAACATTTAAATATGTATTAAACAGATTTCGCTTGTGTATGTTCACCTACATCTCTGGCCCCGCCCCTTCATTATTGTCCCTCTCTGGCCACGCCCTTTCATTATTTCCATCTCTGGCCCCGCCCCTTCATTATTTTTCCTCTCTGACCCCTCCCTTCTCTTCAACAACATATCTGACCCCGCCCCTTCCCCTTTTCCCTCTCTGGTCCCGCCCCTCTGTTCACCAACATCTCTGGCCCCGCCCCTCTGTTCACCTCCATCTCTGGCCCCGCCCTCTCATTCTCTTACTCCCCCAGAGCGGTCACATGCCGGCGGTGCGGGTCTGGGACGTGTCGGAGCGTCTGCAGGTCAGCGAGTTGCTGGAGCATAAATACGGCGTCGCCTGCGTGGCGTTTTCTCCTAACGGGAAGTACATCGTCAGTGTGGGATACCAGCACGACATGATGGTCAACGTGTGGAACTGGAAGGTTCGGAAGCCCCTCCTCTAATCCAGATCGGTGCTGTTGCGGATTTCGATGATAACGTTTGTTTCTCAGAAAAACGTCCTGGTCGCCGCCAACAAGGTCTCCAGCAAGGTGTCGGCCGTCTCCTTCTCCAACGACAGCTCCTACTTTGTCACCGCCGGCAACCGACACGTCAAGTTCTGGTACCTGGATCACGCCAAGACCTCCAAGGTCGGCCGCGCCCTCGCCAGCTGTCAAACGTCCGTCCCCATTGCTCATCCCTATTGGTCGGTGTGTGCAGGTGAACTCTACTGTGCCTCTGCTGGGGCGTTCGGGGCTTCTGGGAGAACTCAGGAACAATTTCTTCAGCGACGTGGTGTGTGGGCGGGGCAAACAGGCCTCCTCTACGTTCTGCATCACTTCCTCTGGCCTGCTGTGTGTGTTCAACGACCGGCGACTCCTCGACAAGTGGGTGGAGCTACGGGTGAGTCAGCATGGCCATTTTAGGATGTGTGCTTGAGATGAATGGACCAGAACACCGGGACGGGGCGGCGCTGACCTGGGCTCTGGTTGTTGTCAGTGCTGATTCCAGCATTACGTGTTAGCGCTGCGGCTCAGAGCAGGCTCAGGTCAGCACAGGCAGTTTCCCTTCTTTTATCATGATTTTCAGAGTTAATAAAAAATACATAAAGTAGCAGTTTAATAAAAGTTCATAGCCGCTAGTCAGTAGTTCCGTCCTTCCGTCTTTTACAGCGTTATCTGTTACTAGGCTCTCCAAGGTGACAGCAACAGACCGTAGCCGAGTTAGCTGCCAGGCTACTGGAACTAGTTAGCACCAATCTTTTAGCATCAATGACCCAGTTTGCTGTTTTTAGCAGTTTTTAGCTGTGTGAATTATCCTTCACACATTAGCAGCAGATATGAGTTAGCAGTGTTGTCTGGTGCTGGTGAACCTCTCTGGTCACCTGACCTGCTCACCTGTCTTCAAACACGTTCCCTGTTACACTGTGACATCACGGCTGGGCTACAGGTGTGTGTGAGCTCTGTCAATCTGAACATTGTCCATCAGCTAATGTTTGCTAACAGAAAGTTCCTCTGCTTCCTCATCTGCTTCCTGTGCAGACAGTTGACGCCGCCTCCGTAAGTTCTCGACACAGTTGGATTCAGTCACTCCTCACTGGTTCCTCTCACTCCATTGGGCAGTTCACCAGAATGTTGCACACACCACTGTAGTACACAAGCAACCTGTTAGCATTCTCTTGGGCTTTGGCTATTTATTTTTTTTTGACTGACTGGTTCTAATCAGTCAGCTACAGCCTGCAAACGTTTGGCCCTGGTCAACATTTCAGGTCAGACAGGTGGAGGTTGAAATGCTCTCCAGAAGTACTAAATTTACAAATGAAACACTCTGATTTGGACAGATTTAAAGTGTAAAGAGAAAAGATTGAGAATCCCAGGAGACCTTTGACCATTAGACCTTCGTTAGCCTGTTAGCATCATGGCTTGTTAGCTGATGCTAACATCAAAGCTTTTTAAATACCCAGACTCTTCTAGTCTTGTCCCAATAATCAGCAGCCATGAGTTCCTCTGAGCACCTGAGAAGACTGTCAGAAGCTGGAGCTTCCTCTCCTCGCCCTCAGCACAACATTCACAGGTAGACAAAAGACTGGATGATGAACAGAGGATGGCTGATGGATAATGATCCTGAACACACCTCAGGTCCACCATGGGCCACCTCGAGAGGCTCCAGCTGAAGGTTCTGAACATCATTGTAACTCTGTGGATCAGCCTGAGGTCCGGGAACCCGACAGAACTTAAGAAGAACATCCCCCCAGCAAGAACTGAAGGACTCTTGGCTGCTACAGAAGCAGTGATGCTGGCTACTAACACTGTGGGGGCCCAAACCTCTGCTGAGGGGCACAAACGTCCCTTTGCCTTAGCTAGTAGTGGTAGTTTAGCTGAGATGCTTTTCATCTTCCACCTTCTGAACTTCACAGGAACAGAAACTCTGACCAGGGGCCCAAACTTGACCTGCTGTAATAGCGTTTAGCCTCACTGGTAGCCACGCTGTTGTTCTGCTAGCATACATACAGGAACTCCTCTCAACATGAGGTAAACAACACTGTTCATTCAGTCATTCAGTCATTCATTCATCACAAACAGCCGACGCAACAGAACATGAAAGACACAATCTTTGATCCTCAGCGCGTCACTTTGATCCTCATTACATCAGCATCCACCACACGTCGCCGTCAGCTGATCTTTCGGGCATTTACCCAGAGTTCCCTCTGTCTCCAGGTGTCTCAGGCCACCTGTCTGTCCATCACGGATGACTTGATCTTCTGTGGTTGTTCCGATGGGACCGTTCGAGCTTTCAGCCCCGTCGACCTGCACTTCCGGTGCACTTTGCCCCGCCCACACAGCCTCGGAACTGACGTTGCCAGTATGGTGGACGCCAGGTAAAGTTTCCATGGCAACAAACAGCCTGAGTGCCCATAATGCAGCTCACCCGCCGTCTCTTGGGGTGTTGACAACTCATCCGTTCGTTATTTCACTGAGCGACGATACAGCAACACACCCAAAAGACGGTTTCAGGCCTGTTACCATGACAACTAATATCTGTTCATTCGGTACTGGTGAGTTCTTTAAATGACCTTCGTCCCCTTCCTCAGTCAGCTGTTCTCCTGCAAGCCGGGGAGCCGTTATCCCGACACCGTGGCCGTGACCTACGACCCCGCTCACCGCTGGCTGTCCTGCATCTACAGCGACCACAGCATTTACGTGTGGGACATTGGCGACGTCTCTGACCTCCGCAGGGTTGGGAAGCTGTACTCCGCCCTGTACCACTCGTCCTGCGTGTGGAACGTGGAGGTGAGCGCCACTCTGCCCCGGCCGTGCGGGGGCCCGGTTGGGTCTCGCCAGAAAACCAGACATTTTTTATGAATTTAGTTAAAATAAAACATCAGGGACAGGACGTGAAAAGAGGACATGTCCGGTTGGTCACCCCAGGTTCAACACCCGCCCTGGTCTGTTCCACAGGTGTATCCAGAGGGAGGGGGAGGAGCCGGCAGGGGGGCGGGGCCTGGCTCTTTCTTGTCCTGCTCGTCAGACAGCACCATCCGACTGTGGAACCTCGGCAGCCACAACACCATCAACAGGAACGTCCTGAGTCACGTACGACAACACGCTGCTGTTTACACACACACCTCCACCTGTACCTGCTCACGAACAACCACACCTGCACACACACCTGACCCCTCAGGATCTGCAGGAGGTGATCTACGTGGATGACATCAACTGCCTCCTAGACGCCGACTGCACCGCGGTCTGCGGCGGCAGCTCGGAGAAGGCGGGGCCAACAGACGGACAGCAGGCTGACCAGAGCAAGGCGGGGCTTAGGACCCTGAGGGTGAGTCCTGATGGACAACACCTGGCCTCTGGAGACCGCGTGGGCGTCCTCAGGATCCACAGTCTGGACACTATGGAGGAGATCCTGAACGTTCAGGCTCATGACTCAGAAATTCTCTGTCTTGAGTACTCCAAACCGGACACAGGTGAGAACCTGCTTCATTCATGTCACCTGATCCCAACCCAGAGGTCAAGAGGTACCGCCTGCCCCCCCCACAGGACTCCAATTGTTAGCCACAGCCAGTCGGGACCGTCTGATCCACGTTCTGGATGCAGGCCGAGACTACAGCCTGGTGCAGACTCTGGACGAGCACTCGTCCTCCATCACCTCTGTCCGCTTCACCAGTGAGTTCATGTCATGTGACTTTGACACTAGCTGTCAGCCCTTCCTGTTTGATATCCACTTCCTGTGTTTCAGCCAATGAGGGGAAGGTGAGGATGATCAGCTGTGGCGCCGACAAGAGCGTGTATTTTCGCACCGCTGAGCAGGTGAAGCCACGTTGGATCATGATGCTCACTGATGACGTGGGTAGCGATCGCTTCACCTCTTCTTGTCTCCATGGCAACAGACCGACGAGGGTTTGGAGTTCACACGGACTCATCACGTGGTCAGGAAGACGACGCTCTACGACATGGACGTGGAACCCACCCGGAAGTACGCTGCAGTGGGCTGTCAGGACCGCAGCATCAGGTAATACACACACTACCGTGTGTGTGTGTGTGTGTGTGTGTGTGTGTGTGTGTGTGTGTGTGTGTGTGTGTGTGTGTGTGTGTGTGTGTGTGTGAGGGAGGGAGAGAGAGAGAGAGAGAGTCAGGGGTCAAGTCCTCTTGCTTCTGCAGGATCTTTAACATCAGCAATGGGAAACAGAAGAAGTTCTACAAAGGCTCTCAGGGTGAAGACGGAACACTCATCAAGGTCAGTCTCTCCACAACTCCTTCCTGGCGTTACCATGGCGACAGCCGCTGTGGCCTCTGTCAGGGTCCTTACTGTACCCTCCTGTCTCTGTAGGTGCAGATCGACCCTTCAGGTCTCTTCATTGCCACCTCCTGTTCAGATAAGAACATCAGCATCTTTGACTTCTACTCTGGAGAGTGTGTGGCCACCATGTTTGGACACTCTGGTGAGGGGGGGGGCGGATGTGTTGATGATGATGATGATGATGAAGAACCTTCTGTTGTGTCACTGTTGTTCTGTGTGTGTAGAGATTGTAACAGGGATGAAGTTCAGCAGTGACTGTCGACACCTGATCACCGTCTCTGGAGACAGGTCCGTAATTATGACATCATTACTCCCTGTGACGACATCACTGGTCATGTGACCAGAATTGTAATACTTCATGCTTAAACTGAAACGCGCGTGTGCGCAGCTGTATCTTCGTATGGCGCCTCAGTCCTCAGTTGACCATCAGGATGCGTCAGCGACTCGCCGACCTTCGGCTCCTGAACTCCCAGAATGCAGCGCAGCAGAACCTGGTGACTCTGAGGTAACCTGATTATAAGACTTGACCTGGTTCCCCTTAAACCGGTTTGTGCTGACGTGATGGTGTTGACGCGCACGCGCAGCAGGGACGCGTCGTCTCCTCGTGTCGTGACCCTGTCGTCAAACAGTGACAAGGAGGAGGAGGAAGAGGACCAGAACAAAGGTCAGCCCCCGCGTTACGTCAGCAGTGCAATTTCCAGGTCACGTCTTACAAATGTTGTTTTGTTTACTTACAGATTCAACCAGTAACACTGCCAACAGCACCAAGGTCAGTGAATGCCACGTGCTGCGTTCAGGGTGTTTGGTTTCACCAACTCTTCCTCCTCTGCTTTAAGAAAGCGTTGCTAACCTCCTCCTCTCTCTCTTTGGGATTGCTCCAGGAGCAAGTGGGGGCTCGGACGCCCCGCCGGCGCTGGTCCAGCAAGGACGCCGGCTCTGAGGACGATCTTCTTATGGTGAAGTCCATGTTGGACCTGAGAATGCTGGAATCCTACTGTGCCGAGGAGGACGAGCAGCTGGAGGTACCAAGCCTCCATTTCCAGTTTGATGTGAAAGCGTCACTGACTGATCACCTGACTGTTGTCCCGCCCCCTCAGGTGAAAACATCGCCCAGCAGCACCAGCAGCAGCTGTCCCAAAGGGGTGAGTCCAGTCCCAGAGGTGGGACGGCACCGGTCCAAGCAGGAGCTGGGGAGCACGGTCAGCCTGCAGGTCACCTCGGCGTGGGTGAGCAACATGCTGGAGTACAGATCACATGACGGCACCAGTGCATTGTGGGATCAATTCTTTGAAAGAAGCTTTTAATTTACCCTCTCTAGTTGACGGATAAGGGGACGACGACCAATCACAGGCCCAACTACATCAGGCTGTCCAGTCAAACCCCGGACGAGGAGAAGCCGGTGCTGTATCCTGACCAGTGGGAGGACACTGTGATCCTGGTAGAAAGGTGAGCGTGGTTCTTCCTGTCCACCACAGAGCCAGCCTATCTAAACCCCGCCCCTTCCTGTCAGCGAGTTCCAGGTGAAGGAGGCGTGTCCTGCTGCAGACGGACAGCAGGACAAACCCAGCCCGGACAGCGGCTGCTCCCTTGGCTTCAACTCCAGTTTGTCAAGTCCAGTCCAACCAGGAGAAGGTGAGAAGAACTGTTGGTCCGATGTGTTGTTGACACACGCATCATGACCAGTGAATGTAGTCCTAGCATTAGCTTTAGCCTGGTAGCATGGAACCAAGGCACACATCTGGTGGCTTTAACTGGTTTATCAACTACAGAACCTTCCAGTGCGGATGGGAACTCCTCAGGGCTGGAGGAGGACGAAGAGGAGATGGGCAGAGGAGCAGAGGCTCAGGTGGTTCTTCAGACCCCAGACCAGGAAGCTTTCTTGAAGGAACACTTTGTCACGCTAGCTGAGCTGTCCAACCCAGGTAGCCTCGGCAGCATTAGAGGAGGGATCAAATGTTCCGGCCATCGTGAACTGGGCCTTTAATGGACGTTTAAACTGTGTTGTGACAGGAAGTCCAAGCAGAGCAAGTCAGAGCTCCAGTGATAATCTCAGCATCTCCTCGAGGTTCTTCACCCAAAGTTCAGGAGGAAGGTAAAATAGACCAAAAGTCTTTAAATCCCTCTGAAACCCCACTGGTTCTGTTACTTTAGATCATAACTCTGGTTCTCCATCCTCTCTAGTCATACGGTCCTTTCCTGCCAAACTTTAGCTGCTAGAGGAACAGGAGGATCAGAGGAAAAGGTCCAATCAGAGATCTCTGAACTCCAACCTCAGATGATGAACCAGGACCTGTTACATGACCAAAAACCTAAACACAACCAGACCAGTAAAGGCCAAACACAGCCTCCACAGGAGGGGAGCCGAGTCCAGCAGAGCCTGGTGGACGACAAGGGGACGTCCATGCAGGCCCCCCAGAACCCACCACTGAAGAAGAGGGTCCAAATGGCTGCTGATTCTGAGAGGAACCAAGGGAACCCCTCATCAGAACTTCGGAAGACTCAGTCAGTCCAAAGCCTAGTGAGCAACACAGGTAACAGGGACAGTTGTAAAAGCAGAACTGGTGTGAGTCCAGACTGGACCGGGGACCTGTCCTGGTAAAGATCTCTCCAACGTGATCCTCATGCTTGGATTTGGTCTTAACTCGCTACTTTATCCTTTCCTTCTTCCACAGACGTGTCCCTTCACTTGCCCCTCCCTCTTCAGCGCCCCACGACCCTCCCCTCCTCTCCAAGACAACCCCAGTCATTAGCTTCCAGCCTCCAGAGGCCAGCTCCTGCATCGCCAAGGTCCCCCCTGCAGGAACTCCCCCAGCCCACGGTGAGGAAGCCTTCATCTTCAGCCTCCTCCACTCCAGTGGTGCCGCGCTCCTACATGAGTCCCACCACCAGCTCCAAAGCCAAAATGTCCCGTTCCGTCTCCGTGGGTGAAGGCATTCATCTGCCCGAGCCCACCGAGGACCCTTCAGTGGCACCGTGCTCGCAGGTCAAAGACACTCTCCCGGCCGCCATTGCTGTGGTGCCCTCCAGCGCCGCTGTAGCCACACCCCCTCACGCCGCTGTGGCCACACACCCTCACGCCGCTGTGGCCACACCCCCTCACGCCGCTGTGGCACCTGTCGTCGTGACCCTCTCATCTCCTCTGAGTAGTCAGGGGAACCAAGCGGTCCCGCCCACTCGGACTCTGCACACTCGGGTCCCCGGGGGCAGCAGACCCCTACCAGACAAGCCCTCTCTCTCCTCTTTCTCGCCTTCACGGCCTCCATCGGTACCCGCGTCCCTATCGACTCCACCCCCTCAGGAGGACGAGACACCAGCAGAACCGGGAGTCGACTCGGGTCAGAACTTCTTTCCTCTCTTTTCTTGCATTAACGCTGCTGCACATCTGAAGATCAAACAGGATCAGTTGGTTTTATTCTATAATAGATAAATCCAGCTGTGTCATCAGCATAGTTGCAAACCAGCTGAATAATGTCCCCTAAAAGGACTGGACCCGGTCCAGAACCTTGAGGAACACCATGACAAACCTACTGTGTGAAGAGGAAAACATCCTTAGCATAAACAAAGATGAATCTATCTGCTAAATCTGATCTGAACCAGTTTAATCCCAGTGACCTGCTCCAGTCTCAGGAACAGGATGATCTCGTCAGCTGTATTAAAGGTAATGCTGGGATCCAGTAGATCCAGTATAGAAACCAGTCCACTGTCCGTTGTCTCTGCAGATGAGCCAATCAGTGTTGAGACCTGCAGAGCTCTGACCAACGACCTGCAGAGGTGCTTCAGGAGAGCCACACACCTGTATCGGAAGGTCAGTGTGGGGAGAGAAGATGGAGGTTTTTCCACCGGTTTCTTTAACTCTCGGATTTAAAAAAAAAAAAAGGCTAAATTTATTCTCAGGTTAGCTTCAAAGTTTGCAGCGAAGTAAAAATTAATTCAGAATTTTAAACGTTAGATTTGGTTCCAATCTTACCACCAAACATCAGTGCACTTGCCTGTTTCCATAGCAACGTGCTAACAGCTAGCGCTTCGAAAACATTGCAGGGCAATATTTAGGGAGGAGGGATAAGTTGTGGCGAGTCAGGAAAATAAGATGCCTCAGGAATGTTCCGGAATGTGATCGGTTTAAGGATGTGTGATCACTGACACCAGCACTGACCTCATCAGTGATGACGTCATCATCCGTCGGCTCACTCACCTGTTTGTGTCTCCTGAAGGTGAGCGCTTCGTCGGGGGACGACTCCTCCGCCAACCAGAATCAGATGGCCGTTATCCTATCAGAGGCTTTCCAGGCCATGAGGGTGGAGCTTAACGGTCTGCCTCTGGGCCCCCCGAGCATGATGGGAGAATTAGGGGAGTCCAAGATGACGGCTCTCCTGGAGGAGTACTCGCTCCTCCTCCTGCAGGCAGTTGAACGGCGGCTCGATGCTCCTCTTGCTGCCCCTCCTCACTAACGCCATTCCAGACACCAGCTGATCTCCAGGCCCCGCCTCTTCTACAGGCCACGCCTCTTATGCAGACCCCGCCTCTTCTACAGACCCCGCCTCTTCTCCAGACTCTGCCTCTTATGCAGGCCCCGCCTCTTCTACAGACCCACCTCTTCTACAGACCCCGCCTCTTCTCCAGACTCTGCCTCTTATGCAGGCCCCGCCTCTTCTCCAGACTCTGCCTCTTCTACAGACCCCGCCTCTTCTACAGACCCCGCCTCTTCTACAGACTCCGCCTCCTCTCCGATGAAGGTGCTGAAGCCATTTTTCTTCAGAACTTTCTCAACTTTTGAGTCTTACGTGAAACCTTGAATGTTTTTTTAAAACAAACTTTTTACCAAGTTGTTTTTATCCTCTAACAGTACGTTCACTTTATTGATCTTTGATCTTCAATTTTACTAGTTTAAAGATGTTCTATGCCACTTTGAGCAAACTTATTCCTCTTGATTTCACATTGTGACTTGCATCCCTCAATTCCCAACAATTAATTTATTTCCTGTTTGTGATAAAATGGGACAAGTTCATTCCCTTTAAAGAAACCCTTTAGATGTTGTCATGGTAACACCAATGTTTTCCCGCTTCAGTATTTTTAATGACAACTAGTCTTCCAAACAGTTTGTTAGCAGGGTGAAAATGTTTTACTGCTGAGCTGATTTTCTGTAATGTTAAATACAGAGTTGTGATACTGTCAACTCATAAAAATTGGTTTGAAACAGCTGTTTTGTTCCAGCTAATTCATTTATTAGCCTTCACAAGTCCTTTAAAAGTAAAGTTTAGTATATCCTGATATCCGAGCTGTTATTGTTGACACGATGTATCACTCGTACCCTGATTCCGGGTCTGCCAGCTCACAAGGAGAACAACAGGAAGCCAGAGAAGCAGCTGAGGTTTTGGAAGTCATCATAGAGACGATAGCTGGCTGGCAAATGCAGGCACACCACATCACCCTCTTCCAGCATCAGGACCACACCACTGGACATGGAAGCATGGCCACCATGGTTGTTCAGGCCCAGGTTGAAGAGGACAGGCTTATTGTTGCGGTACAGGTAGAGGCCCGTGTATCCTCTGAGGTAATCACCGGCGGTGAAGCTGAAGAAGTAAAGTCCTCGGACTGGAGCTGTGAACACGCCTGACACACAGAGGAGCTCCTGTTACCCGGGAGTGAAACACGTGGCCAGTCACCTGTGCTCACCTGTGCTCTGGTTGTAGGCACCACCAACATTGCTAAAGGGCTTGGAGAAGATCAATGTCGTCCCCTCGTCAAAGGGTCCGACAGATCCTGAATCTGTCAGACCAGCAGAGAACGCCACCTTCAGCTGACCTGGAACAAAAACAGCTCAACGACTGCTAAAAACGGGGGTCAAAGATTATATGCACACACCTGTACGTGTGTGTATTATGAGTTGAATACAGAAAAGGTGCTTGATATTACCTGATTTCTCTGCAGCCTGCACATCATCCAGCTGTTCCTGGACGGCTCCCAGTTCAACTTTCAGCTCTACAGGAAGCAGAAAACAGCTGATTCCTAACTCATTGCTAACGGCTTCATCATTTCACTTCAATATTACTCATAAGGCGTCTCACACCACCCAACAAGCAACAGCGGCAGGAAAAACTGCCTTTAACAGGAATAAACCCGGAGCAGGACAGGCTGATTCAGAGTGGCTAATGATCAGATGCTAGCAGATGAAATGGGTATGTATTGACAGTTTTATGAGTTACCAGATAAAAAAAGAAAATGGTTTTTCAATCGTTCATTTGTTATTCCGATTCAATATCTCCTGAGTTCCCACTGAAAAACTACAATCCCCACAATTCCCTGGGACAGTTGTCACCCTTGTCACTGAATCAACAAAGCTAACCTCTATGGAACTATGGAAACAGGAAGGACGAACAACTGGTGGATTCCAAACTGACTTTGTGTTGGCGACGTGTTTCAGACGTTTCTGACCTTTGATAGGTGGAAGAATCATCTTTGTTAAAAATCACCTGAAGTCTGCACCTGTAGCTTCATCATCAGGACGTTTGCCTCACTCAGTCGTCTCTCCAACGCTACAGAAGCAGAGCAGATGGTCACATGATGCATGTTAACCATAAACATTGATAACTATTCTACCCATCACATTACATTCCCAACACTCTGGAGTTCACCTTGGTGACCTTTGAACCCAAAAACAACCAAGCAGAAACAGAGCAGCCAATCTCACACACACACACACACACACACACACACACACACACACACACACACACACACACACACACACACACACACACCTGTGTGGACAACTTGAGCAGCTTCCAGCCTGGAGACGACATCTGTCAGGACACAGAAGCATAGACGGTTGGTCGCCCTCTAGTGGTGGGCATCAGTAAGCAGTTTCAGCATGCCCCTCAGTTATTGGCTGCGTCCCTCACCTCCTCGCCATTTAATATTCAGAGATGTTGATTAACTCATGGAAGCAGAGACCATGTGGTAACCGAGGCGATACACTCATTACACCCCTCCTTCCACACCTGTCTAATTTAGCCCCGCCCTAATCCTCCTTGACAGACATTTACCTGCGTTACTGATCTTCAGCTGGTCGAGCGTGGCTCCGCCCCCACTCAGCTGGACCTGCAGCCCTGACAGGAAACAGGTTTGATCAACTGTTGCCGCCCCTGATCAGCGGAGTTCCATCCGTTTACCATCAGCGTGACTCTTCAGCTGATCCAGCCGCTGCTCCGCTGATCCCAGTCTGACCCGGAGAGCTGAGCAACACAAACATCATCAGCACGGCGCCGGAGTCCACACGGACCGGTCGTCAATATCTGATCAATCACCCGTGTGTTCAGTCCTCAGCTCCTCCAGCTGCTCCTCGCTGACCTTCAACCTGACCTCCAGAGCTGGACGACAACATTCAGGTGTGAAACTACAGACGAGCAACTACGGCCAGAAACTACACACATCAGATACACACGTGTAAAAAGGGCTTAAACAGGAGACAGGATCTTTACTGGAACAAGTTTAAACCAGTTTTGTGTGTGTAAAAGTTGATCTGTTTTATTCGTTTATTGACAGATTCACCTTCTGTGTGATTCTCTCTCAGTCGGGACTCAATGGATGAAATCTGGTCCCACTGACCTGAAAACACAAACAGGTCTAAAGCCAGCCTGTCGGGTGTTAGAGCTACGCTAATTAGCAGCATGCTCATCATTGTCAGAGGAATTGTTTGTTTGTCAACGTGCGACTTCTGTCTTTGTTGGGCAGCTAACATGCTAACTGTAGCAGCTACAGGTGGCTCACCTCTGTTTTCAACCTGCAGCTCGTCCACGCGCGTCTGCGCTGATCCCAGCCGACGACCTTGATCTGTGAAAGTGATGTCACAGGCGTCATGTGACCGTCTCTGGCACCAATAGTTTTTGTAGGCCCTAGGTATCGAGGCCCTCCAGTAACGAGGCCCTACAGTAACGAAGCCCTCCAGTAACGAGGCCCTCCAGTAACGAAGCCCTCCAGTAACGAGGCCCTCCAGTAACGACGCCCTACAGTAACGAGGCCCTCCAGTAACGAGGCCCTACAGTAACGAGGCCCTCCAGTAACGACGCCCTACAGTAACGAGGCCCTCCAGTAACGAGGCCCTCCAGTAACGAGGCCCTACAGTAACGAGGCCCTCCAGTAACGAGGCCCTCCAGTAACGAGGCCCTATAGTAACGAGGCCCTCCAGTAACGAGGCCCTACAGTAACGAGGCCCTCCAGTAACGAGGCCCTCCAGTAACGAGGCCCTCCAGTAACGAGGCCCTATAGTAACGAGGCCCTCCAGTAACGAGGCCCTACAGTAACGAGGCCCTCCAGTAACGAGGCCCTCCAGTAACGAGGCCCTCCAGTAACGAGGCCCTATAGTAACAGAAGTTTTAAACTGAAAACTCAACTATCATCAAGATCATGTGACCAACCTGCTGCACTGATCTTCAGCTGGTCCAGGTGATTTTGGCTGGAATTCAGTCTGCTGTCAATCACTGATAACTGATCTGGAATCAATACACGAGGAAGGAAGGGAGGGAAGGAGGAAGGAGGAAGGGAGGGAAGAAGGATGGATGGATAATTGGATGGATGATGAATGATGGATGGATGAATGGATGCTCACTGTGGATGAAGAGCTCTAGTCGTTCTGCTGACTTGGTGAAGTTCTGCTCGAGTCCATTCAGTCGACAGTGAATAGCTAAAAAAACATAAACGAGTGAACGAAAGAATGAACGAGTGAACAAAAGAATGAACGAGTGAGCTCGACAGCTCAACACATCAATACGTCACCCAACAAATGTTAATTTTTTCAGTGATTTATGAAAGTCTAATGATTTGTTTGAAGGGAGCAGAGGATGTTCCAGAGGTTGTGGAAGCTCTGAGCACCTGTAGAGGAACCCAGAGGTGGGTCAAACATCAGGGAGGACGTCACAGGTGTGGCTCCATCAGAGACCACGCCCACTCACCCACCTCTCCTCTTTACCTGAGAGCCTCCATCTCATCTCTAAAATCAATAACTGATCGATCAGTTTCGTTACCGTGTGTCGTGGCGCTCAGCTCCTCAAGTCGGACGTCCACGTGTCTCTCCAGCTCAGAGGAGCTATTGGACACCTGGAATTCTGGGAAAAATGAGTGAACCTAAAGATGAAGCTTCTGTTCAAGCTTCCACTGAGATAAGGAAATGCTTGGTGATCAATAATCTGACCTGAGGTCTGTTTCATCAGCTCCTCTATCAGCTCTTCAGTGCTACACACTCTGAGAGCCAGGACTGAAAGAACAGACAGGATGTGACATCAGCAGACTGGAAATGACATCACCACCAGCAATGTGAGCATGAGGATGATGATGGTGACCTGTGTTCTTCCTCTTCAGCACCTCCAATGTTCTCTCGCTCGCCCTCAGTCTCATCTGCAGGAACGGCAGCTCTGTTGCCGTGGCTGTGGACGGACAGTAACCATGGTTACCTGAGATATAACTGACCAAATGTGACTTTAGCTACATGCTAACACTAGCTTCCATTAAAATGTGACCTTCAGACCAGCCTGAGACAACCTGAAGCTGGCTGAGGACAGTTCTGATGAAGACTGAAGGTGGTTCTGGTGGAGACCGAGAAAAGATAAGAGACTGAAGCTGATCAAGATGAAGATGAAGATGAAGATGGGCGTCTCTCAGCATGGAACTCTGCTCTGGAAAGGTTGGTAAGTGAGGAGCAGCAGCTCAGGGGAGCAGCTGCTGCCTCCAGGGGCTCTGGCCTGTGGTGAGGAGCTTCAGAGAGTGAAGATTAGGAGACATGAAGGTTCTCTGGATGGAGATCAGAGCAGATCTGGAAAAGCTGGTTTGGAATGAGTGGTCGTCCTGGTAACGAGGTCAGCAGAAATATCTACTCGTGAGGACAGAAGGACCAAGCATGAAGGTTGATTCTGAGCTCCAGGCCTCCTTTCTCCTGGCCCATTAGGTTGGTTTTGTGTGCCTTCAGAGGCCTTATTGGAGATCCTGACATGTCACTGACAGGTATGAAGAAGCTGGGATGACAGAGGCTTACCTGTGCTCTTCTTCACATGCTCCTCAAAGGAGCTCTCACTGCTGTTCATCCTGGACCTGAGTGTGGACACCTCAGCTGCTTGAGCTGAAACAGAACAGCAGCACTTTTTGTTCTGCACTAGAACTTCGTTGTAAGCAAAGGAATGAAAAAGATGGCGGAGGTGTTAATGAAAAGCCCCTCAGAAGGTTCTTCAGCTCCACTAGAAGAGCCACTAGAGCACCGGGGCGTCCCCTAGTAGCTAAATAAGACCATGAAAGTGTCCACACGGACCTTTGACTGACCCACCTTCACTCTGCACCTCCAACTTTTCCACCCTCCTCCTCAGACTGGAGCCCGGCTCCATTAGAGGTTCCTCAGCCCGACGGAGCAACGTGTCCTCCAACTGATCTAGTCTCCGTCTCTGCCGCTCAGACTCCACCTGCCAGTCCCTCAGCTGGGTCTCCATGCTACGCTGGGCTTGACACTGCCTCACCTCCGCCGCCTTAAGGCTCAGGACCAGCTCCTTCAAACCCAGGAGCTCATCCCACAGGCTGTGGAGCTCCGGAGGGACATCGGCCTTCTTCTCATCGTGGTCTGAAAACTTCTTGATGTCCTCCTGATGGACTGAAACCTCTGAGCAGCCCTGACGGACACACAGCAGCAGGAACAGAGAGAGAAGACCATTCATCCTGAAACAGAACCTGTGGCTCAACACGGGTTCACCAGCTTATATACCCCCCCCCACACACACACACACACACGCTAATCTTCAAGCTCCTGATGCATGACTTCACAGAGTTTTCCTTGATTCAGCTTCAGCTAATGAAGCTAGTCAGATGCTTTCAAGCAGAACTGTTGAGGAACCTTCTGCTCAACACCAAGTGGACCTTCTGACAAAGAAGACTGGATCTGATTCAGTCCAAGGGGAGAAACCTCCTGCAGGAGCCACCTCAGGTCCAGTTGGCCCACTCGTGTGGGCATCTTCGTCAGCGATGACCGGCGGTCGACCATCAGCTCCGTTATACTGGAGCCAACAGGCTCCGGGTCCCAACGGCAGGATCAGCTCCTCTTCTGCTGCTCTGCATACCTCACATAGCAAACATGCTAAGCTGCAGCTCTGACACGTGTCCAGATTATACACACGTGTGGAGTTTGACCTTCAGCCCGATTTGAATTTACCCGTAGATGAAACATGAACATCTTGGTTGATGCGCAGCAGAAACCCACGACCGCGTCTCGCTGAGGCTGAAAACCTTCGTAGCCCAAAGATCCCCCACAGTGAAACCCTGGACGCAGAGGCTAAAGCTAGCGTGGGGCTAAATCAACATTTATTTTGTAAAATAAAGACACACCGTCGCTGTTGTGGATTTTAAATATTGTGGTTTTGCTCTTGTGACCTTTCAGTGGCATCAATCGAGCAGCTTCTTCATTAGCATAACGGTATCGAATCGGCATGTTTGGAGCCTTCTGTGGTAAAGTAGCATGAGCTAACCTGAGGCTAAAGCAAACACAACATCATGCTGGTAAACAGAAGCTAAGGTTTAGTCAAGAGTTAAAATCCAAACAGGATTTTATTTTCATGGCAACAGGAAAAAAAAAAACCCAGATCCATTTAAAATGGTTGTTGCTCTGACAGCAAGAACAACAAGGCATCATCATAGTGATATTGCTTCACAGAGACACCACAAGGTGACTCCTCGGTTCAGTCCAGCCCCCTGACCCTGGATCAGTGTCAACGCAGAACCAAACTGTCAAAGAAAAATCACATCTGCTATTACCATGGTAACAAGTGTCTGTCGGCATCATCACAGGAGGGCCCATGAGTCATTTAGTTCTGATACAAACGCAATAAAAGTGTGGTTCCTGTAAGAGAGGACAGACAGAGACGGGGCCGGGAGGTCAGAGGAGGATCTTCTCTCAAGAGGACCTCTGGGAGAACAGTACAAGTCAGGACTACACCAGGAGGCTAATCTCTACCGCTTGTGGAAATGAGCTAACCTCGGCTAAAGAAGCCTGCAGCAGCTACGTTACAGCTATGATTACTTTAGCTACCGCGATCCAGCTCCTGGAGCTGGTCTCATGTTAATGTTTCCTAAAGTCCAGGTTGTGCGATTGTTTAAAGGCGTCGCCCAGCGCAGGTGTGAGGACCGGACATTCACAACAGTGTCAGCATACAGCCGGGACACACTCGGACAGCAGCCGGCGCGTCCGAGTGCTGTCAGCCAATAAAAACGTCTGATTGATGCGAGTCTGACCTCTGACCCCAGTACAGTCTAACATTCTAATCATTCAGAAACAGCAGCACAGTTCTGATCCAGGATCAGCGATGGCCCGTGTACGCTCTGAACCAGGACGTGACGGAGGCGGCGGCGGAGGAGATCATCCCGCCGGTGTTCGCCGAGGGCTGAGACACCTGCAGTGCACTCTGGGAAAGATCCATGGCCTGGAGGAGAAAAGGAGGATGCGGCCCGTTTACTGACAGCACCTTTCAACATTCACGGGTTTCTGGTCCATTTGCTGCACGTCCCACCTGCGATGGGATGTCGCAGAAGCGTGGACTCGGTACCGTCTCCCAGTCCGTCCCCAGGTCCGTCTCCTCGTCCGTCACCACTTCATCCCCGCTCTCGTCCTCCAGGCCCGCCGCGTCCGGCTCCACGAACTCCATCGACTCCTCCAGGTCGGCGCTCACCTCAAACGGACCCGTCCTGGACCGCGGCCAGAACCACAGAAAGTAGCTCAGCGATACGGCGGATTAGCTCAGGCTGGACGGAAAACACTGATCTCACCTGCCGAGGTTGTTGTTGTCGGGGGCAACCAGAAACATGATGTTCCTTAATGTGTGATGGGGGTGAAGATTTTCACTGTCGACATGCTACACACACACACACACACACACACACACACACACACACACACACACACAGTAAGTGTTTCTGGTCAGGTGATCGCATCGGCGGTGTTTTAGGACGGTGGTTCTGGTGTTGCGTTTGGGTGTAATCAGTAATGTGTGGTGCTGTGGATGTTCTGACCTGAGAGAAGCACAGGTGCAGGATGTTGGTGTTCAGTTTGTTCAGAGCTCTGGTGAAGCGGTACCTGTTCAGGTTGTCCCCACAGAACTCGCTGTGGAACAGAAAGGTGGGTCAGACGGAGGGAGCTCCGATATCCCGACTGCCCTGCGAGGCGAAGCGCTCACCTGTTGCAAAGCTTCTTGGGTAAATTGACATCGAGGATGTGTGACAGGATGGTGATGAGCTGTGTGATGTAGCACAGGGCGGCGCTGACGGTGTGCGCTGGGTTGATGTGGTCCAGTTCTGGGTGGGTCATAAGGTCACGCTGATAACCCCGCTGTGTACATTCAATGCGCAGAGGCCCCGCCCCCCTCCTCACCTGGCCCTTGATTGGCGCTCTTCTCCTCCACCCAGCTGTAATAGGCAGAGCAGTCGCCATTGCTGGGTAGAACCACGGGGGGTCCAGTGATGCTGATGCTGGTTTCTCCGTTCTGGTCGTCCCAGATCCAGCGACCGGACAGGTAGGTGGTCCGGCGGGCCTCAGCCAGCTCGCTCACCGTGGTCGACGTCAGCGCCAGGTCGCACTCTGCCAGCACGTCTGCAGGGTCCCTGAGCAACAGACACACCCGCCCTTCAGGCTCAGGGTCTGATCCGAGGTCCGATCCCACCGGCGTGGCTCACCTGTTGCCTTGTTTCTCCTCCTTCATGGGGAAGATGTAAATCGTCAGCTCCGTTATGTGTTCTCGTCTCAGAGCCGCCAGCTTGCTCAGCGTGGCCTGCAGGTCTCGACCCCGCCGCTCGAGGAGGTCGCCGAGGCGCCGGTTGTGACGGTCGATCCGGTCCAGTTTCTCCTGGTGTCGACCTGCTCGGCGCTGCAGGCGCTGACGTTCCTCTTGAGAGTGTAGGAGCAGCTCCGAGTCTGCAGCAGCAGGAAGAGGAGGCTGGTAAGAACCTCTGGGTTCCTCTCCAGAGCCTGCAGGAGAACTCTGAGGAACCCGGACACTCACCGCTCTTCAGCTGGTTTTTACATCCAGAGATCGACTCCTTCAGCTGATCGATCGTCACCCGACATGACATCATCTTCCATTTCTACCGGAATACAAAAGGCGTCAGTCGTGTTCGTCAGCGACCTGCCGGACCTCGACATCGGCGGAGCGGACTGAACTCACCATCTGATCAGCCTCCAGCTTTCTGCTCATGTTCTGGATGACTCTAAGGAAACACAACTCATCTGTGACTTCCAAGCAAACAACACACAACAGCAAACTATCCCAACGTGTTAGTTTGTTCATGACTATTAAGGTGATAACTATCAATATCAGAGCGGATCTGATGTGTTTCACCTCTGTTGCAGTTGCTCCTTCTCCTCCTTCAGCTTCTTCAGTCGCTCCACCTTCTCTTTGTACCTGCAAACAATTCAAAGGGTGAGTAAAAGTTATTGGATCCATTGCTAAATTGCCGTTTGTGAGACTTATTCTTCGTTAGAAGTGTTAGAAAGCATTACAAACCCGGCAGCTGAACAGGCCAGCGCACCTAGCGGCTAATAGCTCTAAAGCTAGCAGCTCGAATGCTAGCATCTAATAAACTACGTCTGCCGACGTGCCCTTTAACCAACAACGTTGGCAGTGGGGTAAACTACAAATTCACCATCAACTATCGGAATAAACCGATAGTTATATTTTCTTCTATAGTCTTCTTTTAAACCGGGCGGGGGTGTTACTTAAATCAGTAACTGTGTCAAAAGGCTGACAATAAGGGTGCATGTGAGGACACTTCAAACCTTTCAGAGTTTTTTCCGCTGAAGTACACAAAGTCTCCGGCCTGGATGCACCGGGCACAGGTCAGCCTCCGGCGGGAGGTGCTGCACAGCGGGCATCGCTCCACGGCCACCGACAGTCCCTCCGCGTCGTCCACGGACTCGACCATCGCACAGCCCGAGATGGACTGAGGAGGGTGGGGTTGGTGGTGACAAACGGGTGGCCTCCCGCTACAGTGAGGATCGGCGGGTGTTGCAGCGCATTCCGGCCCGGAATGTCCCGCTGAGGACGCCATGGACGGGGAGCTAAAAGCTAACGAGCGTACACGGCTAATCTGACATTAAAGGCTGTTTTATGATCAGAGGTGACATTCCGTACAGCTGAGCGCTGTCTCAGAACTCACACCGACCCAGCGGCCGCCTCACTGGCCCGGGGCTCGCTGTTATATCGAATAAAAAGTAATAAAATGTCCAGACTTCAAACAGCAGCAGACATGTTTTTGTTTTGATGAGCATCGTGTGGAATCGCCCACTTCCGGTGACGTCACCCGGGATGTGTGCTGGCACCGCCCCCAAACTCCCGTAACGTGGACGGGTTTAAGGAGCAAAACTGTAAAAGATTATAACAAAGATAATAACCGCATTTTCAATACATCCTGTAAAGCTCCCCCCTCTGCTCTAATGTCAGAAAATTAACACGGGTTTTACGATCTAAAACATTTGATTCAGCTTCAATTTTGTGCAGTCTCTGAATAATTGTCATTTATTTTTTCTTTCAGGGTGGGAAATTGACAAACAAGTGAGGTTCACCACTTCGAACAAAAGCCTAAACAAAACCTTTTTAAGTTCATATGGACCGGATGTGACATCACCAGTGGGTCTCACTGTTTCCGGAAGCCTCGCAGGATCGGATAAATGTTCTCGAAGGCCTCGTAGATCTCAGCTCGTTCTTTAGCGCCTGGAATTTAACACACGACTGTGTCATTATGACAACTGTTTCTGGAAAAACAGCAACAACAGAAGATTTGGATCCAATCAAATGTTTTTATTTTAATAATACACAGAAACGATTTGCGAAATGGAAGGTGTTGGACAGGTGTGGGTGGAGGACAGAAATTAAAGATATCTGCTGGCAAAAGTAGCTGATGGCGTCACTTTCAGACACAGCAACAGCTACATGAACCCGAGTATTTACCGGTCAGAACCACTTTTCCTGAAACAAAGATCAGCAGGACGATGCGTGGCTTCACCATGCGGTAGATGAGTCCTGGAAACAGCTCCGGTTCATAACTGCACATCAAAAATAAAGTCGGAAAGAAGGTTCAGCTCATGTGACGCTCTCTTTGCAAATGCCTGTTTTGATCTACAACAGGTATAGATGTTGAAACGAGGTGGTACCAGAACCTCAGGTTGGGTTTCAGAGCATTTCATGAGCTTCTGGAGGGTTCTTTAGTAGCAGTCAGTGTTGCTACCTGCTAAACTGTTGATGGGTCAAGACCAGTCCTTCCAGTCTGATGGGAAAGCAGACGTCACAGCTTGCCACCATGTTCTGGATTTTGAAGTCCATGAATCGGGCTGGGAAGCCCAGTTTCTGCACCACGCGAGCGTACTTCCTGGCTGCCAGTCGTGACTGCTCCTCACTGAACACAAAGGTTTCAAATAAAAATGGACAACACAGAAGTTTAGAATGGCCGATAGGCAGCTAGTTAGCTAGTTAGCCTCAACTGGCCGGGCTGACTGACCTTTTGGCTCCGGTACAGACCATTTTTCCTGAGCTGAAGATCAGCGCGGTGGTTCTGGGTTCACGAATCCTCATGATGACTGCAGCGAAACGCTTGAATGACACAAACGGCTTGTTTTATTAATGGATACAACAAAACTAATAATATCAGTGATGTTTTACAATCAAACTCTGACAAATTGACTTTTATAATCGATTGGTAACCATCATTGATGTCTGTCAAGGGAACAAGGAAGCCACAGACCAATAATTTACCAACCTCTGCTGTCCATCTGCAGAGGCACTTCATTGGTGCAGTAATACTAGTAATAATAATAATAATAATAATAATAATAATAATAATAATAATCCATGTAATACATGTATTGTAATACTTGGGGGTACCTTTGGGTTGTACTCTGCATTTCTAGCTTGGAGGGCAATAAACTTTAGATCCAATGGACACCCGAGGTTGACTGTAGAGACGATGTTCCTGCACCAGATCAGCTGTGAGTACCACATACTGTACTGTAGTAGTATTGAGTAGTAGTGCAGTGACTCACTGAAGCTGTGGGATGATTCCTGACCTCTCCGTCACAGGGGTCATTGGAGTCATGGGGGTCATTGGGGTCATTGAATAGAAAGGGGAGTTGTGTACCCCACCTCCTAACAGAGAGGGGTTCTGCTGGTCAAATGTGGCTGCTGGTGTTGCGGAATTCTGGGAGTCGTAGTCAAGGCACACCGCACTATCCTGAGACACAGCCCGATCTTCAGCCTGAGCTGTGGACACAGGTGAGCTCATGCTGACTCAGGAGGACAGGTGGATCATTTTAAAAAGCAGTTGTATTTCTGATAACCAATGACATCACACCTGTGTTGTCATGGTGACCGAGTTCCTCCTGTGTGCTGAGGTCATCAGGCAGGAAGCTCAGGTCCAGTTCCGCCCCTGATTCTCTGCTGGGCCCCGCCCTTCCTGACAGGTAGGTGGAGTCTTGTGTAGATGAGAGGGCGGGGCTATGCAAGCCCAGCTCCTCCTCCAGTATAAAGCCAGAGTCCTGTGACAATCAAAGGCGTCTCATCATTCATGAGAGTGACAGGTTCAATTCATTTCTTCCTCAGAACTTTAGAAACTTTATTTTCCCTGGGGGGGGGGGGGGGGTCACATTCAGAATGCTGAAACAAAAGGTAGCCAGTATTTGAAATATCCCCTCCTGAAATAAAATCTGTTTGGCAAATAAACCCAAAGAAGAGGCTGCAGTTGTCTTATACACCATTAAAATCCTTGAGGACATCCAAGATTTAATCAATGGATAAATTCAGGTTATTAGACAAGTGAAATAAGGTGAGATCTTGAAAGAGGCGAACAGTAAAAAGCAGAACGTGATGCTCCCACAAGCTTTCGCTGTTACTCACATTTGCAATGGAGTCTTCGAAGTAACGCTCCAGCGCAGACTCATCCATGATGAGAAGGTTCAGGACCTGATCCAGGAGCTGACACAGCTGCTGCAAATCAGGATGAGTTCAGACAGCTGAGCGTGTTTCAAACAGAAAAATTCCAGGGGATATATTTTTAAATCTAATCAAAATATATAGACCTGATGATGAAGAGACGTTTAATCTTTCAGTATTTGTATCTGAAATAGGTCACAAGTGCAGTTAAAGTACCTCCAAAGTCCTTCAGTGTGTTGATGGGTGCAGTTCATCCTCCGTCCGACAGGTGGCGACGCACAACTTGCCGCCACCGTAAACGACGCGGATGTAAACAAAGCTGCATGGCTCCCTGATGATCGGCTGGTCGGGTTATCGATCACATGTGATCAGTTTTGGGACGATGTCTTTGTAGTTTCGTCTGAGGAGAGAGAAAATGGAAGAGGTGAAGAACCGAGTGACGGAGTTTTCACTGGAGGCTCACGGTGAGAGCAGCAGCACTTTAGCACTGTTAGCTTAGACGGTCATAGACTTCTGAATTTTGCTACCGCTGCTTTTGCCTAAAGTTGTTACCCCAATATAATAAGCATGTGTTATTTTCTGTTTTATTTAACATTGTAGGGGGGAGCATATTTTGATTTGATGGAGCATATTTATGGTTTGATTGATTTGATTGATTACTCCCATAATAATCTCCAAAAAATCAAATAATAATCCTATAATATTCCCCACAATATTCAAAGCATTTATGTGAAATTGATATTTACCTCACTACACCCCTGTAATTAATGCCATCATGCTTTGACGTGTTTTAATCGATAATTTAAAGGGCGAGCATACGCATGCGAGTTACTACGCATGCGCAGAACCATGGGCATCGCTTCAATTGGTAGAACTTAAGGGAACACTCGTTACTACGGTAACAGAGCTCATAAAGGGACTCCTATTAAGTACATATAGAGATGAAAGACACTGTGTTTGTACTACTAAATGTACTAGCATACCATTGCATGGTAATAAGGCTGTACTTGATAGTACCAGCACTATTAAAACAATGAAGTATTGGTCTGTACTTCACAGCAGGTCTTCTGTAGTTTCAGAAAAGGCCATGAAACCATCTGGGCTATTTCAACATTTTATTGATTACTTTTCAGATCTCTATCTGAACCGGTCGGTGCCGTACCTGGAGGAACCGCCTGACCCGCTTCAGTTCTACCGCAGCTGGATTGCTCCAAACAAGCCCTGCATCATCAGAAACGCCCTCAGCCATTGGCCAGCTCTGAGCAGGTGGACCCCAGAGTACCTGAGGTACCATCAGCCCTAATCTTCTGTGCTGGACGATAAAGATCATTCAGGTGTTGTTGAGAACACGACCTGTCTGCAGGCAGAAGGTGGGGTCAAAGGTCATCAGCGTTGCGGTCACGCCTAACGGCTATGCGGACGCCGTCAGTGGCAAATACTTCGTAATGCCAGAGGAGCGACCGATGACGCTTTCCTCCGTGCTGGACATCATCGAGGGGAAGGTGACTCAACACTCAGAATAACATATATACAGCCTGACACTCCATGACTGACCACAACCAGCGTGTTATGTTCAGGGGCAGTTGGAGAAGGCAGTGTTCTATGTTCAGAAGCAGTGTTCCAACCTCCTGGAGGAGCTGCCGGAGCTCACGGACGATGTGGAGCCTCACATATCGTGGATGAGCACCGCACTAGGTGACATGGCTGAGCTGGCACAGATACATTAGTTACAAATGAAAAAACACCGGCATTCAATTTTTAATCACTTCATTTTTAATCAATCAATTTATCTTTTAATGGCATCAATGTTTTCCCTCCAGGGAGGTTACCGGACGCCGTTAATTTCTGGCTCGGAGAGGCGAGCGCCGTCACGTCCAGTGAGTCGCCACGGCAGCAGCGGTGTGTTTACAACAGAGTGTGTGTGTGTTGATGATGCGTTTACTGTCTCAGTGCACAAGGATCACTATGAAAATCTCTACTGCGTCGTCTCTGGAGAGAAGAACTTCATCTTGCTGCCGCCCACAGATCGGCCCTTCATCCCTTACGGTAACCATAGCTACCACCTGGCGTCCTGCGCTGCATCTATATTAATATTCACTGAACTAATCAAGCGTGGACGGCAGGTCTGTACCAGCCAGCTGTTTACCACCAGCGGGACGACGGCGAGTTCGAAGTCGTGGAGCAGCTCGGCTCAGAGGTGCGTTCAGGCGTCGCGTTTCTGCTTAAACGCCAATTCTATCAACAGCACGATCTTTAAACTACTTGGTGTGTAAAGATCACCGTGACGACCGCTCCCTCAGGTCCCGTGGATCCCTCTGGACCCCCTGAACCCTGACCTGGAGCAGTACCCTCAGTACCGGAGGGCGCGACCCGTGCGCTGCAGCGTGAAGGCCGGGGAGATGTTGTACCTGCCGTCGCTCTGGTTCCACCACGTGCAGCAGTCCCACGGATGTGTCGCAGGTAGGTCAGAGCGGAGGCGGCGCGGCGGAACGCGCCCCCGCCGACGCGCCCCCGCCGCACTCACAACTGTCCCGTCCTCGCAGTGAACTTCTGGTACGACATGGAGTACGACATCAGGTACAACTACTTCCAGCTGCTGGAGTCTCTGTGCGGGGCCGCGTCGGCAGCAGGACCGCCGGGGAAATCGTCCGTGGCTCTATGACATCACTTCCTGGATCTTCTTCCTCGAAGAACCGGGCGAGGGACAGATCGCGGGACGGCCCGTGGCGTCCTGGCCCACCAGGCGCCCGTTTACATCATGAAAACGTTCAAAAACAGAAAGGACGGTCCACATTTGTTACAAATGAAAAGACTCTTTATTAAAGCAAATATGTTAAACAGCCAGCAGAGAAAACTCATCGAAACAGAAGCAAAACTCTCTGAACCTGAAAAGTTTTTCCTTCCTCACATTCTTCTTCTATTATTGCATCATCTCTGAGGTTCAAGGCCACACTTGTGGAAGCTGATGAAAACGCCAGTCGGCCGGTTATAATCCAGCAGCGGACTGGCGGGTATTCACGTAAACAAGGTGCACGGGGACTCCAGAGCGCCCCCTGAAACAGACCACGCATCCCGGCATCCGCCAACCGTCGCCTGGTGGGAGCGCACGGAAACAGATCGAGTGATCAATATGATCCTTAAAGTCACACAGCTACTCTTACCGCACCGTAGCTAGGATGGAGCTAAACGCTAGCATTAGCCATTCGACAGAAGCTGCTGTAAAAAGAACGGCAGATGCGAACCCAGTACACGTGGAGCGCCCCCTGGTGGCGGCCGCAGTAACGCGTCAAGTCTCTTCATTCCACATGCTGAGGTGGGACCGGTTTAAACCACCATTAGAACGTGAGCAGAGGACACCAGGAAGCATCCTGGCTGGGACGCTTCCCTGTGTGGGGGGGGGGGGTCATCACTCCTCTTGCTTGCTCCATCGACAGATGGGAACGTTCATGCTGTGGAACGCCGGCACCCAGCGGTTGTCGTGCAGGCCGACGTTGCAGCCGGGCGTGTCCTTGTGGACGCTACGGCAACACATCCAGTACCCGGGTCCGTAGGGCAGCGCTTGGCAGAAGGGCTTGTGGTGCCAGCGGCACAGCGACACGTCGCCGCGGCCGTACCGCCTCTTGCACTGCTTGCAGGGGTCGTCGCTGTAGCAGGGGTCGGACACCCACAGCGAGTCGGCGGGACGCACGCCGTACGTGTTGATGATGAAGCGGAAGTAGCGGCAGGCGCACTTGAGAGCGGCGAGGCTGCGCGTCGGCAGCAGCGCGAAGATCTGGACCAGCAGGTGGTGCGGGAGCAGCGTGAGGAACGGCTGCGGCTCCAGCAGCTGCTGCAGCCGCTGGCGGACCTCCAGGAAGGCGCACGTCTCCGCTCCGCTCGCCTGCTGTGAGGCCCCGCCCTCGGGAACGGGGGGGCGGGCCGAGTCGGTGCCGGTGGACGTCTCGGGAGGAGGCGGAGACCGAAACAACAAACCAGGAAGAGGCTCCGTCTCCTCAGACGGAAAGGGAGGGTCGGGTGTCTTCAGACTGGCTGAAGCCTCACCTGAGCTCGCTGTAGGGGGCGTGTCAGCGTTGGGTGAAGGGGGTGTGGCCATAAGAGAGGCAGGCGGAGGTGGAGGCAGAGATGAGAGCATTGTTGGTGTTGGCTGGCAGGGGGAGGAGCTAATGACTGCCGAGGTGAGCAGGACCCGCCCCACCGTCCTCTTCAGGCCGTTGGCTTCCGCCTGCGTCCGTAGACGGTCCGACTCCAACCGCGCCACCATGTTCGATACCCTGATGCTGTCCGGCTCGGTGGGCGGAGCCCTGGACAAGGTGAGAGAGGCGGAGCTTTTCTGGAGCGGGAGCACAGGTTTGGTGCCACACCGCCGCCGCTGCTGCTGCTGCTGGCAGAACCTCTTTTCCAAACACGCCACCATCTCCACCACTGAAACCTTTAGCTCCTCCCCTTCCCCCACCGTCTCTGTCCTTCCACCGTCAGCCGACCTTGGACTCCAGTCCAGATGCCTCCAGAACGTCGTGTCCCACGGGACATTCTGGTTCCCTAAATGACGTTGGCGTTTAGCGCGGCCCTTTTCTTCCCAGTTTCCCTTTGACTTCCTGACCTGAAACAGTCCCGACAAGCCCTCGTCTTTGTCCCAGGTGACACCAGGTGAGAGCGCCCTGTTGCCACTGGACCGCCGTCCATCCGAGCCGAACATGGCGATCTTTTCTCGGACATGTCCCGGCTTGATGACGGCCCAGATGTCCAGAGGCTCCGCGTCCTCTGTGGCGGTGCCGCAGCTGCCGCTCGTGGAACCGTTGTGGTGGGATGCAACCGAAGAAATGACACTCTGGGGGAGATGACTCCCGCTGACGTTACCATGGTTACTGCTGCAAATCCTCCACTGTGGGCCCTGCTGGGAGGTCTGAGCACCCGCTGCATTGAAGCACAACTCGTTCGCCAGCTTCGAATAAAACTTCAAGTTCATGATGGTCCTGAGGGAGGACAGGGGACAGTGAAATTCCTTTTACAACGATAATTGAGGATTTCTGAATGAATCGCCTTTTCCCAGGCACACGTTTACCTCCACACTGAGCGGACTGGCTGAGGGTGACTGGTTTGACTGGCAGCTCCTCCGATGGTGCGTCACATGTCTCACATGTCAAGTGTGACAGGAAAACCAGTGCCTGTCTTCTACGGTTCAACATAAAGGCTGCAGGAGCAGATGCACAAGTTATTACAGACATTATTACTATTATTCACACAACAACCAGGTTTGGACCATCTGGGAGGGAGAACGGAGCAGTTAAATGGAAGTTACTGAATAAAACGCAAGATATGAGCGGACCCCCAGCTCTGCCCGGACGTTGGGTGGAGCCACGTCACGATCATTAAGATTATTGATGACTGTGCAGATTGTGAGTGTTTAAACAGACAACGTGGAACGCCGTGTGACGTCACCGTCGGAAAACACGTTAAAACGGTGACAGGGACGACGGTGAGGGTCGTTATGGAAACAGGTTTAACCAGAACACGCCCCAGACACGCCATCTAACACCAAGGTGTGCGCAAAACAAATCACCCAGATACGATATTAAGTGGATGCAACATTAAGAACGAGCCAACAGTGCTAACGAAGCTAACAACAGAGTTGCGGAATCCGCAGCTATTCCACAAAAATCATGTGAGGATTTCACCACCACTTCTCCGAAATCGTTCATAAATGGTTGATCTTCAACGAGACATTTATATCCAATCAAACGCACAAGACGTTCGTAAATTGTTTGCAAATGACGACACCTAAATGCTAGCTAGCATGCTATCAGCTGCGACCGTGGGAAGTTGCGACACAGCACACGAACTGACTAGCTTCTGTGGCTAACAATCAAAGGGTTGCGACATTTCATGGAACAACCGTCTTTCTTGGAGTAAACCGGTCCTTACTGTGGGCAGACGATACTTTAAAAGGATCGAGCAAACAGAGTTAACAGAGGGCCGAGTTTAAGCAGTTAGAGAGGCCGACGTCAAACTAACCTGGAAGGAACCTTCGGTCCGTTCGAAAAACCAAAACATAAAGAAACTGCAGGGACGATTTCTCCTTTAACGAGTTTGTCTCTTTATTGTCTGCGTGACCTGCAGCACGTTTCTCCTATGAAAATACGGGGGGAAACACAGGAAAAACTAATAGCTAAACCATTAATAATGAACCTGACTGCTCTTCTTCGTTGACAACTTCTCGCGCACGTTCAGCGTCATGACGTCAGAAAGCCGCCAAAGATCGTTTATAACAAAACAAGTGACCCTGCACTCTGGAACTACAACGACACACTCAAAACCGGGAAATGAAAGATTCGGGGCAAAACCGCCCAGAAGAACCAGGAAAAACAAATGAAAATAATGAGAAGCTACAGAATTGAATTAAAACAAAGTAAAGGAAACCTTTAACAATCAACAATCAATCAAAATCAGTTTAATCCATCTTTATTATCATGTTTTTAAAAGTGTTCATTAAAAAGTGGCACATTATGACAGTGTTTTGATGAGAACCTTCCCTGGAAAGTTAAGGAACTCAGTCCGCTTGTGTTGTAGACATCCTGGTGTTCTCCAGTGGAACCCTGAGGTTCTGGCTCATTGTAGGGTTTCAAACTTGACACCAGACAGGCTGAGGTCATTGTGGATCCTGATGTACTTGATGGAGCGCAGGTCTCTGATGCGGTGTTGGTACGCCAACAGATGAGCATTGTTGACAGCCACCCTAAACTCATTGTTGGTGCAAAGGATCTTTATCTGCAACACAATGACAAAACGTCAGCGACTTTCCCTGCATTTACACAAGTTATAGATAAAATGTCTGACCTCAAAAGGTTTTCCCTCGACAAAGGGGAAGGGGGAGTCCAGCTGTCTCTCCTCCGGTCCCCACTTCTGGCCAATGAAGCTGTTCCTGACAATCACCTTTTTTCCACACTCGTTGAAGCGAGGGTTGAAGTGAAAGGCCAAATCAGACCGATTGGTGGCCATGTCCACTGTGATCCTGACACACAACAACAGGAACCGTTAGTCGGTTCACAGTGTAGCCTCACACACACAGTCATAGAGCTAAACACAGGGACAAAGACCAGCATGTTTGTTAGAATATTTGTACATTTTACAGCAGCCAGAGAGTCTCAGTTGGTCAGTTATGTCTTAAACGGGTGAGTCAGGAGCTCAGAAGATCCATTTATATGTTTGACCCTCATGACATCTTCACCTTTAACGTTTTACTGCTTCATACTGACTTGTTGGCGTTCATTTTGATGGTTCCAGTGATGGTGATGAGCAGTTTGTCAAACACTCCGGAGGGAAGTGTTTCTTGGTATGGAACCGCCTGGCACCAAGAAAACAACCATTAACTCCATCCATTCATACTCACAGTCTAATCTACACAGTCCATTCATCTGTTTATTCACTCACTCACACCATCATTCCTCCAGTTACACTTACTAGATGCCCAGTTGTGGGTCCTGGCCCTGCTGCAGGTCCAGGCCAGACGGGACCAGTGGGGGCAGTGGGACCAGTGGGGCCAGTGGGACCAGTGGGGCCAGTGGGGCTGGGCCACACAGGTCCACCTCCAGAGGGATTTCCTGGCCAGGTGGGGTTGGCAGGAGGCTTACCTGTTGACACAAACACACCTGATTCCGACCCTCAGGGTGAGGGTGGAGCCTGATCTGCAGAGGTGCTGGTGTACCTGGCCAGACTGGAGCGTTGGGTTGTCCAGGCCACTGACCACTGCCCCCTGCCGGGTTGTTGTTGCTGTTAGGCCACCCATCAAGGGCGTCCTTCAGCTGTGATGAAGAAGAAGAAGAAGAAGAATCTGACCTCAGATCTTCAGATGACTGAAACAACTTCCTTAAATAGTGCACAAACTAGGGTGTTCAGCACTTTGTAGGAGTTTCTGTACGTAAAGTGAGGATTTAGTGCATTTAATGTATCATTGTTGTTTGTGGGTTTACACACTCTCAAACCACAGGAAAGGCAGGAAGTGAACCAAAGACAGGAAGTAAACAAAGAGAAGTGGACCAGAGGCAGGAAGTGAACCAGAGGCAGGAAGTAAGCAAAGAGAAGTGAACCAGAGGCAGGAAGTGAACCAAAGACAGGAAGTAAGCAAAGAGAAGTGAACCAGAGGCAGGAAGTGAACCAAAGACAGGAAGTAAACAAAGAGAAGTGAACTAGAGACAGGAAGTGAACCAAAGACAGGAAGTAAAGCAAAGAGAAGTGAACCAGAGGCAGGAAGTGAACCAAAGACAGGAAGTAAGCAAAGAGAAGTGAACCAGAGGCAGGAAGTGAACCAAAGACAGGAAGTAAAGCAAAGAGAAGTGAACTAGAGGCAGGAAGTCCTGGTCCACTTATTCCTTGGGACTGTGAGTAGAAAACCTCTTCAGCTTTCTGACATGTTTATGTGGGTTTCTGAAACTATCAGGGCTACAACAGCTGCTGGATGTGTCAGCATACATAAAGTATCAGTGGAACTCAGGATAAACCCAAATACTTCATCTAGTCTCCTGCATCGGCGGCCACCAGCGCGTCCAGCAGCAGCAGGTGGGGCCGAGGTGGCTGCCAGGACACACATGAAAAATTTGGCTTTTGGCTCAAACAATAAATCATCAGAGAATTTCCTGGGTCTGTGTTCTAATTCGAGGTACCGATTATATAAATGCGTCCTCATAAATATAAAACTACAGGTGTGTGTGTGTGTGTGTGTGTGTGTGTGCAGACACTCACATCCATGCCACCTGAATTGTTGTTCTGCACCACAGAAGAAGAGTGTGAGGGCGGGGCGGACATGTCGGGACAGGGAGAAGAGAAAAACTCAGGAGTATTTGACAAAACAACAGTACCGCTAATGCTAACACTAATAAATACTTAAAGCTTATCAATGGAGGCGAACTCGCATTACTGCAAGAGCAGCTACCTGAAGTACTGAGTGATTGTTTAATACAGCGTCTGTCCACCCGACGCAGGGACACACGACACTGTGAGGGTGTAAGGTGACCAGGCATCGTGACCCGGAGGACGTTTGCACACACGTTCAGTTCAAACATCAACACAACGATGGTTTATAACTTCCTGTTTTAGAGGAAAAGATGAAGACGTACCTGAAACATACCGCAAGGCCAGATGGAGAAACTAACGCCGAGGGAGAAAACACAAACTGAGCTCCACCCAGACGCACACCAGACTAGTTGTGTGTGTGTGTGTGCGCGTGCCCCACCCACTGACGCACTTATGTGGTTGTGTTTGTCTCACACTCACCAAACTGTCTCTTTGTGGCTCATTTTCTTCACTGGGTCAAACAACTTGGACTCAATTCAACTTCTGACAGAAACACTTTAATCAAAATAATCTGGTCAGAACCCGGGTCAGAACCTGACCGGGGCCAGGACCTAAGGCCAGATGACGCCGCTCGAACACGGATATGACAGGACACACAACGACTCGCTTCAACAAGTCACAATTGAGTCCAGATGTGAGGCACCGGCCACAACATCAATGTCAAACAAGACTCGTGACGGCAACTAGAAAAAAGTCCAAAAGTTGAAGCGGCTCCATGAAAACTGAGCAGTGAGAAACCAGTTACATCAACATAAAAACATGAATCATATCTGAGCGCTACAACTGTAACTGATCCAGATGTTTTTATTGGAAATACAGCTTAACAGTGTGTGTGTGTGTGTGTGTGTGTGTGAAAAGCAAGGATACATTTCTGTATGACATCATCACCAGCAACATAAAGTACCGTAATCCAAAGATCACCACAACAGCACGGTTCGCTTCCTCCTCCTCCGCAGTGATAAAGTGCTGGCCAACATCTGTCAAACACACCCTGGAATGTCAACATTCGGCTTTTTTTCATGTTTATTAACGCGTCTTATGACGTCGGCTGTATTGCCCTTAAAATGGCTGAAACTATGACATGGTGGCATCTCCATGGCAACACACTATTAACTCTACCAGCTGAGTCACCTTTACACCATACATAAACAACCCTCAACATGATGAACAAACACACGGCTGGAGGTTGAGGTCATGCTCCACAGTCTGGGTGACGTGCACGTGTGTGTGTGTCGACGCCTCCGTGCGTGTGCCCATAGATCAGGTGTGACCTGCTGATTCACAGGCGTATTCACGGTGTATCCACAGGTGGAATTCCAGGGTTTGTAGCGTGGACATCCCTCACTTCTCCCACACTCACGTCCTCCTGTTGGTCACTCATCATCCAGCCCTGAGGAGGCGTCGGAGGTCAGTGTGAGTCTGTGTGGAAATGTGTGTGTGTGGCCGTGTTACCTGGTTAGATCCCTCTATCAGTGTGATGCTGTCCTCCAGGTTGGGCAGCAGGTGGTCATGACCTCCAGCTTGTCCTTCACTAGGGGGGTCAAACTCCTGGAACACATGCAGGAAGTGACAGCTGAGTCGAGCAGATTGAGGTTCCTGTGTTCTTTGTGTCAAGAAAACCACAGACAAGGGGAGAACGCACGAGAACATGGAGGTTCTGGTCCCTAATGGGTTGGGAATAGCAGAAGATGGAACAAGGGTAAACAGAGGATGCTCACCGTGTCCTGCAGGGAGATGGAGAAGCTGCAGAGAACCTCCTCTTCAAAGAGAGAGAGAGAGGAGTTGAATGACAGGTGAACACACAGCGCGGCGCTGATGATGGTGATGGTACCTGTCATGGTGTCCCCCAGCTGGACATGGCTGAGCAGCTCTCCCTCTGAGACAGCTTTATAGGTGGCTTCTGTCCCGACTGTGCTGCTGCTGCTGCTGCTGGAGTCCTCGGTGGAGCTGCAGTGAGACGCTGCTCGATTCTCAGGGGCGGGAGGCGCTTCCTCCACTGCTGCCGACGCCCGTTCCTCGGCGCTCCGCTCAACCAACTGCACCTCGGCGTCTTCAGCCACTGGAGGAGGTGGAGTCAGAGGAGCAGCAGGAAGATCTGCAGCAACGGGGCTGAGCTCTGGAGTGGGGGTGGGAGTGATTACAGGATCTGAGATCACAAGAGGAGAAAGGAAAGGTGTCACGTGAGCGGCTAATGCTAACACAGCTAGAGATTTACTACTGCTGCTAATGCTAAGGTGGGTATGATGCTAATACATCTGCAGTGTTCAACCTGGTGCTGAGATTGACTGGGGAGGGTCTTCGGTCATCAGGCTGCTTGGTTCAGAGGGTGGGGGTGTGGCCAGAGGCTGAGATGTTCTGCTCTGAGGTGTGGGGCTTGGAGGAGGAGTCGGTTGTGGAGTACAAACGGGTTCTTCCTGGAAAAGAGGTAGATGATCAGGAATAAAGGGAGCTTTTCATAACTGCTGTTTTCTCTGTTGCAGTACCTCCCGATGTGATTCTGGCTCTGGTTTTGGCCTTTCCAGTCCTGGTTCTGGAACATTAACCAATGATGCTTGATGCATCCGATTGATGTGTTCGGATAGAACCTCTTCAACCAGCTGTCTGATCAGAACTGAGTCCCCACACACACACACACACACACACACACACACACACAGTACTTTAGTATAGCTCATAAACTCCTCCCCTTTAGACTCTTAAAAGAGAGATTTTGAAGTCTCACTATCATCTGAGGTGATGCTGTGGGCTGATTGGTCTGAATCGTCGTGGTCAGAGCCGGGGTCGGGGTCAGGGTCGGGGTCGGGGTCAGGTTGAGGATCAGAAGGAGGGGGTTGGTACATCTCAGAGATCATCCTGGATATGAGCTGCTGCTCCACCCTGAATCACAAGACCCGACAGGTTGGCACCTTTCCACCAGATGCTGCTCCACAGTGAGACCGTTTTCTCACCATTCCAGCAGCTGCTTCTCCAGGGCAGGGCTGCACGTCGTGATGGGGGTCTGATCCTGGTCAGAAAGACCAACACACGCCTGGGGAGGGAACAAAGGCCCGTGATACTGGACTAAAGGTGGAGACGGATCTCCATCCAACTGGACCACCTCCTCAGCCAAAGGACCCTCCTCGTCCTGGCAAAAGAAGACAACGAGACCAGATGAGTGATGAGTAAATGATGGCGTCCTTTCAAGGTTCAGGCAGGAGGAGCAACGAGACTGAAGCTGACCGAGTCCACCTGGACGACGTCACACACAGATTCAGGTAAAAGGTCCAACTCTTCGTTTCCTTCAAACAGGTCAAGCCGAGGAAGAGGAGCTTCGCCTGCGTCACTCTGCTCCTCCTGTCAATGGAAAAAGGACAGGGGAGGAGAGAGAGGAGGGACCGTAACCATGGTAACCAGCCTGTATGGGCCACAGATGTGGGTCAACATACCTGTGATTCAGTAGCTACGTCAACCACAGGGGATGTGGGAGGAGCTGTCCGCGATGAGGTCACTTCCTGTAGCTGATGAGTGGAATGGCCTGGGACTACGTCTGTCCCGGGACGGCCTGGGACTACGTCTGTCCCGGGACGGCCTGGGACTACGTCTGTCCCGGGACGGCCTGGGATGGCGTCTCTCCCGGGACGGACTGGGACTACGTCTGTCCCGGGACGGCCTGGGATGGCGTCTGTCCTGGGACGGCCTGACAAACATCAGTGTGGGAAGTGGTGTCTTAGACTTTAGGTCAAGAATAACAATTAAGGAACACTCCTACTAACCTAGTGGTATCGCCATGGGAACAGCACGACTGTGCGTGGGGTCGGCAGCAGTCGGGGGGGCAGAGGGGATGACGACGTTGCTCTGAGGTGGGAGACTGACGGGTGGAGCCAAACACGTTTGAGTCTTACAGGACTTCAGCGTCACACCTGGCAGAGATTGAACAGGAAGTGGGCGCTGACAGAGCTGAACAGTCGTTCACACGGTACCGGACGTGACACCAGCTGACCTGTGACCCGCTCCACAACCCGGGGTTGAGCCTTCTTGCTGGGTCGGGAAGGAGGTGAGCTGAAGCGCAGGTACGGCGTCTTTTTCAGAGTTCTTCGAGCTCCACCGTGCGGGCGCCTGGGGGGCGTGTCCTCCTCCACGTCCTTGTCCTGTGGTCTCCTACCCGTGGTTGCGTCAGGCTCTGCCACCTACAGCCAGACCATCAGTGACATCACAGCAGGTCGCAGTCACCTGCGTCACTAACACTGGGGCACTGACCCAAAGACTGGTTGAGGGTTGTCTTCCTGTTCCGGCCACACGCGGACCCCTGCGTGGCCCCCTGAGCGTGTGGGCGGAGCTCTGATGTGAGGACACCGCCGGATCTTTTCTGTCCGGGCGCTTGTTTTTGTCAGTCTGAGGAGAGCTGTCAGCCTTAAAGGAAGCAGAAAGAAGATGAGGAGACCCGAGGAGCTTTCCAAACATTTTCCAGGAACTCCAGGAATTCCAGGATGAGCTGACCTGGATGTCCTGCATCAAGGTGTTGATCCAGGTGTCTACCATCTTCTTGATGCGAACCTTTTGGTTCTGGCTTCTACAGAAGACAGAAATAGTTCGTCATTCTTCTTCTGTGGTGCAGCTAATTTCATGTATTTGATTATGGAGCACAGTTTAAAAGAAAAGGTAGCAAAACAACACACCAAAGTTTGCTGATATAATAATAAAAAAGTTTCTGAAGAGAAGACAAACAGCAACTAGCTAGTGTCTCCAGAACATCGACCTTCTCCTACATGATCCTAAGCTTTAGCTAGCTTAGCTACCTGTTGTCAACCAGCGCTTCCAGCTGGCTGTACAAGAGCTCTCCGGACCGGGCCCTCAGCAGAGCCTCCAGGTTCTCCTCCAGAACCTGCTTCTGTCTCTGAACCTGATGGAGAACCCTTCCTGCCTCCTCCAACGTGGTTGAATGCAGAGGTCTCCTTTGGACTTGTTGGGACCAGGGCTGGAGGTACTGGTTCTGCTGGGTCTTCAGATGCAGGTTCTGATGAGACTCACATGGGTCAGACTGTGGCAGCGGACGGCGACCCGGCACGTCCGGCCGACCGTCATCGTCTCTGGATACGAGCAGAACAGAGACGAGAGAGATTCAACGGCAGCTCGATGGGTGTGTGAGAGTGTTGTGACACACACACGCGTGTTGATAATAAGCTAGATTTGTTTCAGCACGTCCAGACTTAATCCCACAGTAATATTATGGTTTTACAGCGAGCTTTAATGAACATGTGCCTCCCACCTGTGTGCTGTTGCCATGGCAGCCAGGCCAGTGTCTGAAGGAGAAACCTGCTGGCCGGTGGAATCAGGAGCTGATGAAAACAGGAACCTGTCAGTGACCAGTCAAGGTTTGTAAACACTCTCTCTCTCTCTCTCTCACACACTCACACACACACACACACACACACACACCTGTAGCGCCCGGCTGAGTTACTTCCGGATGAGCTGTTTTTCCTGCTGTGGTCAGCTGACGGCTAACAGAGCTCTGATTGGAGGATAGCAGAGTCAGTGAGCAGCGAGATGACAGCATGTGCACGTCAGCAGGTGCACGTCAGCATGTGCACCGGTGGTTTACCTGCAGCTGCTGGTTCTGACCATTATCCAACATCTGGAGGCTCCGGCTAAAACCTCCCCTGAGGGGCCACATTAAGAATCTCCATGAATCATTCGTTCTCTTCTCATTGGACAGACCAGCGTGGCAAACATGGAGAATGTGTGTGTGTGTGTGTGTGTGTGTGTGTGTACCTCTGTAACAGACGGGGGGTGTCATCTCTCAGTTGAGACACTCGAGTGTCCATCACAGGCTGAAAGACACAACAGTGCTGACACTCAATGCTGCAGTCACCAGTGTGCTTATCTCATATCACAGCTCCAAACCTTGAGAGGATCAGTCCTGTTGATGCCGTTGCCCAGGTAACAAGGGGGCTGTCTCTCTTCTGAAGGGGGGCCCGCCTTTTCCAGTGCATGCTGGGAGCTGTTCCATACAGAAAAACGGCTCTAAATGGTGACCCTTAATTGCACGATTCACATCAGGAAACAACCCAAACGTCTGTTGAGTCCTTACCGCTGTTTTAGAGCTGCTAGCACAAATCCTCGACTCCCTGTAGCGAAACGTGACGTCAACAACTCCCGGTCTGGCGCTGATGATGTCAGAATAACGAACATCTTTATTAACATCATTATATTCGAACGGACCCTCAGAGCAGAGATCTGGGAACGCAGCCGCTGACTGTGTGAGCCGGCAGAGTTTTCCCCACGAGTCCGGGTGGAGCTCGGGAAGACTCCCTCTGCTCCGCTGGTGCTCACCCGGTTCTGCTGAGTGCACCGCGGGCACAGGAGAGGGCTTCTGCCGATCCTGTCGCCTCTTTTCTCCTTTACTGAGGCGCTGCTGATCGACCGCAGGAGGTCGGAGGTCTTGGACCTTCCGGGCGGTTCCGGACTTCATGCCTGAGCGAATGCTGAGGATTAAAAATGATTTCCTGATGCCTTGGAGATGGATTCTAAGATAATCCTGCAGGCAACTATTTGAGTTTACTTCCGCATCATGTTTGATTTGTGATTTGACCGATTAGCCAGCTGATGACTTTTAAAATTCCCGCTTTAGTGTCAGACGAGCGCGCGGACAAACCGGACGGCTAACATAAGAGGAAAGTCCTAAGTTACTAAGGGAGGTTTGTAATTCACACGGAATTAGTGTGTAAAAGTAGATATGTGTTCAAATGTGCCCAGCGCGATTACAGCTGTTGCTAACAGCAAAACCAAAACAAAAGTAGAATAACAGAAAAACACTTCCTGTTTCCGCTTCAGAGATCACATACTAAAACGCAGACATCTCACTCTGTCTAGTAAACAGAGACCAAAAGCGTTATCGTTATTCACGCTACTCACTATTATTGTTAGGTCTACAAATGCTACTACGAATAAGTATAAAATACACAAATTCTACTTAAAACACAACTGTCTTTTGTGATTCCGATTTTGAGACTTTAGAACATATGTCCTTTCCTTGCACTTATACCAGAATGTTTTGGAAAGGATTTCAAGACTGGATTTTTTTTTTTATTTTAAAAAAGGGATATCCAACCGCCCAAGCTTTACTACAAAGACATAATTTTTAATATCAAATATGGAGTCATAATACGAAACTAAATAAAGGAAGTGTTATAATACTTAGATTAGTATTGCCAAACATCTTTTTAGTTATTTTATTCAATGTTTGATATACATGCTATTATGATGCATGAATCTTTAAATGCATTGCCAAATCTGGTTAATAGAGCCGGAACGAAAAAACGCAAAACTGCTGTTTGCCGAGCGGATGTAGATGCGATTCTGCACATGCGCAGTACAAATCACGTTTCCACGCGGATCAAGGAGCGATATGAACAACCGCCACTAAAATCCGAAGAAGACGACGACAACGAAGAAGAAAAACGGACGACATGAACCAGGAACCTTTCTTCCCTCCATTTCTTTCCGGAACGCTTCATTGGTACGCACGGATCTTTCGCCTTTGTTGAAATCGTGGTCTAGATTGATTTCTTCCCTTCTATATACCGCATTAATATACCAATTACCATTTTTTCAATTGGCACAGTATCCATAGTATTTTTTAAATAATGTAGTTATTTTAGTAACCTCCTTTAAACTAAGCTGACCGATTTTGAATTTCCGGATCAGTTTTTATTACTTGCACGTGTCCTTCGAGAGGATTTTCAGACCAGGTATCGTTCAGAGAGCAAATTATCGCTAATTATTATAATTATTAATATATTATTAATTATCGTTGTTTTTATTGTTGTAGCAAATTAGCAGCTGGAACGAAAAAACGCAAAACTGCTGTTTGCCGAGCGGATGTAGATGCGATTTTGCACATGCGCAGTACAAATCACGTTTCCACGCGGATCAAGGAGCCAAATCCGAAGAAGATGACGACAACGAAGAAGAAAAAAGGACGACATGAACCAGGAACCTTTCTTCCCTCCGTTTCTTTCCGGAACGCTTCATTGGTACGCACGGATCTTTCACCTTTGTTGAAATCGTGGTCTACAGTTTGATTTCTTCACTCCTATATACCGCATTAATGTACCAATTGGCACAGTATCCATAGTATTTTTAATGTAGTTGTTTTAGTAACCTCCTTTAAACTAAGCTGACCGATTTTGAATTTCCGGATCAGTTTTTATTACTCGCACGTGTCCTTCGAGAGGATTTTCCGATTTTCAGACCAGGTATCGTTCAGAGAGCAATTTATCGCTAATTATTATAATTATTAACTATCGTTTTTATTGTTGTAGCAAATTAGCTGCTTAAACTACCCATGCTCGCTAAACTACCAGGAAGATAAAGAGGAGAAGCTAACGTTAGCTACCAAGTACAGTTAGCTCTGTGCTCACTCAAATGGCAAAGTCAAGCGAGTCAGTTCGGTCTTTCGTTGATTCTTCTTACTGTTCATTAACCTTCTTTTGTGTAATTTTAAAGGTAGATATGGCAAAACAGATTAATTTTGAAAGTGTTTTGTTTGTTCCTCACAGTGCCAATGGCGGTCCAAGTGTCCGAGTCCGACCAAATCAAACAGGTAAAGTATTTATTCCTCTCAGTTAGATCAGTATGTTGATCATTTACAGGTTCAAAAAGGTCACAAAAGTGCACCTTTTTAAGACAGTTAAAACGATATGAACGCTTGCATCGCGTTCTTTCAGCAACATTTATCTGCTCAAGATCTGAGAAACCAGTCGAGTCCAGTCAGATCAGGTTTTTTTGGGCTGGTTTGCCTTCAGTGTTCAAACATAGGAGCAGAACTCATAATCAGTAGACGTTGAACCTGTTTCCGGTTATATAACAGACCAAACTGGCAGGATGCTGACCAGTCATGGTCGGCAAACGCGACTTCTTTAGTTTCTCCGCCCCGGTGTGATGGAAGTCTAACTGTAAAAGGCTGAATGTATGTAGACATGTCTTCTTGTTTAGGAAAATTATTGGCCTTGATTGTTTCTCTGCTTGCATTGCAGTTTAAGGAGTTTCTGGGAACGTACAACAAGGTGACGGAGAACTGCTTCATGGACTGCGTGAAAGACTTCACCACCAGAGATGTGAAAGCTGAGGAGGTAAACAGGAAGTGGTTTTAATCGGCTTCAGATCGCTCTGGTTGGCTGACAGGAGGGATGATGATGCTGAGAATGGTTTCGCTATGTGAACTGAGAACATGTGATGTCACATTTTCTCTTGGCTGTCTGACCAATCGCCTGTCGGCTTAGTTGCCTTAAAAGCCAGGACCCAAGATGCTCAGCTAGCAGCTGTTTCTGTCGTGTGGATACAGGTTCTGAGCTCTCCAGGAGGTTCTTTTACTTCCTAGTTTGGTCCTGTGAGTCATGTTCATCTATTGAATTTACCACAGATGTTGCCCAGTCAAGCTGTGGGAAGATTAGAGATGATCAATGTCTGGACTGCACTGTAGCTGCTCCTCAATGCTAACTCGTAGTTGCTAACACTCATTGTTCTATCAGTCCAGCTGCTCGGAGATGTGTCTGCAGAAGTACCTGAAGATGACCCAGCGGATCTCCATGCGCTTCCAGGAGTACCACATCCAGCAGAACGAGGCTCTGGCGGCGAAGTCCGGACTGCTGGGCCCGCCTCGCTGAAGGGCGCCGACCCAGAACCAGATTCTTTTGTGTATAAAGTGTTTGACATGTATGACATTGCTGCTCACAAATGTATGTGAAGATATTTGCTGATTAAATGTGTAAATGTTGCATTCTTGTACTTTGATCTTTGAGTGCTGTTGAATGTTCTCTGAAGGAGTGAACAGACATATTTAAAAGCTTTTATTTTGAAACGGCTGTTGTCCAACATGGCTTCTGTCAGCAGGAAGTGTTTTAATTTACAGTTGTCGCTCTCAAACTGCTGCTAGCAAAACCAGCACATCCACAAAAGTTGCAGTTGATCAACAGTACAAAGTCTTCTGTTTAAAAATATTATAAATCATTCTTTACAGTGAAAAAGTCAAATACAGGGTGCATTATGTACAAAAACAGCCATCTGTTACACACCACAGAAGAAGAGGCAGGATATCCTCCAGGAGCCAGGAATGGACTGAAGTATGGACGATAGAATCCAGCAGAAATAGTAAAAAGGTATAGTCTAGAGTATCTCAGGTTGTCCACAAACTCACTTTTAATTCAACTGTTAGGAAAAAGAAAGTTAATGACTTCCTGCGATAAAGTCATCGAATCGACTAACAACAAAAGTGAAACTTTAGTGTCCACACGGAGCAAAAATCAAGTTACTTCAAGTCAGTTCTTTGACCTGAAGTTGAATTTGCTCAGCTGGTGCAGAGAAAACACTCCATTCTTTTATCAAGCGAGTGAATAAATTAATTCATTTCTTAAGTTGATGCCACTTGATGGAAGTTCTGCTTTTGATGCCTGAAATACAAGACTGATTTGATTAAAAATAAAGTCAAACTCCTGTTAAAAAGCAGAAACCGAAGCTGTGCAAGAAATGTCCTGTTGGATGGAACAGGTGACCACCGACTCAAACACGTTAAATAACTTTGAAATCATGACACAAAGGAGGAAGAATGGAAGGGGTAGGAAGTGCTCTGTGGTGACGGAACAGACCGATGACGCTCGCTCCTCAAACAGGAGGTCAGTCCACACGTGAGGGGCCTCCTGGCAGCCGCTCCGAGGTCAAAGGTCAGAGCGACTGGGCGGAGTCTGGCTGCAGGATGGGGTGACGCCACGGTGGACGTGTCATCACCTGCATTCGACAGCAACAGTGTTCTGTGCGGGCGAGGCCGAGGATGGACTCATGCCGGTGTCCGAAGACCCCGATGACGTGGAAACCGTTGTGTTGGACACTGAAAGGCAACAGATTAGCAGTCAGATCCTCCGGCTCGCTGCAGACACCCGAGTCCACGGCGTCGGGATCTCCTCACCTTCTCGCTCTTTCTTCTTCAGCCTCTTTCTGCGCCTGTCAATGGACGCCACCTCCGACTTCAGGGTCAGGTAGTACTTCCTGACCTCCTGTAGCTTTTCCTGCAGGAAGGAGATCCTCTCCGCGCTGGACATCCTGTCGAGCTCACCTAAGGGGCGGAGTTAAGACAGGTACGATTAATACAGATGATTCTGAACAAAATTTAAAAAAATAGCTGCGTGTATCCGTGCGTACCCAGCTGGAAGCTCCACTTGTATGCCCTGTTAGGAGATGACAGAGCACATCGAGACTTCTGAGCCTTCTGACAAAGTGTCGACGGGTCGTCGCTGTCGCTGCTCTGAGCTGAGGGGGAAATCAGGTTCAGCTGGTCAATCACTCAGATCCTTTCAGGTTGCACCAAAGTATAAAGCACAAATATCCCAACAATGTCCACGTCACCGTGATCGGAAACCTTTTCATGAATGTGATGCTAACAGGCACCTAGCTCAGTGTTGTTGTTAGCTTAGCTCAGTGCTTCTCAATTATTTTCTGTTACGCCCCCCCTAGGAAGAAGAAAACATTTTGCGCCCCCCGCCGTGACTATAATTAGTATCATTTGTCTATGAAATTGTTATAAGTACACCTCTGCATAACATTGTATCCTTATTAATATTAAAGAAAACAAAAAAAGAAAGAAATATAGACCAAAGCGGGATGATTGTTGCCAATATTCGGCACGTTTTTGCCGAAAAAACTCAAGCGGCTGATCAGCGTGACTGGGGTGTAATGTCTTTAAGTGAGGGTTAGGGTTAGTGTTAGGGTTAACCAGGGTTAGGGTTAACCAGGGTTAGGGTTATCAGCGTGACTGGGGTGTAATGTCTGTGACGCCTTCATTTATTTGGCTTCATGCTGTCCTGCCAACATTTTTAGACACAGTAAACACACCGGTCTTTCCTCGTCTCCCACCATAGTCGCAGTGAAGCCAAGCGCTATAAAGGCTTCGTCATATTTCCTCGTCTTAGCTTTCAGGAGACTTTCGTATGTCTCATTATCTCCGTCTCTCTCCGCTTTTCTTTTCATCACTGTTAAGTATTTTTTCATGCTGTCTCTTGGTGGTTTGTTCACTGCTCTTCCTATCTCTTGCTCTGTGGTGTGTGCGCGCGGGATGTGCAATTACACTTTATTCTAGTACGGCAAAAAAATAAATAAAAACATGTTCTCCGGGGTCAAACGCGCCCCCCCTGGCATCGGGGCGCGCCCCACTATTTGAGAAGCGCTGGCTTAGCTTAGCAGAGGTGCGTCCTCACACACAGAAGCTGTTGATCATCCCTGATGAGCACTAAGCTCCACCCACCTGCTCCATTCTTGTCCTTGGCAGGCGTGGTTACTCGTTTCTGGGTGCGTTTTGGTTTCTTTGTGCTTGGACTTGAGTTACAGTCAGGTGACCTCTTCTGACCTGCACACAAGACGCATTATTGTTCGATGGATCCGGCGGGAGAACGAACACGACGACACACGACACGATTGACCGGCAAGTTTGACGTCTCACCTCTGCTGTCGTGTACAGATGAGGACAAGGGGGTCCCGGAGTCTCTCTCCCGCTCCTCCGTGACTGAAGACCCCTCCTCGGGTGCTTTCCCCTGTGGGTGGAGCTCCTTCAGACAGGGGGAGGAGCAAGGAGCAGTGGCTGCTGGGAAGGACCTGACCTGATGCTGGGGGAGGAGGGTTGGCAGTGGGAGTGGTGCTTGTTCCTCCATCATGAGGAGCAGATGCTCTGGGGTGGAGGGAGGTTTCTCCTTGTCCTCCGGATCATCCAGGTCCACTTCATAGCACACTAAAGCCTCCGGACCGATCTGCGGTTCTAACTCAATAGCAGGAGGCTCTGCGTTGGGGAGATCATTCACCTGTGGCTCCTTCACCAACAACCCTGGAGCAATGTCCTGCCCCTGCGGTTCCTCAGGTAGGTGGGGCGACTCTTCGGCCTTCATTAGCTCCTCACTGCTCGGCTCCAAGTCCCTGAGAAGCAGCGAGGAAACAGGTTTAGGTGACGTTCCAATCACCGCCTTGGCTGGAGTAAGAGGCGTTTTGCTGGGGGGGGCTCCCTTCCTGCCTCCGCTCCGGGCAGAGCCTCTTCTCAACCGACGGCGGGCTCTCGCTTGTCTTGAGATTGAGGGTGGAGCTGCTGTCCTCCGACCCCTCCTCGGGGGCCTCCTCCTCAGTGGCAGAGTCCGTGTCCGAGTCGGCAGTGGCTTCATCGGGGGGGAGATGTTGTGAGGGCAGACAGTGAAGCACCACCAAAGGCTCATCTGCTCTCTTCAAACTGCTGTGAGGAGGAGAATCTGTGTACTCAGAGCTGGTGGTGGAGGAGGAGGAGGTGGTACAGGCAGTGATACGGGGAGGGGACTCTCGCCCTCCTTTGCGAGCCTTGACCCTGTGGAGGGAAAGAGAAGACCTCTCATGCTCCTCTAAGAGAGGGGGGAGAGGGGGCGAGCCCACTGACGAAGATGTGGGGACCACTTCCTGTCCAGCAGGCACCACCGGCCCCTCATCTTGATGAATTAGTGACACAGAAGCTTCTCTTGGAGGTTCCTCCACTGGTTCCTCCTCCTCTGGCTGGTGCAGGAACGCGTCGGCCGTCTCCTGGGAACCATCAGGACTCAGCTGCGGAGCAGTTAGGTGACCTGCCGTCAGGTCAGCCGCCATCTTGTGCGTGACCTCATTCGTTTCCTCCTCCTCGTTGGCCACATCCTCTTTCTGCAGGAGGGGGGTTTCATTCCTTACTCCCCATGGTGACAGCTTCTTGTTGGGGGGTTCCTCCGTTTCACTGTCCTCCGAAGAGTTCCCAGAATCCTCTGCAGAACACACGCAGCAGTTAGAAACTCGGAAGGGGGACAAGAAACAGGAAACAGGAAGCAGGAAGCGAGCTCACCGTTGGAGACTCGATCCGAGTCGTAGACCCCTGAAGTTCTTCTGGTTCTCCTGCGGGGCGTATCTGAGAGACAAACAGCACATCTGGTTAGCCCACTGAGCCCGGTGTGCCCACCGAGGGCCGAGCGTGGACCGCGTTCCTCACTTTCTCCGTTAGGCAGACTGGGCGGCATCTCCAGCCTCCGGCCGTTGGCTCGTCCCTCGCTGTTTGGTAATTTGGAGACACCGCGCCCGGTGGGACGACCCCGTTTCGCTCCCGTTGGCCTCCCCGCCATTTGCGGCTTCAGCTCGTCCCGCTCCCTTTCCAACTCGTCTTTGTTCTGTAAACGAGGGGGGGGGGGGGTGTTATACACGTCAACAGCCAGCGAGTCATGTGACACCTCGTTCTCACCTTTATTTTCTTTCTCAGTCGCTTCTTGGTTCCCTTCTCAACGGGCCAGATAATGCGGTCAGCCTTTACCCACTCATCATACCTGTACGGGACACACCTGTATTAACGTGGGACAGACTCCGCCTCCTTCCGCCCCATGATCACATGACAGCCAGTCTCACCTGACATTCCAGCCGTAGTAATGCACCAGGTAGAACTGCTCGCCGTTGTCAACGTCTGTCTTCTTGATGTGAGCTTCGTAGATCTTCTGAGTCTTCCCTCGGCCGTACTTCACCCTCACCTTGGTTCCCGTTACGGAGTCTTCGTCATCATCGTCATCATCATTCTCACTCCTGACACACACACACACACACACACGTGTGAGTTTACATCACCATCAATGACATTTTAAAATCACAAGAAAGAAAACAGACTAATTTCTGGTCGTGTGACTCACCTGTCTGCTCTCCTCCTTTCCATCTCTTCCTCTTCATCTTCGTCTTCATCCTCCTCCTCAGAGCCTCTCTCCGAGTCTTCCCCTTTCCTGCTGATGCGTTTCCTCATCTCCCTCTGCTCCTCAGCATCTCCTCCTGCCACTCCTCTCTTCTCTGGTCTGCTGGGCGACTCTCTCTCCACCTTTAACTGGCTTCTCCTTCTTCCCTGCAGACAGACGGGTCAATCAGAACCACTCGGCAGCAACGGACCATTAAAGTCGAGCCTGCGTGTGTCTCACCCTCGGCGACATCTGTCTCTCCTTCGCCTCCTTCTCAATCTTAATGTCTGGTCCCTCCTCCACCTTCTCATCCATGGACTCCACTTTTTCAGGTCGAATGGAGGCTTCTCTCATCTCTGCGCCCAAATGTCTCTGATTTGATGAACTTGTGACTGTTCTGGGGTTGTTGTGGTGGATGGTTCTGAAGGTGATGGAGGCAGAGCGGCAGTACTCCTCAAAGCCATACAAATACCTGATAAATGGCAAATGGGCCCAAGTTATAAAAGACATCTTTGACCAAGATAAATGCTCTCACACACATCCATATGCACACCAACACGAGCACGGCAGCCTTCATCACAAATCATCACAATGATGGAAAACAAGTCCACTCAAAATGCTTCAAAACTGATCTGATGTCACTTCCTGTCCCTGGTTGGGCGGGGCTAAAGCAGAGGATTGTGGGTCGGCTGTGCTTACTTCTTATATGCTGTCTTAACATTGTAGGAGGCCGCAGAGTTCAGGACAGGGATTCCAAGATCCACATAAACCTGCTTCCACATGGTCCCAGACTCGATCTGTAACATGAGACAGTGACATCATCAGCGCCGCCCAGGCCCCGCCCTCCTCCACTGGTCACTCACAGACCAGTCGCGACAGAGTTCTCAGGACAGACGGACAGGTCACACTTACCTTTCGACAGCCTCCGTAGTGACAGACCAGCCTGAAGAGCTTGAAGAGATTTAAGTCTTTGTAGCCCAGAACAGGAGGCTTGTTGATGGGGGTCCCTGGCGGACGGACGGGGACGCACAGTTACAAACACACCCTCATGTAGCTTAAGTTCAGTGAATCGTGTTATTGATCATGTAAAGACTCTTCATGGTTTGGACTCATTCGTTTCCCCTGACATGAAGCTGACCTCTGTCCTCCATGAACTTGTAGAGCTGCTGCAGGAACTGGTCCCTCTCCTCTGGGTCCTGCTCCTCCTCCATCTGATCACACAAACACACCTCAGTATTTGGCTCCCTCATCTCTCACACTTGGCCTTTTCTCCTCCCCCCCTCACCTCATCCTTCATCTGTTTATTTATCTTTTTCTTCTCATCTTCCTCCTCCTCCTCCTCCTCTTCTTCCTCCTCGCTCTCCTTCTCTTCATCATCATCGTCATCACTGGAGGAAGAGTCCAGGATCTGACTCAGGTCCATCTTCCACACATCTGGGACTTCTCTGGTCTTCAGGAACAGGTGAGCAGCTTCAAACCCTAAAGGACACGTGTGAGAGTTTAGGGGGGAAACAAACTCCTGCGTATGCACAGGTGCACCCTGGGAGCTGGAGTTTTTACCTTTCCTATCGGAGAATTCTGATTTGGCAATGCCGAGTGAGCCCACAACATTGACGTGTCTCCTAGCAACCGTGTGACTGTAGAAATATGGGCACGGATGAGAAACTGCATTCATCCTTTGTACTCGTCGAATGATCAGAGAAAAGCTACTCACAATTTGGAGTCGCTGAAGGCTCGGACAAGGCACTGATCCTTTTTCACCAGCAGCTCATCGTTACAGCTGGGAGACACCACCTGAAAACACACACACACACACACACACACAAACAAACAAACACACACACGGGCGTAAGTACACGTGCACTTTCCTTGGCTTTGCGCCAACCAAGCCTTAAAGGTGAGACAACAATTCTTGAGAGCCCTAACGACAGCGGTCCAGTTACACCATTGAAAACGTTAGCATAACGTTGTTAGCTTGCGGCGCCAACGCTGCATGCAGAGTGCACGTGATACAATCGTGCACAGCTTCAATATGTAGCGAAAGTGGAATTATTGAACAAGACTGGTCAGAGCAACGGTCACCTATTTAAATGTTCACAAGGTTCTCTCATGGTTGGTGGTGTCGTCATGTTATAAATATACCCAGAGTCTGTGCAGCGGCCAACACGGCACTTCGTGGGATTCACCGGCACCACGGCTACAGAACCACCAACTCTGGAGACTGGACTGCTCACGGGAAATGTACGGTAAATTAGGCTGACAACTGTTGAATTTTAACGCATCATTTTTCTCTCTCTTTTATAAAAGTCCACAATCATTTACAAAATGTAAAGAGAACATTAAATGGGACAAATCATTAGTAACTTATGATCTACTGTGCAGCACTTTAACACTAAGTTTTAAATGTCACAGTAAATGATATTGGTGACGAAATACAAATATCCTTCATCAGTGTCACTTATCAATAATCACTGTCAGAGTGGGGGGGCAGGGGGATATTTAACCCCACGAACATTTAACCCCCCAACCAACTTTGCTCTGAATGAACTCCACAAATCAAAGAAGAGCTAAAATAACCACAGAACAGATGGAAGATATAATTCCAAGAATGATTAGAGTGAGTCAATCCGTCCTTTCATCAGCCCCTCCAGGAATACAGCCACAACTATTTCCACGACTTTAATCAAGCCAGTGGGTCTCTGCTGCCACATTTACTTCCACGCATCCACCAGCTAATATGACACAGGAGTCGGGAGGAGCTGGACTCATCCGTTCCAAATGGAAACATTTTGGTTATCAAAAAATAGTAAATCACAACTCTTACTCCTACAAACTCAACAATCCTGGGACACGTAACGTGGAAACTTGGTGACAACGTACCAGAGCCAAGTACCAGCAGACTGGATCCTCCTCGGCCTCGATGCTGCAGACCTTCCCCAACAGCTCATCGTTCAGCCTCCTCCTGTCATCATCCTCATCATCGCTGGACGAAGACTCGTTCTCCTCATCAGCCCTGAACCGGGCAGGCAGGGAGGGAGGGAGACAGAGAGTGGGGAAACAGGAAGTCACAGTTAGGGTCCCGTCTTGTTCCCGTTGGCCTGCTGGTCTGTATGACAACACTCACACAGCCTGTGAGGAGCGCCGGCCTCCACGGTTGGTCTTTTTGCCAATGACTGGGGTCCCAAAGTGTTCCGGGTTGGTGAGCGGCAGCTGATCCAGAGTCTGTGGAAGATAAATAAGTCCCTGAACACCGACTGGCCTGGTGACACTGGTGGAAGGATACAGGCCGGACAAAGACTCACCTCGCTCTCTGCAAAGTGTCGCTCTCCCTTCAGGCACAAGGATGTTCGACGCAGCGTCTTCTCATCTCCGTCATCAAACACTGAAATATGGATAAAATCACTTCCTGTTCTCTGGAACCCATCCACCATTACAGCAATGGGGTGAGTCTAGATTACATGAAATGTTCTCGAAGAAGTTGGAGTAACGCGCCCAGACAGCTCAGGTGTGAGTTGATTAATGAGAGCACATGGATGGCAAGTTAGCCTCTATGATCGGCCCAGGCGCTACATTTCGCTGACCTGGAAGCAGAATCACGCCACCAGGTTGTTTACGGTCTGCATTGTGGTTGCTAACCTAGCGGAATCATGGCAAAGTATTTTGGGAGCATTGCAGAGACCGTCGCGATGCTGATCAAGACCACACAAACAAGAAGCCAAGAAGTGACGTGCAAACTCGTAAATCAATGCTGTTGAGTTAGCTGTGGATGCTACCTCGCTGGCTAACTTCTCTATGGATTGTCATGGTGTGGCGTAAAGAGTCAACCGGGGTGGCCCAAGAACAACAAAGTCAAACGCCACCTAGTGGGGTGGACAGGGCTTAAACCCACCCAAGACACGACTTTGTGGAAAGAAAGTCCAGTTGCATAAATTATTCACGCCATCCGAGGGAGGAGTGTAGTTAGTCTGTGTCATCTATAGTTGTACTAACAGAGCGAGATAAAAACCAAAATCTATTTTGCAGCCCGATGGGAGCAATTTATACACCAGCCAAAGCCGACAGGAGGTAGTTTAAACTCATTTCTCCAGTTTTCTCACCTGCCCTCACCTCGCCTATTCAATACTATTGAATACTCGTTTTCCATCTTTTCCAATTGCTCCACTTCCTGCCCCCCATCTGAATCATGTGACTGCAAACCTCACATGGTCATGGGACTCAGTTTCCGTATGACCCTGCTGGGACGGGTCAGCAGCACCGACTCACCAACAGTGTAGAGGCTGGCGTCGGTCAGTTTACTGATGACGGCTTCGCTCGACAGGCCCTCGTTGGTCTTCACCTCAACTGTAGTTCCCACCTGCAGACAAGCCTAGCTCTCAAACGGTTCTGTCTCCATGGTAACGTGCAACGCAAGGGAATGGCACACTTACCCTGAGCAGCCCCTTCACCTGGTCGTCGTGTACCACCTGAGATGTATTTTCACCCTTGAGAGTCACCTGATAACAGACACACACACAGAGTGCAGGTTAATGTACATGACCACAAGAGTCCGGGGTTCATTTCAAGGACACTGGGACAAAGTGATGCACGACCAGGAACTGGACCAACATCAGTCTAATGGCTGGAGTGCTCGGGCGCTGCCACAGACACCACGCTGATCGACATTAACAGGATAAAAAACAGACCTTCTGAGTTGATTGTGTGATGACATCATGCCGTGGCGATTGACAGGGGAAGCCCTAATTAATGGGATAATGCAGCTTTTGGGGGTGCAGTCACAGTAGGAAGATTTCTTCCGTGCCATGCTGGAGCACTTTGCCTCCAACTCACACTAGCAAATCACCATTACGTGGATAGATTGTTGTTCAGGTGCAGCAGTGTGAAGACATGGGTCTCGCTTTAAGCTGGGCTGGGTTGTTTCATGTGTTGCACAGGCAACGTGCTCCAAATGTTCCATTTACTAATGTGAGTGCATTCTAAAGCCTTAAATTTACCATCTGGATATTTAACACAGTGTTGAAACAGCTGGACGTTCAGATCACAGTCAGGAGACGACATGAAGAGTTGAACTGGAGTCAGGTCTTCGATAATCGTTCTTGATTCTGATAAATCTCTCACCTTCACCTTCACCAGACGCTTCACAGTCTTGATCTTTGCCTCACAGAAAGCTCCTCGATACTTTGCACTGACGTCTGTTCCAACTGTCAGGTAGGCAGGCTCATCAGCTGCCTGCAAACACAAACATACGCGTCAGAACACACACTCCCAGCATGCACTGCGTCCCTTTTCGTGCACCATGGGTTAGCGTGTCCCCGCCAGTTAAAAAACTGAAGAGAGAAGAACTTGTAGCCATGCTGACGCCAGACACACTTGGCTTTGTCTGAGCAGATCACATAATCCCGTCACATTTCAGGACACCCGGGTATCCAGGGAGCCAACGTGTGCCAGATTAAACTGTAAAACGGTTCTGAAAGCGAGAGGATGTGCGAGACCACGTCAGGATTTGGTGGTAAATGATTGTTGTTCAACACCGGTGAAGGTGGGACACGACGTTACTCTGGTCCATCGCGCAGTTGCCTGTTATTATTCTGTTGTGTTTAATATTTTACTGGATTGGGCTGGAGGTTTGTTGTTTTTCCCCTCAGAATTAACCAGATTCTGTTTGTATTTGTGTGATATGATGTGATCATGATAGACTGGGCAGTTTTATTGAAATAAAACTCAGTAGAACTGAACTTCTGGCGCGTGTTGTCGCTACACGATGTCATACTGTGATACTGAACTTTAGAGCGTGGTTATGTTGCGTCTTTAGACACTCAGATTGTCAGTATAGGACATGAAAGGTGTCACATGAATCAACTGCAACATTCTCAAGTGTTTCTCTAATGTTCCTAAACCCCATCCACCTTTATTAATCAAAAGCACGGTGGGGACTTCTGAGATTTCTCTTCAGTTTGGTGTAGGTGACTAAATAAAGTGGCCCCTAGTAGTTTTGTGTGTTGTTTTTTTTTTACTTGCCCACTTTGATCAGGATTAAAAGTGAATGCGATGGTTCTGGGGAGGCAGATTCAGTTGAACGTGCTCATACTGCAACTGTCAACTGACAGTCACAATTAAACAGGGTTCACTTAATAAACTGGACTAATCCGTGTTCTACTGGGGGAAAAACAACCTTAAATAGATATCTAAACAGATGCAGTGTCCAGCTGGACGGCTCACACACTCACCTTCATGTCTCTGCTTGTTTTTGGGGGGCCAGCTCGAAGGACTTTAGATCTCTGAAAAACACAAATGGAGGGTAAATTAAAGGCGACAGGCCGGGCGAACTCAAACTTTCCAAGGGCGAGAAAATAAGGTAAAGGAAGCTAAGCAGCTAGCTGCTGGCTGGTGTCAGCTCAGGCATTCTTTTCTGGCTCGGTGCAGCCCCCTCCCTCCTCCCTACCCGGATCAAATATGTGGCCTAAAGAGCTCAAAACAATTTGGCTGACAGCGTTTAATTCATCCGTGTTGGAGCGGCAGCTCTCTGCAGGCGGTAGCTCGAGTACGAACTCAAAGGGCGGAGAAATGGAGCAGTGAGCCCGGAGAGGAGCCTTCGTTCCCGCTCCGCTCCCAGGTCCACTGAGTCACGTCGCCATCACGGCTCGCCATGTCAGCTCTGCTAGCTCAGCTAACTTCTCTCCCGGCAATCGTCCGCTAACGAGCCGCAGTCGAGGTGGAGGCGTCGGCGAACACGACCGTGTAAAGGCGCGGACTAAAGCCAGAGTGTGGTTATTTGTCGCCAGAGGGCCGGAGAATCGAGCGGAGTTCGTGTTGGAGCTCAATTTAGCTACTTGGCTAACTGGCGACTCAACAAGCTAGTTTGAAATCATATGGCGATTTAAACCGAGTTACCAGCGGAGCAGCGTCGACACGAGCCGCGCTTCGGGCTTCAACTTTAAAGTTTTTTAACCCGACGGAGGCAACGTGACAGCCGGTGGAGGGAATCCCGCGCTGAATTTATGGATTTAATACACGACTCTGTTTCCACAAAGACGCACAAGCTTCACATTTCTTCAGTGCAAAAACAAGCCGAGTCTCGCTGCCATTCAATTCACCGCCAGCTCGTTTTCACGGCTGCTCTCGGGGGGGGCTCACGGTCCCCGACTAACATCCAGCGGACCCTTCGGTCCCGGCCCGCTGCTCAGCTCGACTCCGGTTCGACACCTAATGTGGGCATTTTTACTTACATTCACGGCCGCGGCTGCTTCCTCTTGCTCAGGTCAGTGGCGATACATGAACAACAAGCTGTTGAGTACCGAGCTGTGTTTCCGGACACGCGATTGGCTGCGCTCACGCTGGTTCTCGCGATGCCGCAATTCTATTGGCCAACGAGATTCTCCATTGCGATTGGCTGGGAGAAATCTGCTTCCGCTATTCGTCGATACGAACGCAGCGCCACGAGGGAAATGACGGCGACTGTTTGACGCTCGTCCAATCAGAGTCGAGCTGCGAGGAAGAATGTCGTAATTGGCCGCGCGCGGTTGGTTCGCGACGCTGGCGGGCGCCGGTATTTGGCCGAGTGAGATTCTTCTGCGCTGGCTCCCCGAGAGCCGAACCGATCACAAATCCTCCAACGATCAGGCGGTGAATGAAGCGCGCGAGCTCGGCGCCCGTGACGTCATGGCCACGTCTCAAACCGTTGACGTTTCAGCCGGTTCCAACGGCCCCGTGACGTCAAACGGCGGCTTATGTTGCTCAGGAGGAATCTGCCGGTTCTTTGTTCCGTTACCGAGCAGCTCGTGCACTCTGCTGGCACGTGAGGGAGCAGTGGCGTGCACAGCAGTCGTGCATGTGCAGAGGGGGAAGTTTACCAACCCACAGATAAACCTGAAAATAACCTTTGACCTGTGACCACCTGATTCTAGCTCCAAATCAACACACCTCAAACACACTAGTTCAACTTTTTATTCTCAAAGTGGAAACAAAGCAAATTGATTATTGATCAAATATTAAAAAAAAACCACAGATTCATGTTCACATGTTGTCTTCGTCAGAGTCGTCCTCCTCCTCCAGAGAGTCCTGCAACAGAAACGAGAGCTCAGCGCCCGTGTCCAACTGTCCGTGTCCAAGCACGCGTCTGTGACCTGTGTGTCTCTATATCGCTGTAACTGTGTCCAAGCACGCGTCTGTGACCTGTCTGTCTCTATATCGCTGTAACTGTGTCCAAGCACGCGTCTGTGACCTGTCTGTCTCTATATCGCTGTAACTGTGTCCAAGCACGCGTCTGTGACCTGTCTGTCTCTATATCGCTGTAACTGTGTCCAAGCACGCGTCTGTGACCTGTCTGTCTCTATATCGCTGCAACTGTCCGTGTCCAAGCACGCGTCGATGACCTGTCTGTCTCTATATCGCTGTAACTGTGTCCAACCACACGTCTGTGACCTGTCTGTCTCTATATCGCTGTAACTGTGTCCAACCACACGTCTATGACCTGTCTGTCTCTATATCGCTGTAACTGTGTCCAACCACACGTCTATGACCTGTCTGTCTCTATATCGCTGTAACTGTCCGTGTCCAACCACACGTCTGTGACCTGTCTGTCTCCATCCAACCCGTCTGTGTCCAGCTGTGTCTCACCTTGGCGTATTTCTCTGCTTCCTCCCTGACATCTTTGGGAACAAGCTCGTGCCGTCCGTTTGTAACTGACAGGAAGCAAAAAGGAGAGGTTTCAGCGTTACCGCGACGACACGGCGACGGCGTATCTAGGCAGGTGACCACGTAAACGGTGATAGAAGAGCAGCAAAACTGGTTGGTCTGGTACCTTCTCCCACCCAGCTGAGTTCCAGCTCAAACGCTTTGTCCTTCACCTCATCGTGGACGATATAGATTCTGCAACAGAGACGGAACAATCCCAGTTGTTGCTCCGTGATCACTCCTGATTGAGTCACTGATTTCTGCTTATCAGGACGATAACGGAGCTGCGTTGCTCTCACACACGCACACACACACAAACACACACACACACACACACACACACACACACACTCGTGCTGGAAGCTCCACCAGAAGAGCATTGAGGCCATCATCCATCTTTGATCCTCTCCTCTCGTTTCTGTCCACCCAGCGAAGGTTTTGAGGTCAGAAATACTGACGGATTTTGTGGTTTCGACAGCACAGGGTGAAAGTGAGAATCGACAAAGACCAAAACTTCGACCGTGAGGTCCTCTCCCTCCGACCCGAGGGGCACAAACAGCGGTCCACACTCACATTTTGGCGACCTCTTTGACCAGCTCCCTGCACGTCATGTCCTTCATCTGAACGCACACAGACGTACACGAGCATCAGAGAACGATCGTCCACACGGATCACGAACAGTTATTCTGATGCGACGCCTCACCTGCAGTTTCTCGATCTCCGTCTTGGCGGCTTGTTTTGCTTTTCCGATGGCGCAGCCCCAGTAACCCTGCACACACACACACACACACACACACACACAGGTCACACCCTGATGTTCTGCTCTACGCCCACTCGATGTAACGGGCATTATTGGATGCTCTCTGAACAGGTCTGTCCAACCTGCTGGTCCCGTCCAGGCAGATCTGATTTGTGAGATGATAACTTACGTAGGAGATTCCCGATGGATCCACCATGTACAGCTGGGGACCGTCATCTTTATCATGCGATCCTAAAATAAAACTGCCAGAAGACACAAATATCAAAACCGGGGAGGCCACGGGACAACAGCCAAACAACACACAACTACCAGCAAATGCAACTAAAGAAATAAAGAGTGCGTCTGAGTGTGCTCGTGCACGTGGGCTCGGGGACGGGTCAGACAGCCAAGAGAAGTGACATCACTAAGGTTCAGCCAAACGAGCGAAACCACTGTCAGTCATCATCCCACCCCGAGTCGCTCCTCATCTCTGTTTTCAAACGGTGTGGGTGGTCCCTGAACGCAGCACGCTCAGGTGCGACGACAGACTCTGAACTCACCTGCAGCCAAACGGTCTGACGGCGCTGTACAGCGTGTAGGCGTGCACGTACATGGCTACTCTTTCTGAGAGATGCTGAAAGAAGACACACAGCAAAGAGACACCTGAGATTCGCTTCATCTCCCGACTGAACGTTCAGTCACGCGTTTTGCTGTCAGCCATGAGCGAAGACCGTCGTCGGGAGCATCTACGTGCACGCGGAGAACGTCACGCTGTGTAGCACGCTCACCTTTAGAGGAATGTCATATCCATAGCTTGACCTGAAACTTGAAGCTTCTTCTCTAGCAACATCTGCGAGGGAGCGGGCGTCTGCCAACAGACCGGCAACGGCCTACAGACAGAACCAGAGCAGATTTAGATGTGGTGAAATGCACCATGCAGGGACACATTCAGAGCAGAGGTGTGTGTGTTGGTGTGTGGTTACCATGCCGACATGTCTGTCTATGTTGAAGATGCGTTTATTGGAGCCCTGTTCGTATAGTTTGGACAGGACGAGCTTCTCCACCCCGAACACAACGCCGTCCTTACAGCGAATGGCGATCGCCGTGCTGCACCGACACACACACACAGGAAGACGGACTGTTGCAGCAGTATTTCCAGGAAACATTTCTACATTTTGCTCGGTCCACTCGCTGTCAACAGGACAAACTCTTGTCTTAACCGGAACTTCTCTGGCGACAGAGAACCGGCAGATGGTGCTGGGGACGAGGCGACCACACGCCAAATCTCCACCACTATATCTGTTTTATAACATTATTTTGTTCGACGTCACTGGAGATAAATCATAAATGCATCTCTCCATGCGAATTTAAGGCGTGTGTCTGTTGGCTGAAGGGCAGACAGAGGTGGGCCCGGTTTGGATGAAAACTTTGTGCTGTTGACATGAAGTGGACCGGCAGAATGGGCCGGTGCTGATGGGTTCGGGGCTGCTGCTGACCTGCTGTTCTCCACAGCCTTCATGGCGTATTCCACCTGAAACACGCGTCCGTCCGGAGAGAAGGTGGAGGCTGACAGGTCATACTGTAACAAAGGTGAACAGGTTACTCCCTTAATGGGCCAAATCCCCGGAGACAAAACCTCCTATAAGGTATTTAATATAAATATTCCACACACCGGGTCTGTTAGCTGACAGGAGATTACAGCTCATATTAAATCTAATGTAACGTCATTGCGTTTGAGTAAAATGCATTTACTTTTACCAAAAACGTTGATAAATTTAATGTAAGCTTTCCACACTTTCAATTTCACTTAGATTTGGCTGAATGGCCCGTGTGACTCAGCAGGCTCACATGCTAGCTTGCTAACAGCGGATGAAACTACCGACTTATTATATAAAATGAGTTATTTATTATAAAGTTGAATCATGGGAGGCCTAAAAAGTTCCACGCCGAATATCTGAATGATGTGGACGTAAAATAAACTCACCCCGGTCCCGATGGAGCTCATTTTTACTCTGGACCCTGGTCGTGGTGTTCAATATGCGGAATCAGAGCTAACAGCCAACTAGCTAGGCTCGTTTCCTGTCGTCTTCAAAGTAAAAGCATCACAAAATCAAATTGTTAATTTTCGACAATGAACAATCTCTCAGTCTCTTCCTTTAAAATCCGTGTTTTTAATGCACCTCACTATTTTAGAATATTACCAGAGGTTGATTAATTTAAACTAAAGAGTATAGTCTCTAAATTAACGGCGCATGACTGATACTGTATATTCCAGGTGTGTATGACCGTGCTGATAACTGATTTGTTTATCTGAACTTATTAAGCTACTAGAAATATTGGACTTCTAAACATGTGCAGCTCTCAGTAGTTGGTTGGGGCTGCTCTGATGACCTTCAGCTCTTTGGCCTTGCTGGGTCTGGTATCTTTCATGAAGGGAAGCTGAGAGACACCAGACCCAGGATGTTGTGGGATGGGGACAGGTCCTGATGTAGAATGAAATCAGCAGGAGGAAGCATGAAGTGCTTCAACAGCTCCTGGTAGAGGACGTGCTGACCTTTGACCTGCTAAAAATGACAGTAAACCCAAACCATCAGTGACCAGAATCTTTGGACTGGAGCTTGAGCAGCTTGGACTCGGTATCTCCACTCTTCCTCCTGACTCTGGGACCTTGAATTCCTGTTTGTCCTCGGCTCAGGTGAGACTCCTCTGACGTTGTCTCTCATTAACAGAAGGACGATGCAGCTGGGAACAGCAACGTTTCCTGAGACTCTGAATTTTGGGTTTTCATCAGCTGACGTTTAAAGAAAACTTGAGTCTGTGTGAGGAAGCCAATGAGTTTCGTTTTTGAGTGGCACCGAGATAAATCCCATTTTTAACATTTTCATTTACATGCACCTGTGGGGTTACTTGCATCTCCTGTTTGAGATCCATAAAGCTGATTATCATTAGTTACATCAAATGTTTGGCAATTCTCTGACGAGGACCTTTTCGGATCAGAAATGTGAAAATGTCCTTTAAATTAGATGTACAGATCAATACAGGTGGTTTGTTTCAGGTTTTGTATTTTCCTCCTTTTTATTCCTCATCCTGCTATTATTTTAGTTCACCCAAAGTCAGACATTTTTATGTACGTACGTTGCTTCGAAGACATTATTCAACATGTATTATTCTCCATCTCGGTACATCGAAACATCTATTCAGAGCTGCACCTCAGTAATGTACAACCCAGTGTTGTAGGAAAAGTGTTCATAAAGTTTTAATGAATATCAGTATTACCATGGAAAGAGAGTTTTTCCTCCACTCTGAATTTAAATGAAACTTTGGTCACAAGAAAAACATTCAAATAGAAAAAGTAAAAGTTGCAGCGACTGCTGGATGAAAAGGCAAACAGCGTGCTGGCTGACCAACAACGGCTACATTTGGTGATGAAGATGATTAGAGCCCATCTGTTAATACCAACATTTACAAGCTTGTCAGTAAGTGACGTCACTACTAAACCCTCAGCTGGACAAAACATCCATGTACCGCCAAAATAAAAGAGGTGGAGCGAGTTAGGAAAACCTGTCAACAGACAGCAGCAGTTAGAGAGGCAGGCCCGCCCAGAGCGGACCACTTCGGAACAACCCGCTCGGAGCGGGATGGGGAGGTCCGCTCTGGGTGTTCTGCTCTCAGCAGGTCGGAGTGGACCACTAGTTATGTAAAAAAAAAGTTGAGATGTTTGTATTGTTTCGTAAAACATTAAAGTAATTTTCACTGTCACTTGGTATCTTCTCAATTGTTATCATGAGCTCAAATTCTTTTGAAATTTTTACAACTACACACATCAAAAAGGGAAATGAAAATTTCTGGTGGTCCTCCAGCTGGTATGGTGACCCCCCCCCCCCCCCAGTAGATTCGAAGAAGCAACAGACTAAAGAGAAAAATGCACAAGAAGCCTGCAGGAACCACCAGAGGCTACTGGGAACCAGCACCATCAGTGACAGTCAAGTGTTAAGCTTATGCTAATGCTAACGATAACATTCTCCCGCTGTTTGTCTGTCTATTTCACATGACCACTCAGGAAACACTGCTGGACAGCCAAAAGCAGTAGAGGAATGCTGAAGAGAAAGATGGGATGGTTGGTGGCAGAGAGAGGAAGACAGGGATGAGAAACTGATGAAGTTGATGGACTTAGTGCCTGCTTCAACGATGCGCCGTCTCTCTTTCTGTGTTCGTCCATTTGGGCTCCTCCTGGTGATGCTGTGTCCAGTCTGAGGTGGGCGGGGAAGTGGTGAAGGGGGTGTGTCCAGTCAGATGTGGCTGTGCTAACAGGTTATGTATTTCCTTTCAGGATGCCCAGACAGCTCTGCAACAGCTGAAGGTTCCCCTGCAGGTGAGTGAGCAGGACGTACAGGTGAACAGGACACACAGCAAAGCTGCTCCAGCTTCCTATTTCCTTCCTCTCAGGAGTAAGAGAAACTCTCTGCAGGACGCCATTACCTTTGCATGTTTGAGCTCCAGCTCAGCGAGTTCCACCAGGTTCTTCCTGAATGCCGCCACTCGTCTCGTCTTGAAGTCGATGAGCTCTGAGGACGGAAAACGGACCCGTCAGACCCGGCGGCTCAAACAGACAAAACATGGAAAGATCAGAGAAAAAACAGGAGTCTGTCTGCGTCACCTTGCTTAGCGGATTCAGAGATCTTCTCAAATTTGTGGCAGCAGAGCTGCTGGGTAGTCTCGGCCTGCAGGACGTCCCTGTTCTTGGCTCGGGCTTTGTCTAGAGCCTTGTTGGCATTCTCATAGTCCACCAGAGCCCGGCCCCTGCGGTACAGGAGGTCCTGCAGCAGCCACATGGCCACAAACCGTTTGACTGAACACACACCGATTGATTGTCCACGCTAACAACAACAGGAGATCGAGTGGCGCTCACCTTGGCGGCCTGAGACTCTCGCAGGTAATATTTGAGCAGGTCGGCCAGTTTCAGGTCTTCGTCTGCTGCCACGCGAGCTTCGATCTTCTGCGGAACACAAGCACACACAGTCAACACACGGGACAAGCGTACGAGGACCGCCGCGTGGCATCACTGCAGACGCACCCGTGTCTTTTCAAACAGCTCCGACACTTTTAGGAAGAACCTGGAACACAACAGGAAGTTGACGTCAGTCGGAGCCGAGACAGAAACACACAAACGTGTGGCTCAACGTACTTGCAGAGATCCGTGGAGTCCTGCGTTCCTAACGTGTAGAGAGACGAGGCGATTCTGTTGATGTCATCGGCAGAGTCTGCGCGCGCACGCACGCACACACACACGCACACACTCAGTGAGTCCTACATTCTCGTGCAGCTGGAGAAACGTGCGAGCTTTCCCCGTTCTTACTTTTGTGCGAGCGGATCATTCTGTCAGACTTGACTGACGCGTCTTTGACTCTGTTGTGATATTCTAACAAAAACGTCTTCTCATGCTCAAAGAAGTCGTCCACATCCTGAGACACACAAGCGATATCAGTGGTGGTGTCTTATTGTGTGTGTGTGTGTGTGTGTGTGTGTGTGTGTGTGTGTGTGTGGACTCACTTTCACTCCTGCCACCAGAACGCCATCAGCAGACTTGACAACATTTTTAAAGAAATCCTCCAACTTCTCCTTCTTGTTCTTCCCTCGAACACTTAGCTGTCACCATAACAACATGTCACATGACATCAAAAAGCTGCCCCAGCGTGATCATGTGACACCAGGTGTATATAGAAATGGCAGGTGTGTCGCTAGACTCACATCCTGGTTGTACTCCAGAAAAACGTGGAAATTGAGGTCTTTCCTGAGAACCGGGTGGGCAGCAATGCGGCACAGAAAGACCTCGTGCATGGCAACGGTTTTCTTGAAGATGGCCAGATACTCGCTGGGACAGAGAGGAAGGCGAGTCAGGGGACGGCACAACTGCAGATGAGGCAGAAGGGGGAAGGAACTCACGCCTCCAGCTCTTGCTTCATCTTGGTGAACTCCTCCTTCGTCATGGACCCTTCTCCCTCTCCAAGCTTCTGCAGCTTCTCTCTGGACGCATCGAAGTCTGGCCTCGGGGGGGCAGGGGGGATCTAAGCAACAACAACCAGGTCAGATCTTCACTGTTATCTTAACCATTACCAGTTACACCTCATCACAAACAGTTATGGTTAACTAGTCTCAATATTTACTGGAAATCTAACAACAGTTAATAACTCTCACGATATATCCTGCATATTCTTCATTCTCCACGAACGAGTCATGAAGCCAGATGAATTCTTCGTGCTGTCTGACCACTGAGAACTCATTCTGCTTGAAGTTTGAGAGGGTGCTCTGTGGAGACAGGAGATGAGTCCTTGAGCATCTCGCCAGCTCTGGGGGTGTTGCTGTTCCTCTGACAGACCCACCTTGGTGTGGACGGTGAACTTGACTTTGTCCCTCTCGCTCAAAGCATCAGAAATGTCCACCTGTAGTGTGGCGTCTGTCTGCAGGTCCACATTCACCGCACGAGGCTGCAGAACACCAGATGAATATCCCATCATGACCACTTGCTACCGTTAACGTTTATCTTTAAACAAGCAAACTAATCAAACAGGAAACCAATCAGAGCTGTTCAGGGATCAGTTTGATTACAGTTGTGTGTCCAGGTACATCTTTGACTGTCAGGGTGCCTGCATGAGCTCATCTGCACGATTGAACTGGACAGACTGGCTTTGGTTAACATAACTGGACACCCCGGTTTTAGTTTTTATGCCTCATCGCCTCCCTTTTGCCACTCAGAACCTGCCACCAAGTCAAAATAACAACAGATTCTGAAAAATTCTGATTACTCTAAACTTCTAACCTCATTATTTGTCCCTTGGGGTGACAAGTAAAGGGCATTTTATTCAGATATCTCTACTAATCACTACAGTTGTCTCTGAATCTCAAACATCATGAACTTCGTGTAATTACAGCTCAAGACCTTAGATGCTAATCCGTTAGCTTGATGCTCGTGACCTCACACACGTATGTGCAGGAGTGGATAACTAAACTCCACTTTTATCACAAAAGGCTACAAGTGAATTCCCAGATTATAGTGATGTACATTCTTATCTACGAGTCGGGCTCAGAACAAAGCGCATGACAGTCATGTGACCACTTAATTGACAGCTGTTATGAAGGTTAGCTCAGTTAGCAGCCGATGCTAACGGCCTTCAGTCCGCCAGCCTAAAACAACTATTAGTAGCACCGTTAAACTCGGAATAAAGTAGGTCTGTTAAATAGTTAAGTTAGCTGAGGAAAACCGGATCAGTGCGGACACAAAGACAGGCAGACAGCTCAAACACTGACACTCACTCCCCGTTCCTCCTCGGAAAGAAAGTCCGGTCCGTCATCGAGCCCCTCCTGCTACGGAGAAACAGAGAGCAGAGCCATTACTTCACCACCGCCAGACACCGAGCAGACGAGCCCGGTTCCACCTGGAGCGTTAAAGAGCCGAGAAGGCAGGAAAAGAAAAGCGAGAAGAGGAGACCCAAACCTACCATCATGGCTGCGAACGGGTGGAGACCGGAAGTGCGGTGACGTCACCAACCCGGACGTAAACTGTCCTAAACAATCTGTGTTTGTTTTCACCCAAACACTGACAGATTTGATGAATTTATGTGTATGAATCTGGATACTGTCACCTTTGCGTGTGATCAACGTTTCCTCATGAGCCATTTAATCCGCCCGAGTCCTGTTAGGAGCAGCAGAATATCTTCAAGGTTCTTCTGCCAGCTGCCTTTAATCTTCATAACCAAAAAATAAGTTTTTAAAATGTTTGCAGTGTCATTACTTTTATGACCCGTTAATGTTCAGAGAGACCCATTTTTAATATGTAGCCACCTTCTAAATTTCTTCATACAAACCCTTCCGGGTCAGTTTGGTACTGTGGCTGTTAACAGACCCAAGATGACTGAAGACTTTAGGACACATGTTGTAAAAGGTCTCCATCCACAAAGGAGTGGGAACCCTGAAGGACTGGAGCCAGCATCTCAGTGAGACCTACAAACAACCACCAAATGAGGACAAGGCTGCAGCACCAGCGGTGGAGACTCTCGATGCCAACACGTCTCCAATTTAGGCCTCCGTCACCAACTACATCACACCCGGATTTCCTGAAGGTAGTTTCAGGATATGAGAATTTCCTTACAGATTTGGAGGTGATGCCACAGTCAACAAGGCAGAAGGGTGTCAAGGCAGGAGGAGGAAGTGCAACCTGATGGGCTGGTGCAGAAATGACAACCTGGGCAAAATAAGAGCGCTGTGGTGACCACCATAGTGTCACGCTTCAGCACACCAACATCACCTGAGCCACACAAACATCAGCTGCCTGATTAGCTGAAGAACAGCACAGACATGGAGTCTTTACAATGTTCTAATGTGGTTGAGAGCGTCCCAACATGCTGCAGCAGCACAGACGCAGCGGAATGGTGGACATGCTACCATCTGGTTTAAGGTGCCGGTCTCCCTCCGGGCTGATGACATCACGCCGCTGACCCATTTACATTCAGGTTCTTGAACTTCACTTTACCAATTTCCATTATACAGTCAACAAATCAACACTGTAACTATTTAGATTGGTTTAGGTCATCTGTAAAGTGTTTATACCACAGTTCTTAACAAAAAGCCATGTGACATCATTAGGGTGCTCCAGCTCCTCACCCTTTCATTGGTCGGTCCGGTGTTGCCTTTTGTGGACGTGCTTACTCACACGTTCACAAATAGAAGCAGAAGGATCAGGTTCTTCAGAGTGGATCAGGGTTAGCAGCTGTCCAGAGACCGGTTTCTGGGTCCGGCGTCCACGCCTGACTCACTGACATTTTATTGCTCGGACAGGAAGTGTGGGATGATACATGTAAGGGCAGGTCTGAGGTTTGGGTCTGTGAAAAGGCCGTAACGGGTGAAAGTACAGACAGGAAGCGGAGTCATCAGATCTGCCACATGCTTTTATTGCAGAGTGGCTTCCTGTGATCTCAGAAACAAGTTTCCACATTAAGGCTCCAGATGTCGTCGGGTTCAAGTTGTCACAAGTCATCTCTCGCTGCGAGGTCAAATCTGCTTCCTGTAGTGTTTCTTACAAAATAAAAGTGCAGGCTAACTATGTGGCGTGGTGTTACATTCAAACTGAAAGTGAGGCGACGACCAAACAGCTAGAAACGACAGTGAGTCCGACAGGAAATGAGGTAACAAACATTACCGGAGTGACAGACAGAGAGCGGCACAGTTTCAACACAAAGAGCAGCCTGTTTTCTTCTTCTCTTCATGCATAGTCAACAAAACGTCTGCCTCGGACATGGGCATCAGTTTACAACAATAAATAAAGTCATATGCAACAGGAGGCGGAGCTTCGTGGGTGGCACAGAACCGGCCTCGGACACGTGCGGCTGCTTTCTTCACATTGACCTTTTGGCAAAACTCTGGCTGCAAGAGAGACGACTGTCCAGGGTTTATTTGTAGTGCCAGATGAACAGAATCCATATGGCAACAGAAATGGGAGGGATTTGCATATAATAATGTTAATGAGATCTCCACGTTGGAAAGCGAAAAAAAAAACAAAAACAAAAACAAAAAAAACCCCCGAAGCCTAAAGATGCTAAGTCCTTCAGGACAGGAACAGAGACGGAGCAAGCTGCTGGGTGAAGCGGAGGTGGTTGGGGGGGGGTCAGGTGCTTCAGTCCGGATGGCACGGCGGTTGGCTTGTCTCTGCTTGGTTCGCCACCAGATCAGATGGGCTTCCCCTCCAGAGACACCACCACATTCCCACCCAGTTTCTCTGCCAGGGTCTTCCGGTCCTGGATGTCATCCAGCCCGTTTACCTGCCACTCGTGCTTGATACCTGAAAACACACACATTCACGACATCATACACCTGAGACGACGCGCTCCAGGCGTCAGCTGACCAACAAACACAGCGTACAACACAACAGGAGGTCCTCCTAACCCTAACGGACAGCTGGCGGTTCTGGTCACATCACCTGTTAGCTTCTTCTTGATGGCGTCTTTGGAACTGGCATAGACCATTTTACTCTTTAACGGAGCGCCATCTGGAGCCCTGAGGAGGACACAGCTGCTTTAACCCCAGAATCCATTTCTAGACATCGAGATTCAGAGTGTATGGTTCATTTTTTCAGTGTGTGCGTGGTCTGAGGTCTGAAGACGTCAGTCTGAGGTCTGAGAAGGTCAGTCTGTGGTCTAAAAGAGGTCAGTATGTGGTCTGAGGAGGTTTGTCTGTGGTCTGGAGATGTCAGTCAAAGGTCTGAGTAAGTCTATCTGAGGTCTGAGTTCAGTCTGAGGTCTGAGAAGGTCAGTCTGTGGTCTAAAAGAGGTCAGTATGTGGTCTGAGGAGGTTTGTCTGTGGTCTGGAGATGTCAGTCAAAGGTCTGAGTTAGTCTATCTGAGGTCTGAGATCTGTCTGTGGTCTAAGGAGGTCTGTGCATGGTCTGAGGAGATCTGTCTGTGGGCTCGAGAGGTCAGTCGGAGGTCTGAGGAGCTCAGCATGGGGAGGTCAGTAAGTGGTCTGAAGAGATATGTCTGATGTCTTAGGAGGTCTGAGTATGTGCATGGTCTGTGGAGATCAGTCTGTGGTCTAGAGATGTCAGTAAGTAAGTCTATCTGAGGTCTGAGTTCAGTCTGTGGTCTGAGAAGGTCTGTACGTGGTCTGAGGAGGTCAGATATGGTCTGAATACTGCACCAGAAGATGAAGACCAGGTCCTCTTTCTTGGACTCCTTAGTCTCATAGGTGGCATCATATAGGCCATATCTGCAGTCGTTGAGGGGGAGGAGACTAACAAATCGAGCGTAGGGGTCTTCCACGGTTTCGCCAATCTCACCCTGCAGGATCTGCTTGCCCTCCTCCACAATGATCTTCTTTGTGTCATTGCTCATGCAGAAGAGCACTGCTTTCTTTCTCTTCTTCACCTCCTCTGGAGTCTGTGACTTTCTCACTTTCATCTCATTAAACACTTTGATGACCTCATCGTTCACTGTTACGCCCGATGCCTGTGAAACACAAGGCATCGATATTAGCAAACACACATCTACCCCTCGTTAGCTGAGCAATCACCTGACCGACCATGTGCTGAACAGAAAAAGGGCTCCTTTTGATTCATTACTAGGTTTAATCGATGTTCACGTTGTAGCCTATCAACGTACGACATCTGTACGAAGGATTTCAGAAGTGGCTCCACCCACCCGATCATGTGATGGGAAGGCACTTCCTGGTCTGTTCATCACTCCACCACGTGACCACTTCAACATATGTCGCCAATTACATTAAATATTTGTGACAGCAGGTGAGGATCAACCCCCAGAGGTCATCTGTCGGTTGTCACGGAAACAACCATGACGGCAACCGTTCACAGAAGCCTCAGTGTCAGTCAGGGCAGCTTCATTTATAGACCCACGTTGATGCACTTCCGGTGTGCGGGTGACGTCATCACTGACCATGCGGATCATACGAATTAACTTTATAATTGACTCAAGTAGATCAATTATTATTTAACTTGCTGATACCAAGGATCCATAAAACTCCAAAGAGCCATTCGTGATACAGAGATCATTGCACAATTCATTGATCCAGATAATTGATTACTGTCCCCTGATCCATGAAACTTTCAGCTGATGAGTTAATCAATACATTTGTCGGGAAGGTCCAGTTGATCAGGAGGACCGGTGACATCAGATCTCTCTGCATCAGGTTTTTGACGATTCTTGGTCACCACAGTGGAGTTTTCTTGCATGATTAATTTAAAGATTAATCAGCAGCAGCAGCAAATGCTGACGGCTGATTGATCAATCCAATCATCAGCTGATCAGACTCCAAAATGTCCGCAGTGACTCAGAGCAGCTGGAGCCGTCAGTCCGCGGCTAGCAGGCTACCAGGCTAACTGGGACAGGCTGGAGCCCAGTGCTCCCAGTCAGACTGCAGAGTCACGCCTCTCTGACCGAACTCTCCCGGAGCAGCCCAACACGAATCTGGACCCCTTTACTGAGTTTGTCCGCGTTAGTCCTGATCCAGCCGCGGGCCGGTCAGCCCCAAAAGACCCGTTAATAAGATGGCCGCCCGGGGCCACACCGCCTGGGGGTGCTTGGGCCGACACGGCCCGGCGCCACACCAGGGTCCGCCGGTTCCGAAACTCAGAAGATACCGGGGACCGTCAAAACATTAACCTGGGGCGGCGGGACAAACTTCTGGCCGATGTTAGGACGAATTAACGGTCGGCGACAACCGCGGCCATGCTAGCTAATATCCGCTATTCGGGGAGGGTCCACATAACGGTCCAGCCGACACCCGCACACCACGGCCTCTCACGAACTGGGTCCCTCGGTACCACGGCTGGAACCAGGAGCGTCTGGAGGTGGTTCTTACCATGTTGTCCCGATGTTTATTAGCGCTGCTCCGCCGTGTAATCGGGATTTCTCCGGGGTGAAAGGTAGCGGGGAATGCGTCCGTTGGAGCGGTGGGAGAAGAGGAGGAGGCGGGGTGGAGAGGCGGAGCTACGCGGCCCGACGCCCGCGGACCAGAACCAGCGGACCCAGTGCCAGAACCCCTAAAACGACCATTTCCGGCTGCGCAGGCGGTCGAACTATTTCCTCTGAACATGAAACTTGACATTTCTGTTGTTCTGACCAACAGACAGAACAGATTTGCCCCGGTGATCCAGAGTACCCAGATGTTCTTCCAGGGTGATGCAGACTATCCAGATGTTTTCAGCACGACAGGGTTATAATGTTAAGTGTTCTTTTATGAATTAGTCAGAAACTAAAGTTCCTTCCATAATGGACCACAATAAGAAACTTTCTGGGTGTGAGTTACAAAATAACACATTAACACCCTTTTTGCATATAATGTTATCTGGGTAATAGTTGTGTATTTTATGACGCCTCCTTAATCCTTTAAGAATAACTAATTATGGGGCTTTCCAAACTTTATCAATGTTATTGGAATAAAGCATATATTTTCCTCTTATTCATGGGGGGATGTGACGAGACAGATTTGTAGAACAACTGAAAACTAGAAAAGATTTATTAAATTTGACATTAGAACATGACAGAGGTAAGAGAGCAACTATCGGCCATAAATAAAGACAAACTAAATAAATACACAACTGCTCCAGTGTAGTGTGCACAGAACACACAGAGAAAAATCCAACAGCCGAAGGCAGGAAGACGCCGCTTTCTAAACTAGGTAAATCTCAGCAGGGGACTGATTCTGCCCACTTCCTGTCTCTATGCTAAGCTAGGTTATTCATTAACGGGTTGACAGGAAACAGAGACCTGAGTGTAAGGGTCTGCCAGAGGCAACAACGGGAGAAGGTCTTTCTGGTCTGAGGTCAGCTCAGTTTGATTGAAGTTGTGGGACATGCTGGGCCAGGGGGCGTGGCCTGTCCACAGTGGGAGGAGCTTGGATACATGTAGACCTTCAGGTCAGGACCCTTGTGAACCCCAGCCCTGAGAAAGTCCTCCGATACCTGAGCTTGGCATCACATGATCTACCCGATGACCATTATTGTCTGTTGCCGTGGCAGCCAAAGCTTTTCTGAAGCTGCCTCCCTGAGCTGATCAGAGTGGTGATGTCAGTGCAGGGGACCAAGAGATCAGGAGCCGTGAATGCTACATGTCGTTCAAGAACCAGTGAGAACATCAGCAGGAATGCAGAAGATCCAGAAACTTTTCTCATGTAATGTTCAGAGAACGCCGCGGTCACACCATCACTACAGCTGTTTACGTTAGTGTCGGGAACGTTTGGCAGGTGAGGCAGAGTCGTGCTCGGAGAGGCCAAATTTCCTGAGCTCAGAGTGGAAGAAGAGCTGCAGGCGGAGTCCAGCCTTGGCCTCGGTGGTGTGTCGAGGGTTATACTGAAAACAGTTGGAGAACATCAGTGTCACGTCTGCGATGAACTCGCCTGAGGGCAGATAAGGGGAGAGACGGCCGTTAATTTCACTCGGATCATATCCTGAAAATGTCCCGCTCCCTTCAGAACCCCATAAGTATGTTCTGTAACTCAAAGGCTGCAGTATCTACGGCGACTGTGCACGGACGTGTGCTTTTACCTGCCGACTGATATTCACAATTGTTGACTTTCTCTCGGATTGTGTTCAGGGCGATCGGTTTCTTGATGATGTCATAGTAGTCGGGGACCTGCAGACGCAGCCTTTAGTCTCACAGATATCTGATACACCTGGATGAGTGCGAGCGCCTGTAAATACAGGTGTGTTTACCTGTGTTTTGGACACCAGTTTCATAAATGGCCAGCTGTCTTGGTGCCTGACCAGTTCAACAATCAGTTGTTCGCAGGTTGACAGTTCGTGGATGCCGTGGCTCCTGCCAGAAGACCGGCGACTGCAGGAGGCGGAGGGGGTGACTGGTTTGGATGGTTTAGGTGGTAGAGCTGCACCTGGAAGACGATGCCAGCGTCAGAAATAGCTTAAAGAGACATTTAGCTACTCGCGGCCTCCTGATTGGCCGATACCTGCCACAGCTCTTTTGCGAGACTCGGTCTGAGCAGACGCTCTGCTCCCATTAGCCTGCTGGACCTCAGCCACCTGATTCCCAGAGTGGGCTGTAGCCTTTTTCCCCACTGACCTGTGATGGGATGGAATCAATAAACAGGGTTCGGTTTAATGTAAACAGAAAGTCCCACATACGACTAATGCAAACGTCAGACACACACCTGGACGCAGGTGATTTCCTGGACGTGGTGGCAGTTTTGGGTGCAACGGGTGTCTGAATTTTGGCGGCGGTGCGTGACCTTCCTTTAAGGGGCAGCGCCTGCTTCTTCCGGGTGCTGCTCAGATGAGGGAAGCAGGTGTTCCCAATCTCATCCTGGCACGAGTAAATAATAAAAAAATATTTCCCATCGTACCTCACGACCACTTCCTCATCCGACGCATCTTCAGGTTCATCTTCCTCTGCCGACTCCATTTCTTCTTGTTCCTCGACACCCTCTTCATCCTCCTCTTCATGAACGGGGTGCTGCTGACGAGACGTGAGGCGACTGGACCTCTGCTTGGGTCGACAGTCTGGACAGAACCAGTCACCTTGTGGAACAGCCTGCCAGGACACAGCGTCAGTCATCACAGTGGCCACTGTACTGGCAGCTTAGCCAAGCTAGTCAACACCAACAATGAAGTGAAATAAGTTCCCTAAAATAGTTCTTGTGACGCTAAAGTGGCTAAAGGTGTGGCACCTGTACCTTGAGGCGGGGTCGTAGACAGTGGGTGTGGTGCCCGCGGTCGCAGCCGTCGCACAGCAGCATGTTGTCGGCGTCTCCTTTACGCCTGCAGATTCGGCAGCGAGCGTTGAGGATAGAGCGAGACCAGAGGACGCTTCGCTCCAAACTGGACAGGTGGACGAACACCTGAGCAGAGGGAATATGCGTGTAAATGAGGCGTGTCTGACGTCAGCCAATCAGAGCGCTGCTTTAAGGCCGTCTGACCTGAGACAAACTGGTGCAGGACTGCAGAGACTCCCTCCATCGCTCCAACACCGTCTTACAGACACGGCCGCCTTCGCTGCCGTCTGAGAGAGAAAACAGTCCTGACTCACCACATGGCGCCACGGTCAGGACGCGGCGTTGCCTTCCTACCTTCACTCAACCGATCCTCGTCTTTTTTCTTGGTCTTCTTCATCTTCTGCTCTTTCTTTGAATCTTCTTCACCTGTGGACATGTCCGATGACATCATTTTATGCCCTTCCGCACTTTTCCAGGTTGTTCCAAAACTTTCAAGGCCCGCGGAGTCTCACCTAGTGGAGGTTTAAGGAAGCGCCTCTCGATACCTTGTTCAATGTGGCTCAGAGCTTCAGCCAAGTGATGCACGGAGCGGCTGATCACCTGTGGAGTCGTACTGCCGCTGTAGGAGGTCACCTCCTCACACCTGAGCTGTCGCCTGAACACACACATTTGAAAACATCAGTTTTCAGGATAAATCTTTTTGTGCGTGCACACGTGTTTACCTGTCTCCAGCTCTGGCGAGAAAAGGCGTGTCCACATCCATGTGTTCCGTCTGTCTGCCAAACCCTCCACTTTCTCTGCTGGTGGAACACAGCGGCTCATAGTTCCCAGATTCCAGTGCAGATCGCCACACCTGCCGGTCCTTTACCTGGCCAGAGACATGTGGACAGGTGAGTCAAGTCACCTTCTTCATGCGTTCCTCAGGTGTGAGGTGTTTGTCTGCACCTTCAGAGATCCCAGAGTTCCCTGATAAATCCGGTCTTCAATGTCGAGGAGCAGGTCTCTCAGTCTCGCCTCCATCACCGTCTCTGCCGTAGACGTGCATTCGGGGACAGAGCGAGACGACTCTGGGTGATCTGTAAGCAAATATTTCCTGGTTTAGATCTGTGTGATTCACCTGTGTGTACAGATTTCCACAGATGATTATAATAAAGTGCAAAGCAAGAGTCGAGGCCCAGAAGTCAAATATAGATACATCCGTCAATGATAACCATCTTTATACCATCAAAGATCAGACCAATGATGTCATCACAACACCAATGTGAGTCACCTGACAGGTTCTCCAGTACATGTTCACCTTTAGGTTAGCGTCCCGTACAGCGGACTGCATTTCATTTGTTCTTCACCACATTGAAGAGCTAAAAATTCAATATAACGTGGCCGCTGCAGACTTTGCCTGCATAAATCCACCTGTGTGACTTTGCCTGCGTGGGTCCACCTGTGCGTTACCTGTGTGGCTGTATTTGTTCTGGTTACAGTTCTGGATAAGCAGCTGCAGCCTGTCCCGCTCCTGCAGCAGTGCCTCCTTCAGGCTGCCCTCTCGGTGACCTCGGGGGTTCAGGGCCTTGATCAGGTGATCCACCTCTTCCATGGAGCTGTAGAAGGACCACTGGTTGTGTCTTTGGACCGACAGGCCCGACGAGTACAGGGGAGCAGGGACCGAACCAGCGCTGAACAAGAAACCATCATTAGAAATGGCTGTTTCGGTTGTGTTTGTGTGTGAACCGTGTTCCCATTTAATTTTCTGCGAGTGTTTGTGGGCAGGCAAATGTCTTGTAATGACAAAAGTACTATTACTGAAGTAATAAAGCTCTTCCTAATTCAGCATCAACACTCACCTGCCTTCGGCGGGCTCCTCCTTCACCTCCTCTTCCTCCATGCTGGTTTTAGTGTCCAGTTCAGAGTATTGCTGAGGTTGTAGCATCTCTTCTGTCAGGCCGAAACAGTCATCCTCTACAAACAAGGTGGAGGCTGAGGGAAGGAGCCAGTAGCGCCGATACAGCCGATCTCTACCCAGTGGCAGCAAACAGGTGCACGCCGCCGCCTTCTGGATCCGTTCCTGAAGCTCCTGGATCTGTAAATGGCACCGTTACTTATAACATATACATGGGCATCTGAAGGATTGATTACACAATATTTCCATCCATCCTAGGAGTCATTCTGCAGGACTTCCGCACCTTCTCCTGCTCTTTCTCCTGCTCCTCTGCCGTCAGGCTGCTGTATGAAGGTCTGAGTTCTGAAGTCATCTGTTGCTCTTTGGATTTTAGAACTGATTTTTATGGACGACAGATAAAAATCAACGTGAGAACAAACCATACACGAGCCGAGGCAACAGAGAACCACGAAGCCAAAAACAGTTGCCAGAATAAAGTTCTGCTGTTCATAATCAGCCCCTTCAAAAACAAGACTATTCTGGCGCCTCTCTGCCACAAGAGGGCAGCATTGTAAAACTATCGTCCATATTTTTAAAACTTTGAATAGAATATATGAATAATGGTGTCTGGATTGAAACTGTATGGACATATTGGCAAACAGGGAGGAGATTTTTCACGTTACAGCAGGTAAGTGACCGAGAAGATCTCACTAGACTAAAGAGCAGCCACGACCCATGAACACAAAGAATAAGGAGGCTAACCTTTCGCCTGCTCTTGGTTCTCCTCAGCGTGTAGACCTCCGTGCATGTCCCTGCAGCAGAAACACAAACAGTCCTTACATTTGGTATAAATCACAGAGAAAAGCAGAAGGCGCTCGTCATTACCTGCTAGCTAAATCTCCCTCGGTCTCCCTCAGTTTCTCCTGCTCCTTCAGCTTCTCTTCCTTTCGGAGGCGAACTCTAAGACAGAAGTGGTTTTGTTTATTAATGATGATGCATTTTAGATGTGCACTCATGTTGGAAGTAGCAAAGCAATGCTTACAGTCATTTATTTATTACTGCATTATTATTAATTATTGCATTCTAGTGGTGAGCGAGGGGGAATATTGCATGTTCCATAAGAGAGTCCCAGAGTTGGGGGCCGAGTGGCTGAAGAAACTTGACGCCATGGTGGTCACACAAGCAGGTTGGATGGCGAGCCGAGTGTAGGAGTAGGACCTGAGACTACTGGTGGGTAGTTTGACACGAAGCAGCTCAATTAGGTACAGAGGTTGTTGGACCAGGTTGTTAATGGAGTTGAAAGTAAAAAACAGAATTTAAAAAATGTTCAAGAAAGTTGCTGGAGAACCAGGATGGGATCTTCTGAAGAACAGTAAGGTGGGAGGGCCCAATGACAGAACCCTGGGGAACACCAGAGCAGAGCAATATGGCTGGGAAAGTTGGATGAGAGAGATATGATTCAAACCATTTTCCAGTCCTATCCATGAACCTAAGCCTTCTACTTGTCAGCTGGATCCTCTCTGTTTTGGTTAAAGCAATTCTCCGACTTCTCACATAACCCTCGGACATCTCTAGTTACCCCAATTCCTGCTGCAGTTACCCCAATTCTTAAGAAACACAGAACCCACCAACTTTAATAACCTTCACCCCATCTTCAACCTCCCTTTCATTTCATTTCATCTAGAGAGAACAGTTGCTTCTCACGTTCATGATCACCTTGCTCAATATTTACGAACAGCTCCATCTGGATTCCGCTCAATCCACAGCAAAGAAAGCGCTTGTTATCCAGTGAGAATAATGTTTGCGCGTTAGCGATGTCTAATTGAACCAAATCAGCATAATAATTGGATTTTGCAGTTGAAAGAGAGTCCTTATAGGAGAGAGTGAACATTGTACACGTCCCTGTGACTCGTTAGTCCTGTTTTCCTAGTTTCCTTGTAGTTGGTGACCTTTGGATTAATGTTGGCAAAGTTCAGATGGAAATCCTGGTGCAGAGTAGATGAGGGACACAGTCTGAGTTTTATCAGGAGCCAGGGTGTCCGTTCAGCCGAGGAAAGCCATTGACTTGTATCCAAGACTGCGTAAGGCGGAAGCAGTAGGGCAGCTGAGGAGTTGATCAGGCAGACATGGTCGTCCACAGAACAACAGCAGCCTCAGTCACATTCACTCTTCTTCACTGTTTCTCATTGTCTGCTGAAGCTCCGTCTCATAGGCATCTCCATAGCCCCTCACTCCATTTGTGAGGAGGAGCCGGCCCAGGCAGATGTGCCGGATTCATTCAAGTCTTCATCCTGGGCTAAAGTGACCTCCAGTTCAGATGTTTCTGGATCATCCTCCGACTCTTCAGTCAGCTGTTCTCAGTATTTGGGCTCTTCATGGAGTCAGTGTAGCAGGAACATTGATGGGCCTTCTACACTTCTGTCTTTGGATCTTCTGGCCCACATAGTGACTCAGATTATCTAAACTTTGCTTTCATACATTGTCACAACCAACAGTAACCCGATCAACGCCTTGACCCAACATTCACCAGTACAGATACCAACTTGTGATTTTAGCTTTTGTCTGTTTTCCAGTGGTCAAAATGAAGAAAGTTAAAGTTCAAGAATACCTGAGAGCAGCTTCCTCTCGCTGTCGTCTGTGTTGTTCCGCTCTGATCTCTCTCAGATCCTGTCTGGCAGATCTCTGCTCCTCCACACAGTCTTCGATCAGATCTCTGGTTGATGCCAACGTCAGCAGCTTCCCCACGAGCGCCTGTAAAATCTTCAGTTTCTCTCCTGATCACAAACCACACGGATCATTACTTCTTTTGTGCTGTCATTTTGTCACGCATTCTTCAATCCAGCTCATTCTTCTCTTAAACCATTATTAGAGTTATTAGATCAAAAACGAGTCAATACTGGGATCTAATGTCTGATGGATTTGCTGCTAACCTGGAGTCAGGTCGTAGACCGCCGTGGTTGACAGCCTCTTCAGCAGCCCGGCCTCAGCTAAACGCAGCTCAACGCAGGGGTCATCCATCAGCATGAAGCCACCCTGCTTCTGATAACGGAACTTTGCGTTGCCGTGGTGACAGTCGGCACCCGATGCCAAGATGTGAAGGCGCAGGATCTCAGTGAGTGTGCAGCTGTCCAGATCCAACTGCTTCAGGCTGCAGCCCTGGAACAGCTGAGGCCAGACGGCTGCCAGGGAGGCCACGGCGCTCAGAGCAGAACAGGCGGCGTCACCGTCATCGTCCAGAACCTCAGAAAGATCTGTCAAACAACAACATGTGCACCACAATAAACAACAGGAAGCCATGGTCCTGCTGCGAGTGCAGCCTGAGTGTGTGTGTACGTTTGTAATGTAACGACATCTTGTCTGTCTGTGGTGTTTTTGAAGGTCGGACTTGGTTTTAAGGTTCATGGGTTAAGGGTCAAGGGGAAAGTTAGTCACTAGGTTGTGATGGTCAACGTTAAGAACAAGGATGTGCGTGTGAACGTCCGTGTAAGAGTGTGAGACCTTCGGCCTGCTCTTTAGCCCCCTCCTCCAGCTCCTCATCCAGAGCTTGAAAGATGGCTGATAAGAAGAAGAAGAGCAGCTCACACAGAGGTCCCTCAGGGTCAGAGCTGACCAGAGCCTCTTCTAACACCTCTGATCAGAGAGAAAAAAACATTATTCAACTGACTGCATGAACATAATCTTTGAAGAACAACCTTTTAAACTCAATTGAACCTCAAAAAATTCAGTTTGTCCCAAAATCGAGTCGAGAATTACTTTGACTATAATTGGGCTTGTTTCTTTTTTTTTTTTTTATTTAACCAGGATCCTGTGCTGACTGAAAGTGTTCTAACCCAGAGAGACTCCATCAGGAAACTCATCCTTCAGGTCAAAGTACTGGCCAAAAGCCTGCAGAAACTCCAGAACCATCAATGCCTCTCCAAAGAGATCGGAGGGAAGCCTGGTCCTCACAGGGAGCGGGCAGGGGAGCTCCTGGAGGAGACACACGGGCAGGACATCAAGTCACTGTGGATGAGCAGAGACACGGGCCGCTGCTGGGTAGAGGCGTTCGCACCTTCAGATCTTCACACTCCATATCTTCTCTGGGTTTGTTCCACAGTTTCAGCCGCTCGGCATACTTCTTCTTCTCCTCCTTTAGCTTCTCTCGTTCCTGCCAATTACATTCCACAGTCAACAACCCCCGTCAGGCTGTTTATACATTTGCGGTGTGAAAACGCACACCTTCTCTTTCTCTAGCTTTCTGAGTTCCTTCTCTTCTCGCCTCCTCTGTTTCTCCTCTTCACACATCCTCCTTTGCTCCTCCTTTTCCCGCCTCTTGGCCTCCTGTGCCTCCTTCTCCATCTTTAGTCGAGCAGCTGCGATCTCCTCCTTCTGCTGCAGCAGCTTCAGCTTCTCCTTCAGCACAGAAGAGTCCCCCTGCAAATGCATCACTCAGATCACATCACCAATTAATTTATCAATCTCCTAAAAAGGTCCATTTGATAATCACCTGTCCAGGTGAACTCCAGCCTCCACCCTTAGCACCAGAGCTGAAGGAGACCAGGGGGGAATCATCGGGGAAGAACTGTGAGAACGTTTGTTCACACAGCTGGTACTTTGTCACCGTTGAGACCTAGCACAAACATCACCATGAATAAACCTTCATTATTACAGATTTATCATGTTGCTAAGCTAACAAGGCAACATAAAGAAGCAGGAATGCAGGACATAACAGTTCCTGGTGGGATGCAGGATTTCTCTTTGACTGAGGCTGAACCAATGTTAGCTGTAGAAGATAACGTGTGAAGTAACACGGGAACATGCTGTTATTTTAGAAAACAGAACACAAACAGGATCCCTGGCTCACGGTTCTAAGGTGAGAACATGAATCTGACCCCGTCATGGCTTCCCTGACATGCAAGTATGTGTTATCACCTTGACTGCGATGGTTCCGTTCACAGGCTCACAGTGTTGTTTGAAGAGTAGCTTCAGCCTCTCTCTGGATACAGTCGCCTTCCGGTGACTGAACAGACAAGACAGACATCTTTGTGTCATCGGACCGATGCCCTACTCTGGCATTAAGGCCAACACAAACGCGCCAAGACCACAGCGCTCACTCACCTTATGCGACTGGCATTAATGGTAAACGGCTCGCTGTGCGCATCCATCCTCACCGTGTATTTAAAGACTGATGGGCTCAGAGGCTTCTTTCTGCTGACACAGAAGTCCAAATGATGAATATAAATGTCCACAGACACAGATAAGCAATTTCCCAGCCAGTCATGATAAAGTCCACAAAACCGTCCAGCTGTACAAGCAGGTAGATCAAAGCCGTCTGTATTAAACTGATCATTAACTTGGGCAACGTGTCAAATAGTGCTCCTTCCCATAGGTTTCTACCAGAATCAGCATCAACTATTTTGGCTATTTCAGTGCTAGCAGCTAAAGCCCAACACCCCCCACATGCAACAATGGGCCTGGGCCCACCAAAGCAGACCCGAAGACCCACAAGCGGTTTGGAGATGTTCTGACCAAGTCGTCTAGCTAGCAATCACAGGTCGTCTCGTCAAAGCCGCTCCACTTCTCACACTTGTCCATTCTTCCCTGCTTCTATCACAACTCGGAGGACTAAATGCTCAGTTATACATACATCCCTTCACCTTTGGGGGGTCATGATGTCATATCTGATCAATGTATGCTTCTCTCTGTATATTGTCTCACTCCGTAAATGTGATTTATAAGTAGATGGAGGAAAAGTACCAGTGTCTAAACAAAGGAGCACCCACAGGCCACCACCTCCAACTCCACCACCATTTGACAAGTTGCTCACGGCGGGTTTAAACCGGTTTTGGAACCATGACATTGAACAATATTGTCTATCGGTTCAACAAGTCAAGCGGATGCAAACACACAGTTCATGTGGAGCCTGAGTGAGCATAAAGATTCCGAGCACACCTCCTCCTCCATGTGTAAGACCAAGACAGCGTGTGTGTGACCCTTGACCTACTGACCCTTTGGTGGTGGGAGGCGGACTCTGCACGGCGTGGCTCTCATCGTCACTGTCGCTGATCACGATGCTGTCGGTGTCAGCCGGTCTGGTGTTGGCGTTAGCTGCTGGCGCTCCGTTAGCAGTGGAGTACGGAGAGTGAACCTGCAGGATCTCACACACCTGTCTGCAACAAGTCACAGCCCACACAAAGTGATACTTCAAATGTATTTTTAGTTTCAGATCAGAAATGTATTCCTGTACTTGACTGGACATACCGAGCCTTGACGACAGCACGTCATGCCCCCTCTTTACCTGTCTCCATTACGTCCTGCGAGTTCTACGGCCTCTCCGGGGAAGAAACGGTTCTTGATAAACATGAAGACATCCTCACAGAGGTCAGACAGTCTGCTGCAGCGGCTCATAGCCGCGAGGTGGAGCAGCGGCACCAGCAAAGAGGGCGGGAAGCTCTTCAGACTTTGTCGGGCCCGCCGTTCACTCTCCATGGCCTCCAAATAGGTGAGGCCAGCTCGACCCGTTAGGGCACAGCTCCACACCAGACTGTTGCACAGGATGGTCCGCTCGAAGAACTCACTGCGGAGAGAACGTCGCACTGTGATGACGGGGACTGACGGACACTTGGGTGTGATGTCACGCCTATAAGCAACTATCACTATGGAGATGACAGAAGGATAAAGGTGGTCCATCTGTTTCCCACCTAGAAATGGACATCTCAAAGCAAGCGAACGAGGTGGAACCAGCGTAAACATGTTTTTGGAGCCAAATACTTTTAAGCAGATAAGAAAATTCCTGAAGGGGGTTTCAGCGATCGAGGTCAGTAATCAATCAACTTAAATCAGGAGCGAATAGTGTGTTTGACAGCTCTGGAGGTCATGGGATCGCCAAAAGGATCCAGTGATCCTCAACCTCCGAGGTTTCACGCCTCTCAAACGGGCCCTCCCGCCGGAACCGGCACGTGTGCCACACTTACGGCCACCCTATCACGTGACAGCAGGCCTGCGTCACGCAGCTATCGGCTAAACAACTTTTGCTAACAGCCGCCAACTTGTGTTAGCTTATTCATCTGGCCGCGTTTGTAGTAGTTCACTTTTCGGACCGGTACGTCATTGTGAACCGTGTCATTAAAGTGGCAATAAAGTGAAGGTGCCGGTTCGGTTCGGTTCTGTCACTGTTGTTTTTCCTGCGACCTGGAAGTTGACCCAAACTGTACGTAATCCGACTCCCCCGGGGCAGGTTGTCGCACTCACTCGTAGGTTCTGAAGATTTCGTATGTGATCTTACAGAGGAAGACCTCTTCGTCCGGGCGCAGGTCCGCCGGAGGGTTCTGTCGGATGAAGGGTTTTCTGTGGAGAAGCGGCATCTCGGCGCTCCGCGTCACCCACCGACTCGTAACTGAAAAGGGAAGGAAGCCGAGTCACAATCGGCGAGACAAAGAATCGTATCTAGAGCGAGCCAATCGAAATGGAGCCCGAGTTTAGGAGGATAGAGTTGAACAGCGGCGGAGCGGGTCTTTTGTTCTACTCGGCGGTAATCTGCCCACATGGAGGAAACTCTCTCAGACGACTCTGCTTCGCCGGGACGGCCCTAGCAAAGTCCCGGAGAACAGAAACCCAGAGTAAGAAACTCACCGACCTCTGGCCTGATCGAGAGACAAATGATGTTCCAAAGAAGAGTCCCTGAAACGATGAAGGTTCAGCGGCTTGTTGACCAAGTTTTATTCCACTTTACGAACCCACAGAGAGGCTCGGAAATTTCAGCACTCCAAGTCATATTTCATCTTTAGTTTTCAAATAACAAGGTGAAATAAATACCTTTTCAAAAGTCAGATTCTATACGTATATAGCTAAACACTGAGATGCTGATTAAAAAGATACACGCGTATATGTAAAAGAAAAAAAAGCAACTAGTTGTATTTCAAAACAAGTTAGAGTTTATGAGAAACCCGTATTATATCCACTTACTCCCGCCCTGATGAACTTTCATATATGTAAAACATACTACTATTACCAAAAACAGCCAAATTCATACAACTTAACCCATCACTATATTTGAATATTATAAGGTGGGTTAGATTCCTGATCTAACCTTGTTGATCGCTTGAACGCACCACATAGAGTATATGGGCGGGGTTTCACTGTCCCGCAAGCCTGTAGTCACATGGCGCAAAAAGGCCGGAAGTGGGTCCGATGATGACGGAGTACAGACGTACATACCTCATTATTTTAAGGAAATATAATATCATAAAAAAAAGCAGCAGTTCAAGGATAGAAAGCACCAATGTTTGGAGCTGGTCATTTATGGAGTCTGGATAGGTCACCATGGAGGCCAATACTCAACTATTGTACTGGTCATGGTGGTAGCATGAACTTATCAAGTATTCAACTGTGTTTCTGTTCTTATGTTTTGGTCAAAGTTAAACTACAGGTCTTCCTTTATTCCAACTCTTAAAGAATGATGACGAGGCTTTGTTTTGGTTAGAATTGGCTCCCAAGTCATTTATAACATGAGGGTCTCAGATCTGAATCCACAAAAAATCAGAATGATGGTTAAATCTGGGCTTTTTTCAGATCAAATATATAGTTCAGATATAGTGACAAAGACAAGCAAGTAAAATGGCAAATAGTGAATTTAATGGTTACATTAGACGTTCACATCATCGACCCTCTGCCAGTAAGTCCTTTCAGGTGAAACGCTTGGATATAACCACACAAAAGTTTTTTTTGATTTTCCTTTTAGCAGAATTTAAGTTTTCAACACAGATGAACAGGTCAAATGATGCAGAAGTTCTTCATTTAGAAACAAAAACAGGATGTATGAATAAAGAACATCAATCCTATTTCTGATCATGTCTGTAAAGTCTGATTTGCTGAACTTCCCTCTGAAGAAAACTCTTGCTGTTACACTAATTGTGGTGCTCATCAGGCAGATGAGATAAGGATATTTGATATATCCAATTAATGAAGCAGATTCAGGGAATGAATCTGCAACCTGAGGTCCAGAGCAGCCCCGATCCAAATCCACCTGAGATGTTCAGGTCAGTTCTGTCAAGTCCACATTAAAGGACCCGGTACAGATGGATCTGTGTCAGAGTCTCAGAGTCTGTGTGTCGGTCCAGGTAAACCTCACTGTCCACAGGGAGCTCCTCCACCCAACCAGGCTGCGGCACCATCTACTCACAAACAGCAATTACTTCACGACCTAAGTGATGTTTTCTTATCGGGAGTCGACGAGCGTGTGGTTTACCTGTAGTGTTTTCCAACTCTCATGCAGACTGGGGACTGTGACCAGCAGAGACCCTCTCTTCCTGAAGTTCTGTGTGATGAACCTCCATGCACTGCACAAGCACACACACTATTAACACCCTGCTACACAGACAATCTGAGTAAATGACAAGATGACAGAGAAACAAAGGACTTGGCACAAACATATGTTGCGTATGACACCAACAGGGGAGGAGAAAATGTGACAGCGACCACACACACTGAGAAATCCAAGGATCACTACCCTGACAACTGGATTATTATAGGCTCTTCTTTTTGTACTTTTGTGGTTATCGGCAGACATCACAACAATAAACCAACCATCACACTGTCATTCACAGCCAGAGAAGCCTGATCAGCCAGAGGCTGCGCCTCCCCAAGTACAGGACAAACAGGCTGGGGAACTCATTCACCCCCCGAGCCATCACGCTGTTCAACTCCTCACTGGGGGGGGGGGGCCGACAGAAGGACTGGAACAACACTGCAATAACATAATACTGGGACATCCATTCATTCAGTTCATTCATTCATTCAGTTCATTTATTTACATTTCTATAGTTTTATATTATATTCTATTTTTAATTTATTCTATTTTATTTCTTATTTTATTCTATTTTTATTTTTATTATTTTTATTTATTATTTTATTTTTAATTTTTTTAAACAGTGCTGTACGTTTCTTTGGGGAGATGCTAATTTCCCTAATGGACACCCCCTAAAGGGATCAATAAAGTACCCTGATTCTGATTCTGATTCTGATTCTGATCATGATCTCCCAGCCAAACGACGAGTCACTTTGTCCAGAGACATACCCCCCCCTTCGCAAACTGTCCCCACTGATAAAGACACATTCGGTCACCAGAAGGGGGAATTATTTCCTCTGTGCTGAAGAATATTTGAGTTCAACTGTAGAAGGTGGATGATGATTAAAAGTTCAGCAAACCTTTTGGTTTACAAATTCATTCCATGATTTTTTTGGGGGGGTGTTAGCAGTGTGGGTGTGGGGTATTTGGTTGTTTGAAAATGTGACCACCCACTCTTACATTGGACACAATCAAACTCAGGCAGGAGCCCTCAAGAGAAACCTCCCAACAGCAGCATCAAGGGCAATAATCAGGGAAGGGACAGCAAGCTTTTAGAGTTCCTGACAGAAGAAACACACATAGAGACCAAACTGGCAGGTTCGTATCAAAGTGAGCATTTATTTCTGAAGAAATGGCTGAGAGGTCACCTGACACGCTCGTCTGTCCACTGCACATTAACTCATGAAGAAAACTGAACATCTCTCACCACTGTGTATGCCATCATACAACTACAGAGGTCCCACTAGAACCTGTCAGTCACGTGACCAGCCACACAACATCAGCCACCACACGCACACACTTCTCTCAGAGACGATGTGTGTTTAGTGTTTTCTCACCTGACTTGCTCACTTGGCTCCATGAAGAACTCAAACACATTGTTCATGATGAGAACATCACTGTTCTGAAGAAGAGTTTCCTGCAGGCGCACATCAGTGTGTAGAACCTACAGAACATGAAACTCGTCACAAAGCCACCCCCAGAGTATGCACGTGTACTCTCGGGATATTGCGTAAACGTTGTGTGTGTGTGCTCTTTCTGTATTGCTGTCACCTTGATTCTGTCCGCCAGCTGATACTTTTCCACAATTTCATTCTGCAGTTTGACAAATTCTTCACTGATCTCTAAACCAATCAGCTGGGAGGCTGAACTGAACAAATAACCCTGAAAACACACACACACACACACACACACTTGTCAGTTGTTTGTGATTTCAGATCCAGCAGGAATCTGCTTCTTTTCCAACAGACTTTAAGGGTTTTGTTTTAACCAAGCAAAAGCTGACTAGAACCAGACTTGGCTCATTTATTAACCGACCTGGGTTTTCAGACAGCAACCTGCAGCCAGACGCCTCTATGTGGAACAGTTTCGGTGTCCCTGTTTTAGATCTACTCACCCCATAGAGCACAGCTCCCAGTCTTGAGCCAACATCCACCAGGACCCTTCCATTCAGGTCTGGAAGAACCGTTTGGTAAATAAACTGAAGTTCTGGGATGGAAAATGAGTGAGAGATGAAATCTGCAGAAGAAGAAGACAGCTGTCACCAGGGTGTGACAAAGCTGATGATGATGATGATGATGATGTTGTTGTTGATGTGTTCTGACCCAAAGGGGCAGTTCTGTAGGAACCACAGGTAACGCAGAATGATCGGCTCATGGTTCCACTCTCACACAGAGAATCCACTTGATCCTCATCATACAGGAAGCTGTCCACATGGAGCGTTGGCCGACACAACTGCTGCATCTGCACCGTCAACATTACGGATGAAACACCGTCATCAGTCTGCAAGAGCACTGCTGGACGAGACCGGCACTTCGATGCATCACCTTGCTGTATACAGTACTCTCAGAGGGGAACATGGCATCTGGGGGCAGGCGCCCTCGCAGATCATCAGCAATGTTCTGCAGAATGGTCTTCCTGTTGTCCGACAGCAGCTCATCCAGCTCATCTGCAGGATGAAAATCACAATCGCAGCGAGCCGATAATCTACTGAATTCTCAGACAAATGTAACCTCATTGTTCCCTTAAAATGCGATGTTTTGCTGGACACTATGGTTGCCAGTCTGGCCAGTTGTGGCAGTACTGGGATGCAGCTACGTTTCCAAGGACAACGCGTGATGAGGGCTTTGGCTCTGTGGTCCCGGCGGCTCACCTGATTCTCGGATCCAGTTGATCAGTCTGGGCAGATCGGATGGGTCCACTCTGCTCAGAAGCAGCTTCACCTCTGACTTTGCCTCAGAAAAATTCATTTCCACCATTAGTTTGCCATCATCAGCTGTAATCTGATTTATTTAATTGTAATGAAAAATTAATTTGACGTCCTCGTGAGAAGTTTCTTCTTCTTCTTCTTCTATTTTCCGGCAGTTTGCACACACCTGGGCGTAATAGTGCCTCCCCCTGGTCATCCAAGGTCGCACACCCTCGATCTAGATTCTCCTATAAGGCCCCGTGTCGCGCAGGACCTGGAGCGCTGTTGCGTGATCTGCTGGTGCTTATCATGGCCAAAAAAACTTTAATGAAAAGTGAATCTACACCCAGACATAAGGATGATTTAAACGCTTCTTCTCTCAGCACTATAGTTCCTACACTCCAGCAGTAAATGTTTCACCTTTCCGGGTGAACAGTGTGTGTTTAGTCCACAGTGTCCCAGTTTTAGTATACATATTTTAACAGAATCTACTCGGTTTCCATGGTAATAATTGCTCTTTTTAATTTTTGGATGGAAAGAAAAATAAAGTCTTCCCTCCCCCTTTTCCATTCTCTTTGCCACTCGTCCTCTACACACACTTTGATTTTTGCTCTTGGCGAGAACTTCCTGTCTTCGTTCAGTTCTATGGTGGATGAAAAACAAAATAGGTGTCGGTGCATTAAAGCCACCTACTGGTTAGGAGCGTGGACCAGGATGGCAGACGAAAAAACAAACAAAAGAAACCTCTGTTGCTCTGTTGCAGAATTTTAATACAGATTGTACAAGACTGTTCAAGTAAGGAGGGAGAAGATCCAGCTATAGTGTTCTGTGGGTCAGCATAAGTTACTAGACCTTATGGCCAGCTACAGGTAGCCAGTGAAGCTCTATCAGCAGTGGGGAAATGTGGGCCCACCTAGGTTAAAGACCAGATGTGCTTCCATGTTCTGGACCGTCTGAAGCAGCTTTACCATACATATTGAGGCTCCCTCTAGAATGGCATTGCAGCAGACAATGCAGATGTCTGCCGTTGCTTGAAGCAGCAGCTGCGTGGTCTGCTGGCCTGCTGGTATGACAATGGCCTGATTTTTCAGGCATCAAATAAGGCAAAAGGGGAGACCAAGGTTACATGATCAGAAATCATCATTATGATGCCAGGATTTCAACAGCCTAGGAGCAAGAGACCTCTCTTTTGGGTTGTTACAGCAAAATCCTGTATATATGTTCTAACTTTGTCTATATATTTTATAGGTTCTAAATCTAAGGCCTGTAAAATGCTATTTTCCCATCCATCATAATCATGCCTTTGTGTCTTGCTGTCCTTTTTTTGCTTGCGTTTTGATCGGCAAATTGTTCTTGTTGATGTGATGCTAAAAGCTATTGCTAAAAGTAGGGTCATATACGATTGTTTATATTGTTCACAGTGCTTTGTACACATTGTACATTAAGGTAGGGATCATAAGGTGAGGTTAAAAGGCTGCTCGGTGTTGGTACAAAGGCGATGGACTTGGTAATTAGCGTTTTAACTGTGTTTTGCGTGCTCTCATCTCTTGCTACAAGAAAAAAAGAAAAGTTAAATACAATCTGGAAAGTAGTACCATCGAAGACCTGTTCCTTAAATTTGCCATACTTTCTACAGAATGGTAAAGTAATAAGTGTCTGCACCGATCAAACTCCTTGTAATCTGTTATACGGACCACAGACTAAAGGGATTGACTGGTCAGGAAGTTCGTTTTAGGGGTAAAAGTCTCTAATATGCCTATATTAGCTATGTTATGCCCAATTGATTAAAAATGACAAATGTTCAGAGTTTTTTGACTGGATTGGATATACAGTAGCTAATGTCAGTAGTAATTTGCATTTTCGGGGGGGGGGTCGACTGTCAAGTCTTTCAACAGAGAGCAGTAGTGCGCAGACGCGTGTTTTAAACCCGTGTCACTGCACACGTACATCGCCACCTACTGGCCAGGCATGCACAGTACCGCGCTTTCAGTAGTTATCGCTGATTCGTGTGAACGGCTTTGTAATCAAACCTTCTCCGTGCCAACGTAGAGCGCCTTTGAAGACGCAAAGGAAAAACCTTTCCGTTTCTGCTGACCACGTTGTCACGTAAACGTAGCCTTAAAAACGTACTCTCAGCTGATCGAAGAACGGAAGTACTTCCGGGTCAACTCTGATTGGATGACGTTCTTCTGTGAGCTCCTCTGTGCTCAGTTATAGTGTGATTAAACTCACCTGTTTAGGTAAGAAGGAAACATTGTGTGTGATGTATGCTATTATTTCCATCATTTCATCGCTGTATCAATTCGACGTGTGTCAGCAACTAACTCGACACTAATGGTGCGAACGGCGAGCCTTCGTTCTCTTTAACGCGACTGTTAACGGCTAAGCTAATGCTAGCGACCGTAAACAGCTGACGCTGTTCTGACAAGTATCGGAGAAAAACAAACGCACTAAAGTGCTGCTGCAATAAATGGTCGCGTAGCCAATGTCGTTATCAAACGATGGCAGTGGAATATGGTCCTCGTGGGCTTAAATAATGGTTAAGAAAAGTTTAAAAGTTGGTTATGTCATTTTTAAACTGCGTATTCGAAAGTATCCTATAATTGGGCGCGCGTATATCACGAATTTTAAAGGGTTAGGGTTAGCTGAACAATTAGGCTCTACACCTAAAAAGTATTTATTAGAAGAAAATGTCTTCTCAGACCACAATATAGAAATAGTTCATATCATATGCAGTGTTGATTGCTACTGGTGTTATTACTGCCGTTTAAATCCGTACTACAAAAACGGAGTTTTTTGATTAATAAATATTTCCACTTGAAACTGAAGCGTACTGTACATATGTCACAGATAATCGCCTGTTAGCTTGTAGCTGGGGAAGCTGGTGTTGTTCTTCTACTCTGAGGGGATCAGCCTCCATGAAGAGGAGTGTCATTAGTTACTGTATAACTGAACAAACTGATTCTGGTCTATCAGTTTTTTTGTCCCGTCCCTGACACCAGGTCCTGAAAATATCTTAAAGTATCGTTACGTGCAGTGCGACAGTGACGTTGGTTTTAGACATTACTGTTGCTGTGGTTACCTGATATCTGTTGTGATATTTTTGTTTTTTTTCCATTTCTTTCATACAGAGCGTAGGTGACTGTGTGCTACAGCGTTAACCTGCCGGATAACCTGCACTAAGGGGGTCCTTCGCTCCCATTTTTGTGCATCGTCGACAGGACCCACTCAGATTGCAGTCATGGTATTAGCTGATCTGGGAAGGAAGATCACCTCGGCGCTGAGGTCACTCAGCAATGCCACCATCATCAATGAGGAGGTACCTCATTCTTGGCAGAATAACGCCTTAATCACATATCTTTTATCTCATTTGTTGACTTGGTAAACTGCTACATTTACAATTTTGCAAAAAGCACTAAAATGTTAATTGTCTTAGACATTTCTGCTTGATTTTCTGAATTATTTTCTTTCTTTTACGTTTCCCCCTTTGTCGGTCTCTTGTGCAGGTGTTGAATGCCATGTTGAAAGAGGTGTGCGCTGCTCTCCTCGAGGCTGATGTCAACATCAAACTAGTTAAACAGCTGAGAGAGAATGTAAAGTAAGTTGGCACTGAACCTCACGTTAGTCTAGCTAGCAGCACTTACTAGCCTGTGTCTTCTATGTTCTTTGTCCTTGCAGGGCTGCCATAGATTTGGAGGAGATGGCTTCTGGCCTGAACAAACGAAGAATGATCCAACATGCTGTCTTCAAGGAGCTTGTCAAGGTGATTCCAGACATCTTCTGGACTTCCTGGAGACTTGGAAAAATGTTGAAACATTTGACTGTCCACAGATGAGTGTGACAATTTGATAAAAGCCCTCAAAGCTCAAGTCTTTTTCTGCTCCGATGCACCCAAAATGCTGCTCATGTGTCATTTTAAACACCATATGTGTTTTCTGTGGTGTGACTCATATTTACTGTATCTACCAACATTTGTGTTTCAGCTGGTGGACCCTGGTGTGAAGGCCTGGACCCCCACCAAAGGAAAAAACAATGTTATCATGTTTGTTGGTCTGCAGGGCAGTGGAAAAACTACAACCTGCTCCAAGGTGTCGTCACACGTCTCAACATGAGATATATTTAAGGTTTTTTACACAATGCTTTCTCTTGGATGCGTCATGTGACTTTTGCTTTCCGCAGCTTGCCTACTATTACCAGAGGAAGGGTTGGAAGACCTGCCTGATCTGTGCTGACACTTTCAGAGCAGGTACATGACACGATGCAAGGCCACAACACGACGCAGTCTCCACAACAATACATATTCCTGACCTCACATTGCTCACGTTTTTCTACACAACTGCAATTTCTCCGCTGTTTAACTCTGCACAATGTATCATGACACTACTCGACACAGTGTTCTCTGCTGTTGGCTACCAGATACAGTACATCACTTTCTATCGTTGTTATGGTAATCTTCTTTAATCTTTCAGGTGCGTTCGACCAGCTTAAACAAAACGCCACCAAAGCCAGAATCCCATTCTATGGCAGGTGAGTTGCAGAAAGTGTCCGTCTGATTCCCGTTGTCTGACATTTTCCTACTCCTCTGCTGTGTTCAGTTACACAGAGATGGATCCAGTGGTGATCGCCACGGAGGGCGTTGACAAATTTAAAATGGAGAACTTTGAAATCATCATTGTGGACACGAGCGGACGACACAAACAGGAGGACTCGCTGTTTGAAGAGATGCTGCAAGTCTCTAATGCTGTGGTCAGTACCTGGCTACGCCCCCTCCTCTTGTGGCCGGAAACTGCCACATTTGTGTGTTAATGCGTAATTGTTGGTGTGTCACCCACCTGTGGCCTTCTGAACCCGTTTCCAGCAACCAGACAACATTGTGTATGTGATGGATGCGTCCATTGGCCAGGCCTGTGAGTCTCAGGCCAAAGCTTTCAAAGACAAGGTAGATGTAGCTTCGGTAATCGTCACCAAATTGGACGGACACGCCAAAGGAGGAGGAGCTTTGAGCGCGTAAGACCAGCTTCATCTTCCTGTCTGTCGATGTTGGCGTTGGTCCCTTTTAAAGCCATGAAGTTCTTGTTTCCTCTCAGCGTGGCAGCCACTCGGAGTCCCATCATCTTTATCGGAACAGGAGAACACATTGATGACTTTGAGCCTTTTAAGACTCAACCGTTTATCAGCAAACTCCTCGGTAACCTCATGTTGTGACATACTTCCGGTAGACATTTTGCACTGTCATGGAAACCTGAGTGATCCTCTCGCTGGCAGGAATGGGAGACATTGAGGGTTTGATCGACAGAGTTAACGACCTGAAACTGGACGACAACGAAGAGCTGATTGACAAGCTGAAGCACGGTAAGAAGCACGTCATCCATCGCACGACGTCATCCATGCACGAAGAATGTCAACTTTGACCCCTAACTTTCCTGCAGGTCAGTTTACCCTCAGAGACATGTATGAGCAGTTCCAGAACATCATGAAGATGGGCCCGTTTGGACAGATTATGGTACACACCTGGACACGTGAACCCCACACGTGAACCCCACCCCACACAGCTGGAACACTTGATAAACACAAGTTTTACTATTCTTTCTTTTCCTTTCCTTTTCCTTCTCCTCCTTGTGATGCATTCAGGGGATGATTCCAGGTTTTGGCACAGATTTTATGAGTAAAGGAAATGAACAGGAGTCGATGGCACGATTGAAGAAGCTGATGACCATCATGGACAGTATGAATGACCAGGGTAACGCTTGTTTACTCTTGTGTACACCTGCCACACCTTCACTTAATGCTTTGCTTGATAATGAAAAAGGTTTTTTTTTATTTTATGTTCAGAGCTCGACAGTAAAGATGGTGCCAAGCTTTTTAGTAAGCAGCCAAACAGAATCCAGAGAGTAGCTCGAGGGTCTGGAGTGGCCACCAGAGACGTCCAGGAGTTGCTCACGCAGTACACCAAGTTTGCTCAGATGGTCAAGAAGATGGGGGGCATCAAAGGCCTATTTAAAGGTCACAAAGGGGGAAGCAGGAAGGGGGGGTAAAATCCTGTGGACTGCCTGATTGAACAAACTCGTTTTCTTTGTTACAGGAGGAGACATGTCCAAGAATGTGAACCCATCACAAATGGCCAAACTGAACCAGCAGATGGCCAAAATGATGGACCCCAGAGTCCTGCATCACATGGGTGAGATCCAGCAGCTTTTCTTTTTTTTTTAGATTTAGATTTTAGATTTTTAGAGGATGAAGATGATTTTTTTAAAAACTGCATGTTTTGACCATGTGTCAATATCGAGCTGTTAATGTATTTATTCATTTTTGGTGTTTTTTACTTCTTATTTTAAGGTGGAATGGCAGGTCTACAGTCAATGATGCGTCAATTCCAGCAGGGAGCTGCTGGAAACATGAAAGGCATGATGAATTTCAACAACATGTGATCACCAACCAACAGGTTGCCTTAAACCATAAAACCTAAATATGAAGGCTGGATCAGCCCTTTCTTCCTGTACCTGTCTTGTTAATAAAGGGGTTTTTAGAGGAAAATGTGCAAAAAATCTGAGTCCGTTGAGGAAGATGACAAATTGTAAAGAACATGTGGAAGAGTGACGAAAAGCAGCTCTCTAAGTGTTATATTTATGGATAACCATGATGAGGTCACATGGATAATGACGATTACAAGGAAGATTATATCATTTGCGAAAATATTTCTCAAATAAATTTTTACTTTACATTTTAAATCTGTTTCCCGATTTCTTCTTATGGTGTGTATTTAAACTTTGTTTTTTTAAATAAAGGGCCATTTTTTAAAGACGACACCAAGGACGATAGTGGCGTATAACCAAAGATCGTATTTGGACACAATGAGATACTTCGTCATAATTTGGGAATATAATATTAATTTGCTCAAAACTACTCTTTTCAATGCAACATATTTGTGGATTTTGTATACATATTTAGAATCCCTATACCCACGTCACTTATGTGACACTTCAAACCAAATCACGTTCAATTATATAGCAGAGGTGGGGTCAGCAGGTCAGTGCACAGCTATGGGGGATACAATTTTAAACCATTTATCGGACCGTATGATCTCACATCATTTTAAATTTTAAACTATAGATATGTGTCTTCTATTTTTTTTTTTAAATCGCCAGGCTTTTTAATAAAGTTTTGAGGACTCCAAATTGGCTATTTTCAGCTATGTTAATTTCTTTGAACAGAGTGAGACCTCTGTTCATTAAAACTCTCTGCCTTGACGTGGCACCGGCCGCCGCCATGTTGTTTTGCTTCGTTGTCACTGGAGTGGACGCGGCAGGAGCGGAGCGACGGTGATTTACCTCCACCTCCTCACGCAGAGACCCACCCGGGCTACTAACACCGAAAACCTCACCCGGACCCACTTATTTACCCGGTGTGTCCTGCATAAACTGCTCGCTTGTGTAACGTGAGTGACGCCCTGAGCTAAGTGCCCCACTAGCTGCTGTTAGCTGTATCGTAGCTGAGCTGATCTAGGTTGTTTTTAAATTTCCGGCTAAACTTAATCTCTTTACTTGCCTCCTCTTCCACTTTAAAGCTCACATACTTGCGTGCGTTCCAAAATTTTTTAGTTTTATTGTCGCCCGAACGTATAAGTCGTAACATGAATATGACTGACAAATCTGTTGAAATGATCCGGTACCCATTTTTAGCGCAGCACTCGTCTAAAATACTTTGTTGTACAGAGAATTGCATGATTTGTCTGTGAAATCTAGTGAAACAGTGGAAGCCGAAAGATTAAAGACCAGCAGATTCCAGAGCTCATCCACGCCCACTGCCTACTATATCCACCGAGACAAGTTTTATGGAGACGTTTCATGATGAACCGGGCAACACTAAATTAACCCTCCGATCAGAACATTTGGTTTGAACATTTTCATGTTTTAGCTCCTAAAACATGCGGGGTTGCGGATGTTTTACCTTTGCCAGATGTGACAGCCGGCGTTTGTCCGTCTGTGAACGAAATTCTGGTGATGTTACGGATTCAGAAGGGACCATTGGTCATCTAAAGATCAAAACCAAGGGGTTTTGAACATAAAACACTCAGGAAGCAGCTTACTATGTGACGTAATCATGTCTATACTATACACAGTACTACTGGTCTACGTCACAATATGGGGACGATCTTAGTTTGTAATTGTTTTCTTACTTTATGGTCGAGATTCCAAACCAATTATGTTTAAAACGCGATGTGCCTGTTTGTCCCATAGGTGGCGCCAGACGGCCAAGCCTGAGCTCACTGACGTCACAGCTATCCCATCTTTTTCCAAGTGCGTTCCATCCCCATTAACCCCAAAATCGTCATGGCAACCTTCCCAGAGTACATCGCTCAGAACGAGGAGCGCGACGGCGTGCGGTTCAGTTGGAACGTGTGGCCGTCGAGCCGACTGGAGGCGACCCGCATGGTGGTCCCAGTGGCATCCCTGATCACCCCTCTGAAGGAGCGACCTGACCTGCCTCCTATCCAGTATGAACCAGTTCTGTGCAGCCGCGCAACCTGCCGTGCTGTGCTCAATCCTCTGTGGTACGCACTCCTACTTGGCTACCTGTGTGATGTCATAAAGCTACGTGTTACCTGTCTGACCTCCTTCCCTGGTCTGTGTTTCAGTCAAGTGGACTACAGAGCCAAGCTGTGGGCCTGTAATTTCTGCTACCAGAGAAACCAGGTTAATTGAACATTTTCAGTGCACAGCCTCACACTTAAGCCACTAATTAGTCTAAATTTAGCATTGCTTTGTCATGCCTTAATTTGTTTGAAAAAAAACCTATCCGACTATTGCAATCAGCAGGAAACATGGATCATATTAGATTATTTTGGATTGGGTTGGATCGCTTTTGAAGTAGTTCAGATCAAATTCAACAATTCTTTTTTTTTAAGGCAACATAATGCTGATTGCTTAAGACGTAACAATATGGAGATGACAATACATTTGATTTAAAGGTGCCTTTCTGGACACCTGCGCTCGCTGTACAAGCAAAATGTGAAGTGCACAAAAAAAGATTTCAAAATATAAACAAGAGGAAAACAGACAAAATAATAAAAGCAGGCGATGGCTTGAGTTAGGTTCCATGTTATGACATTTGGTGCTTTGCTGTGTTTTAGTTTCCTCCATCCTATGCTGGGATCTCTGAAGTGAATCAGCCCGCTGAGCTGCTGCCTCAGTTCTCCACCATTGAATATGTGGTTCAGGTGAGACCAACAGGTATATTTACAGGTGTGACTTCAGAGACAGGTGATAACCATATGTGCTGTGTGTTCCTAGCGTGGTCCTCAGATGCCATTGGTTTTCCTGTATGTGGTGGACACCTGTATGGAAGATGAGGACCTTCAGGCCTTGAAGGAGTCTCTGCAGATGTCATTGTCTCTGCTGCCTCCTACAGCTCTGGTGGGTCTCATCACGTTTGGCCGGATGGTTCAGGTCCACGAGCTCGGCTGTGAGGGGATTTCCAAAAGTTATGTCTTCAGAGGAACAAAAGATCTCAATGCCAAGCAGCTACAGGTCAGTGAAGCGACTAAAGACATTTCCCCGTGACCACTCCTGCTAACCCGTTTTTGTGAATGGACTTTGCAGGAGATGCTTGGTCTGACCAAACCTGCAGCCCCTCAAGGACGAGCTCCTCAAACAGCCCAACAGCCTCTGTCCAACAGGTAAACGCACGCTGAGAGTCCTAGAGCAGATCATTAAACCTGGACCTGACCCTTAACCAGACCCTAAAACATGCAGCTCAATATTTAAACTGTATTTGCAGAGGAAACGTAATCATACTGTGATGTGTTTTGGGGTCAGGTTCTTGCAGCCGGTGCAGAAGATCGACATGAATCTTACTGACCTGTTGGGGGAGCTTCAGCGTGACCCCTGGCCTGTCACTCAGGGAAAGAGACCTCTGCGTTCTCTGGGCGTGGCCATGTCCATTGCTGTTGGCTTGCTGGAGGTAAAACATGAAGATGTGCACCATTTTATAAACTCAAACTTTACACTGAAGCTGTGTTTTTACCCACAGTGCACCTTTCCAAACACGGGGGCTCGCATCATGACCTTCATTGGTGGGCCCGCAACACAGGGTCCTGGCATGGTCGTCGGAGATGAACTGAAGATGCCTATTAGGTCCTGGCACGACCTGGAGAAGGACAACGCTAAGTACACAAAGAAGGCCACCAAAGTGAGTGACAACTGTCCTCAGTCCTGTGGTTAAACACTGAACTCTGCCACTGTTAACATGCTAACAAAGACTGCGCGTGTGTGTTTTCTAGCACTACGAGTCCCTCGCTAACAGAGCCTCGACTAATGGTCATATCATCGACATCTATGCCTGCGCTCTTGATCAGACGGGGCTGTTGGAGATGAAGTGCTGCACCAACTCCACTGGGTAGCAACACACACTCTCAGTGTTTTAGACTGTGTGTTGTTTTGTATCCTGATGGTCTGTGATGTTTACAGAGGTTACATGGTGATGGCAGACTCCTTCAACACATCACTTTTCAAACAAACCTTCCAGCGGGTCTTCACCAAAGATGTTCAGGGGTCTTTCAAGATGGCCTTCGGCGCTACCCTGGAAGTCAAGGTACCTGCGTGCTGGCTCAACACCAAACTCACACACTCAACCTCTTTTGGCTGCATCGCTTCCTCCTCTTTTACACATCTGTCCATCAGCAGGAGGGTCCCCCCTGTAGAGTGTTGGGCTGAGGTTGTGTAAAGACTTCAGAGATACTCTGCACTGTGCAAATAAAGCTGGATTGTGCACATGTAAATGTCCATGACCTTCTCTCGCCTGGTGACAGCTGACATTAACTCCCAGTTTGTTTGTATTTCCCTCCCCAGACATCCAGAGAAATTAAAGTTTCTGGAGCGATTGGTCCATGTGTGTCTCTGGGTGCCAAAGGACCGTCTGTGTCTGAGAATGTATGTAACACTTCCCCTTTTCAGTAGTACCAGAATGGCATCTTGCCCTTTTCATTTGACCTTTTTACAATTAAGTTTGTCAGTCAATGGTGCGGTTTGCCTGGAAATGTGCTGAGATATCAGATAATCACGTGCGCTACGCTGCATGTTGACCTTCATATGGTTGTGTTGCACAGGAGATCGGGAACGGAGGAACCTGTCAGTGGAAGATGTGTGGCCTGGATCCGATGACCACTCTGGCTCTTTATTTTGAGGTGGTGAACCAGGTACAAACAACCAAGCAAATCTTAATCTGTACAGTTGTGGTTTCTTAGTTTTGTAGTTCATTTATTACGACATTTTGGTATTTGTGAGTGTAGTTATGAAGTAAGTGCAACTGACAGAAGTGTAAAAATGCACTCTTTTAAATAAGCTTTTATTTTGGCCAAGGTTCTGAGCTACACGTCCTGCAGAAGCACAAATGTTCATGTGGAGATGATGATCAAGCGTTGAAGTGATGCGCTGCTCCATCACTGTGCTGGGGTGTTAGGTGTTGGTGATGATGTCGTTGTGGTTGTAATGGCGTTGGCGGTTGGGTCCAGATGAAAGGCTGACGTCTGGTGGTGGGCCTCCAGCAGGTTCTTTGAACGTGGACATAGAATAATCCTTCCCAAGAGGCGACACGCAGTGGCCCTGTACCTCCTGCAGATGAGTAGATGGACAGAAGTTATGTCCCCACTCACCGCTGCATCATCACTCAAACACTGGCTGAGCACTACAGCTGCATTAATAGCCATGTTGGTCACATGATCGGCAATTTTCCTCCTCTTAATTCTGACCCAACTTGATATATAAGCATCAGCAGTTTAGATTCTGACTTACGTCTGCGTCATGCAGGTGATCCAGGGGTTTAGAGCGGCGTTTGACAGAACCAACCAAGTGGAGAGGGCGGGTACCCCAGCCGGACTCGGTACGCCGCTAAATGTCTCGTACAAACCCACTGAGATGTAGGGTAGCCAGCAGACCAACAAACACACTGACACACACCATCAGAAACACAACAATGTGACAGTACGTCCACCACTCAAACCCCCTCCCACAAACCTGCTCTTAAGAGATTTTTGTAGGCATTTGGGTAGAAACCGGTTCCGTGAAGGCTGCTGTCACAGCATTAATATCACAGCAGGGTTGGTGTTGTCATAACAACACCAACAAGACTCCTGAAATCTTCCCATACACCCGAAGGCCTGCCCAATCATGATATAAATGCTAAATAAAGACAATAATTAAGGACTTAAGAGTGATTGCTGGTTGAGATGGTGTTTGTTGCAGTCAGATCTTAGCGAGACGGTGATGAAAGTTATGAAAACTGCCAGAAATCAGCCCATGTAACAAATGAACTCACCTAAGACTGTGATCATCACCATGGAGCTCCTAAGGAAGTTGTTGGCAGGAACATAGAAGCAGTGCAGCTCGTTGCACATGAAGGTTCCCCTCCTGGCCTGTTTCCTGGCCACGTAGACCATGTATCCATACAGAGAGCAGGTTGAAAAGATCGGTATCGTGACGCCCACCGAAATCCACGCAGCCACAAAGCACCTGTTGTCAGGAGTAAAGCTCGGGCAGCACAGAAATCTGGACTCGCTGTAGACATACGTTCCAAACCCCAGCAGGGGCATTGCAGCCATCACGAAGCACAACGTCCAGACCAGAACCAGCACCGCCCGGCGCCGCCCGGGCGTCCAAATGGTGTCGTAGCTCAGGGCGAAGCAGATCTCCGTGAACCTGTTCACCGTCATCCAGTTAAAGGAGAAGATGGAAGCGGTTTGGAGGAGGACGAAGACAAAGGCGCTGCCTTGACACACCGGACCCCCCATGTTGCTCCCTGACAGGCAGGTTAGGCCATTATAGGCTCCGAGGGGGGTGATAAACATCCCCAGGGCCAGATCACTGAGGCTGAAGCTCAGGGTTAGGCCCAGCGTATCCGTCCGCAGCTCCTTGTTGAGCAGCAGAAGGAGGAGAAGGAGGAGGTTTCCAGACACTGAAGCCAAGCTTGACAGTGCCAACAGAGTGGCGTATAGTATCCTGACGATCTCCCCCATCTTCTGGAACACACAACAGGAAGCACATGAGTGAATTTGGCTCAAACGCGGTTTGTCTGATTTCCTCAGAAGGAGCTTCTTTGTTCACACCTCTAAAAATACATAAGCTGTCCGTGTTAGAACAGAAAGCCTGATTCTCTCTTATCCAGTTCTGATCTTAGTTTTGCTGTCACATGAACGACTATGGCTTGCGAGGAGCCAGTGGAGACACTATGGCTGTTATCCTGGGACAGCAGGATAAGGGCAGCAGCCTCTACCTACCTTCACCTACCTTTAAGGATCTCTCCTGGTGTCGACAACTTCAGCAGTCAAACTGCAGAGGTCATCCTCACGAGGTAGACAAACGGACTACCATCCAGAAAGAGGAACTTGTGATCCTAAAGCCGGTTGGAAGAGGTGGTCCATGTTTTGATGTCAGACCTTCAGTCTGATCACCGAGAGACTTCAGGAAGCCTCTGCTGCGCGTGTGGGTGTGGCGGCGTTGCCACGGTTCATCTGTCGCCTGCTGTGATAACGACCGCGCACGCCATCAAAAAGAAAACTCCAAATTCAGGCTTTACACGGGCGCAAAATCAAATAATCCCCTCAGGACGTGTGTAAACACGCAGCAAGTTTTATTCTGAACAGCAGCATCTTGGCACGTGCCGAGTGGTTTAATTTCCCTAGAACAACCGCAGAGAGATGTGCTTCCGCCTGTGCCGTCAACAACCCCACAAATGCAGAAGTGGCTCTGTATTTCCCCGCAATGATTATTTTGTAGTTTCCCCTACACATGACATGAACCTGCACCAGGTCCTGGGAGCTGTTCTGCTCCTATTGCACAGCGCCATCAGGCCGCTTCAGCACTCATTTCTGTCTGACGGGGAAAAATATCCGTACACGCCAAAGAATATGATGTCAAGGGGTTGGATTCATTTGCATCGTTTGGAGACGGAGGTGCAGCTGTGAGCAACGACTGAAAGACCATATTGTCCCACAAAAGGTCGCTGGATTTGTCACTAATTAACAAAACAAAACCCGAGGATTTGGACGCAGTTAATCCGCTGCTCTCCATCAGAAAACAGATCAGAATCTTCCAGTTCACGCGTTTACATGACGCCGTTTTATTCCGATCGGCCCAAATATCAGTGTCAGAGTTACTGACGGTGCTGTTACCCTTCACCGCCTGTGTGTGTGTGTGTGCGTGTATGGCTCAGCACCTCATCACCAGATGTGCATCATCGTGTGTTCCAGCACAACGCTCCGATCCCTCAGGGCGGCCGCGGAGCCGTCCAGTTTGTGACGCAGTACCAGCACTCATCGGGACAGAGACGCATCAGAGTCACCACCATCGCTAGGAAGTACGTGATGGCACCCTTCTCCTTCTGACCGAGAGCAGACCGTCTGCAACTCTGTGTGTGTGTGTGTGTGTGTGTGTGTGTGTGTGTGTGTGTCCTCCCCCTGCAGCTGGGCAGACGCTCAGTCCCAGATTCAGAGCATCGCAGCATCCTTTGATCAGGAGGCAGCAGCCATCTTGATGGCGAGGTTGTCGGTGTACCGGGCTGAGACGGAGGAGGGGCCGGATGTGCTGCGCTGGCTGGACAGACAGCTGATTCGACTGGTACGGCGAGGTGGAGGTTTTTGGAGCGGTTCTGTCGCAGGAGCCTTCTGATGCACTGACAAATCATTTCTGATGTGGTCTGCAGTGTCAGAAGTTTGGAGATTATCACAAAGATGATCCGAACTCCTTCAGGTTCTCCGAGACCTTCTCCCTCTACCCTCAGGTATAGAATCACCCTCATCTTCAACACAAAGGTTCAACATTTGGAACAAGATGCAACCTGGGAGACTCGGCTTGATTCCTATTCACTTCATTGTCGTTCAAAAACTGCACGCTCATTTTAAGCGCATTAAACAAATAAAATGATGTGAAAATTCTCCCCTTTTTTTTCCCAGTTCATGTTCCACCTGAGGCGTTCTCCGTTCCTCCAGGTCTTCAACAACAGTCCAGACGAGAGTTCATATTACAGACATCATTTCAACCGGCAGGACCTGACTCAGGCCCTCATCATGATCCAGCCTGTTCTCTATGCTTACTCCTTCAACGGCCCTCCAGAGGTGTCTCAGTCCACCCGCACACACACACACACACACGAGATTGTTAATAACCACGCATGAACCCGTCTGTGTCTTCAGCCAGTTTTGTTGGACAGCAGCAGCATCCTGCCAGATCGGATCCTGCTGATGGACACGTTCTTCCAGATCCTGATCTATCACGGAGAGGTGCTCACCCTCACACACACCTGTCTCAGGTTTTGCTGGTGTGCGCGCGCTGAAGTTGTTGACGGGTTTGTGTTGCTGCGGGTGCAGACGGTGGCTCAGTGGAGGAAGGCTGGTTACCAGGAGATGCCCGAGTACGAGAACTTCAAGCACCTCCTTCAGGCGCCGGTGGACGACGCTCAGGAGTTGCTCCACACGCGCTTCCCGATGCCGCGTTACATCGACACAGAACACGGCGGCAGTCAGGTGACTCCTGCTTGGATTTAGATTTGTTTTTCCACCTAACATTGAAGGAGACGTTAAAGGAGACGTTAAAGGAGCCAAGCTGAGATTCGAGAGTCTCTGACAACACTTTTGCCTACAAACGACCTGTTTTTGAGCCATTTAGCTGCTAAAGAAGATGGGGACAAGGTCAAAATGGGGTCAAATGGAACAAGGTTGTTTCTCACAAGGAGGAACAACCTTGTCCCATTTGACCAGAACCCTTTTGTTGCACAAATGAATACCGTTTGTATCCCACGATGTTCCTGAATGACTCGCTGGCAGGGAATCATTGTTGATGATGTCACAACGATGATGTCGTGCTCCGCAGGCTCGCTTCCTGCTGTCCAAAGTGAACCCGTCCCAGACCCACAACAACATGTATGCGTGGGGTCAGGTGAGTGTCTCACACCTTCACGTCTGTGTGTGTTTGTGATCTCCCGTAACCATGACGATGTCTGCAGGAGTCTGGAGCGCCCATCCTGACCGATGATGTCAGCCTGCAGGTCTTCATGGACCACCTGAAGAAGCTTGCTGTGTCCAGCGCTGCCTGATCACGCTAGGCTCTCTCTTCCCTCACTTGTCTTTTTTTTTTTTATCTCGCATTTGCTGCCTAAGTTGTCATGACAACCATTGTACATGCTGGAGCACCAGTCCAGTTTCTCATGAAAGTTCAGGTTGCAAACATCACAGAAGTGTTTGGAGCTGATCTGAGGAGACCAACAATGGTTGAAGTTAACGTTCATGTTTGAGCCACATTGGAATCTTCTGTTTTACTGAATAAAAGTGTTTCCTCTAAAGACTTTCTACCATCTTTCACTCGTGCTTCCTTCTGCGCAGCTTTTTATTCAGTGTTGGAAAGCTTTGCTCCATAACTCAGGCTGCACCATGGTTCTCCTACGATCACGGACTCTCAGAACCTCCTGGCAGTAGACAGGTGAAGGTCAGGAGTTCCATCTTCCTCTGAATGATGTGAGGAGCTCAGGGGAGGTCTTCTTCACTGAAGGTCTATCTTCTGAAGTCTTCTGCTCTGTAGGCTTCAGTCATCATTTTCAGCGTTCTAGGTGGCTGCTCAGAGGAACTCATGGCTGCTGGTCGCTGGCACGGGTCTAGAGGTGGTTAAACAGCTCTGACCTTTGCTAACCAAGACTAAACTAAGCCTAATGAAGGTCGAAGATCTGGTGATCTGTACAAAACAAGCGTAAGACGCCGGTGTTGGAAGGAGCGTTTCAAAACTCCTGGAGACAATTTCGTCTCCATCTGTCCACCCTTAATTGCTGCTGCGTCCTGATGAGAAAAAGCTCCAGGATATTTGTTGTAGCACCGACTCTACACTTGTATTTACCACCCGTTTAGTGTAGGTTAGAATCCACACACACTTTCAGGATATCTGTTGCCGAGTTACTATGACAACGGTCTCATTACTCCACCAACAAAGAAGTGTAGTTTCCTGCTATTCATGCACTTCCTTCAGGAAGCATCTGGGTCACCGTGACAACGGGATCTTATGATGGTTATTGAAGGTTTGGGTTTGCTACCAACCGGTGACACGTTGATTTACCTGTTGGACACGCCTACATCTGATCTGATCTGATCCGACCTCTCTTAGGAATCAGAACATCTTTTTCCCCAGTTTACTTGGATTCCATCAAATGAGTCATCAGATCAGATCGCAGCACATTTCCTGTCCTGGGGGAAGGGCCGCAGGACAAGGGGCAAAGTCGCTGCTCGCTGTTCAGAGGGAGTTCCTGTGGAGGCGAAGCCGAGGAGACGAGAAAGACCTGAGAAAAGAGGAGAGAGAAGCAAAAGAAATCGGAGCAGGAGGATCGTATGCAGAGAAGGTAAGAGGAGCAGACGCAGGTGTGTGTCTCCTGTCTGACGTCAACAGTCGTCCAGACATGAACAGGAGAGGGCAACGACCTTAGTGACAGGATCAGGATTAGCATTGTTAGCATCAGCTGTAACGGTAGTGGTGGTATAAACGTCAGTGCTATTTTAGAATTATTTTCTGTGACAGTGTTTTTACAGCATGTGTGTGAAAAACATTTTGATATTTAAGTTCAGTTCGGTTCGAGTCAGTTGTCAGCAGCATCCAAAGGTTCTGCTCCAGTTTGAGCACCACACACCTGCATGTTCTCTGTTCCCAGATCCACGGGGAGGCCGAGCACTCAGAGAACATGTCCTTGTGGTTCTGGATCTCTCTGTGGGCCTCGTTCAGCGCTGTGTTCTGGAATGCTGCAGCTCAGTCTCCGTCCTACACCCTCCAACACAGCCAGATGACCTTTGACAAGGCCGCAGAGGCGTGTTCTCCCGGTCATCTCACCACCGTCCTCAACAAACACGAGCTTGCTCACATCCTTGACCTCATCCCCGAGGCAGAGCCACCTCTGATCCGAGGTAGCTTCACCTTCTGGGTGGGTTTGCGGAAGGACAAACGCGAGTGTGTGGTCCCGGAGTTCCCACTGAGAGGATTCAAATGGACGGCTGATGACAGCGAAGAGACGCAGGTGAGTCAGTGGGCAGCTGAGCCTGAACTCACCTGTACCGCAGTCCAATGTGCCGCCCTGAAGGCTCAGGTGGACAGCTCAAACGTAACCGATTGGGGCCTGATCCCAGTTCGCTGCGAGACAAAACACCGGTTCATCTGCAAGCACAACGACTCACACACACCGCAGCCCCCAAAACCCACCGCGCCAAATCTGGTACCGACCTCAGCCGGACTCGAGCCGCGTCGGTCCACACGGATCCCCGACGCGCAAACATCGGAAGGGGAGGCGGGGTCAACCCCCGGTTCGGAGAAGGATCGCGGCTCTAACTCGTGCGGGCACCCGGACCTCTCAACGGCCCGTTCACTGATTCCCAAAGACCGCAGCAGGATCCAGGTGGAGTGCTGGACCGCTGGCATGCAGGTCGAGATCCGCTGCTCCGGCCAGCCGGCCCTCTGGCGCCTGCTGGACGGTTCCGTCGCCAACTTCACCAGCATCTGCGTCCCGTGCGACGACGGATTCCGCAAGAACTCGTCGGGAAAGTGCGAAGACATCGACGAGTGCAGGGAGAAGAGCGCCCCCTGCAGGAACACCTGCCAAAACACCCCGGGCTCCTACAGGTGCGTGTGCACCGACGAGACCGGCGAGGTCGTGAGCGAGGACTCGCTGATGTGCAACGACACCGCCGGAACCGCCGATAAAAGACTGGATTCCGGGCTCCTCGTCCCAGTGCTGGTCGCCGTGGTCGGCCTGGTGGTTCTGGTGGTCCTGTTTGCGGTGATGGTCAAATGTTGCGTGATGAGGAGGTCAAAGAGACGAGCTGTGAAGAAGGCAGAGAAAATGTCGATGAACAGCAAAGACGAGAAGAAACCAGCAATTTGAGTTTGAGACATGAGATTTTGCCGATTAAAACAATTAATCAACATTCCAGGAAAGTAAAATATATGTATATATTTTAGGTTTTCTGAAAATGTTTACAGTTTTTGTGTTACTGATTTAAGAGGAATATTTTCGTGATGATCATGGTGGTTTTTTTATATTTTGTTTTAACATTTTTAATCGAAATTAGAAGATGTGTTTATTAACTGTCCTACTTAATATCAGCAGCACTTTCTGATTCAGATTTCAGCTGTAAACATTGTAAAAGACCAATAAACTTGATAGATAAAAACCGTCTGATTCTTTTGAGGCTGCTTCTTCTAAATTTCTTCACAGTTTCACGACCAAAAGAGGCGAATAGGACTTTCAAACTCTGAATTAGGTCTCACGATCAATATAATTTAGAAGAATAAAAAGCAGGAGCCACTGGGACCGGACTGGTCTGGACTGGGGGCGCAGGTCTCAACCCCACCAGCAGGGGGCAGCGTCCCCCTGCGAAACGGCAACGATCTGATGTTTTTGATTGGAAAAGATCCTCATCAATCATCGATCATCGCCGACATAAACTCGTCATAAAATCAGCCGGAGTAGAACAAAAAGACAGTGGCGTGACGTCACGGGCCACGTGATCGGATGTCAGGCTTTGACCTGCAGTTAACACCATACGCCTGTCAATGACTGACAGCCCGGGAAGCGTGCGTGCGTGTGTGCGTGTGTGCGTGCGCGTTTGTTGAATAGCTGTTCCTGACGAGCCCTCCTCTCTGCCGGAACCTGGACCACCTTCATGAGAAAGACACGCAGGCGAGCCTGGAGGTCAGGACCAGGTCCCGGCCTTGCTTCTGGCTCAGGTCTTTGTGCTCTCGCATGGAGCCTGTCAGTCTGAAGAGGTGGGCGTGGCCGAGTGACAGGAGACTCACGACAGACCATAATTATCAGTGCAGAGCTTTTAGATAAAGATTTAGAGCCGCGTGAGTCACACAGGACCCGAACTTGACCCCGTGAAGGACCCGGGACCATTGATGAGATGTCACTCTAACCCGAAACACACACACACGCGCGCGCCCGCGCAGGTGAGCGCCCATCTGATTGGCTCAGAGCCAACATGAACTCCTCTGAAACTGGTTCCGAGCACTTCTGGACCATGAAGAAACCTGCGGGAGTTCGGGAGGTTCGTGCTCGCGCAGATCTGACCCAGGCCAGAAGGTTCTATCAGTACTGACCCAGTTTCATCAATACAACCGAGACTTTGATCGACGTCTGCGTGTGTGAGTGTGCGCGTGTGTGTGTGTGCGCGCGCGCGTGTAGGAGGAGATCACGAGGGTTGGACCTGCAGGAGGAGGATCACATCAGTCCTCAGGTCATCCTCACCTCCTCCTCCTGACTCAGTCTCGCTCCTCTCGGCTCTGGACCGCTCGGCTCTGCTCGGCTCGGCTCAGAACGGCTTCACCTGGACCAGGTTAGAGACGGATCGGCGCGGGCGCTGCGGGCTCCCGTCATGCTGAGCGCGGTGAAGATGGAAGGACACGAAGCTCCGGACTGGAGCGGCTTCTACAGCGAGGAGGTGGGTGAACTTCAGCATCGGACCCGCCCGGAACCCGAACCCGCAAAAGTTTCTGGCGACAAAGTTTTTGAGAAAGTTTTCGATTGAAAATGTAAAAGTTATATACAAAAATACCGAACCAACCAACCAAAAAAAAAGACAAAAAGAAAAAATGGTTTTTTTTCTACATTATTAATTGAACAAAATAGAAAACAGAAAAATGGCAAAATCTTCAACCTAAAAATTCGACTAAATATAATTTGAAATGATTCAGTGTTTCTTCATTCTGCGCGAGATCAAACCGATCAAACTCCATTTTTTTTATTTTATTTTATTAAACATTTACAAAAGGAAAAAAAGGATTGGACGATCGATGTCGATAAATGATTTTATTTTTCCAGACACGAAAGCAACAAACAGCAGTAAAGACAAGTTATCCAATTTTATTTAACGAATGTGATAATCCACCGATAATAATTCGTAAACGAACGATCAGGGATCGATTTTTTTAATTAAACAACAACGCGAGAATACGACCGATACAACTAAAATAGGCAAAAACTTAAACAGGATCCAAAATATACCAAATTTTGTTAAGAATATGACTTTAAACCCGATCATTTCGATTTATTTTAATATCGATATCATTGATGTGAATTTTAATTCAGCATTATTGCCATATTAAACAATAATAACTATCATTAATTCATTGAAATGTCGATGTTAATTGATATTCATTATTATCGATATTCATTATTATCGATAAAACTGTTTACAATTTCTGGTTCGATTATTTTTTATATGTTTTCTGCTTAAATCGGATCTGGATCGGGAGATCACCTCATCGGAACCGGTGGGTAGAACCAGAAGAACTTATGTTGGGATTCAATAGCTCTGATGTCAGAGTTGTAAAAGAGCCCGAGTTCTTATTTATTTCCAGAGCAATAAAAAAAATGCATAAAAGTAACTGATCACTTGTTGATGTGATTTTAAAAAAATTGTCTTACAGAAAATGTCATTTATTTAAAAAAATCACTGATAATCAATTATGAATGAATCAATTTTTCCAAACAGGAATAATTAGCTGTTATTGTTTTCAGTCATAATTAATTATGAATTAATTCCCACTAAATCGACGCCTCCTTCTGTCGTCACCGAAAACTGAAACTATCATTTTCTTGGACTAATAACTTGATCAACTTGCTGATTTAAAAATCTTAGCGCAGAAATGAGTTCCCATCCAACTGTTTGGAGCTCTGGCTCTGGGTCCAGGTCCCGGGTCAGGGTCTGGGTCAGGGTCTGGGTCAGGGTCTGGGTCCGGGTCTGGGTCCGGGTCCGGGTCTCAGCCCCCTCAGCTCTGATTCTCTACTGTCCTTGCAGATGTACTCATCAATGGCCACTGGCATGGGCTCCGGCCTCGGCTCCATGACCGGTTACATGTCCGCCAACGGTACCACATCCGGCTCCTTCAACATGTCGTACGGCGGCGCCGGTCTCAGCCCGGCTCCCGTGACCGGGATGAGCAGCTCGACTCCGGTGGCCATGTCGGGCCTCGGCGGCGGCATGACATCGATGGGGGGGGCGCTGAGCCCGTCGCACATGAACTCGGTGCCGGCCCAGCAGGGCTCCATGGGTCTGAGTCCCTACGGGGGCATGAGCCCGTCGTCCAGCATGGCGTACGGCGGCAACGGAATAAACCGGGCCCGTGACAACAAAGCCTTCAGGAGGAGCTACCCGCACGCCAAGCCTCCGTATTCCTACATCTCGCTCATCACCATGGCGATCCAGCAGGCTCCCAGCAAGATGCTAACGCTGAGCGAGATCTACCAGTGGATCATGGACCTTTTCCCCTACTACCGGCAGAACCAGCAGCGCTGGCAGAACTCCATCCGGCACTCGCTGTCCTTCAACGACTGCTTCGTGAAGGTGTCGCGCTCGCCAGACAAACCGGGCAAGGGCTCCTACTGGACCCTGCACCCGGACTCCGGGAACATGTTCGAGAACGGCTGCTACCTGCGGCGCCAGAAACGGTTCAAGTGCGAGAAGAAGACGTCGCTGAAGTGCGACGGCAGGAAGGACGAGGGCGGAGGAGCGTCTCCGTCGGGGGACAAACCCGCCGGACTCCTGCTCGCCTCCCCGCTGCCCTCCTCCAGCCAGGCGGCCTCGCCCCCGGGCCTGGACCTTCACGGGGGGACCTCGGACCTAAAGGTGTCCAGTTCCCAGCTCCTCTCCTCGCTGTCGCTGCCCCCCCACTCAATGGCACACGAGTCCCAGCTGCACCTAAAGGGAGATCCCCACTACTCCTTCAATCACCCGTTTTCCATCAATAATTTGATGTCCTCCTCTGAGCAGCAGCACAAACTGGACCTGAAGGCCTACGAGGCGCTGCAGTATTCCTCCTACAGCACCGGGGGCCCGTCTGGGCTCGGAGGCAGGAGCATGGAGTCCTTGGAGGCGACCTACTACCAGGGGGTGTACCCCAGACCGCTCCTCAACACCTCGTAGTAGGAGGTGCTCCTCCTGTTTGGATGTTTACTCCCTGCATGCAGCGGCGCCGGACTTCCTGTCTGACTGTGATGGACTCTGAAACGGACTCCGACACTGTGACCAAACCAGGGCCGAAGGAGTCCAGCTGCGTAAACTGGTCCCAGATCATTGAATGTGAAACAACGAGAAAAAAAAAATTACAAAAAAAGATTGAAAACGGTCGAAGTGACCGACGTGGAACCTGTTCGCCAACTGTAAACATGAACAAACGACGCATGTTTAAAACCACGAATGAAATTTTTTAATTTTTTTTTTTTTTTACTTAATAAACTTGTTCATTCTGCTCAGACTCAGAGTCATGACCACGAAGATCGCGTGTGAATATCGGAGACCACGGCTCAATTTAACCCTCTTAAGATTATCTGACCACTTCCTGTTGGACTGTGAAGCTCCAAAGGTCAAAGGTCAGTAGGTGAGGACGGTGATGTTGTTGGCATGGTGACTGGGGTCGGTCTATTTTGATCAGTTATGAAGTGTGTGTTTTTTTTCTCACGACCTTGTCTGTCCCCCTGCTGACCTCTGGGGGGGGTCATGACCCTCACAGCGAGAGAGCGCCACCCACATCAGAGACTGGATCTTATCAGTCCCCAATGGGATTCAAGTTTACGAGCGAGAAATCCTGAAAAACAGTATTGATGAGCCTGCGAGACGGAACCGATGCGGCATTGATGCAGGAGAGCTGCAGGACCGGTGCGGTACTGGTGCGGTACTGGTGTGGTACCGGTGCGGTACTGGTGCGGGACATGAGCCAGACAACTGCTAATTAACCAGTATTCCTTAATCAATAATGATGGACTCAAGGTCAAAGTTCATGTCATGGTTTTACCTGCAGGTGACACTCAGGGACAATCAGCAGATATTTGTTGATTAATTTTATCAGACGTATGGATTAAAGGCGATCACACAGGATCTTTGTTGGGAACTCTCACTCCGAGTGTAAAAATGGAACACTTTATGTCTGTATATTTAAACTCCATTATTATTATTATTGTTATCATTATTATTATTATTGTTGATTGTTACGTGCATGAATGAATGAAGCAGGGGTCAAAGCTACTGAAAAACACTGAGCTCCTCTTCCTCGCCTTCATCCTTCCCCATGAGGAAGGACATGAGGAAGGACATGAGTGTGTCTGTTTCCTGTCGCATGCCTTTTCTTAACTTATTTTGTCATTGAAAAATAAACGACTGTACAAAACCGAAATGCCCAAACGCGATTTGTCGCTTCATTAATGAGGAATCTTGTTAATGACCGAGATGATTGAGGAAGGGTGACGTCACTGCAGCGCTTCGGTAAAGATTCGAATAATAATCTCATCCGCAACCGGATTATGTTACCGGAAGTTTACAACTAGTTTACTAGGTTACTAGTTTATGACAGACAGACAGACAGACAGACAGACAGATCCTCTATCCCGGCTGTTCCTTCGCTCCTCGCGCTGATCGCGGAGCCGCGGCCTCATTAACGCACGTCGGAACTACCGTGCGCGCGTCCACGTCAATCAACCTGTCAGTTTTAATTTGTTTAAAGGCCCCCACCTAATTAATTTACTAATAATCCAGATTAATATAAACTAAAATACCGGACTTGATCACGAGGCCCCGTGGAGCCGCGCGCGCTTTGGATCCACCGGGCCCAAAGTGATCGGAACGCCCGAATATTTAACGTTAGTTTGGTTTCAATATTATAAAGAATATAGTTATACAAAAAACCCAAATGTGGAATTGAAAGTCTTCAGTTTGTCTTTAATGATAAAAACAGCGATGAAACAAACTGTAATCTGCTGTAAATGATGAAATATTTGACGTTTCTGTCCGATTTTACTGGTTCGTTCATCAGCTCCAAAACCAAAAACACCAAGAATGAATTGAAAAATATCTACAATAATTATCTGAATGCTAAAAAAATATTGAATTCGTAATGAATAATTGGAAACGATTTTAAGTGAGTAAACTATTAATTAATGACGATAGATTTAGTATTTTACACTGATTTTATTACTGATTTTTTAAATCCAAAAAACCCCCAAAAGATTAAAAACAAATACAGTCCATGAAAATATAAATAAATAAATAAATAAATAAAACCTTCGACAAGAAGAACCTGCTGTTATGTTTGATTACAAATAGAGGAACAAAATTAATCAATGTAACTGAATGAAATTTAAAAAAAAAAACCCACAAAATTAAAAGGATTTAAAATCTGATGTTTTGGAAACGTAATCTAATATTTTGACATGTTATTTTTAAACCCAAATATATCAACATATAATTGTCTATTTAACTAAATTAAAGAACCTTTTTTATTACAGAAGCTGTCAGACATGAAGACTTAACTGGTCTGAATGGTGTGTGTGGACCCGGAGTCGGTCTAACTGGTCTCTAACTGGTCTCTAACTGGTCTCTAACTGGTCTTTCTACCACCCAGTCTTCAGTAATATGAACCATATGTTCCCGGCAGGCAGAACGGGGCCACTTGTGGCACTCAGGTGGTGGCGGCGGCCCCTCGGCCTCTTTTTGTCTGTGTGGGCCTTATGGAGGAACATGAGGGCCACAAAGCGGCGGCCTCGGCCTCTTTCTTCTCCTCGCTTTTTATTCTCCCACGAAAAAAAAAGTGAGGAGCAGGGGCCCCGGGGCCACTAATGCCTTTTGATGGGGATTGGAATTAATTATTCCAACAACACAATTGTGCTGCAGCGAGAAAAGAGCAAAGAAATCCCCGGAGAAGAAAAGAGGACGATCAAAGTGGAGAGAGAAAGGGCGAGAGACCCTGAGAGTGGGGGGGTGGGGGGGGAGGAACAGTCAGAGAGAGAGAGAGAGAGAGAGAGAGAGAGTCAAAGAGGGAAAGACAGGAGAGAATGCGAAACAGAGTAAGAAACAGAGTGAGAGAGAGTGGGTGAGAGAGTGAAAGAGAGAGAGAGACAGTGTGCGCGCGCACACACACACACACACACACACACACACGTGTGGAGTTTGGAACAAGCAAAATCAGTTTTTCTTCAGAAAAAATACAAGATTTTCATCTGCAGGATTAAAGGGAGGACACCCAAGTCGACCACTAGTGGTTCACTGTGACCATGGAAACCAGTCAGTGGGGGTACAGGGGAGAACACACACACACACACACACACACACAACACACGCACACACACACACACAACACACACACACACACACAAATCACGTATCTTGCTCTCATTGTTTTGGTAGATGAGATAGATTCCACACCTGTGAGCTTTGGACAGACGGACAGATAGACAGATGGGAGGACAATGGATTAATGGATGGACTGAGGGATGGATGGATGGATGATGGATGGGAGGATGGATGGAAGGATGAGTGGATGGATGGATGGATGGGTGGATGGAAGGATGAGTGGGTGGTTGGTGGATGGGTGGATGGATGGATGGATGGATGGGTGGATGGAAGGATGAGTGGGTGGTTGGTGGATGGGTGGATGGATGGATGGATGGATGGGTGGATGGGTGGTTGGTGGATGGATGATGGATGAGTGAATGGATGGTTGGTGGATGGATGGTTGGTGGATGGATGGATGGATGGTTGGTGGATGGATGGTTGGTGGATGGATGGATGGATGATGGATGAGTGGATGGATGGGTGGATGGATGGGTGGATGATGGATGGATGGATGGATGGTTGGTGGATGGATGGATGGATGGGTGGTTGGTGGATGGGTGGATGGATGGATGGGTGGTTGGTGGATGGATGGATGGATGATGGATGAGTGGATGGATGGGTGGATGGGTGGATGGATGGGTGGATGGATGGATGGGTGGTTGGTGGATGGATGGATGGATGATGGATGAGTGGGTGGTTGGTGGATGGGTGGATGGATGGATGGATGGATGGGTGGATGGATGGATGGGTGGTTGGTGGATGGATGGATGGATGATGGATGAGTGGATGGATGGGTGGATGGATGGGTGGATGATGGATGGATGGATGGATGGTTGGTGGATGGATGGATGATGGATGAGTGGATGGATGGGTGGATGGATGATGGATGGATGGTTGGTGGATGGATGGATGATGGATGAGTGGATGGATGGTTGGTGGATGATGGATGGATGGATGGATGGGTGGATGATGGATGGATGGATGATGGATGGATGGATGGTTGGTGGATGGATGATGGATGGATGGATGGTTGGTGGATGGATGGATGGATGGATGGATGGGCTCAGGCTCTGGGACGCCCTGATCGTAAATAAAGATTCAACACGTCTCCACGGTAACAAATCGTTAAGAAAATAGGTCAAATTTTTGTGCTTTTAGCCTCTTTTGTTGACATCTTTGTTATTAAAACCCAAAGTATTAGGACCAGTTATGTAATTAAGATTAAGATTATTAGTTATGTCATTAAGACGTTATTAACCAAAGTAAATGCCATCTTTACCTCTAAAGCAAAAATTAAAAATGTTTAAAGTTTCTTTTTCAGTTGAGAAGATCTGAAGAAGAAGAAGAAGAAGAAGAGAAGGAAGAGATTGAGAGGGGAGGAACTGAAGGAGAGCGGAAGAGAAGGAGGAAGAGGAGAGGAGGAGATAAAGGACGGGGAGGGAAGGATGAGGGGAGGGAAGGATGAGGGAAAAGAGGAAGAGATCTGAGGGAGGAGGAAAAGGAACTTTGTTCCTGAAGCAGCTTGGGAATAAAAACTCACTCTGATGTTCATCAAATCAGGTCTTTATTAAACTGGGTTCATCTAAAGAGAGGACAGGAGCTCCTCAGATGACGGCTCGGACGCTCCCCGTCCCCACCTTCTTCCTCAGGACGTCGACCAGACGCTCCAACCTGAGGAGAACCAAGAGGAGGGTCGGAACCAGAACCAGAACCAGAACCAGAACCTTGCTGTCAGTCCAGAACTTTATCACTCGAACACAAGTTTATCAGTGTCAATGAAAATCCTCCCAGAGACAAACTCACCCCCCCCCCCCCCCTCTGTGCCCCCCCCTCCACCCTCTGTGCCCCCCCCCCTTTCAGTGCCCCCCCTCGCTGCCCATCCAAAACTAAATTAAAGGAGCTGTCTGTAATAACCCCCCTCCCCCACTTCAGAACAAATATTCCTCTCTGACTGTTCGGGATCTGGGGAGGCTCTTCAGCAGCAGCTGCCCCCCCACTGACAGCCAAATTACAGCGGCAGATTTGAGGACGGCGTGGAATGCAGACGGACGAGTTAAGCTGCTTTCATCATGAATCTCATCCCTTCGTCTTCAGTGTGATGAGATGAGAAGCAGCAGAAGAAGAAAGAGCGCTGTCCCGCGCACGCGGAAATCTGAAGGATTAATTCTTCCGATCGACTCTGCAGCATCGAAGCGCACCTGCGGAATACCAATCAGCCCGGTGTCAGTGAACACATCACCAGGGACTCTGCAGACCGACTGTCAGTGAACACATCATCAGGGACTCTACAGACCGACTGTCAGTGAACACATCATCAGGGACTCTACAGACCGACTGTCAGTGAACACATCATCAGGGACTCTACAGACCGACTGTCAGTGAACACATCATCAGGGACTCGACAGACCGACTGTCAGTGAACACATCATCACCGAGTCTACAGACCGACTGTCAGTGAACACATCACCACCGAGTCTACAGACCGACTGTCAGTGAACACATCACCACCGAGTCTACAGAACAACTGTCAGTGAACACATCACCACCGAGTCTACAGAACAACTGTCAGTGAACACATCACCACTGAATCTACAGACCAACTGTCAGTGAACACATTATCACCACCTCTACAGACTGAATGTCAGTGAACACATCATCACTGAGTCCACAGACTGACTGTCAGTGAACACATTATCACCACCTCTACAGACTGAATGTCAGTGAACACATCATCACTGAGTCTACAGACTGACTGTCAGTGAACACATCATCACCACCTCTACAGACCGAATGTAAGTGAACACATCATCACCACCTCCACAGACCAATTGAGGTGTAAACACATTTCCATAATTTCAGCTGAACAACTGACATGAACACATTATCAGTACCTGTACAGACCAGTTGTCAGTGAACACATCATCAGTACCTCTACAGACCAATTGTCAGTGAACACATCATCAGTACCTGTACAGACCAGTTGTCAGTGAACACATCATCAGTACCTGTACAGACCAATTGTCAGTGAACACATCATCAGTACCTGTACAGACCAATTGTCAGTGAACACATCATCAGTACCTGTACAGACCAATAATCAGTGAACACATATTCTCTCCCTCTACTGACCAACTTTCAGAGAACACACCTTCATAATCTCAGTAGACCTCCCCCCTAGACACACACTTTGATTTAAACATGTTGTCATAGCAACAGCACCATCTCACCTGCGGACTCTTTCCTTGGCTTCTTGCTCTGCTCCTTGACAGCGCTGAAGTTCCGCCTCCAAGCTTTCTTTATTGTTAGACAACAGCTCCAGCTGCAGAAGCAGAGATGGGTCGTGTGGGTGCAGGGTCTGACCTGCTGTAGAGGGGTTCTCCGTGGGCAGCGAGGGGGGAGATGTCAAGACATCCTCACAGCTGTGAGAGGAGGGAGGAAAATAAGGAGCATGATAAAACTGCGATCCAGTGAAAACACATTGAGGTTTCTTTTACAACAGGTCCCCAGCAGGTTCCGCCCTCTTAGCTGCAGCACTTAGACCTGCTAACATACACCTCTAGTGTCCATATCAACAGTATACGGCAGCCATTGTTGTTTTGATCAATGGGTAAAGCAAATGTGAAGATTTCTGACCTTTGATGGACATTCAGCACGCCCATCCCTGCTTCCTGCAGCCTGCTGCTTCTCTTTCTGTGAAGCCTCGGTGGCTGCTCCTGATTGGATGAGACACATGTCAGTCAGCGCACCAAATACAGGCGGCTAATTTTCGCAGGACCCATGGTCACGGCTGACATTGGTTGCCAGATTTGTGAATTAGCTACCGTTTGCTCTTTTCAAAGTTTTGCTAAGTCAGATCGAACACAACCTTTCTCCTCCAGCGCCTCAGTGTTTCTGATCCAACAGTGAGGACCTGATCCTGACCTCCTCCTCCTGCGCGGTTGCCAGTATAAAGCGAGACATCAAAGGAGAAACTGAAACCAGAGAGTCAATATGTGTTTTCTCCTGCAGAGAGGAGATGCTTCAAAGGAGACGCTCATTATTCATCACCTAATTTACAAGTGAGGAGGAGCGACCTTTAACAGGAGGTGAATACAACGCTGTGTTCTCTGGAGAACGTGAGGAGGAGGTCTGAAAAAGGGAGGCAGGAGGTGACAGGAAAAAGTGTGAGGACCTCCTCTGACCTTTAACAGTTAAATGAGCTTGCACTATGACCTGCTGTTATTGGGGAAAAAGTAAAAGTTAGGATTCTAAATATGGGTTGAAGTTCATGGTTAAACCCACCCCGCAAACAGGTTTCAGGTTTTGTTGTTTTGGTCTCCGACAGTCTGTCAGATTATTTCATAGCAGCTGTTGGTGTTTGTGACAGAAATTAAAAAGCTCGCCAGGCTTTAATCCCCCTGGAACCCCCCAGCCTCATTAACTGACTTTGTAGAGAAAAAAAAAAACCTGCCTGAGTGCTACATTAATAACAAATCTGAATATATTTGAGAAAAAAAACAGGCAGAACTGAAGAAAAGCAGACAACAGGCCAGGAATTTGACAAATTCCTGCTCAACTGATGAGCAACTCAAAATGAACACGTGAGCAGCTCCCTGTCCGGGTACGGCAGGAAGACTCCCTCTCTACTGTACGATGGAGCTGAAAACCTTCATCAGTCTGGGTACACAAGGATCACCCACCCAGAAGTTCCTCTAACCTTCATGGCTGCAGGCCTTCCCCTCCTCTCCACTGACATCATTGCTGCACACTGACCTCTGACCCCACTCACTTCTTATTAAAATAACCAGAAATTCAAACAACCCTGAAGAACATGAACTGACCTCAGGCCTGTTTCAACTGGATTCATGTGTCAATCAATCTTAAGCTGACCCCGTTAGACGTTAGATTTCAGCAGACACACAATTTGAATAAGAGGAAACGTTGTTACCTCATTTCTCACCTGCTCCAGCACCAGACCCTGCTCCAGACGTTTACACTGCAAATACACAAGGTGCACACACACACACACACACACACACACACACACACACACACACACACACACACACACACACACACACACACACACACACACACACGCACAGATCAGAGTTTTGCTTTGGTGGATGTTGACTCTAAATGTGGAACCATGTAAAACAGCTGCCTCGGTCAGGTGAACCTGAGCAGGTGCCTTTAAATTCCAATTCATCTCATCCGTTTCTTCTATTGTTTGTTTTAATTGATTTACACTTGGAACGCCAAATCTCTTAACTCTAATTATGTTATATTAACCGTGTAATTACCTGATCTTAACGCAATAACGGCAGCTATCAGAGGAGAGAGGCAGAGGCAGAGAGAGGTAGCCGATGAATGTGAGCAAATCTCACACTTTCTAATATTTCCCAGAAGTCTCAGCTGCACCAGCGAGATAATCCTAAGAGATGAAGAGAGGGATGGAGGGACTGGCTAGCAGTGCGGAGGTGGGGTGGGGGGGGGGGGTCCTCCAGCATGGAGTACTCTCTTCTCAGCCTCCTCTGGGGATTACAGCTGCATTGAAACATTTCAACGTGTCGCCACGGCAAGCAGGGGTGGGATTAAGGTGTTACTATGGAGGGGTGGTGTTAAAGCAGAGAGGTGTGGTGTTAAAGATGGCCGAGCCGTCACATCGGCGAAGGTTAGCGCCATAACAATAACAGCCTGGGCGGCACCAACGAAGAAGACCGATGGGGTTGGCAGAGACAGGCTCACACATCGACATACAGGCTGCACGCACGGAACGTCATACGTGGCCCCGTGTTACGCTCCAGCCGTTTCCGCCCCGTTGAGTTCAGCGATTCGTCGTGGGCCAACATTTACTCCGCTAATTCTATGTACTTCAGAGGAGAAATACTCCATCGTGCTCACAGCTGCCGCCGTTGTTGCTGCCTCCCTCCTGCCGGCTTGATGACTGGTTCTTTTCCATTATGACCACTTATTAAAGGGGAGGAGGTGAAACTTCTGAGCCTCCACCTGCTCCATATTCCTGCGCTTCACTCTAACTGTCATCCCTCCATCAGTCCTCCGTCTACTCTCCCCTTTCTGATCCTCCCACAGTGAGTGGGATATGAATCCAGATGAATTGTGGGTAATGAATTCTGGACTCTGCAGGTTTTGGTAATAATCTCTGAAAGTGAACTTAAATATTAATCAGCCGCGGAGAAGATCTGATCTGATCTTCAAAATTAAACTTTTCAAATCTTATGAAAATTAACTTATTAACTCATAATGTTCTGTAAATGAGTCAAAAAATGCGTCCTCCTCATTTACATGACAGAAATCCGATGGTCTGTACGAAGTGTCTAATGTCGAGTCAGATTCACGAACCCAAGCCTGAACGGAGGGAGCTTACGGAGAGATGAGGAAATTTGTTTTTAGCCGTCACATTTGTCTGCGGGGGGGGGGGGGGTGATGCTGGCAGGAAAAGAGTGTCTTGCTTCATCGCTCGTCACTTTGATTTAATTCTGAAAACATTTTGCTAATGATCAGGTGACATTCGGAATGATGTCATTCAAATGTGGAGGCTGCTCTCCGCCTGAGGATATTTGCTGCTTCTATATGCAAATACGTCATTCTGAAATCCTCTGTCTCTCTCTCTCTCACACACACACACACACACACACGCAGACACAGACACAGACACACACGCGCGTGTATAAACAGCAAGCATTCAGCAAACATCGGCTCATCAGGTCGGCTCGATCTGACAGTCAATATTTGTCTGTGGACCGTTTATTTTTCACGGTGTTCAAAATATTCATGTTCACATTTAAACTCAAATATTTGGCAGCGAGGCTGACGAGGCCACCTTAACCCTCCGATGGTGCTTCCATGCAGAGCTGTGCGCTGTGCTGCACCGAGCAGGTTAAAGAGACGACAGAGGCTGGAGTGAAACTGAAACCGCAGGAGAACAAGGCTGATGAGCCAGCTGGTGTTTAGAAAACCGCTGAACCTGGCGAAAAGCCCTGGGCCTCAGCCTGGGCCTGGACCTGGGTCTGGGTCTGAGCCTGGGGATGCACCTGAGCCTGAGCCTGAGCCTGGACCTGGGTCTGGGCCTGCACCTGGGTCTGGGTCTGAGCCTGGGTCTGGGTCTGGGTCTGGGCCTGAGCCTGGGCCTCAGCCTCAGCCTCAGCCTGGGTCTGGCCCAGCATCTGAGCCTGGGTCTGGGCCTGGCCCTGAGCCTCAACCTGGGTCTGAGCCTGAGCCTCAGCCTGGGCCTGAGCCTGAGCCTGAGCCTGAGTCTGGGTCTGGGTCTTGGCCTGGGGATGCGCCTGAGCCTGAGCCTGAGCCTGAGCCTGAGCCTGAGCCTGAGCCTGGGTCTGGCCCTGAGCCTGGGTCTGAGCCTAAACCTCAGCCTGGGCCTGGGCCTGGGCCTGAGCCTGAGCCTGAGCCTGAGCCTGAGCCTGAGCCTGAGCCTGGGCCTGGGCCTGGGCCTGGGCCTGGGCCTGGCCCTGAGCCTGAGCCTGAGCCTGAGCCTGAGCCTGGGCCTGGGCCTGGGCCTGGGCCTGGCCCTGAGCCTGAGCCTGAGCCTGGGCCTGGACCTGTCCTCCAGCCTGGTCACACCACTGCTCCAGCAGCCGACTCATCAAGTGTTCATACAAACCTGAGGTGACAGAAATGAGCCCCCATTACCTTAAAGATGGCAGCGTCTCTTTCCTCCATCACAGCCTTCATCTCCTGGGTCACGATGTCATGTCTCCGCTGCTTTGCCCGCTGTAGATGCTGAAGCAACGCTGAACCAGACTGTTGGACTTCCTGATCCGATTCCGCGTCGCAAACGCACTGAAGAAGGTCATCAACCTCCTGGACAAACCACGAGACGTTGAACAGAGAAGTGAAGCCAGCTGAAACCCCAGGAGCAGGTAGAGGAACCAGAGTTCAAAGAATTGTTACCATGTCAGAGTTGTCGAGGAGAAAGTTGTCCAACCTGAACGAGGACAACGCAGGTGTTAGTTTTAAGGCTCATCGAATTCAAAATCACTTCAGTTCAAGCATCTTTATAGTCCAGATGCTCTCTGGAGTCTTTACAGATATCCTGAGTCTGACCCTTTCTTGAATATAGTGTTTTATTTGTTATTTACCACTGGGAGTGGCCAATCTGGATGTCTAAATATCAGCATCTCTAAGGACCTTGTAGGTCAGGAGAAGGATTTTAAAGACTGTTCTGGATTTGAGGAGCAGCCAGTGAAGAGAAGCCAGCACAGGAGTCATGTGACCTCTCTGGCTGCAGCATTTATGGTCAGCGGGAGGTTCTGACAGAATCTTTCAGACCTCCTGACAACACCGAATCACAACAGTCCAGCCTGGGAGCAACATATTTCTGATCTAATTTTTAAATAAATGTCAAAAGCCGATTGCAGGAGGGTCTGATGGATGCCTACGCAGTACCGACTGCACTCATTTTACCTCCTGCTCCCTGCTGTCCTCCTCAACCTCATGCTGGAGGTATATGAGCGCTCCGGACTTTATTTGTCAGGCAGGCTGCCATGATGCTGGTCGAGAAGCTGCTAACAGCTGATCTCCTGCACCTCCTCCTGGGAGACTCTTTTCATTGAACTGCTGCTGTTTTTCTCTAATAAACTGTAATAAAGTGGTCGAGGCGGCAGAGCTCTGCAGGGAGTAGCAGGTAATGAAAGAACAGCCGCCTCCAATAAAATCTCCTAACACCCTGATTACAGCCCATCCAGCCTAGCTCACATACTCTCCTTCACCTCCTCATACGGCTCCTCCACCTCCTCCAGAGATTCCACGGCCAGAAAAACTTTACGATGAACACTTCAGATTACAGATTCTACTTGATTGAAGCCTTGCATCCCCCCCACCCCCCCCTTACGCCACACAAATAAACCACACTTTACAAATTCAAACCCACATTTCCAGCCTGTAACTAAGACTGGAGTCACTGAAAGGGGAGTCAAAGTATTGATTCATCAATATTGGTCTGATTTTCTCAACTCAACATTGACAGCACCACTTGTGTCCTGCAGATGTTGCTGAATGATTAGATGGGGGGGAAAAAAATAAATAAATAAATTCACCGAAAAGCATCAATCATCCGAACACGTGAAGAAACGCTGGCTTCAGCCTGACGCACGCAAAAACACACATGTTGACATACGGGAGAGTATAGAACGCCTCCCGCGGTTAAGAAGACACACACCTGACAGATGGAACATGCTCCTCCATATTCTCCCCTTCATAAAGACGACCGTGGCCTCCAATATCAATTACCTTCTGGTGTGGGGGAGGTGTTACAAAAAGAGGAGGGGTGTCTCATCTTTAATTAGATTTTCTGGTCAATTTGGTAGCTCAATAAAGAGGATAGCTCATTTTATAGCCATTCAAAAGACAGCGGAGAAGCAGGAGCAGAGGAATAATGTCATAATTTAATTAATAAATGAGAAAAGTTTGACCTGCTCCGCACATTAATTGTCACGACGAGTTATTGAAATGCAACCAAACTGAAGAGTTTGCTGGCGTCTTAGTTCCTATCAACACAATAAACATGTACAGTCAAGTGAAAAAGGCCCCCTCTGAAAGCCACTCTGATGTTTTTCAACATTTGTAATGATGAAAATTTAACATTGAATTTAACAGAACCGAGAAATTAAAAATACAAATTAAAAATGGCTAAAATCCCACACAGGCGGACCCCCGTCCTGGTGGGGAACACTGAAAGCTCTGCAGGCGACAGTCAGCAACATTTACAAGACTCTTCTCATCCCTCTTTTACAGAATCTTTTAATATTTTGCTATCATTGTTGCTTCTTTCTGCCATTTCCCTCCTGCGTATTTTAAATTGTGATGCAGGAATTGGAGACTCCGTGGTCTTAAAACTAGCCACCTTATCTCCTCTTTCTATCGTCCCCCTCCTCTCCATCCCTCCTTCACCTCCTCCTGTACCCATCTGTCCATCAGAAGGGAGCTCCCATATGAGCCTGGTCCTGCTCAGGGTTTCTCCTTGTTCAAAGCACTTTTTCCTTTTGTGTGTGTGTGTGTGTGTGTGTTTTACTGTGAGGCCTGCTGGAGTTGACGTGCATGAAGAACAGCCTCGTCTCTCTCCTCATTGGCCAACAGGAGTCGTGACATCAGAGCCTGATCTCTGTCTTTCTGAGCAGCGAGAACCTCCTCTAACACACCTGAGGACAAAGTCACCAAACAGAAATAGTTTCCCCTCTACAAATCTCATTTTTTAAAATTAATTTCTGCAGTAATCCCGCTGAATTAAACACACACACACTATCAATATTACGTCCGACTGCAGGCTAAACAAACAGTTATTTGCTCAACAACAAATGTTAATTGTCACCTCGATCCTGATGATTCTGCGTGTGTTTGCATTAAACAGTGTGCATAATTTAAATATTTAAGAAGTCAGCGTCAGATCAAATCCTTATTAAGAGGAGAGTAAACATACACCTCCTCCTAACCTGCAGCTCTCTCCCAGCTTTGGGCCTCCCTCTGCTCCTCCCTCAGCTCCTCCTCCACCTCCTTCCTCTGAAGCTCCTTCTCTTTGTGCACTAGCCGATCCAGCAGCTGGAACAGTCAATCAATCAATCAATCAATCAATGGGAGACAGGACAGTAGGACAGGACAGGACAGTAGGACAGGACAGGACAGTAGGACAGGACAGTAGGCCGCACGTCGCCCCTGACAACGGCGCTCCAGCTCCAGAGGGACGTACAGCCGTAGGTGTAGTTTATCGCCTAAACGACACGCCAGGAAGTGCTTGTACCTGCTTGTTGTCGCTCCTCACGGCATCCAGCTCCTTCAGTAACAATGAGATGTTTTTGTCTCTGTCGGGAGGTGTAATTGCTCCAACGATGACCTCCTGATGACAGCTGAAGAAATAACCTCCAGTCAAATGACGTCACCGCATGCGTGTGTGTGTGTGTGTTTTCAGCAGCACGGTCGGCCGGCTGTGGCTGTCGCCCGTGTAGTAGGTTCAGATGTTTAACATGACGCCTTATGAGATGAGCGGTTTTAATAATCAGTGGGTGTGATTCTCTTGTCTCGTGTTAAAGGTCAGGCGGCTTCTTAACGTAATAAAGTGAGTAAATAAGGCGCTGCTCATACTGTCACTGTCATTCTCACTTTATTATATCAACTCTCCTCTTCTATGCTTCTATTTCGGTCCCCTCTCCAGACTAATCACATTCAAATTAATAGGTCACATTTTATTCAGTGATGCAACTCAGGCTTCATTTGGAAATCACCAAAAGACACAAAAACTAGAGATTAAAAGCAGCTGAAGTTTAATAAAAGGCAATAAAGTTTTTAATGAATCGACTGCCGAGATGCAGCGAATGCTTCCAATAAGGATCTCAAAGGCTGAACGGGCTCTTTTTATACCCGCTGCCGTGCACAGCGTGTGTTGTTCGGCTGGTTGTTTCGGTTGTGTTGGTGTCACCGATTATTGCTGCTGCCTGACCTGTCTTCGCTGTTGACCGGATGTTTTTGGACGGCAGGACGACCTCGGTCTCCTTCAGGTTCATCTCTGCTGCTCTCCGACTGGGGGACGTGATCGCGGGCGGACCGAAGATCCATCTTCCCTTCGCCTCCCGGCGACCTGAAGGAAACAATCATATAACCGGAGAGGTTCGGTCACTCAGCGACGCTTTTTTAAAATTAACCAGCCAGAAATTGCCTTTCATTGCAAATTCAAATTTGCTTTACTGACTTTACATTAAAATAAAAGAGGGCACAGACGTGCTGCCCCCTGGTGGCGGCCGTGTAGCCACAAAACCACCCGGACGGAGGCATCTAGCCAAAAATAAGGAAACAATCGCGGGCGTTGCATCAGTTGCTCGGCAGTTGCACCAGATTAGCTGAATTAGTCAACAGTCTGCACACAGATCCGTCTTCAGATCCACCGTTTGCGTACAAGGCCGACTGCACGTGCACGGTGATGTGAGGCGGCCGCTGGTACCGCTAAAGCTGTAGTCACGTGGCTGCTAGTGTGTTGCCCAACGTCCTGATCTTCAAAAAGATAAGAGTCATTTTCTAAAGGCTTTTTGTGTCGTAAACACATATAAATGTGGTAATTACACCGTGTTGGCGTGAGTTATCATGGAGGCCAGAGCTACGGTTATAAAACCAGTATAATCATGAGAACTGTTATGTGTGAATACACATTTTAAGATATTCGCCAAGTCACCCAGGTCCACCATCCCATACATTTACCCTTCAGTGTGAGAGACTCCTGCTTTGTCGGTTCTGTACCCGTCAGGGCTCCGGATCGGCTCCGGCAGACGCTGCCGCAGCTCCGCGTTCACCTGGGGATTAGCTGAGGGAGGAGGAGGAGAGGGGTTACCTGGAGACACCAGAGGATGCGATGACAACGCACCACCTGTCCGTCGGACTGTTGTGCTGCCTGTCTCGCTCTCGCAGAGTCATTAGCAGGCAGTAATCCTGTGGTAATGTTGAGCTTTCAAAAGCTTGCAGCTCATCAGCAGAACAAACACAGCTTTAATATCTCGTTAAGGCCTCGTTAAGAACAGTTAACAACTCTGGTTAAATAAACCACCAATCACAGCGTCGAGCCGCAGGTGTAATTAAAATGGAGTCAGACATCATGTTAAATGTTTAAGTCGAAAGTAAGCAACACAACACACTGGTGTGTGTGTGTGTGTGTGTATAGGCAGCGGAGCGATGTTGACAAAACTCTTTCAAAATAAAACCCGATACATTTATTGCTCTTTTACCATTGACGGGTTTCCCAGTCTAACCAGTCCATATAACCGCGCTTGTTCGTCACCGACCCAGATGAAAGCACCTTCAAAGTGCCGCCGGGTTGGTTCCGGTCCCGGTCCCGCTGTAATGGGTTCCTTTATAAATCTCTTTACTTTGAAACTTTTCTCATTTCGCGCTGCCGTCTCTTGTGGACTCAGAGCTAATTGAGAATGGCAGATCATCTTATTATTCATGTACAATTACAGATGTGATAATGTGCTTAAATCCTTCTAAATGACCGTTCATGCCTCGCGCCTGCTTTGAAGTCTTGTCAAAAATTGAAAATCTGCAGAAAAAAGGCAAAAAGCAAAGGCCAATCAGGGGAGCGACCCACACGAATCAATGAGGAGAGGGCAGAGGAGGCCACACCCCCCCTCCCCCCCATGTAATTTACACTCAAGTCCATTAATTTTTTAAGCTGTATTTAATATATTTTGTGCAGAAAGTTTGGTGCAGAGAGTGTCGGGTGTTCCAGCTGACAGCATGAATATTAATGACGGTGTTACGATGATTAAAGAGGCTTCAGCTCAAATCCAACACAATCCGCCTGTGATCCGCCCACCGCTGCTGCCGCCACATCGACGCACATGAATTTAGATATCCATATTAAGCCCAGGAGAGACGCGCACGTGCACGCACGCACGCACGCGCGCGCACGCTCATTTATTACTGCACACAAACAGGTCGTGAAGAACGACGGACAATAAACCTGCGTATTCAGCAAAGTCGTTCTTAAAGATCAATGGAGCGGCCACAGAACGCCGACGCAACAGTCGTTAGCATAGACAGGAGGTCACACCTGTGGGGAGGACACAGGTGACTCACATGAGTGATGACGTCACAGGTGAGTCACACATGAGTGAAGTCACAGGTGAGGCACATGAGTGATGAAGTCACAGGTGAGTGAAGTCACAGGTGAGTCACATGAGTGATGACATCACAGGTGAGTCACAGCCAAGAGTGACGAAGTCACAGGTGAGTCACACATGAGTGATGAAGTCACAGGTGAGTCACACATGAGTGATGAAGTCACAGGTGAGTCACATGAGTGATGACGTCACAGGTGAGTGAAGTCACAGGTGAGTCACATGAGTGATGACATCACAGGTGAGTGAAGTCACAGGTGAGGCACATAAGAGTGATGAAGTCACAGGTAAGGCACAGCCAGGAGTGATGAAGTCACACATGAGTGAAGTCACAGGTGAGTCACACATGAGTGATGAAGTCACACATGAGTAATGACGTCACAGGTGAGGCACAGCCAGGAGTGATGAAGTCACACATGAGTGAAGTCACAGGTGAGTCACACATGAGTGATGAAGTCACAGGTGAGTCACACATGAGTGATGAAGTCACACATGAGTGATGACGTCACAGGTGAGGCACAGCCAGGAGTGATGAAGTCACAGGTGAGTCACACATGAGTGATGAAGTCACACATGAGTGATGACGTCACAGGTGAGGCACAGCCAGGAGTGATGAAGTCACAGGTGAGTCACACATGAGTGATGAAGTCACACATGAGTGACGAAGTCACAGGTGAGTCACACATGAGTGATGAAGTCACAGGTGAGGCACAGCCAGGAGTGATGAAGGCACAGGTGAGGCACAGCCAGGAGTGATGAAGGCACAGGTGAGGCACAGCCAGGAGTGATGAAGGCACAGGTGAGGCACAGCCAGGAGTGATGAAGGCACAGGTGATTCACGGCTGAGAGTGTCAGGTCACATTTAGAATTTTTGTGGTTTGGTCCAAAAGTCAATGAATGTATTCAGCCAGTTTGCTGGGTTCCACCACCAAAGGTCTTTGTTGGTCTTTAAAAAGAAGCGGAGCGGTTGGAGAACACGGGAGGTTGAGTCAGAACCACAGAATCTGCTGAATGGTTTGTAATGAAGGATTTAAAACGGACTCAATTCTGGTGCTGATTAACTGAGCTCAGCAGGAGAATACGGAGCTTCGGCAGCAACATCTCTAACGCCACAGTTGGGCGCCAACACAGATTAGAAGAACTTCACTTTGATTGGACAATAGATGAAAAACAATGTGCCATCGCGGACGAGAGACGACTCAATATAGATGATCAGAAAAGACCTGAAACACAAACAAATGCACATTCACACCCACACAGGAACCGCAGATACTTCGCTCTATTCAGACAAATTGAGTCTGGAGAAACCCTTATCCAACAATACGTGTGTGTGTGTGTGTGTGTGTGTGTGTGTGTGTGTGTGTGTGTGTGTGTGTGTGTGTGTGTGTGTGTAGACCACCCAGTCTGCAGATTAAACACAGTTCACACAAATGTCTTCCCCCCTTTCTATTCATTCACTCTTGGTCTCGCTCAGCTTTTGTTTTCATCTTTTGTCATGATATTAATCTACTCACGCGCCTTTGTCTGTGTGTGTGTGTGTGTGTGTGTGTGTGTGTGTGTGTGTGTGTGTGTGTGTGTAGCCACACATGCTCAGAATGTAGAAAACTGTGAGGCAGGAGTGTTGCAGGACTGAAAGTAAGGACCACATCTGTTTAATATAAATACAGATACAGAGACAATGCTCAGGGTGGAGGGACGGACGGACGGACGGACAGACATTTGGGCAGGATGGACACAGTTACTGGTCTAAGTGACGGCATAAATAGAGAGACAGCGCCCCCTTCTGGTTTCCTAAGCAATGCAGAGCTCAAAGCTGGTTCTTGTGAAGCTGTAGGCGGAGATGAAGACAGACGCCATCATCTCCGCCTTACCTGGCCCCCCTCCCTTACCTGGCCCCCCTCCCTTACCTGACCCCCCTCCCTTACCTGGCCCCCCTCCCTTACCTGACCCCCCTCCCTTACCTGGCCCTCCTCCCTTACCTGGCCCTCCTCCCTTACCTGGCCCTAACCGTCCAACCCGACTCCTGATTCTACAGCAACGCTGAAAGTTGGATCCATCTAGTTCAAATGAAGATGCTGTTCATCTCAGTCCTTAATTCAACCGTCTCACACGTCTGACAAATACAGCAAAGTCCTCCAGAACCACATATTTGCATCTTTGTGAGGACTTTCGTGGACGTAACACTCCCCAGCACCTCACCCCAACATCACAAGTGTCTAAACCACATGTGAACCCTGGACTCAAGGTCATCAAACGCCTCACGACGTCATGACCGAGTTCTGTCCGCAGTCACGTGCGTTCAAACACTTTCAGCGTTTCTACTGCGTCAAAATGGGTTTGCAACATGTTGCTATGACAACAAGCTGTGCTGAAGATTTGGCAGTGGAAATGGGAGTTTACCTGAGTACATGTCTACCAGAGAGTCCCTGAGGTCCCTGCTTAGGGTCCACGATGACTTACTGGTCGTCAATGGACACTCTGAACTGGTTTGACTGGATAAATAAATATGAGACACACATTTGTACTTTTGCAGAAAAAGGTTGAAATGACAAACAGAAGAAGGTCCTCACTTTGCTAGTGAAATGCATAATCTGGTCCTTGCTATGTAGCATGTACCAACACACACACACACACACACACACACACACACACTAAGAAAACGCTGCTTTATGATCACATTGGCGCGATTCCTTAATGCGTCTAACAGCTCAGATTACCCAGCATTCCTCTGTTCCTTCATTATCAATAATCAGACCTCCTCACTTATGAATATTAATGTCTTATTTTACAAACTAGCTGTTCGGTGATCAACTCTGCCAACTAGATCAGATTAGAAGGAGGAAACACACACTTCTGAATCTGACCTGTCTGCTTTGTCCCTCAGTTGTTTCTGCAAGTTGCTAATCTTAGCTTTTGCTCGTTGCAGAGCCACTTGGACATCTTCGGCCCTGCTGCTGGACGCCATGCACAAGCCTGACTGAAAACTCGTCTCTATGACAACGACTCTCACAGGTGGGGAATTGGTTGACGGGCAAAAAATGAAATATAGATGAGGTCAACGCGTCACGTGACTCGGGTTTGGCTTCAGGTTTCATTGGTGACGCTGTCAAGGTCGCGACCTTCACAAATGTGACGGTATAACTGTTCGGTTCAAGACGAAGTTTATTGATCAGGACACACGACCGTAACCATCGATTCACCGGGTACTGGTCCAGGCGTCAATCATGTGTTGCTGGTCTCAGCCTCCTGCAACAGTTTGTCCAGCAATGCGAGGTCCACTCGATGTTTCATCACAAAGCGTCCATTCAGGTGGAATACAGGTATGTCCCACTTGTACCTGTCAAACCATGTCCTGTTCTCTGGAAGACTGATGTCTACCGGCTGGAGGACAAACTGCAGGGACACAAGCAGACAGAGAAAAGACAGGAATTTATGCTTCTGGGTCACACCTACAACCCAGGTAAGATGTGGCAGAGACAGACAGGCAGGCAGGAGCAGTTAGCGCTTAGCTGCTAACTGTTACAGCTTTACAACTGCACATCTTCAGCAGAAAACGTGGACGTGTGGGGAAAGAAACAAGTGTCTCACTCTGTGTCTGAGAGGATCCAGAGCTTCTTTAGCTTCATCACATAGAGAACATGGATCCTGTGGAGACACACGCCGCTGCTTAGTTCTCTAATATACTACCTAAAGCATAAAGACTGCACCTGAACTCCAATAGGAACAGAAAATGATCAAGTTATAAAATCTGGCTTCGTCTCGGCCAGCGGTGAGACACCAGATCTGGACAAAGCGTCTGATGGTGTTTGTGCGTTACCTTGGTGAAGAGAGTCAGCGTGGGCAAAGTCTGGGTGGACACGGTTCTGAGGAGACGTGTGGCTGGAGCTTGACTGAGACGGAAGGTCCTGAGGACAAACATTTGGATCTGAGAACAAAAAGTCCAACAGGTTATTGGTCACAGCTGCCAGGCAACCAGTCACAGAGCAGAGAAACACACTGTTACACAGAAGAGGGACGCAGGACCACTGGAACATAAGCCGAGTGTGTGTGAGGAATATACAGGCTGGTTTCATTTCTAACTAATGTGAAATAATGTAAATTAAGATGTCTCGAGTAGCATTTGGACTCACCGGGATTGTTGTGAATCTTTGCCGGATTCCCACTGGACAACGGAGGGTTTGAACAACGGAATGAATGGATTTTGTTGTTGTTGTTGTTGTCGGTGAGATGATATTAACATAAAATGAAGGAACGGGAACTTTTCACGGTGAAAATGTGGTAAAAGGAACCGACTCTTTCAGCCAGGTTTTTATCCCACAGTGGAGACTTTACGATTCTTTAACCAGGTGATTTTATCTACTTTATTGCTAATATGAAATGAGGGTGTGTCAGATTTGAAATGCAAAGCTTATGTTTTTTAAAAAAAAAGCTTTTTAATCCTATAGAAGAGGCTTCTCTCTCTTCGGGTTGGTGGATAGGCTGTGCAAACAAGCACCTGAGACAATCCAGCAGATAGCAGCAGGGTGGAAGATGTCAGCAGGTAGCACGTACGTGGAGTGGCACCACAAAGTTCCTGCCACAGTCTACAGGAACATTCTGTACCGGGTCTGGACTCGACACTCCGGTGTCATAGCAACACTTGGCGCCGTGACCCAGATGGAAGATAAAGCTGCAAAAAAGCAACTTGTAGCCGCAACGTTTTTGTCCGTTTTAGATTGAGGAGATTTTGCACGTCAATGCTTCTGCAAATAATCAACATGCTTTTTCTGTCTGTGCGTTTTTAGCTGTCTTCTTGCACCCAAAAGATGCCATTGCTCAGAGACAGTTGTCAAGTCTTTGAACAGGCTTGCACGCGCACACGCACACGCACACACACACACACACACACACACACACATAGACTGGACCAGCAGCACAGCAAAATAGATTACAGCGCGTCTCTCGTTCACATGAACACGACAGAAATTCATCCTTCATGTCTCTGTGAAAGGGTCTGACTTTAAATCCTATTTTCAAGGGAGACTATTAGCAATAAAACAGAGCACAGCAAGACAGTTGCTATAAAGAAAGCCTCGCTCTGGCTGGTTTTTTGTGTTTGGAATTCTGCGAGACAGATAAAACCAGTGACTTGTAGGGTTTTCTGCAGGTTCCATGAGCAAGGAGCATGAAAACTGCCATCTAGTGAGGACTGTAGGAACTGTTAATGAGAGTTAGCAGAGAACATAGATAGGTCTGGAGGCCAGGACAGTTTATATATATATATAAATGTCCTGTGAGGGTGTATTTAATGCCTAATAAAGGCTGACAGAGGCCACAGAAGCCAGTCTGAAGCACTGATTTTGTTATGGAGCTGTAAATAACAGGTTACAGTAGGTCACAGTTGTCCTTAAGCTGTGTTTACACGCAATTTTCAAAAGCTTATTGTTACACTTTTCATTTCCAATGTAAATTAACTAGTCGTACCTTCTTATTTCTGGCGTTTATTGCGTTGAGCAAAGACATAATTTCATTGTACAGGGAAACCTGTTTTTCTCACTGCAATTGACATCAAACACTTCATCTCGACTTATGTCTCATTACTGTTAACGGCCCCAACTCTGTATCTCAGTTAACTATTAGCAGCTGATTGAGGAAACTCGTCCCAAAATCTATAACAAACTCACCGAACAAGCTTGGTTCGGTGAAACTTCGGAACCGTCTTCAGTCACCAGAACAAGCTGAGCTTCTTCCGCCTTTCTTCTTCTTCTTCTTCTTTAAAACAAACATCCACGAGCGCACTATCGCCCCCTGCAGGACCCGCGTTTCTGGACAGTTTTTAGACGTAAAACGCCTGATCTCCAGATCTGGAAATGGCAGATTTACTAACACTGGTTGAGAAAGCTTAGTAGAGCTGAACTGGACCGGTTCCCCCTCACCAAACATCAAATCCAGTCACATTAGGACCCAGCAGGACAAAAGTAAATCACATAGTAACAGAAGCAGGACAGTCTTGTGGAACCTCAGGCTCCTCTCATCACTTACATAACACAACATCATCACAACTTTATTGTCATTGCACAACCAAATTAATTGTAATCCCGTTTGTTGCGGGGGGGGGGGGGGGGGATTTTTGTTGCACTTGACACCGCCACAGAGCTGGGGGGTGAATAAAAACCACGTTCTTTGCTTTTTATTTTATTTTCACACTTTAACATTCTAATTGTGCAAATGAATCAAACGAAACTGTTAAACTCTGGGAAATCCTAAAGCCACAGAGGAATTTTGGGAATTCTCTGTTCTGCTTCAAAGACACACAGGAACAGGTTTGGGGCATATGAGATTTTACTGGTTTTCTCACATCCCTCATGACTGCTGTGGATTTCTCAGCATGACTTGTAAACAGGAAACAGGAAGTAAAACTTGATGCACAGCATCAGTAGTAGCAGCTGTATTATTGCTGCAGTGCCAAGTTGGCTGCCGTTACCACCATGCCACGGTAACACACACACACATACACACACACACGCACACACACACACACGTCTTCTTGTGTCTGTCAGGTTTACTCTGATGGTCGTTTCCTCTCTGATTCCTGAAGCCACCTTCATAATCTCCTCTTCCCAGCATGCTTTGCTCTGCTCGGCATACACCAGGTGATCCGCTCTCAGGCCAGCAAGGTCAGAGTGGCCACAATGTCACGGTTCAGGGAGATCGGAGGTATCTACGGTAACCTGGAGACACAACCAAGCATGAGCAGCCCAGGTCAAAGGTCAGGTCATCATCTGCAGGAAACCTCACCTTGATGAAGATGGTGTCATCTTTGATGTAGCTGCCTGTCTCTAAAACACTCTGAGACACAAACAGAGGACAACCCGATGCGATGTTCATCTCCACCACAGGACGTCGGAAACTACTACTGTTCGGGTCGGGCTTGAAGGCATCGCCGAGGTGTTTCTTCAATGGACCCTGATCCATGAGCATCAAGGTCACCTGACACACAGACACACGGGACAGACTTCTCTGCATCACTGTGCACGGCGGACTGGAGAACACACTATTAAGCTAGCAGCTAGCAGACAGTCAGATCGTTCGTCGGAGGGGAGAAGAACACGCAGGTGAGGCTGAGCAGCTGATCCTACCAACCATGAACGACATGAACGAGCCAGCCTTTCATTTCGGTGGTTCTCATCGAGGTTGCGAGAAAGTTTGTTCTGGCCAGAACATTTCAAACTTCCCCAGAAACTCGAGTGCGGAGGTTCTGGGAGGTCCTCCAAGGGCCCTGCCTCTGCTGCACGGCTCGTAATGTGCACACACCCTTGGAAGTGTGTCTCAAACTTGTGGCCATTTTTTGGACCAATTGTTGCCTCACAGCCCTGAACTATCCACTCTTGTTCAACCTTTCTGCCGGGACCTCAAACTTCTGACCACTCAAATTAGTTCTGGGACGCCAGACGAGAGAAAAGCTCTGCCGGGACGTGTCGAGAACAGGCTGCAAAACTCCCAAATGAGCCAGAACAGTGAATCACGCCCATCTCATGGTTTCACATAGTTCTGATTCTTCCTTAGGTCTCGCCGGGACTTTCGCAATAATTGCATTCATCGTGGAATTTACTCCATTAACACTAACAATAGCACTTCCTACATTCAGAAGCAAGTCATTATGCATCATCCAGTCTGCTCTTGCCTGGCTCCGTGGTTGGTAGGTAGCTGTACAGTGTGGTTCCTGAGTGGCTCTGGAAAGTTTGGATCAGTAGAAACAGTATCAGGGTGGTTTTAAGGAGCATAAACGAGCCAAAATGAGCTCTTCTGTCAGGTGGAATTGGCCAAAATTCTTATTTCGCTCAGCTGTTAGCAAACGTTGGACGTCTGAAATGACCTTTTTTACTTTTTTGAGCCTTTTTAGGAGGTGAAGGGTGGTTCTAAGACCCAAACAACAAAGAAGAGGACACATAGTCCAGCTGGGATGCTGCACGGAGGGCAGACGCTTTCCATTAGCCTCGAAATCACACATCATTGCCGACGCTTAATGAAACTGGAGTTAGCCAGCGGACGGTTACTACCTTCTGTTTGAAGGGCCACGGCAGCAGGGCGTCGTACTCGCCCCTCATCACCACGAAGAAGAGCGACAAGTGCGTCCCTTTGCCCATCCCGTCTCCGTTCAGGTAAATGCGGGCGCACATTTTGTAGCCAAAGTATCCCGTGTAAAAGGGCTGCGAGTACAGCGACAACGTCTTTGCAGCCACCGCTTCCTGTTTCCGCCTCTTGTAGTCCCGGATTTTCCAGATCAGAGTCCCGTTGTAGCTGGCCGTCTCCAGCACCTGAAAACGCAGGTCCATGTCGGCCAAGCGGATGTCGTGGACGCTCAGCATGTCGTCGTGCCTGTTCATCTGCGCTTCCAGGGAAGCTGCACACACACACAATCATCCAATCATCAGTTGGGGACAAACACCTGTGGGCAAACAGCCGCCACCAGAGCCTGGGGGTGTGGGTTCTGACCCAGCGTATGCGTGGATCCGCTTCCACTGCGCCCGCCCTGTTCCAGAGCGTTCAGCCTCGTCCGGACGCTCTCCAGCGTTCCCCTCAGGTTCTCCACCTCGTCCCGGAGCCCCCGGAGAGAACGCAGCTCCAGTTCCAGCTCCAGGAGCTTCTCGGAGTGAGAACTCATGAGCTTCTACGGGACAAGGGGGGAGAACCGTGTTTAAGGGTGAATCTAAACTGGAAGTTTAATCCACATCAGCGCTACCAAAGCCCCACATGGGCCTCGACTGGGTATCGGAACCTCAGACCCGTGTTCCAAGCATCATTCTAGGCCCAAGAGGAGAAGATGAGACCAGGCAACAGCAGTAAAGGAGGATCCCAAATCCCTCATACTGGTGCCCACAGTCACACGATTTGTTTTCACTACAGTCCAAACGCCGTAGGTTTCCATGACGACAGCATCCACCTGAACTGGACGTCTCGGGTCGCAGCCAGGCGCTGTTGTTTGGTCTCGTTCCGCTAAAACCGTACCGACCGGCCCTCCCGGCCCTCCCGGCCCTCCCGGCCGGCTGCAGTGGTATCCCGGCAACAGCGGGGCTCCTGTTACCTGCATGGTGCCCAGTTTTTGCTCCGTCTGCCGGTTCTTCTCCCTCAGCTCGTCGTTGCTGCTCTCCAGCTCGGCCACGCGGCTGCTGAGAACGGGAAGGACCTTGAACCGCTCCAGGAGCTCCCCTTTGACGTCGTCCAGCTGGAGGGACCAAACACAGGTTGACCTCGTGCGCGCGGCTCGGGCGCCATTTCCGACGGTTACCACGGTTACCTTGCTTTCTAACGCGGAGTTTCTTTTGGCCATCATCCTCAGGTGTTCAGCGGCAGAACTGGACTCATGTTGCCTCATGACCTGATTAAGACCCTACGGCAGAGGTGAGAGGCCACCACAGAATTACAGTTCACACACTGCTACACACACACACGCGCACACGCACACACACACACGGAACAAGGGGCAGCAGTTACCTTGAAGGTGCAGCCGTAGCCGTGGAACGGACAGCTCACCTGAGCTTTGGGGCACTCGTGCTGATGGCTGGAGAGCTGCAACGTCAAAGAAAAAAGAGCCGAGTTAGCCAAAGGCGCAGCTGCCGCTGCTCAGGTCGTTGTGGTGTCGCGATGGGGCGGAGCAGCACCTCGCTCCGGGGCAGCGAGGAGAGGGAGCAGTGGTTCGGGCAGGACACCGGGAAGGCCGGACACACCGTCTCTTTGTGTTTCTGAAAACAGAGGCCGGTCAGCGAAAGACTGTCGACAACAACGCGCCCGAGGACGGGGACGGTTCCTTCATGGGCGTGAAGGTAGGAAACCACCAGTACAACACTGAAAAGCTGCTCCTGCAGAAGCACGAGATACCTGAAGCTCTGTCAGGGGCATCTTGGTCATGCAGAACTCACAGCTGGTCTCTCTGTATTTACATTTCCAGCTCAGGTGCTCGGGGATCTCCTTCCTCATCATCCGCTCTTTACATTTACCCAACGGACAAGGAACCTCGAAGAAGGGACACGTGTTCAGGTGGTCCTGCGGGAGGGGGGGGGGGGGGGGGGGGGAGACAGGCGGGTGAGGAGCAGAGACCGGGGGAGCCGCGGCCGGGGCAGGAGCGCGTTCCTTACGGGTATTTGCTGGAGCCGCATCTGCTCCTGGCAGCCGTTGGCCTCGCTGCGACAGTAGACCTTCAGCGCCATGATCTCCCGGTGGCAGCAGACGTCTCTGAAGACCTGCGGGGGACAGAGCGGGAGACAAACGCGGGTCAGTCGCGCGTCGGTGCCCGACACCTGCGGGCGGGTCGCTCCCTGCGCACCTTGTCTTTGAACAGAGGCTCCGTGTCGGCCGGACACACGGGGTTGGGATGACTGCGGGGGGGACAGAAGAGAAGGTTTCCTGCTGCCCAGAGGAGGAAGAACGATCCGACGCGCGCGGCGTCTTTACAGTACGGACACAGGCCGCACCTGTCCTGTCCGAGGCCAGCTCACCTGAGGATGTCATTAATACAGCTCTGGCAGAAGCGATGTCCACACTCCGTCTGACGAGGCTGACACAGGACCAGCCTGCAGGACTCGCAGCAGTACTTCGCTTCCAGGGCCTCTACAAAGTGGTCTCTGAACCCTCCGTGAAGAGGCAGAAAGCCTGCAGGGACACCTGGACAGAGAGAGTCCTGAGGTGAATCAAGCTGGACGGAGACACTCCTGAGGTAGATCTAGCTGGACGGAGACACTCCTGAAGTAGATCTAGCTGGACGGAGACACTCCTGAGGTAAAGCTAGCTGGACGGAGACACTCTTGAGGTAAAGCTAGCTGGACGGAGACACTTCTGAAGTAGATCTAGCTGGACGGAGACACTCCTGAAGTAAAGCTAGCTGGACGGAGACACTCCTGAAGTAGGTCCACCAGGACGGAGACACTCCTGAGGTAAGTCTACCAGGACAGAGACACTCCTGAGGTAAAGCTACCTGGACGGAGACACTCCTGAGGTAAAGCTAGCTGGACGGAGACACTCTTGAGGTAAAGCTACCTGGACGGAGACACTCCTGAGATAGATCTACCAGGACGGAGACACTCCTGAGTTAAAGCTACCTGGACGGAGACACTCCTGAGGTAAAGCTAGCTGGACGGAGACACTCCTGAAGTTGATCTAGCTGGACGGAGACACTCCTGAAGTAGATCTAGCTGGACGGAGACACTCCTGAGGTAAGTCCACCAGGACAGAGACACTCCTGAGGTAGGTCCACCAGGACGGAGACACTCCTGAGGTAAAGCTAGCTGGACGGAGACACTCTTGAGGTAAAGCTACCTGGACGGAGACACTCCTGAGATAGATCTACCAGGACGGAGACACTCCTGAGGTAGATCTAGCTGGACGGAGACACTCCTGAAGTAAGTCTACCAGGACGGAGACACTCCTGAGGTAAAGCTAGCTGGACGGAGACACTCCTGAAGTAGATCTAGCTGGACGGAGACACTCCTGAGGTAAAGCTAGCTGGACGGAGACACTCCTGAAGTAGATCTAGCTGGACGGAGACACTCCTGAAGTAGATCTAGCTGGACGGAGACACTCCTGAGGTAAAGCTAGCTGGACGGAGACACTCTTGAGGTAAAGCTACCTGGACGGAGACACTCCTGAGATAGATCTACCAGGACGGAGACACTCCTGAGGTAGATCTAGCTGGACGGAGACACTCCTGAAGTAAGTCTACCAGGACGGAGACACTCCTGAGGTAAAGCTAGCTGGACGGAGACACTCCTGAAGTAGATCTAGCTGGACGGAGACACTCCTGAACTAAGTCTACCAGGACAGAGACACTCCTGAGGTAGATCTAGCTGGACAGAGACACTCCTGAGGTAAGTCTACCAGGACGGAGACACTCCTGAGGTAAAGCTAGCTGGACGGAGACACTCCTGAGGTAAAGCTAGCTGGACGGAGACACTCCTGAAGTAGATCTAGCTGGACGGAGACACTCCTGAACTAAGTCTACCAGGACAGAGACACTCCTGAGGTAGATCTAGCTGGACAGAGACACTCCTGAGGTAAGTCTACCAGGACGGAGACACTCCTGAGGTAAAGCTAGCTGGACGGAGACACTCCTGAGATAGATCTAGCTGGACGGAGACACTCCTGAAGTAAGTCTACCAGGACAGAGACACTCCTGAGGTAGATCTAGCTGGACGGAGACACTCCTGAAGTAAGTCTACCAGGACAGAGACACTCCTGAGGTAGATCTAGCTGGACGGAGACACTCCTGAGGTGACGCTAGCTGGACAGAGACACTCCTGAGATAGATCAAGCTGGACAGAGACACTCCTGAGGTGAAGCTACCAGGACGGAGACACTCCTGAGATAGATCGAGCTGGACAGAGACACTCCTGAGGTAGGTCCACCAGGACAGAGACACTCCTGAGGTGAAGCTACCAGGACAGAGACACTCCTGAGATAGATCGAGCTGGACAGAGACACTCCTGAGGTAGGTCCACCAGGACAGAGACACTCCTGAGGTGAAGCTACCAGGACGGAGACACTCCTGAGATAGATCGAGCTGGACAGAGACACTCCTGAGGTAGGTCCACCAGGACAGAGACACTCCTGAGGTAAAGCTAGCTGGACAGAGACACTCCTGAGGTAGGTCCACCAGGACAGAGACACTCCTGAGGTAAAGCTAGCTGGACAGAGACACTCCTGAGACAGATCTAGCTGGACAGAGACACTCCTGAGGTAGGTCCACCAGGACAGAGACACTCCTGAGGTTTATCTAGCTGGACGGAGCCACCAGCGTGGGGAGCGTAGGGCTGCTTTACCTTGGGAGGTGGTGGGGTCAGTGGGAGGCCAGGGATTGGTGGAGCGGTGCGAGTGTGACGTGAGGAGCGGTGCCACTGAGAGGGGCATGGCCAAAGAAGGTGCTGCCTGCTGGAGGGGAATCTGCACCTCCCTCCCATCAGTGCTCCTCCCTGCTGACATGACCTGAAACAACAAACCAGCCCTCTGATTGGTTGAGCCTGCTCATGCACGGCCGACCGCAGCTGCAGTCCTGACCCGGGTATCATTTCAAAGTCCGGTCTGTTCGACAAGAGCCACGGAGATTCTAGCGGACAGAATAAAACACGTTCAGAAAATTAAAAAAAAAAGCTCTTAAAAACACAACAACAAAGGGAAACAAAACACTTCCTGTTAAAGTTGAACTGTGGGGATGGTAGGGGCTTTTCTAGTGACACACACACACACACACACACGCACACACACACAGCAAGCTCTAAGGTCAAGTTTTAATGGAGAAACAACTGTAACTATGGAAGCAAACAGGGTAAAAACGATCACAAACAAATCACTCGCATTGATACCGGCTGCATCACCTGGAAATCCATCACGAAATAAGTGACCAGCAGAGCGGCGTCCAGCCCTGCAGATGTGTTAAACACAGCTGGATCTGCAGGCCAGAAGGCCGACACTGTCCTCCTTATTCAATACCGTCACATTCTGGCACCGATGAGCTGTGTCCTGTGTAACTCACCTCAAATACAGTTTTATTACACAAACTCTGAGGGGAGGGCACGTGAGAACGCCGAGGAAAGTACCAACCATTCAGCACTGATATAGGTTTCTGTTTTGACCCAAGAGTTTCATTCTCCTTTTCGTGTGAATCTAAATCGCTAGGAAATAAGCGCTGGGTTTGGAATTCTGGGCAACGTGGTTCCACCAGCTGATTAAACAGTCCTTGCCACATATTTTGCTCTCTTTTTTTTGTTAGAATAAATAGTTTCTTGGCCCTGGAAGTTACCAGTACATTATCTGTGAGGTGAGGGCAGTTCTAACCCACCCAAAAGTTCTGGTGGTCGGTGTGTGTAGGAAACCGGAGAAACCCACAGATACAAGGAGAAGTTTGAAGCTCCAGACCACAAAAAAAAAAAAAAACCTACCAAAACAAATCCTTTGGATGGATCAATGAGTGGAATCAGTAACTCTTCCACATCACTACACCTTGCAGTTTGGTGAGTTTTAGCTCCCCCAGAATCGCTTCTGCCCAACAAGGTTTGGCCAGACGTGATTGATCCCTCATGGCTTTAGCACGGGGATGAGCTGAGTTCTTTGGAAATGTAAACACATATGCTAACCGCGCATGCTAGCAGAGCGTTAGCATTTTTTAGCTCACTGCTTCTATGTTACAGATCATTTCAAACGTACAGGGGAAGAAAGTGGGGGAGCGAGGAGAGAGGATAAGAGAAGCCATAGTATCTGATGTAGTTCTCCCCGTTGCAGCATGCTAACAGTAACCTAGCTAACATATTGTTCTCCTGAGGTTCTCCTGGAATTCTTCTAAATATGGGACTTACATGAATCTCCACCGCAGGCCACAGTTCACCTCGGCGGTTCCAAGGCTCGACTTACTCTCCCGGCTTCAAACCGTCAACCTGTCGCTGCCGGTACCTCGGAGCCTCAACACGCCAGACGGACTCGTCATGGTCCAGTTTGGTGTTAAAAGGTTCTGCTCCTAGTTTGTGTGTGTGTATTTGTAAGTGAGACAGAAAAGTCACTTGGGTCCAATTGAGCGATTCAACGGGGAGGACGAGGATGGAAACCCCCTCCGCTGCTTCCGCCCAGGAAATCCCCCAGCTGTTCGAAGGGTTACCCGGCCAAGAGGGGGCGCTGTTTACGGACAGAGCCTCTGACAGGAGCATCCACCAGAGAACGCTGTTTATAGACGCTGACAGGCGCAACCACCAGAGGGCGCTGTTTATAGACACTGACAAAAGCAACCAGCAGAGGGCGCTGTTTAGACACTAACAAAAGCAACCACCAGAGGGTGCTGTTGATAAACGCAACCACCAGAGGGCGCAGTTTATATACACTGACAGACACAACCACCAGAGGGCGCGGTTTACTGAGACATGTAACCAGCAGAGGGCGCTGTTTACAGTTATACATTTAGTATTGCAAGATCTGCTCTGAAACTGAAACTCTAAATTTTTTTCATTTTTGCCTAATTGCTTTTAAAAAGCTGGTGTAGGTTTACCGGATCATCTGACGGTATCAAATTATTAGAAAAAAACGGGTACTTTATTGAGTGGTTATTGGACTCACTTCTGTCATCTTTCTGCCATCAAAAACACGCCACACAGTTTGACTGATTTATTGTTATATTTCGTTTTACTAAAACACCCTAAATTATACCTGAAAACACAAATAAACTGAGTATATAAAAAACCCCCAAAACAATTACATTTACACGGGTAAAATCAACACAAGGCCAATATACTAAGTGATAAAGTGATAAAAATGAACATTATTCAACAGAGGCAATGAAACTAGGTGATTTAGTCAGATCATCTGCTTTCATGATGTGTTTGGCTTGTGGGAGTCCACCAATAAGGGCAGGTCCTGCAGTAGAACACATTTTCAGTGAAGAGCAACCGTGACCAATGTATCGAACACATTTCAGAGTTGATTTGACGGCTTCTCACCCTTTTCTGATCCTCCTCTTTAGCCTGAAATACCTCCTTCTCCTCTACCTTGTCTTCCTCCGCCCCGCAACTCCCCTCTGGCACCCCGCCATGTTCTGCCTCCCACTCCTGCAGGATCTCATCCAGGTTGAACCTGCGTCTGTAGTTTATCAGGAAGTTCTTCACCTGAACCACAGACTTGTTACCAATTACATCGGAGATGGCCTGGAAGTCCCGCCCGTACTTCCTGATGGCTGAGACCAAATGTGACCACATCAGTTTTTAAATCAGCGACTAAGAACAAACGAGAGGAAGAACAGGCGCTACCTTGGACAGCAAGAAGCTGCTCGTCTGTTGTCCAACGGTTGTTAATCTTCTGAGCAGCCTGAAAGATGAGACTCAGGATCAACAACCACAGCAACAGTACTGACACACATCCAGCAACAAGGCAACACCGACGCCTGGGCTGCTCATCCCGCGCCACCGACGCATCACGGCCATGTGGACCTCCACCCCTGATGGGAGGTCAAAGTTGACACCCTACGCAATTGTCTCGGGCCGGTTGTCCAGCATCAAATAAGAACTGAAAATACAGCTTCAACCTGCGGGAATTTCTCACTGCAGTCACCCCACGCTCTTCTACAGACACCCGTCTGTTGTCGTGTGTCGTGTGACGTTGCGTTAGTTACCTCTGGTTGCCTGAACTCATCCACTCCCGAATTGATTTTCTCCTTCAGTAAACTGTTGGACTGTTTGATGGACTGAATCTGGGGAACAGAACACAGGTGATCAGCCGGTCGAGGGGGGGGGGGGGGGTCGGCGGACACACCGCCAGGCGAGAAGCTGCTCACCTGTCTCTTGATGGAGATCAGTTGACTGTCCAGTTGCTTCACAACCCCCTGGGGAGGCGAAGTCGTCAACGATACGACATCAACGTAGTTGAGGAACATTCCTCTGGGAGGACGTTTCTTCAGCCGCTGAGACCACCGACTGCCCGTCTGTGGTAGACAGACAAACTGGTCACCGGTGGCCTAATAGGTTACCGACAGGCAGACGGGTCACTTGGTCTCACCTTCAGCCCTGTAGCTGCTCTGACCTCTGACCTTGTCGCTCCCGAACTGACCTGAAAGAAAAGGTCAGACTGGAATTGGTGCGCCATCGCTCTCCGGTGACAAACGAGCGTCCCGCGCGTCTCTCTCACCTCTTTTCTGTCCTCTTTCTGTTGTTCACATTCAGAATCACTGGGGGGGGGGACTTCGTCCGCGTCCTCGTCACTGAAACATCAACCGTCACGTTAGCTCTGACGGCGCCCGGTGAAAGCCGAGGACAACTCGGGCGTCACCTGTCTCGCTCTCTCTTGTGTTTCCGCGTCTGTCTGTCCATCAGACTCGTCTTGCTGCGGCTTTTCTTCCACGAGTAGTAAAAACGAACCAGGCTGGCCATTGTTTTATCTGGGAGCTGCAGCAAATACAAAAAAAAAGGTTTTAGAAGGCGTCTGACCAGTCGGACTGGTAAAGTGCAGTGGTTTGACTGGGACTCGACCATTTGCTGGATACGGTGGAAACTCTTCCCGTGGAAGCTGAAGGCCTGTTCGAACAGAACCTTGTCCTCCACGGTCCACTCGTCTGGAAACGGCGTGAAGTTTGGGAGGTCGGCCAGAGACTTGTTGATATTGTGTTTGTGCCAGAAGAGCATCCCCAGAGCCTGAAGACCAAGACGAGCAGTTCAGGAGGAGCTACACGAGCAACGCGTTAGCTTAGCTTTCAAGAGCATCATTTCACGCAGAATCGGACCGGCCCAGATCTCCCTTATTCCACACACACGTGGGCCCCGCGTCTCCTCAGCCCTAAACCGTCTCGCTAGGCCTCCATCATCCATCCATCCCTTCTTTAAAAGCTCAACAGTCTCATTGACTGCTGTTGGCACCAACTCCACCAACTCAAGTAACTGGGGGGGGGGGGGGGGGGGGCTCATCTCAGTCAGCAGCCGCCACAGGTAGAAGATACAGGTCACAAATCAAGGACTAAGAGCCTTAAAAACAGTTTTTACCCCAAAACAGTCGCTGCCCTGAATGCAGCATAAAACAGCATAAATAACTAATGAATGCAACAGGAGCTTTGCACTGGCGGTAGGTTGGTTATCCGTGTGCATGTGTAATTTATTTATTCATACATGTTTACAACCCTGCATCCATCCATCTTCCTCCAGCTTTTTATTTTTTTCCTGAAGAAAAGTTTTTGAAAATAATGTGGTTTCAGACAGCAAAGCCAGCAACACTTATGAAACTAGCTGCACCCTCAACTACAGCCAATTATAGCTCAACCTGTACAATGGTGGAGGGTGGACAGGCGCCCCCCCCCCAAACCGCATTCAAAACCAAATGACCGACAGCCTGAGCGCCTCCAGAAACGGAAGCCCAGTAAGCTACACGCATCCTCTTGACCATGTTAACCATCAACGACTCCGACGTCTCAATAAAGAGACGCCGGCGAGGCACAGACAAGCAGTCAGACAGACAGACACTACCTGCTCCATGTTGTATCCGTGTTTTTCTTTGGCAACGGAAACGTACTCGTCCACTGGAAGAGAAGAAGAGTTGAAAATGAGACGTCGGCTGAAATCAGCTCATCAAAATCTGTCGATTCTTACGCTGAGTCTGGTTCAGAAGGTCGCTGGGAATCCAAACCAACATGCCGAGGTTCTCTCTGAGCTGAGCCGCCTGGGCTTCCTCTACACACACACACACACACAAACGCAGAGTTTATTTTGTACCATACCAAAGCATTCTCTTTAAAATTCTTTATCTACAAAAAAACACCCAAAGTCGTCCTCCAGGTCCTGCTGCCACAGTTCCCATTCTACCGATAACCACCAGTAAACCAGCCCTCTGAGAGCAGAGCATCCATCTTTTATTTATATAGCTTGTTTTAAGAAGACCTGGTAGAGTCTCTTTAAAGCTTTAGAATAGATGCATTTTAATGACATAAAGAAGATCCTTTGGGGTCGAACCACTCCAGCTAACTACTTAATGCTGCTTAGTAAAAAGAATATTACTCGGGTCTGACTTGAGACTTTGATGCAGCCTGCTAAAACGTAAGTAGTGGAATCTGTTTAGAAACCTGCTCTAACAAGGCTTCTACGGAGCACTCCTGTTGTTCGAGGCTACCACCTCGCTTTCATGCTAAAGAACGCGTTTTACATCAATTCTCACCCGGGTCGAAATCTGGAACCACGGCCTGATACTGCGGCCCGACCCGCATCCCTCCATCACCTGCGTGCACACACAGATGACAAATGTAGTCGGAAACACTCTGGAACAGAACCAGTAAACGGTGGTACCAGTGACCGAGGCTACTCACCATGCTCATCATCGCTGCTCAAGCCTGAACTTCCTTCTTCCCAGTAGCTGCCTCCATTACCGGACGGACTCTTAGTCCCGAGCTGCGCTGAAGCCCCCTGGCCACCGCCGGTCGGTCCTCGGCCCCGGCGCTTGGCAGGAGCCTCCGAATTTCTGTCCAGCATCGCTGGCATGACAAGGACGGAGCCGGGCCGTGCTAACGCCAACCGGGATATTCTCTGCTGTCCGGCAGGCTACGTAGCCTCGAAGCTAAGCTGAGCGATCGAGCGAGTGAGCAGCAGGAAGTTTCGTTGCGGAGCGAACAGAAAAAGCCGACAGTCTTCCGACGATGAGTCGGGGAAGGAAAGTTCCGAAACAAGCGGCAGAACTATAGCTGAGCCACGACCGAAGACGGACAAAAACGACCCAGGCTGAAGAAATCGGTTAAATACCGAATGTGACCACACGCGTCACGTTAGGCTCCTCCGCACAAAACAGCCGTAAATATTCATATTGGTCGGAATTAATTGTAACAGATGATTTATACTGAATTATCCATGATCCAGACTTGATCTAGACTTGGTTCGACGTGATTGTGGTTGATTGGTTTGTTTGTTTGTGTGTGTGTGTGTGTTTGGGGGGGACACTCAGTAAAAAAAAAACAAAAAAAAAAAACCCAACACAAAGACAATCAAAGCTGACACTTAGTCCGATCATGTCGCCTATCAGCACTAATCAAGAGTGTGACTGGCTGAACTTTACACAGGCGGAATGTTCACTATGTGAGACACTCGATCCGGCCCGCCCCCCACAAACAAACGTCCACACATGGAGCGGAACCGAAGCAGCAACTGACTGGAGCAGCTGAGGGTATAAAAGGGAGGAACAAACCCGCTTAAAACCGCTGCACTCAAACGCAGGACCCGAACCAGTTGGAAAACCCGGAACAAGGACCCCCTTCTCAGCGTGACCTCTGACCCCACAACCATGCCATGGCTCCTGTCCTCTGACTTAGGCCATCGATCCTGGTCTCCATCTGAGCGCCAGTGCGAGCGGACGGCGTTTTCCTTCTACATCGCGGTGCGGGATCGGCTCCCAGTCTGGACTCTGGAAGACCTGCGCAGGATGGAAGTGTTGTGCTGGGATGGCGGGTGCCCGCGCCCCTTCTTGCCATCCGAAGCTCTGCTCTATGCTCTCATTCACGACCACCAGGACTACGCGCGCTACCTGCTGGGCAGGTACTCGATCGGCGCCCTGAACGAGCCCCACTGCAGCTTCCGCTGTTGCCGCGGAGGCGGCTCGTCGCTTCTGACCACGGCGGTGCGCTACGAGCGCGTCTCCATCCTCGGGATGATGATGGATGCTCTGAAGGAATGCGGCGCCCAGGGCGAGAGGCGGCGTTTCCTGGACGGCCACAGCGGCTGTTCGCATGCGGCCGACGCGGGGAAGACGCCAGTGCAAGTGGCCGTGCAGCTGTCCCGGCCCGAGTGCCTCAGGCTGCTGCTCGTGCACGGGGCTCGACCGGAGGGCCTGGATTCGGCCCTGGAGCGCCTGTTCACGTCTGATGTGAGTGAGCGGCGTAGTGCCCAGCGGTGCCTTGACCTCCTTCTGCTCTTTGTGCCTAAGCTGCTGACCCAGCACAGCCTGCAAGAGGAGCCCAAGCGCTGGCAAAGCCTGCTGGGAAATGAAGTGTTCAACTGGCTATGCGGGCTGACCCCGCCCCCCCTGCTGCTGCAGGCGCTCAGGTGTTTGGCCCAGACCGGCCCGCAACAGATCGCCACTCTGCCGGATTTCCTGCGGCAGTACAGCTAGCAGCCGTCACCGTGGCAACCGCGCCGGGCCCGCGTACGACAGATGTAAATAAATGTAAATAAATGCAATAAGGAGGAAAAACCTGGCAAAATATTGATCACATTGATCAGATCCGTCCCGATGTGCGTGAACACGTGCATGGAACTATGACACAAATAAAAATGCAGGAAATCAGTCGGTCATTGGTTGTGATGTACTTTTATTTGTCTTTAAAACATCAAGAGCGCACGGCTGTCGTCTTCCAGACACCAACGGAACACCTTCACAGACTGAAAATGTAGCTGGAGGTTCCTAGTTTGCTCAAAGGTACTTTGACCAGTAGCAGTTTCTAAGACAGCTGGATGCACGGGCATCCAGAGGTCAGGTCAAAGGTCACTCGCAAGTCATTTCCTTTAGACGCGCCGACGTGTGTTCAGGATATTTCGGTTTCCTCTTTACATGCGAAGGACGTGAGGACACGGTGGCCACCTTTTTCAGGACAATGGCGTCGACCGACGCATGGCAGGAAGTCACAGGGAGACCTGGAATCATTCGTTTGTGAAAAATGTCTCTTTATTGATCACAGATCAATCATGGTAGCAGAGGTTTGTTCATGCAGGGAACTAAACACACAAGTCAATAAATGTACTGATCAAAAACCTGATTAGTAACCTGTGTTTAAGCCTGTTTATTTATTTCATCCTTTGAACCCTCAATTTTTTCAACTAAAAAAGAAAATCATTGTAATCGTATGCCAGCTGGGTATTGTAGTCCATCATCGTTTCAGTCGCTTCTCTCCTTTCATTGGACTACAAACATGACTGGATTTACAACAGAGGTCATTTGTTTATTCCTTCCAACTTGGCTTATGAACATTACAGTCTGAACTCTAAGAAACAGTTCAAATTTGTCCCTTTTTATTATATTTTAGTGTATAATTATGCATGTGTGTATGCACGTAGCCACCGCGCTTATATCTGCTCTGGTATTACAGGTTACAGGAGGAATGAGACAGCAAGACCGCAGCAGGTAGGTCAGTGGAACTCCTACTGAGGTCCAGTATGGCCCCATAGTTAGTCCAGTGTTTCTAATTGAGCCTTAATCCCAAAACATCTGGTCTATTTACACACAATAAAGAGCCAGTTCAATCTAGGTGGATCCAGACTGAGCCAAAATTAGTAGCTTTCGCAACACTGGAAATAAAGCAACAAAATTACAGTGGTTTGCAACTACACTGTGAGCAATTGAACTGGTGTCAGCCAGTCTGAATTAAAAAATTCCCTTTAGTAGCATAATGATTGGAAAAAGGTAGAAATAAAAAGAAAAGAACCATTTCAGAAGCAGCCAGTGCAGTTTCAACCTGACCACAGAAAGCTAAACTGGATCAGTCTGAGTTACTTCAAACAGGACAGAGAATCAACCCATAGAAACAATTTAACTGGGTTCTCTCTTAAAGTGCTTCCCATTAAACAAGGCTAGCCCCCCCCCCCCCCCCCCCCCCCCCCCAGAACTCCCTCTGTGCACTAATGTTGCACCTTTACAGTCCTCACACTGACCATCTCCGGTCCGTTGGTCAACACATCTGTAAACTAGATCAGTTCCCATTCTTCATCATCCCCGCTGAGGGAGGAGCCTGCCTGGGCGCTTCTACACATCTGCGGGAGGACCTTCGTCAGGCGCCGCGATAACCCGCCAGACACGGTCACAGCCCACAACTCGTCCTCAGGAGTCACTGCGGAGACACGGAGGAAGACACAGCCGTCAAAGCCCCCGCTGACCGGGTCCAGGTGGCGATTCTGCCTCACCAGTTAAACAGTTGGCCTGTCCGGGAATCTTCTTCCAGTAATCTCCCGCCGGGTTTCTGTCGGTGACGCCGTAACGTCGCGCCAGATCTCCGTTCATGCAGCGAACCCAAACCGTCCACGAGCTGATGACCAGCTGACTGACCGCTAATCCTGAAATACACACATCGCACAGCAGGCCGTCAACAACCACCCCGTCACAACGGCAGAGGTGATCGGACCCACGGGTACGTACCTTGAACCATTTCCCAACCAGTTCCCACGGGCATCTCTTCACAGAGTCCAGTTCTCACAAAGACGGTTCCTCTGTTGTCGATGGCCCACAGGAAGTGGTCGTTAGGGCTGGTCTGAATACTGACGAGCTGCACTCCCACTGGCTGCAGACACCAGGTCACGGTCAGCAGGACAGAAGAGGACGGCGCTGCTTCCATCTGGACATGCGGCGTTCCTTACCTGTGCTGGTGGTTCTATGTGGATCCAGGCTGGCAGCATCATACTTGGGTTCAGAGGTTGGGTTCCGACCCTAAAATAAACGATTCCTCGATGGTCCACGGCCCAGACATTTTGACTGCCGCAGCTCACACTGACCAGACGAACGTTCCCTTTAAGTGAAGGGATGAAACATGAGCTGAACATGAACGTGAACCTCCAGAACCACATGGAAAACCCCTAGAAAGGTTCATCAATCGGCTCAGGAAGCTTCCTAAGAAGATCTTTCTTATTAAATGTAATAAAGATCAAAGTAAAAGTAGGGTTCCAGGTCAGTGGTCTCTCTCTCAACCTGCTTCGGTCACCATGGCAACTCAAACATAAGTCTTGTGCACTGGCACTAAATCAGCCGTCTCTGTCGGGTCCTGTGCTGAAGCTCCATTGGTTCCCAGTTAAGTTCTGTATCGGTTTCAAAAGCCTGAAAGCAGAATTAGTGAATCTCTTCTATTGTTTTAATGACATGAAAGTCTCAGACCTGAACCCAAAGCACCCGGAATGCTGGTTCAATCTATTGAGGACTTTACAGTTGAGGGTCAAAGATCTAGTTCAGGTCTTTTGACATGGAAAAGTGGAAAAGGTGATGACTGTTGAAGCACCTCGGCTGCCGTCCACATCATCAAAGGATGCAAAAGGTGCTTTCTAGTAACAACATACATGGAAACTGATACCAAAAGCAAAGATTGACAACAACAACATCAATGTTGGCGATATCGCTCAGCTCTAAGTTCAGGTTGTCAAGCACAAACGTTGTGTTCCACTTGGGTCACGGTGTAACCCTGCATCCTGAGCAGGATCAGGTGACATTCTCGTTACAGAGCAGAATCCAGGACATTCTGTTTTGAGAAAACAGCCTCATGTTTCAGAGAGGGGGAATGTCCGACTGCCCCTGAAGGCTTCTTCATCTGCTGAAATGCTTGAACGTATCTTACAATGGTTTGCTGGTCTCCTACTCTTCTTCTGTCCTTCTAACACGTTCTTCAATAGATCAAACTCCACAAAAATATGTTTCCGAGTTGCTTTATAACATGATGCGACGGCAGACCAGAAGAGAACATACTGCACAGGCAGAATGGCGGCGTGGTAGTTAGCCGTACTAAGAAGGTCGCGGGTTTGAGTCCCAACATTGGATTTCTGTGCAGAGATTGTGTGTTACGTAAAAGACAGACAGGACAGACCAAGAGAAACTAGAGACCAGCCACCAGTCATGTGAGTAAGAGGGCAGAGCAACTAAAAATGGAATGGACCACCAGTAGGTTACCTAATCACACACATGCTCATACAGTCTCAACCTCTCCTATCTAAACATAGGACCTATTTATGTTATGTGTTTATGACTGAAACACAGCTTGGGACTATGGGAAGATTACATAAATGGATTACATAAACACAGAACCATAGATCAAAGTGATTCTAAAGGGTCTGTAAGCAAAAAGCATGACTAGAATGAACTAATAACCCACTGACTGCTCCTGTGATGGAAGTTCTGATGCCAAACAGTCCAGTTTGAGAGGACCATTGAGTTGTTCATCAAACCCTCGCAAAAATAATGATTTCTCTCAGTCTCTTCTCATCTTATGACTCAGGAACATACCGAGCTGGCTGAGGTCCAGGGGGGTCCAGTGAAGTCCACAGGGACAGGATGGAGACAGCGTCCGAATATTGACTCTGCCGTGAGTATCCAAACCCCACAGAGCATCAAAGCAGGCAGCCAGTTGGGTCAGCTCCATCTACAGGGGACACGGAAATGACGGAAATCAGCAGAACTCACAGGAAGCTCATCAATGAATATCCAGCAAAACCAGAACTGGAGAAATGGGTTTTTACGTCAGGAGGTAGGGGGACAGAAGAAGGTCGAAGTTGTCCATCCTGGTCCCACACACAGAAGAGATCTTTCCTGCTCTGAGCCAACCACAGGAAGGAGCCTGCACAGGTGCCACAGGTATGAGGATCAGGTGAAAGGTATATAGTGGGCGGATGCGTGAGGTGTTCTGGTACGTCACCTTCTCTGTGAGGCACGGCTGATGATGTGATGAAAGTCCACTTGGTGGCTGAGACCGTTCCTCTCGGAACAACATTCTGCCAGAAAGTTCCTGGAGACACAGAAGAGAATCAAAGCGCGCAAGCCTGCAGTGCGCAGCACTATAGTTCTGGACTCCTTACTGACCCACGAGACTGCCACGGGCCAGGTGCAGCTGGTTCCGTCCCGAGGCGACCCACACCCCATTCGAGTTGGCACTGACCAAACTGGGCTGACACTGTGTGTACTGTGACAGGAAGGCCACCACGCGTTCCACTGGTGCCCTGGTTACCGTGGCAACGCTCTGGGTGGCCTGCAGGAGCGTCTGGAACAGACTACACTGGTCAAAGACCACGTAGTCTGAGATACTGATCTGAGGGGGAAGGACGATGCACTCTTTACACATTCTTTATAATTACGTCCAAAATGTCTTCCTGTAGCGCCGAGATCCAGATGAAAGCATCACAAGTTATTATTATTTTTGTTGTTAAGCCGACACCAAACCAGACCAAAACCCCTGAAATCAAACCGAGGATCTTTGTACCTGCCACCAGTGATCGTCTTCACCCTGCGGCTGAGAGCAACACACACCGGTTCGGAACCACAGGCTGCCGCTCGAATCCAAAGCCCAGCCGGTGCCCCCGTCTCCGAGGGCAACGCACATTAAGTCCAGACCTTGGGCCTCACTGTAACAACACATATTTACCTATTCTGAGAATCACTCAACAACAGTTAACGGTACGTTGATTCGTCCAGTTTTTGCTGCCTTTTGGCCAAGTCGTGTTTTTAAATGAGAACTTGTTGTCAAACGTTTTACTCGGATAAACAAAGGTTAAAAAACAGGTTAAAACACTGATCTGATGACATCTCATGCTGAGTACTGTTAACCCCATATCTTATCAGTGTCAACACAAACAACAGAACCCAAGGGGGTTGCTGTCATAGTTCATGTAGTTGAGCACAACAGGACAGGACAACAAGGACCCGTCCTTCAACTCACATATAAAGAGGTCTCCAGTAGTAGCAGTACTAGTCGTAGTACCTGATGGTGTCGTACTTCCAGCTGTCGCCTTCGCTGCAGTAGCTGTTCACACCTTCTCTGTAGAACAGCGATTTGTGCTCGCTCAGAGCCCAGACCACGCCCCCTCTCACGCACACCTGGCTGAACACACACTGACAATCCACCTTCACAGAGCGAGCGCACGGCCGGTCCAAACTTAGACCTGATGGACACGGACAGACAAGACGCGTCATTGTGGAAACAGTTGTAGTTCTGGGTCTGTGGTGTTCAGGGTCTGTGGTGTCCTGGGTCTGTGGTGTCCTGGGTCTGTGGTGTCCTGGGTCTGTGGTAATCTGGGTCTGTGGTGTTCAGGGTCTGTGGTGTCCTGGGTCTGTGGTGTTCTGGGTCTGTGGTGTCCTGGGTCTGTGGTGTCCTGGATCTGTGGTGTCCTGGGTCTGTGGTGTTCTGGGTCTGTGGTGTTCTGGGTCTGTGGTAATCTGCCGAGTGTTTGATTTTAAATCAACTGAACTGGCCCTACATTACATTCATTCATTTCTGACTCTTGTGCAGTGCAGTACCGTCTTTAGGATAAGAACTGGGACTCTCTCTGCTGGACAAAGCTCAAAATTTAAATTTGCATTCTTTTAGAAACCTCTGCTCCGTTTGTGTTGTCTGGCTCACAGGAAATGGTCCTCATATTGGACAGGGCAGTTACCAGTCTGCAGGTACAGGTCTCCGTTGGTCCTGATGATCCAGGCAGAGTCGTCACTCAGAGCTACGAACGCTGTTTCCTCCACTGTTTTGTACCAGTGGCGCTTTCCTTTCACCGACACTTTAGCACAAGCGAACGCCGTCATACTCTTCTGCTCTACTTTCCACAGCAAATTACCTGTTGGAGTTGCATCCGTTAGCATCCGACTGGTGCACGTGCACATCTTCAGCACAGAATCTACTTTAGAAATTATATACATTAACGAACAGCAAGTGGATCTGTCCGGAGGTGAAGTTCACTAGATTATTGTTTTTGTGGGTTTATTGTGAAAGAAAGTAACACAGAGCATTGAAAGATAAACTAGAGTTGATGGTTTAGCATCTAAACTGAAAACGGAGCATTTACGTGGTCTGATATCGACACCTTACCGGACGGCGATACAGCCACTTGGTGGACACTGTTGTCAAAGCGCTGCCAGGAAAGTCCAGTGTCAGGCAAAGTACCGCAGAAGAGTCCACCCTTAAAGTCCAGGCACCACACATGTCTGAAAGACACGGAGCCTGTCAGATACCGGCAACACCCCTGGCAAATATCCTTTCAACTTTTTCAGCTACTCTGAATATTTTTACACCATTCCTCACCAATGCTGTAACTGGTTTTACCATGGAAACACAACTAACCAGTGCCAAAGGTGAAAAGAACGTGAATATTGTCCTGTAATTGTAACAGCTTCATCTTGTCTTCTATAATATTTAGACCTGGTTTTGCCAGGTTTTGTTTAAAACCTGCTGATTTCAGCTGAGAGTTTTAACGACGTCTCCGGTCTCACATTTAGTCCCACTAACAGCCAGCGTGACGTCTCAATCAGCTCCCCCCCCCCGATGGGGGCCTGCATGCTCACTCCGGCCTGGGACACACCCAGAAATGAAGGATATCTACAGGTGAATATGTTCTTTTTATTCCTGTTGTTATAAGCAGTGACTTACCTCTCAGTCACCTGCAGGTTCAGGATTCCACATCCTGGTCCCGAGTATCCCATCCAGCTTTCTGCCAACTACACAGAGACACAAAAATCTTAATTGTCTTGTGTGCAGGAGGGGTGAAAGGGGTGCAAATACACTGTATTAGTTCTCTAACTAATTACTTTAAACACTTGTGGGATTAAAGATCTCCAAATAGTCTCTGGCATATTGCCAAAGGTGAACACTTTCTCTGTTAAAGCAACAGCTTAAACTGTATCCTGCTGCCTCCTGTACACGTTGACCCTTTAAACTCCATTCTGCTTTTGGAGCAGAGCCTTTGAGAATTTTAAGATCATCTGCTCTTCACAGTCAAGTCACAGTCACAGGATTTTGTTCATGTGTAATTTACACTTTTTGAAAATGATGCTGAATTCCTACCTGGTCAGGTTTGTGAAGACCTCTGTTCAGCTCATCCAGGGACATCTGTCTGTCCCCTGTCTTGTCTGTCTTATTAGGGGCACAGTTGCGGACGTCCCTCCCAGTGTGACGGTAAATGTCTCCGTCTTCATCACTGGACACACTGTCTTTTCTGCCCAGACTGGACACAGCAGAGTAATACATCTGATCCACCACAGCCGCAGGCGGAGCTGCATCACCAACCTGGTCACAGAGACAAGCAATTGTTTAAACGACCACTGGGCACATCTTTGTGAGCCTAAACCACTGAATATAAATCCTGTAGTGATAATGAGTCTGGAGAGATTTGATGGTTCGCTCAAAAAGAAAGAAGTAGCAACAGAAAGCTCAGATTTTAATATTGCAACATTCTTTGCAGGCAATAAAATGTCAAAATAAGCAAGGAAAATCAGCGGTTCGTGGGATCGAGTGGGATTTAGTTTGAAGTAGCCAGGGTGTTGAAGACATTTCACCTCTTCTCAAAGGGGCTTCTTCAGTTCTGAAAGTGGTGGGTTTAATGTACTGTGCTGCTTTACTAAACCAGAACTGTCCATATAACTGTGGAATTCCCACCAGTTAGTTTAGAACTTCCTGTATGAGAGGAGAAGCATCATCTAAACACTAACTAAACAAGTTTATTTTTCAAGCAATATAATTTTTACTTTATTGATAATATAAATGAGTTATGGTGCTTGTTGTGAATTCCATTCTTGTTGTCTTATATTTAATTTTAAAATGACTTGGGTTACCGCTTTTTTTTTTTTTTGAATGGCAGTGATTCAAACCGCCACACTGATGAACATAAAGTCAGGAAGCCCACCTCTTCCTTGTCCTCTTCTGGTCCAGTCGGATCCAGAAAGGTCTCCTCTGGCTTCTCACACAGCTGCTGCTCCTGGCTGGCTCCTTCTTCACCCTGATGCATGTAGGAAAAGCTGCACTGCAGCAGCAGATCCACGTCTGGAGTTACGGGAACAACCTCCAAACTAGAATCTGAAGACTGTTTTGGTTTCTTTTGTTCTTCAAGACTTTGAAAGAACAGGGATTCTGGACGACTTGACCTTGGACAGAAAAACATGGACAGTCAGGACGTCTGCTGAAGCAAAATCACAGGCGACGCATGAAGCTTCTTACTCTGAATCTGCATCGTTGCTATACTCGCCCCCATTTGACTGTAGGTCCTGATAATTTTCTTGACAGTCCTGGTTTTGAAGTTCCATAGAGACAAGGACGGCCTGGTCACTCAAATGAGTTCCACTTGGTTCTTCACCACAGCTGCCAGGTTGGTCTATAGATACAGAGTCTGAGAAGCTGCTCTCAGAAAGACGACTGCCTCCACTGCTGTCTGTGAGAGAAGACCACCCATTAGACCTTAGTCCAGGACAAGATCGGAACACTGGATTCTGTCGGTCCCGGCTAAGCCTCTTTATGTCTGCTTGCCTTGTTGTCTCTTAGTCCTCTTTTTCACTTTAATGGCCTTCACCACCAGCTCCTGCTGAATCTCCTCTTGGCCCAGTGGGCTTCTGTAGTGTCTTGAGGACTCCTCGTAGGGAGTGGTGACGTCAGTAGGATCACACATGCTTGAAACCGATGAGGACAGTGTCTCCTCCATGTGGACACCCTAAAAATAACAGACAACAGGACTTAAAGAGAAAGTTCTGCTCTACAAATGTAAAAGAAAAATCTCCAGAATGCGCCTGGCGACCTTCAACTTCTGGATCTCACATTAATATATCAATGTTGAAGCTTATAAGTAATAAGAATAACCTTTACGAGTTAATCCCTCCGACGGCCCTTTCCCACCAACATCTCCAGGAATATTTATTCCTAGCATGGTGTCCCCCATCCTCTGCAACTCTCCTCCTCTTTTAGTTTGATAATTTTGCTTATTATGCTTCAATTTTTCACAAAATTGTCTGCATAAAGTTAATTTAAAAATAAAAATGCAGGCAAATGTTGAAATATTATGAGAAAAAACCCACAAATATACAAAAAAAGTTGAAATAATATAAAAATATTTATGTATTATCACAAAATCAACACCAAAGTACAATTTGTATACCAGAACAGCAGTAAATGTCTGTTATGACTGTATTTAACAATATTGTAACTGTGTCATTGCAATTTTTGAAAGCATTTTTTTAATATTACAAATTTATTCTTAAAAATCTCCACATTTCTTATTTGTTTGGGTCAGTGTGGCCCTGATATGCCCTTGTACAAATGAAATGAAGCTTGTAGACATTAAATAAAGCCTGCTTGCGTAGCGCCTGGAAAAGGGGCAGATGGGTCACCTCCAACTGCTCCTCTGCTTCCTCCACTCCTTCCTCCTTGCTCAGCCTCTCACATCCTTCCCCTTCCTCTTCCATGACTCCTTCTTCAAGTTTGATGGCCATAGTTCTGATTGGCTGGGCAGTTTCCACTAGTCCAGCTGATGGGGTGATGGTGGGTGTAGCCAAATGTGAGGAGAGACGCAGAGACAGATCGGACACTGTAGAAGAGACAGGTGTAGGACAGAGAAGCTGTAGTTTTGTCTCAAATAAAACACTTCAATCAGTAGCAGCCAGGCACAGTGCAAACAGTGAGGACGAGGTCTCCTGGGGCCAGGGAGGCACTGGAGAAGACGGACTGACTCTGGGGACACTGTGATTACCATGGAGAACAGCATTGAAGTGGTGCACTGTTACCCCAGCAACAAGGCCCTCCTCAACAAATAGAAGACAGCATTGTGGGTGGGGAACCACTCTGAAACACAGACTGAGGAAGATTTTAGATGTGTACAGGAAGAAAACTAGAGAGCAATGAAGATCACTGAGTTCAAGAGGAAATGTGGGGGAGGAACAGTGAAAGGAGACACACAGACAACAAACAAATTAAACACGTTTGACTACTTAGAATCAATAATTTATGTGGATCGATCTCAGACAATTCTGCACAGGACAAGGCCAATGCAACAATTCCAGGCTTGGTTGTGTACCGTTACCTGAGCCTTTCTGTTTCAAATATATATTCAGATAATAAACACTGATATTAGTAGATAATAATAATAAACAATGTGTCCATCAGTCAGTCAGTACGTAGTCATTCCTAACATTGTCTGTATGTATAAGTATAAAATCAAGACATAACGTAAGTTTAGGCTTAACTTTGCAGTATTTCAAACAACTGGCTACACTCTCAGTGCAACAACTGCTCCACCCATAATCACTTATTTTACCACAGGACTGTGATCCTGGCACTGTTTTGATATTTATGTCATAGAAGTAGAAGTATAAAAAGGAGTTTAACTGCAGATTTTGTTCTTTTTTTTTTTTTTACATTAGCAGCAGTATTTGAGCTGAAATCCTGACATTGTCACTGCAGTAAAATCAGTAGCATAAGTTGTAAAATAAAAGAGGTGGTATTGGTGAAGCACTGCAGTACCCACAGTTAATGAACCCCTCGGGGCTGTTGGACAGCCGGATGATGTCTCTGTCTCCTTTCAGGATGAAGATCTCGTTGTCGCAACATGAAACTGACACGATGTCTCCACCACTGTCCAACGCTCCGATCATCACCTTCAAACAACAACACATCAGAGACAGTGTTCATTCAACACTCACACGGGCAACAGTCACATGTGAAACACTCACACAGACACCACCACCCTGAAACCACCTGAAATAGACACAAAACTACACTTTTAAAATCTCTGTCCTGCTCATCAGAGGAAAAAGTAGATATTGATTGTTTACTCGCAGACATGAATAATATCTGAAGGGGAGAATTACAAGAATGCACCTTATTTAATGAAAAAGGGGTTTTTAAGTAGAGCTTCGAAATACAAAATAAGGAAACAGGAGCAAGAGATCAAAACGCTCTCATCCAGCACGGATAAACGGACGAGATGATCAAGAACGGTGGGTGTCACAAACACCTTAACTGCCCTAAAACTCTACCTTAACTTACTTTAGATTTTTCTACACCGACATTTGTTTATATAGGGGAGGCGGTAGCTGAGTTACCCTTGAGCAAGGTACTGAACCCACAAATGTAAGGCCCTGTGATAAACTGGTGACTCACCCAGGGGGGGGGGCCTGCCTTCATTGCGCACCCTCCCCATGACCCCGAAAGGGATAAAGCGATTAAGAAGACGAGACGTTTCTTTATCATTATCTTACATTAAACTTGTTCTGACCACATTTCTCAATAAAGCAAAATAAAATGACAAAATTATGTTATTAAAGAAACAAAAAAAACTTCACGTTTCCTTATTTTTAAATGAGGAATATATTTACCACTAAGGCCTGATGTAATATGTCCCTGTAGGTTCTCATTCATTCAGGTCACATAAAGGTAATGAAGAGAGGCTTCAATGTCATGAATAGATGTAACAAAAACATTAGAAATGTGTTTCCTTGCTCTACAGTATGAGCCCCAATGTCTTAAACTGTTACGCAACTCATGAACTTTTCAGCTTTTCTGCCTTTTATTTCTTGCTCCTGTTTCTATTTTGGGATATGACGTAACTTCTCGTAATTTCAGAGTCACGGTAACACGCCCAGACTGTCAGTTCTGCACCCATATTTGTCTCATGTGTGAAAACAAACACTTCAGGATGCTGGTGTCACAGCTGGAGAGCTGCTTATGGACGCGTGGGCAAAAAAGCCCCTCAAGTTGACACATACAACACTGACAAAGGACTGTGAGGGCAATGCTTTGAAACCTTTCTATCATCCTTTAGGTCCTAAAGGATGATAGAAAGCAGGTCGACATCAGTCCTGAATGATCGAAGAGCATCAGACTAGTGTTGATGTTCCTCTTTAATGTTAAACACCTAATGACCAGAATATTGTAGATAAACTGTTTAGATCAATTACACATATTATAAAAAAAGGCCAAAAAGGTTTGCGATTGCCCATCAAAGGTGGCTTTAATTTACCATCTTTTCCAAAAGTGATCCTCTTTCTAATATTATGTTGTATTTTTTTGAGTCTTTGCGATTTTATTGGTCCGTTAATATTTTGATTATATTTTATTTTGCTGTCTGTAATAAATGCCGCTCAGATAAACTAACCTCTTCAAGATAGTCGAAGACATAGACACTGTATTCGTTCCAGCTGAGAATCCATCCAGCATTGAGGAAACAATGGAGCAGTCCGAGCTGTCGGTCGGCCGGGCGGTACGCCCCGACGGGACCAGCATGTGGAAACAACTCAAAATGAGGAATCTAAGCCCAGAGAAAGACATCAAATAAACTCCAAATTATTTGAGGAAAAGGATTTAAACAACAAGTCTAATGAGTGTGAAGCACCAATATCTTATATTTGCTGTGACTTGGGGATAAATTTAACAAAAACTTGTGTGTGTGTTCCATTGTTCTGATTCACATGGCTTTATTTTGGAGAAATAAATAAACAAACATCTAATCTGACAGATTTTTCTGTTTTTATTGACAGTTCTGCTTGTCTGTAATGGTTTTGCATCTATTTACCTGCATCTTGAAGAGTGACTTCAACAGATGGGTGTCTTCCACCTGTCCCTGGACGTTAGACCTCCACAACCGAAGACCAGGCCGGGCAGCAAACACCTCGAGGTCGCTCTGTTTACAGAGACCTGGCAGGAAACAGGCTCCAAACCTGCCAGTGCTTCACACAACCAGAGAGGCCAATGAAATTCCAGTCAATAAAACGCAGTGACATAGTCAACGGTAGCAAATCAGGCTGGTCGAAACAAGATGTTTTCTCAAGCCGAGACATTTAGCTCAGAATATCTAATTCAGTCTCCGTTTAGATGAACACTGGTGTAAATGGAGTGTTAGAGCCGTCGTGCTTGACATTATTGGGAGATGTTTACCTCTTGCGAGGTTTGGTACCCAACTGCTGGACCTCCTCTTTCTGAGTGCAGTAGAGCAGTGATCGTTGCTGTGTGGACACCAGCAGCAGCTGGTGACTGTACTCCATCTGAACCACACCTGAAGTCTCCTCCAACAGCAAGATGGGGTTACACACACCCTGCTCATGAAGACAAACACACCACTGGCTGTGAGATCTTCTTGACCTTCTTCTTAACCCATCGGTAAGCATGCGTGTGTCCAGTGGTCTCACCTGGTCCAGGTCCAGCGATGAGAAAACCACACGTCCCTTATCGTCTCCAGAGAACAGTTTCATCCCATTGGTGCTCCACGTCAAAGATGTGATGGAGCCCTTGTGGAGGCCGACAACATCAAAACGTCGCAACTGCAGACACAGAAAGAGAACATTTGATCTCACGGCAGCTGACTTTGTCTCCCCCCGCATACCTACTGAGTTTCTCACCTGTTTGTTTCGACCAGGAAGTGGAGACACCAGCTGGAAGACGGCGACTCGTCCAGATGCTGTTCCTACGGCAACCAGATCGTCAAAACAACTGAGCAGTTTCACGGCTGTGATGGCGTCACTTCTGCCCTGGAAACACACACGTGTGACGACAGGATTTGAGACTGGAGGCTGGTGGCTTTTTTTCATGGTATATTTAATGAAAAGGGTTGTTTTTTTTTTTACACATACACAATGAAAGATTCAAGATGAAGTCATGAGGGAGAATTTTTCAAGGATATTCATACATTTTCCCTTTCAGTCTTAATAGGTTTATAGTGTTTATATGCAGGCAGCACTGCCTGGCTAATCTCAGTGAACAAAAAAGCAAACAAGACAAAAAAACCCAGAGCTCTGACCTCTAAACTGTACTTGTTCATGTGAGCCAGACGGCGACAATAGAGGTAGAGCATCCCTATACTGCTGCCTACTGCCAGGAAGTCAGAGCTGGTGTCCAGGGCAGTAAGGTAGACCAGGACAGATCGGAATCCACGCTGGACCTGCAGGACACAACCCCAACATCATCAGCATCATCATCACAAACATTTACATGAATTATATTAAATAACTGTCAGTTTCACGTGATAAAGGACAATGAAAATGATCTGGATTGAAGTTCAGAGTTCGAGGTTCCCCAGAGAACGAGGCCAGAAAGGCTTTCAGCTTCACCAGCTGGCACATCTGCAGCATCTGCTCCGAGGCACTGTTGCCTAAGGAGGTGAGCAGCGTCCCTGGCAGTTCTGGAGAAAACAGCTTTTCTAACTTTACTCCCAATGTGAGTGACAGACAGGAGGTGTCACACATGGACTTGAGGCAACTATCCCCATGTTGGGTTTCGAGCAAGAGCTCAAATCTGATGACATCTATCAAAATGAGCTCAGGAAGTTAAAAATCAGGCTGTGATGAAGCCAATATTCTGTTCTTCTCCTACTATGGAAACAAGTTTTGCTCCTCAGAGCCTCAGTTTGTAGAGTAAAAAGGTTCATACCTTGGATGGAATGGCATTCTGCAGGTAGTAGAGTGGGCAGAACTCTCTCAAGATGGAGGCTGGGGTCAGCGGAGCTGCCATAGTTCTGCTGAGGTGGACCGGAAAGTCAGTTCAGAACCTCCATCTGAGAAAAAAAAAAAAAGATTTTCTGACAAATGACAAGGCTGTGAGAATTTTAGAATCTCACAAATGTCATCAGATGTGCTGTCAAATCTTTTACCAAAAATCTACCAATCAGGCATTATGAACGTCTGCCTAATATCGTGCTGGTGCCCATTTGGTGCCCAAACAGTCTATTGTTCTCCACTGGACCCCTGAAGGTGCACAGATAGACTTGTTTGCAGAGCACATTAGACAGGAATATTGTTTCCTATTATATTGGAGATTATTGTTGACTGCAGAGGAATCCAGCAAACAGGTTCTGCAACCGTTTCATCTTAAACTCCTTATAACATTTCTACAGTATTCTGCTGCTATCCTCGTCCTCCACAGAGAAATATATTTACTTATTTTTAAAAAGTGCAATAGAGGTTTTTCCCTCATCGTTTATTTAAGGATGCATTTGAATGCTTACAGAAGAGCCCGATCACAGATCCTTTTGATGGTATTAAATGAATTTGAGAATAATTTTATTTAGTGTACTTAATGATGCATTTACCTGTATTGTGTTTGAATGATGATAATATATATTGGAAATTCAATAAAAAGAGGCACATGATCTAGAACAGTGTTTAGGTAGGTGATACCTATCAAAGTAACCTTCACACACATTCACCAGACACACGGTGCGCATACATCCACCCACGTGATGTAAAAGACGTTTCGACCTTCTCGGATGGTCCAGTCTACCTGCTCTTCTGTTGGCACTTTTCAAGGTGAACAGGGGTCAGCGTGGGACCTCGACGACTGTGGCAATAGCTGCATACCCGACAAATTGTGTTATACTAACTACAGTAGCTCAGCTGTTTGATCGGACGTTGTCAATTGTGCCCTTGTTAAACTCTTTCACCTTCTAACACACCAAATCTGAGTAGCAAATGTTCCATTTTGTCGGATACATTGCATGTGTCACGGTGAAGAGATAATTACTGTTAATTATTTCAACTGTCAGGGGTCATAGTCTTATGTCTGGTGGGTGTAGGTAGATGTCAGAATAAAATAAAACGCCATCACCACATTGGTGTAATTTAGTAGAAACTATTAAATAATAAGTATTCTAGACATTTTCCAACCTGATATATTACAACATTGTAACAGTTTGTTACAAGTTTACAAACTAATGTTTAGCTTTCAGTTTCTTTTTGGCCTGTTTGAACAGTTTTATAACTTTGCACAGTTACACATCCTTGTGTAAACTGCTAAGTTGCTGTGCAAGTTAGTCAAATAATTCTTACATCACATTTATTGGACAACCACAGAGGCCAAAAGAGAAGAAACTCCTTTGGCCCAAGCAGGAGCAATGAAAATACAGTCCGGTACCAAAAGAAGCACCTTCTCATAGTTTAAACAAAAAAAAAAACACTGGTGATTGACTGATTTTCTTCAAAACTGAGTGGCGGTTAAAGCCAGGGGGCTGTAAACAAACCTAAACAAGTGACACTGGACAAACAACAACATTTACTGGGGCTCAAAACCGGAATTACACTGAATTCTGTTAGGCACTACATCAATTATCTCAAGGTTTCTGACTCCATGTCTGTAAGGAAGCCCGATGCACGACATTCCTGGTTGGGATTATCAGACATCATTTATCCCGAACGCATCGAAATACCATCAACACAACCGGTCACGTCCAATGACGTTGCGTTGGAAGGGAGTCCGGGATGACTAGCATCAGCAGCTAACGGCGTTATTCAGGAAGCATAACCTCGTGAATAAGACGGGCGTCACTTACTCGGAATTTACAAAGATGAACACTGGTCAGATGTTATCCGGATTCTTGATTTCCAGCACAAAGACCACCAACAGCAGATTAAACGTGACATCGCCCTGTCTGTTTACACCTTTCACACAGCGCCGCTGTCAACGCACTACGCCCCCTACCGGAAGAAAACCAAACCGACCCCGTCGTTCTCTTTTTCTTCTTCTTTGGTTGGCATCCGACAAGTTGCATTACTGCCGCCTTCGGGTCTTTTTCTTCTTCTTTTTTAATTGTTGTTTCATTGCATTTGGCGCGTTACCGCCACCATCTGGTTTGGAGTGCAGCTCGGTCGCGTCGCTGAAATTTCAATATTAATATGTGATACATATAAACACGATCATCTAGCAGGCCCATCTCCCCTTATTGGTTTGTGTCTTCATCTCGTCTCATCATTTATAAAGCAATGTAAAATGTCATCAACACCTTTCCTATAGGTTTTTAGGGTTTGTGTCTTTTCCCCCCTCTCCGCCCCTTCACACTGCCCTCTTCCTCATTCTATTCGTCCTTTCACCTAATGATGCATCGTTTATCCTAACAGAAAATAATGAGCCTGAATAAGGTTCCCAATTCTTCCCTGTAAAATTTCATTGGTCCATCCATAAAATGATCCCAAATTCCTTTAAAAAAATAATAGATCAGCGTTATCTACATTAAGAAACAAAAAAGACGAATTCATTATTTAAATTAAGCGAAAACCTGGAAACTGGATCTGACCGCCGTTTCACATGTTTTAGCTCTGTAAATGTAAATTACTGTTTATCCGACCATACAAATAATTTACAAAATGAAATAACATTTTTACAAACTGGGGAAAAACGTGTATTCACGTTAGTATTTTACAGGCATGATGATGTAAAACTGTAAAAAATAACTTTTTCTATCTCCTAATAAACTTAAATCATCTGGATCCCTGTGGCGAAAACGGACGTCTAACGGTAGGACAGAAAACCCCACTGGATTCCAGCTCTCTCGGAGTGGATTGCACCAACCGAAATGGAGGAAATATGACTCCGGTCCGCTTATGGATCCATTACTGGATAGCCGACATTCCTCCAAATGGCTAAGCTAGGCATGCTAGTTCTAAACGCCTACAGCAAGCGGTTCTGTGTACCCGTTACCGTTCTTTCTTTTAATGTCGTAGCTTGTATCGGCAGAACGAATTCTTTATTGGTGCGCGGGGATTTCACAATAAAATATTTATCCGCTGAAATAGGCCGACGACTGGCTTGATTTTATCCATCGAAAGCCCCCCTGCCTCAGCTAAGCTAACAGTTGGCGGCACGGCCAAAATGGCGGCCAACGAGGATGACAGCGGTTCGACCAGAACAATAACAGCTGCGGAGCCGCCGGGCCTCACCGCTACTTCGTGCGCCCAGGCCAAAGAGAATGTGCCTGAAGCGGGAACCGAGCCGAAAAGTGAGTCGATAGAAGCGTCGCATGCAGTACATGAAGCAGAGATTATCCAGTCTGCGGAGAGTATACCTACAGCTCAGTTAGCGGACCTATTACAAGGTGCTCCGGTGGAACAGAGCATCGTACTGGGTTCAGACATCACCAGCCTGGGGAACACAACCATCATTTATGTACAGCCGGATGGTAGTCTGGAGGGTTCCGGACTGACGCCCGAAGAGCAACAAAGTCTCCTGGAACAGCTCACCAAACAACAGATTGTCCAGGTTTCGGACGTCGAGGCTGCCCAGTTGCTTCAGCAGAGTCCTATTGTTAAAACCATCCCCGTACACAACACGACTCTGGACCCGAATCAGTTGCAGGAGGTCATCAACCAAGTCACCAGATCCCAGCAGGTCCAAGTCCTCCAGCAGGTCCCGAAACAGCAGATCCCGAGCTCTAGGCAGGTTGTAAAACAGCACAAAATGATTCAGATTCCTCAACAGAATCTCAAGACCACCACACAGAACAAATCTTCCAATCAAGTAAAGAGTGCTGCCCAGCAGGTCACCATACAGACTGGCAGCTCAGTCCACGTCCTCCAGAAAAAGGTAAGAGTTCTCCATGGTCAATGTGAACAAGCAGACCTGCTTGGTCCTCAGATGATGAAGATATGACCCAAAGGGGAAGGAAAAGTGGTAGTCGAGGCTTTCAACTAATGTTGGGTCAGAGATCCTGAGACCGCTGAACCATATGGATTCTATACACACACACACGTATATATGCGTATATATTCATTTTGGGGGCTGGTTTGGACAGAAAAAGGTTCATGATTGAGGAACCATTTAAAACCGCAGATGCCATCATTAAAAGGAAACATTTAAATAGATATTTATTTGAACGGGTATGACAGCATTGAGGATGAGTTTTATTTTTTCTGGTGAATTCAGTGTTGAGTCTCTAACAACTGTTTTGTTTTTCAGACAGAGCCTGTCAGGATCCAGATTCAGGTTCCCCAAAAGCAGGAATTAAAATCAGGGTCAAGCATCCAACAGAAGGCACCAGTCACTCATCCTCAGGTGAAGCTGTCAGCGAGCGACAGTGCTCAGATCATCCACATCCAGCCTATGGTGGGTGCGCAGGGCCAGCAGTTCTTCTTGCAGCAGTCCCCTGGAGACCCCCCCATCCAGCTGCTATTACAGAGCACTACCCCTGTTGTTGGATCTCTGCTGCCCTTGGTCCACAATGTATCGAATCAGACCACAACGGCAAACACTGAACGCAGTCCAGGTCAGAAACCTGCAGCCCCCGCAGTCGTCCAATTGCAGAAGTCTTCTGATGTCAACACCACCCCTTTAACCACCGCTAAGACTCCACCCACATCCACAGCCAAACCTGTTGGCATCTCGCAGGTTAAAACTGCTGCTAATGGGACCGTTTCCAGTAAGAGTCCCATTCAGCCACCTGTAGCCACGACAGTGGCAACGGTTCAGACTGCTACACCCACGACGACCCACGTTACCACAGTGACTCCATCCCCGGTGCTAAAAGAGAGAGAAAAGGAAAAAGAAAAGGACAAAAAAGTGAGGAAGGACAAGAAAGTGGTGAAGGTCCAGACGAGATCAGGTCGAGTCTCCAGACCGCCCAAATATAAAGCCAAAGACTTCAAGTTCATTAAAATGGAGGACTTAGCCGACAGCCACCAGTCTGACTCTGATGACTACTCTGATGTGAGTGTGGAAGATGAGGACTCTGCGAGGAAGGACAGCCTAGAACCTGGTGTGTCCGAGACCCACACCTTCAGCCACAAGTTCCGGTCTCATCGCTGCCAAACCTGTGACAAGGCCTACATTGGTCCTGGTGGACTGAACAGGCACTACAAACTGAACCCCACCCATGGCGATCCGGACCCACCCAGCAACTCACCCAGCAGTACACCGCACCCCCTCAGAGATGACGCCCAGTCACAGGAGACAGAAGATGAAGGAGCTGGAGACGAGCAGGAAGAACACAAACCCAGTGCCACGGCCCCACCCAGAGTATGAGAATCTTCTCAGGGCAGGGTGGAGAGCAGTTCCCTCAGATATTTAGATACTAAATATTTGTTTTTTTTTTGCTTTTTTACCTGTCTGCAGGTGGAGACAGGATCAGCAACAGCTGTCGGACTCAGAAGCCTGCATCACCGCGGGCGGCCACGGGGAAGAGGTCGTGGGCGGGGCAGAGGACGAGGCCGGGGACGAGGACTTGGGCTAGCTCCTAAGGTAGTATTCCTGTCCTGCAGCGAACTTATTAAGGTCATGCTCAATCATATCGAGCAATTATTGTAGCAAATGACACAATCTGCAAGTGGACTGTAGGATTTCTAAATGCGTAGTCTTCAACACGCGGGTGCTTAACGTGTTAGTGTCTTGCTGTTTCCATTTTTGTTTTCAGTGTCAGTGTAGCGCGTTTAAACGCAGACACTGTGGGTTTTAAATGATTGTGCGGGTTTGGGTTAGCAAAAGTCATGTGTACATAGCCAATTTAGAGGCCGTCTGACCTGTAACTAATGAGGTGTTTGTCCCTTTCAATTGAATCTATATATATATATATAACTTTTAAAATTAAATATAAAATGTACGGATTTCTCCACATCTGTAGCTCGATCTACACATCAGATTTTTTCCACTTTTTTATTTTCATCCAATAATTTACCAAGCTTGCAGCGCATTGCATGCATCATGCATCCTTTTTAGGTCTTAGAACTATTGACGATTGGGGCTATTTTTGTCTGATTTGCCAGGTGACGGTGGGCCTGGTCGGTAGACGTGGTCGTCGTGGTCGGCCTCCGAAGCTCACTGTAACCACAGAGCAGCAGGCGCAGAGAAGAAGAGACCGTCTGCAGGAGGTAAGAGGAGACAAAGATTCAAGGAAATCTATCTGAAGTAAATACATAGAAATGTGTGATGTTTCGCTCCGTATCCATAACAAAGCACCTACTGTTTTTAGCTGGTGGAGCAATGTGAGGATGAGGAGCTGATGGACATAGTTCTTCCTCGACTGACAAAGATTTTGAGTGCCTGGGAGCTCCTGCTGGCAAAGGTATGTAGAAGCAGACTTTATTTATCCCACAGAGCTATAAATTAAGCCTTTCTTGGGTGTCTGTCAGCCATGCACAGTTGTGAATAGAGAGGTGCTCTCAGCATTTGGGCATTCGGTGCCTTGCTCAAGGGTACTTATAAATATGTCAAGGGTCTGGCTGTGTTGCTGGTCATGTCCTGACTTAAACGTGTCTTTTCAGGTGGAGTGCGGCACTGTTGCTCACAGTCAATTTCCAGACATTTATCGCGAGTTTGAGTCCCTGCAGGCTCAAGTGAGACGGGCCGCCCATGATTACATTGTCAGTCCACAGGCTGGCTCGGTACCACTGGAGGTCCGGAACATCGAGGTGAGAGGTTTTTACTCACTTTTGCTGCCTGCTGGAAGCAAACAAACATTCTGTCGCGGGTTCAAAAAGCATGTTCACGGTTCTGGATTTTACATTGGTGTTCCAGGTAGCTCGGTCTTTGGGAATTCTAGATGAAGTGAACAGGATGAAGGTGGTTCCAGGAACGTCTCCCGGCTCTAGACAGACTAACAAAAATGCACGCTACATGGAGGTGAGTACAGTCAACAAACATTCATGCGTCTTAAAGGTATTAAGGGTGTGCTGTTGTCACACTGAAGCCTGCTTGTAGAGCGCTGGGGGCTGCTAAACACTTGATCCAGGTTCAGTTTGACTCTTGCTTCCCAGGATTCCAAGATGCTGCCACCTTCGAAGAGATTCAAAATGGAGAACAGTCTTCCGGTTCATCAGAATGGTGTAGAGACGCCCAGAACAGGTACAGCTTCAACATGAAGAGCGCGTCAGCAACACTGGCGCACCGGTTCTGACTTGATGTCATCGCTGTTCCACAGATGGATCCCTGAAAATCCCAACAACCCCGGAAACTACTGCAACCTCTGCTTCCATCCCCACTTCTTCATCTTCTGAGACGTCTGTGGCGTCTGGAACCAGTACGACCGGTTCCACACCTGTGACCTCTGGATCTGTGACGGCTTTTTCGAATCCACAAACCTCCTCTGTGAAACCCTGTTTGGTCTCTGTCTCTCCACTGACGATCCCAGATCCATCGAGATTAATTACCAGTACAGAGTCTGGTTCCAGGTGAGTTGGTCTAGTTTCCTTTCCTGACCAGGGATCATTTGAAGATGAGGCCCAATAGTGTCACTTAAGCATGAGAAGTGACTGAAGTTGTTGCCACCAGAGATCACAGAAGACTTTTTCATTTATAAAACTACATTTGTATGATTGTCCACCACAATTCTAGTGGCCTAAAGTTCTGTACAGCACTGGTGGGGATGGAGCACGGTGTGGAATCTGTTCCTGCTGAACACAGTACTGGGAATAACGTCATTAGGGAGAAGTTGGATGTTGGTCATCAGATAACTGATCAATTGTTTTTGACCTTTATCCACAGTTCCAGTCAAGTTTTTACCTCTCTTTTCCCCCACTCTCCACTAATGTGATGTTCTGTATTTACATATTCTTGGATGATACATTGACTTGGGGCTTAAATAAAAACTGAATGAAAGGACTAAATGTAAACGGATGTGGAATTGCCGTTGTTAGACCCAACACCTGCGGAATCTGTCAAAGTTCCATCATTGCTGGCTGTTTTTTTTGGGGGAATTTATTTGAAAATCAGTGCGTCATTTCACATTTGGATTCACCCACTTAACTACTAAATTCAGTCATTGAACTTCACCTCCAAAAATAAAAAAAAAAGACCCCTTTTTGGTTGAAATCGGAAGATATTTTAATGGTCTTCCAGTTTTTTTCTCCATTATATGACTCGTCTTTACTCACACGGCGTCTGTTACAATCAATCGGTCCCCGATGCTTCAGAAATCCCAGAGCCTGATCCCCAACAAGCAACAGTGGTGGCAAAATCTCCCTTTGGAGCAGGACCAGGATTGTCCTCTGCTTATTTTATTGGATCAAAATAAAACAGCACCGCAGGTGGTCCGTTAACATCCAGCATGTGGCAAAGACGCGAACACGTATGTGCTGCAGGGCTTCAGATCGACAATCACTGGTGTGACTGTTAGTCATTGGTTCTAATGAGGATGACACAGTTTTATGTGTAAACACGAGCCGCTAATATCCTGCGAGCCAAATAACAACCAGGTTTTAAGCAGCTAATCTTTTGATGAAAAACTTGCAATGAAGGTATGAAAATATAAAGCAGCAGGTCCAAAAATAGTTAACGTAGGACCGAATGAAGGTTTCTTTTGAGGGGCCTGGATCCCCCAGTGCCTTCAACACCACGCAGGAGCAGGGTGCTGGTCTGTTTTACCACATCAGCCATGAAGAGGAGGCTGGTAACTTTATGATTACATTATTGTTGGAAATAAAGAGTTGGTTTTACTTTGGGCCAGAGGAGCAATAGCTCATCACTGAATACAGCAGCCCAGGGTGTAAACAGGTTAGTGTGGTAATCTCTTGTTCTTGTCTTCCACCAGCACCACTGATTCCACTTCGTATGACACAGCCTTTACTCAGGCTCCACCCCCTGTGACACACATGGAGGTGACCGTAGGTGAGGAGGAGGGGGGGTCTCTGCCCACCCAGGATCAGACCCTGAGTAGCACTGACCTCTCGCTCCAGATGAAGGAGAAGGAAATGACCTCAGGTCCTGAGACCAGTACAGACTCAGAGGCCCTTGACATGAGCACCGCCCCGACAGCTCAGCCCTCGGCTTCGCCTGAGCCTCAGCAGGTCGACTCCCACGTTGAGTCCAGCGCCATGGAGCCCAAGGACCTGCAGGAGGGTCAGGAAATCTACATTCAGACTGACGGGCTGGCTGTTCAGATGGCTGAGCATGGATTGGAGAGAATTGTCATTGTTAACGGGCCTGATGGGACCACCATGCACATTCAGACCCCGGAGGACGTTCCCCTGGAGGCAGTTCACGCTCTGCTGGGCATTGAAGCTTCGAATGAGGGCAAAGCCTCTCAGTGAGCCTTGGAGGGAATTTCAGAGACTTGGCATGAACAAACCATGAGGTAAGATCTGTGAGAGGTGGTTTTTAACTCTTCAAAATCTCGTTAGATAAATCTAAAGGTATCTGTTATGGAAGGGCATTGCACTCAAAGGAAGATTGCAGCTTATCTTGTAGTAACCAGAGAAGCTGGGCAGGTGCCACTCCCACTGGACAATATTGGCCTGGTCTCAGCTGCTTCATCCCTTTTTGGGGTCATGTTTGGTACCTTGCTCAAGGGTACTTTGGCAGTGCTCTAGCACTTTCCCCTGCTACCAGAACACCAGACACCAGAATGCCTTCTGGCATCTTCCTCTACTACCAGAACACCATTTAGGTTCTGTCTGCAGTGGGTCCTTGAACCAACAACCTTCTGCTTCTCAGCCCAGTCCCCAACAGACTGCGCTACGATTGCCCCGGCTCTCTTCCTGCCCCAGGAATTAAACCTTTCCCCAAACGCTTCATGGATAAACTCGTGTTAGAAATGAATCCAAGCTGGCTCTGTGACGACTCGGAGATCTTTAAATCATGGACCCTAAAGTAGCACAAGGAATTGTCCAACAGGATGTGCTTGCAGCACCCCAGGGCCAAAGCTGGTGGGCGTGGCATCTATCCAGTTTCCTCATTACTACAAGAAAACATCTCGTAATTCCAAGATAAGACACTTACCTAAGCAAGAAACTTACCTAAGCAAGACACGTACCTAAGCAAGACACGTACCTAAGCAAGACACTTATGAAGTTTCTGGGGGCAGAACAGAAAAACACTGATGTGCATGAGTGGAGTTCTGGAAAAGCTGTACATAAAGCAGCCAGTAGGCGGTGCTCAACTCTTTGGGAAAACCGGTTTCTTCTCCTTAGGTTTCAAATATTTGCTACATTTACAGCACGAACATTAGTAACTCCATCAGTAACTGCTTGAAAGTGGATCGTCACTGTCCCCTCTGAGCTCCAGATAATGTTATTGGCTGTAAATGTGATGTCAGTGTTTTTAAGTCACGTGAACTGTAAATTTGTAAAATTTGTTTCCATGTTTGACTCATGTTGATTTAAGATTAGAAGGGCAGTCGAGTTAATGTTAATATGTAGATATATCTGAAAACAGCATTTAAAAAGTTGCACTATTTTATTACTTTTTATATTAAAAAAAAATAGTTTGTCATGAATTGCTCAAGTGTAGAAGGAATTAAAACGTTTGTATTCCTCTATTGAACCCGTTTAACGTGATAATTACTCTGACGTTTGGTCTAATTGGGGAGCTCATCAGTCTTTTTTCACATTCTGTCTTTGAGGAAACCAAGTTGACTGTAGGATGTTCCATCTTGCCTCGACCATCTTCGTTATGAAATTGTCAGGATGAACGTGAAGTGTTCTTGTGGTGTTCAGCAGGTTCTAAAAGGGTCTTTGGAGAACTCTAGTGTTTGTTTTTAGGATGCACATTCATAATAAATGACATCTGTTTACTGTTTGTTTCCACCGGATTGCTTTTTTTGTTCATAAATCGGAATATTGAGATGCTGAATCGTGTCCGTGCGTGCACTCTGCACCCCTCCGAGCTTGATCACATGACACCTAATGATGTCAGAGTGGACGGTGTCCAGTCTCCAGAAGCAGAGCCTCGAGCGTCAGCCGGGCGTCAGGGGGGATGAAGGGTTGGTGAAGCCAGCAAGACATGTACACCATGCACAGGTCTGAAGACCAAGTGTGGGCCAGTTCTTCCTGGATCATCTGCTTCAACTTGAGCTCCTCGGTGAAAGACTCCAACAGGGCACGTGATGAATCCCCTACGGGACAGAGAAAAATCAACTAAAAGTTGGTCGTATTTATCTGTATAAACTCACATTCAGCTCCACACCAGCTGCTGCATATCAGGCACTGGACACGTGATGAGGAAACCCATCCCAGAATGGGAATACACGACCCCCCGCAGAAACAAAGCTTGGGATTGGACCTGGTAACCACTGCACATTAGCAGTCTGCACAGATCAGACTGCTAATTATGGGCAAACATATCAGCTAACAACACCAGTTGAACTGAATCGCTTCCATTACGCTCAATTTCTGATAGAAGACACCTAAAATAGTCCATAGTAAAGGAAGGAAAAGGAGCATCTCAGGTTCTAATGCAGCAGTCATCGAAAAAGGCCAAACTCTTAAGTGAGGGTTTTAGTGCATTTCATGCACTTCCAAACCTGCCCAAAATAGTGTCAGGAAAACTAACCGAAGGCTTTGGTGTCCCAGCTGTGAAACAGGGGGAGTCTCCTTCCTCCAGCTCTAAACTGGAACTCTTCCAGATCCTGAACGCCTTGTTGTGACGCCATCAGGTGCTGCATCTTCATCACCATACTGGCCTAAATCACCAAAAAGAAACAAAATCGTTTGCATTTCTGGCCCGGGAAGGTCACCTGACACAGACAGATGGCCAAAGAAATTATTCTGAATAACATTTGCAAAGGAAATCTAATCTGCATTCATGAGTCACATGTGATTACTGCCAGAGACAGTTGAGCGTCCCCCAACATCAGTACTTCAAATATTTGTCCATTTAAAGAAACAACAACAGCTCGCATATCTTCGTTTCCATCAACGTTTATCTAAATACATAACACACAAGACAGCCAAAAACACCGAATGGCACCATAACAGTCCTGTTATACTTTATATCATGATAATGCTGGGGGAATTTACCATTTTGTCAACAATGTCTTTTAGTTTGCAGCACTCATCCTGCAGCTCTGGAGGTCCACCTGTCTGCAGTGAGGAGGATCCTGCCGGGGCTGAAGTACTGTCTAAAAGCAGCAGCTCATCACGTTGAGAACTGGAGAAAAGGATCAAGGACAGGAAAGACAGGTGGAGGGTGTAAGTTAAAGGTTCGGGGTGTAAACAGGGTACACCCAGGAACAGATGTATCCATCATGGAGATCTCACCGCATCAGTCTCAGCTCCACAATACGTCCCGCCACTTTGAAACCTTCATCATTGAGCTTTTCCCACCTCAAAAGAAGGTTGTGCCAGTCAGCTGCGTTGTCTTTTATCTTCCTGGCACTTCCTGTCAGAGCAGAGCACTTCTTTTTTGCTGAGCTCTGCGTGATGTCGTCGGGCTGACCTGAGGAGACACCTGGGTTACTTCCATAGCGGTGCTTCGATTAAAACGTTTGGCTTTATTTAATGACGGACGTAAAGATGGACAATGTGGCTGATTGAAAATAAATCCTCGTCCCACTCAATAAGTTAATCTCTAGTATTCCAAGAGGTCCACTCACCCTCCATCACTGTCTTAACTCACGTTGCTAATTCTTCTTCTTCTTCTTCTTCTTCTTCTGTGTTTTAGGTGCTGTTGGCAAACAGATTACTTCTTCTTCTTCGTTGGTAGGTCGCAAATGTACCGGTCCTAGAACAGCGCACCCTACAGTCCAGTATTTTTTAATCAAGATTTGTGACTTTCACGTCATTTTCTTATTTTGTTTACATTGATGAATAAATGTAAACTCAGGTGGCTTTTCTGATATAGTCCTGATCAGGTTGGACATATTCCAGCTAGCAGAGATGACGAATGTTCAGACTTAAAAAAAAAAAAAAAAAATCTGACACTTTCCGTTGTCTTCGTTAGGATGGAATCCAGTACCCCACTGCAGCCCGTTAAGGTAATGGCAGAAGTTATCATATCATTAGTCCCCCCCCTCCTTTTTTTGCTGTCCCACAAGTTGCCTTTGCTTTGTGCATTCTGATACTGCTCCACAATTGTTTTACCTACAAACTATTGCTTAATGTCTTCATTTGTTTTTTTAAATGCTCTTTTTTTTTTAAATCACCTTCATTGTTCTAAGTGATTCAAAAAAAGTTGGAAAAAGGAACATCTTGAGCAGCTTTGAAAAGTCGACCAGCCACTGTGACTCTTCTCTTTTTGAATTTTGCTGCTTGCTGTTGCAGTAATGGTTCGATTCGACTTCTGAAGCGCGCATAAAGTGGTCCGATCGGAGGATTCCAATGATCTGATCACCCGCAGCCCCGTGGAAACAACCGTCCGATGAATCCAGAGCGGAGTGATACCTCTGTCGGCGCAAATCTCCGATGAATCCAGAGCGGAGTGATACCTCTGTCGGCGCAAATCTCCGATGAATCCAGAGCGGAGTGATACCTCTGTCGGCGCAAATCTCCGATGAATCCAGAGCGGAGTGATACCTCTGTCGGCGCAAATCTCCGATGAATCCAGAGCGGAGTGATACCTCTGTCGGCGCAAACCTCCGATGAATCCAGAGCGAAGTGATACCTCTGTCGGCGCAAACCTCCACCGAGGCAGCAGGAACTGGGCGAGCAAGCCCAAAACCGGAAATCTTCCAGAATCGCTTGCGATGCCCGTGTCGCAGCTTCCCGAAGAACTGTGGCTCCATGTCTTCAGTTTTCTGCCCTGGAAAGACAAACTGAATGTTCGCTGCACCTGTTCAGACTTTAAGCAGCTGCTCGACAAGTCGCGACCCCTGTGGCGCGGCTTCAGCCTCGTCCTGCGGCACTTCTCACAATACAACCGGTCTTTCTGGCACAGCCTGGCTCAGAGGCACATAAGCAGAGTGGCAGTGTGTTCAGGTAAGAGGAAACACCTGAGGCAGTTATCTGTGCACCTTCCTGCCCTTGATTCCTTACGCTTGGATGACTGGAGGTCGGATGGCGTCGATGACTTAAAGCTGTTCCACCTGCTGCGGCGTCTCTCCATCACCAACTCTTGTAACCAATTAAAGAACGTGGACTCCCTGTTTCTTCTAAGGCATCAGCTGACTCAGTTGAGCCTGTGTAAAGTGACTTTCGCCTGTTCTGCCCCTCACATTTTGACGGCAATTAGCCAGCTTACGTCACTGACTCTGCTGAGACTGCACCATGACGGCAGCCTGAGAGTCCCAACACTCAGCGGCTTCCTGCCTCACCTGCCTCGGCTGAAACACCTGTCCTGGACAATGATCGCCTACAAGACACTCCCAGGTGACTTCTTCTTCAGTCCTGCCCAGCCGACAGGTAAGGCCCAGGTAAACCTCCACCTGGGTAGAATATTTCAAGGGGAAAACGGTTGCGTGTTGTTGTAGTTTCCCGTTTTGGAAGATGTGATGTCAGGTGCAGTTGTTTCCATCAGGCTTCAGAGCTCTGCAGCTGTCTGAGCTGCAGCTGTTGAACTACGACGCTGCGGTCACGCAGGAAGTCCTCCAGCCCCTGTCGCACCTCAAGAACCTGTCCATCTTTCACCTGTACTCGGTTCCTGGGCCCACCTGTCACCTGCAAACATGGCTGGCATCTCTCCAACAGCTCTGCAGTCTCAGTGTGCATGGTGATGTGGTGAAACCCTCAGGATTCCGTCTTTCACATTCCGCCTTTGAGGGGCGACGTCGCACTGACGTCGGTCTCTCTGTCCAATAGGGGGCCATTGTCTGGCAGAGTATGTCGACTTCCTGCCAGCGTCCCTCCTCAGTCTGACTCTATGTGTTGATCTGCAGCCTGAAGACCTCCATGTGGTCTCACACAGAGCTCCTCACCTGGAACACCTGCACCTGGAGCCCTGGACCTCCTCCTCTAACCTGATCAGACTCCTCCCACAGCTGTTCCCTCACCTGAGGAGGCTCTCCATCAGGTATCAGGCTCTCTATCTGGGCGTGCACCCCCCCATATAGCACACTCAGTGTATCCCATAATGCACTGTGAAACGTGGACAACCGATGCTCTCACCAAGCAAAATGTCCCATCATCCTTTGCTGTAATGAGGCCAATTACTTTAAATATTAAGGACATAATAGTACACCAACAAACTGCCAGTCAGTGTTTTATATCTAATCAGTAGCCATAAAAATAAAATTCCCCGACCAGCTCTGATGTTGATCCTGTACGCATTTATTGTACGACGGTTTAAACCACCAAGGTTGAGTGTCAAAGTGGAATTTCACTAATTAGTTCACCCACTGTATGAAATTAAATCCTCCCACAATTCCACTTCTACATTAATTACCAACAAATAAATGGTGGCATCCAACATCCAACCGCTACAGATCAATATCTCGCTGTGTTTCAGGCACCGTAACGTGTCGGATGATGATTTCCTGCAGCTGGCACAGCTGCAGCATCTAGAAACTCTGGAGGTTCTGGATGCGTTTTACGCACCAGACCCGAGACACACGACCCGGATCGTCTACCAGGCCAGCCCTCATCTTCTGCAGCTGATCTCAGACCTAAAAACGCTGACCGATCACCGAGTCCAGGTCATCACCAACTCCAGGAGATGCATCCTGACGTGTAGCTGTGTCTGACCACTCATGGACAGGCTGCTCGTCGGTTCGGAATTAAATCTGGAAGCAGATGTTCTCTACAGCAGCCTTGGAGAGGGATTAAGTAAAAAAAATAATAAAAGTGCACTGGGAGGATTTATCGCTCCCATCAGAGCTGCATCAAGCTCACCTTTGAGTTTAGTTTCTTTTATGAACTTGTGTAAACCACAAATACACCATGACGTCACTTGAGAATTATAGACAGTTTACAACTCTAAAGGCTCCATATGACTCGTTTTGCACATATTAAAACATAAAATTCTGCCAATTTCCTCATTTCTAGACTAAACAAATCCAATAACCAAGGACAGATGTGACAAGACAAATACAGAAAACAAGTTTATTCCCAAAAAGGCATCTTCAGGTTGACTATTTACAGTTTTGAAAAAAACATTTATATATATAGAAAAAATACAAGACGGTGTTCCTGCAGTCCATTTTTCCGGTGATTGACGTTCCCATCTACCGGTTCTGGCTACTCTGGAGTCTCAACATCTTTCTGTTTCTTCTTTTTCTTCTTTTTTACACTTTCAACAGCCTGCAGCACATTTGACAAAGTTCAAACTCAATCCACAATAATCAAGGACTTAAGTCAAAAAGGAGAGTTTGGGTTAGGGTTAGGGACTTCTCACCTCTGCTTCCGCCTCTTGTCCCAATCCCTCAGATTCTGCCTCCTGATGTTTGGCTTTTTTCTTCTTCTTTTTCTCCTTTTTCGAGTCCTCTACAGATGGCGTGTTGGGTAGTGAAGATTCCCCGTCGGTGTCGCTCGTCTCCCTCTTTCTCTGCAGAGCAGATATCTTGATCAGCTGCTTGTATTTGAGTGTCACAGTATCCCCAAAATCTCTCCCCATTCAGTTAAATAGCTCAAAGATTAAAAAATCCAAACAAAACAGTCAAATCAGGACAGTTTACCTTTGCGGTTGCTTCATTTTGCTCCTGATTCACTTTGATGCTGTTAAAATAGCAAAAGAAAAAAAATCGATCATATTTAACATCAGTCAATTAGCCACACACACACACACGTTAGTAGCACCACATCGATATCCAAGTTATGACACTGTTGTTCTCAGCTGAGCTGCAACTCGGCACTCAGCAGAGTAATAAAGCTGACAGCTGAGTGTTGATGTAGCAGACTGACTCCCTCAAACAGCACCACAGCTAAATGAGGGATAACTGTCTGCGTGCTAACCTAATATCCACCCGAGCCACGTCGCCCACCTGTAGTCCACGTAGTCATTCCTCCAGTCGGACGGCGTGCTGCTGTTTGGTTTTCCGTGTTTGTCCAGAAGTCCTTTCTGAATCATCATTTTCTTTTGACTTGCCTGAGCAAACAAAAATGTTTAGTGTTCTCACATAAAAATGATCAATGTAGCAGAGTTCTCTTGATAAACGAGCAACAATTAAATATATCAACATGAACAACTAAGAGCATACGTCCAACATGTTCCACTGTTTGGGATAGATTTGGAAGTAGGCCAGTGGAAATTACATTTCAAGACGACTTAGATTTTTTTTTTAGCAAATCTTTAGTAATCTACACATCCTGAGAAATGGAGAATATGGGGGAAGATGTTTAATTCCCAGTGAAAAACACTATAATACAGAACAAAGGGGTATAAAAATCGTGCCTACCTTGGGTCCCAAGCCCCATTTTCTGGGATACGTGTCTCTTTCCATGATCACCCTCTTTATCTTGGCCACGATACCATGATCACACGTGGAGATCACGGCCGTCGTCATCAGAGCCACAGCTGAAAGAGCATAATTAATAAATGATAAACAATCCCTCACTCGTTTACATGACCATAAAAATCTGACCATTTGTATGCCCATGTAACCGGGTCCTTGTCCACTTTTAATAACCGAACACGAGGGAAGCCATCAGAAAAGGGTGATAGATCAGAGGTCATCACAGCACAGACGGCTACTGACATCAATCACATCATCACGTGGCTTCCCTTCCAAACGGCTGCCTCATCCGCCTCCCCTCACCTGTGCAGATGGCCTCGCCTTTGGTTGTTATGACAACAATATCCTGGTTTAGCTCGATGCCATCTTCGTACCTGAGGACACCAGGCAGCATAATCTTGGCTCCATAGCAGATGGCGTTCACCTGGAAAGGACACGGAATCACTCAAACGTCTCGTGTTTGCTGGGGTTGCCGTGGAGATGAGGCAACTTACAGCACTGTCCTTCATCACCAGCCGTTTATAGGACACCAGCAGCTTCTCCAGAGGAAAAATGACCCTCCGCAGATATGATTCGTCTTTGTTGTGGTCAAACTGCCACTGAGCATCGAGGACGTCGTGCATCGTCACCATGTTGTCCTAACAACACACACACACAAGCAGCCATGTCAGCGGCGGTCATGACGCGGAGTCACGATGGCGGCGGTCATGTCGGCAGCACCGAGGTCTCAGAGTGCAGATGATGCAAGCTGTGCCTCTGCTGCAGCTTCCTGTTTCAAAGCCTAATTATCAGACCTGCACTGAGCAGCAGGACAGAACTCAACACTTTGAATCGCATTTAAACAAACAGGAAGTAATAACTACCTTTTCTCCCAGGACTCCAGACCGAACTCTCCTCAATTCCTGCATCTGACCCCCGACCCCAAGCAGGAGGCCCAGGTGGACGCAGAGAGTCCGAATATAAGTCCCTGCCTCGCAGCTCACCCAGAATATCCCTAAAACACAATGACACGGTTACAGTCTACGTCGCCTCATCCAAACAGCAAACAGATAAATGACCACCTTACCGAATCGTCTCTCTGGGTCATACTCGATCAGTTTGCTCTCGTAAATTGTTCGGACCCTCAGCTGACGCTTGACAGCAGCAATGAGAGGTGGCCGCTGGAACAGAGCGCCAGTCAGCATTTCCAGGGCCTGTGGATAAAACGGTATTAGTACATAAAAACATCACATTGGACCAACATTCACTGCCAGGATTGTCTAAAATTAGCCAGGTCATGTGACACAATCACCTTTACATACAACTGTGTTGCGTCTAATGTAGCAAAAATCATCCGTTCGTGAAATGTTGCTAGACTGACTTGACATTAAAACAGATTAATTAATTGATATTTAGTGTTACTGCACCCTCCCCCCAGTGTCATTTGTACACTGATGTTATGCACCAATAAAATCCCCAGGAATATTTTTGCAACTAATATAGGCAGACTCATCAACCCAGGCACTTAAGTCGGTAACGTACCCGAGCCAGAGTGTGTTCACTCTCTATTGCATTGTGCAGCCGAACAATTCCCACATACTCTTTACCTGTAACACACACAGAGAGTAGTGAGGGGGGCTGCTGGCTTTTACTGGCCATCGAGGCAAAGAAAGAAAAAGATTAAAAAATGGACCATCTGTCCTGATTTCATATAATTACCAGCACTTTGTTGGGACTTGACCAACCGTGTTGCTCGATCCACACAGACAATTAGACAGCCAGTGACTTTAGGGTCAAGGGTCCCACTGTGACCCGTCTTCTCTACCCGTAGAATCCTCCTGATCCATGCCACGACCTCGTGAGACGATGGGTTGGCTGGTTTGTCCAGGTTGATAAAGCCAGACCTGTAAACAATTGTATTCACAAATACTGGGTGATTCTACATCATCGTGTATCATGTGGATGGCGTGCGAGGTCGAAACATATCTGTGACCCACCTCACATAATCGTGGATGTTTCTTTTCAGGGGGTTGCTTCCATTCGGTAGAGGAGTGTAATGAGCCGTCCGAACATTTAATTTGTCAAAATTCTACACAAAAAGAAGATTTTTTTCTAAATATTAAAACACGCACATTTAGCAGCTTAAAGAGATTGAGCCAAGTGATGTCGCTATATTTTGGGTACAACTAAATTCAGTCTCAGCATCTTCTGATCAGAGCACAAAGTTCATCTTGGCAGTGCTCAGGTCAAATCTCGCTTAAGTTTCGGGTCATCGTCCAGCAAAACACTGGGACAACCGCGCCACAAAAGCAGAGACCCGTCCCCCAGAACGGGAGACGAGGCAGAGACCAAAGAGACAGCTGCTCGGAGAATGGATAAACAGATTCATCATTTCACATGCTGAAGACTGCTCTGGGGGGAAGCATGTTTGCATTTGCAGCACACATAGTAAAGCCATTAAAGGGTTTCTAATTACCTTTAACAAGAGGGGCCAGTGGGACGTGTCTAACGAGGGAACCTTGGACTCTGGTTTGATGAAGAAGTCTCCGCTCTGCTGGATTTCCTAATGAAAAAAAGTGGGTTTTATTCTCAGACTTTAATAAAAATCAATCATTGTGAAAATGGACAGACACCAAACGCACCCCAACATCTCCAATAGATTTCTTTGATTTCTTCTTCTTTACAGACGAGGCTGAAAAACAATTACACAGAAATTAAGAACGTGAAATGCAAGAGTAAAACATGATTTCAATGCAGCGTGCGAATAAGAAAAGGTGAAATCATTTGACAACGTGAATTTTAAGTTCTGCTCAAGACTGAGGCCAGACCACGTGTCCTCTGCCGCGGCACGTGGTTTGGAGCTGTGCGCTAATTTAGCTAACAGTCCATTAGCGCGCTCTGATCGCTCCATCTACCATTACACCAATATCCGCAGTCAAAATCACACAATGAGACTTTCTTTCAAGACAGTGTCTCTTTGCTTTTAATTGTGTTGACGTTTAATTTCCAGTAAAAGGTATGAACGTCACATCAAACGGCGCACACGTGGACCTCGATCTAGTCTCGTGGACGTTAAAACCTGCCAGGAAGTTCGGTGATCAGATCAAATCACTAAAACCAAGGTATAATAATCTTAGATGGTAAAAAAAAACCCGTCGTTTTATGTGAAACAGCACCGAGTCCTGAAAAAGCATAAGAAGGGGGAAATCGTGTAGCTCCTTTCAATTTTTACATTGCATCTGCAGTGTTTTTCTGATTGTGTTTAGTAACTCAGTGATTGGTCTGGTTTCTCTCACCCATGCAATTAAATATAAAGCTATTTAAAGGTTGCACGGATTTAACTGCGCGAGCAGCACACTCACCTTCTAATTCCGCCATGTTGAAATGAGCGATTTGTGTCCAGACTCCTCCTCTTCCTCTTTCTTCTTCTTCGTCTTCTTCTTCATATCCGGTTTGATGCCCATATATGTAATACTGCCGCTTTGTGGTGCAAACACGTACGGCTCAGGTTGTTCTAAACGACTGAGAAAATGTAATCGGACTACAGGTTTTATTGTTATTATCAGTTGTTACTCTTTATAATTTAATCGGACTACACACATATCTTTTATATTCATATTAAATTTATAGAACAATGACACAATGACTACTGTTTTTATTCTGTTCTTGAAAAAACAAACAAACAAACAAAAAAACAACCCACACCTTAAATCAATTTGCACAGGTTTATGCATCTTGTCTTTGTACACAGTGACTCCCGTGCCTAAACCGTAAAAGCCGATTCTATTTACAGTCTCTGTCTCTTGCACGTCCGTCTCGTCTGGCCTGTGCAGATGGCTCCTGTTGCGCCTCATCTTGTTTCCACTCAGTGTTCGGGCAATTTAGCGCTGTGGCTCAATACGCTCTTCCAGGACAACTGCTGAGTGCCATGTTTACCAAACATGTTTCTCTGCTCGAGCTGTTCCTTCATAACTCTTCCAACCACATGGAGCTGGGTGAAGATGGCGTTGCACTTGTCTGCCCTATGAATCCTGATTCCACAGCAAGTTCAGCTCTTTGGGCAGGCCTTCTGTTTTCTGGCCATCCCTGATGGATAAGTTCTTTCAGTCCTGCTTTTCGATTGAGCTGTCAACTATGGTGGTGTTGTACCTCTATGCGTCTTCTCTTTCACCGTTGACTCCATCTATGTGCTCGTCCAGGACCATCTCCACTCCAGGTGTATGACTTCACAGTTGTTCCTCTGAGTCTTGAACAATAAACGCCGGAGTCAAGGTGCTGCTGCACAGGTGACCAATGGCTTGTGGTCTGTTATTACAGCGAATGGTGTCACGAACCGATAATCACGGCATTGAACACTTGAATGGCAGTCTGTCCGAGTCTTTGAGCCAAACGCAACGAATCTCCTGCTCCGCATCAATGCTGTTCCCTGGCCTTTTTATGAGGCATCCACATCCAGCATCATATTATTTCAGACACTCTTCCTCTGCAATAGCTCATTTTCAGCTCCTCAAAACATTCGTAATGGTCGGAGCGGAGTGTTAATAAACTTTGGATTCATTTCCTCCACAGTGGCTGCTTTGTGCGGACATCTTTTCAGGATGGAGCTCAGGCTTTGGGGGTAAGGAACCATCCTTCTCGGCCCTGTATGCCAGGCTGCAGCACCAGTCAGTGTGGTGTGCTGCTCTACTTTCCGCAGTACATCCTGCTCGACAGGTTCGTTCAGCAGCATACTTGTGAGATGTGCCCTTGGACCATCACTAAATACACTTGAACATGGAACGCTTAAACAAGTAAAAGTCAGAGATGGTCACAGATAAGGATTCTTTACATATTCTACAGAGTATATTAGAACATCTCAAATGTCCGTCCACCCACTTTAGAGAGTGTGATGAGATAAAAGTTCTTTTCCCAATAGCATGTTTTATTACCACGTGGTGAGTCCACATATTACAGAGTGGTGAATCTTCAATAATCAAGCACACAGCAGTGAGTCAGGAACATCCAGTGTCATTTCTACTGTTGCGGAACACAGAATAAAACACGGCGGGCTGTAATCAACAGTCCAGGCGGCGCAGGAGTATTCTTAGAAAATTGAAAGGCACTGTATCAGAAATCGCTCTGATGTGTGGTAAATTGCACTCGACGGGAATGATTGCCTCAATTATTGGCACATTCTAGCACGTTAAAGGAAAAGATTGACGCAAATCAGCCAATTCACATGCTGAATAAAGATATCAGGCGTCCAACTATTGCAAAACGTTCCGCCCTTTAATGTAACAGGAGGTTTCAGTCTCTGAACACGCAGCCGTGGCTCCTCGGGGCCCACGGGAACACGGCAGAGCCAACGTGCACGTGGCATCATTCGGATACGAGTGCCGTGGCTGCAAAGGTCAACATATTCTGAGCCTGCTCTAAATGCATTTTTGGTGTGCACGAATGATTTAAAGCGAACGACATTCAGCACGGACGACAGCAACGTTGTGAGGAGTTGCTCACGTGAGGAAGCAGAATAAAATCTCACAAACAGCAACAGGCAACAGGAAGGACAGAACAAGAGGCCAGCAGGTGTGTTAGCCTTAAACGTGGATATTTGTGACAGCGTGTATGTTCAGCACCACTGGGTACAGCGCAGAGCACCTCTCGTGTGTGTGTGTGTGTGTGTGTGCGTGTGCGTGGCGAGATGTTTCGCGAGATCTCGCTCAGGAGTGTGGGTGCGAGGTAGTATTCCGATTAGTCGCAACTAATAATTTAAAAAGAGGCAACAGCCAAAAACATAAAATGCCTCCATCTTGCCATCCAATTGCCCTTAATTAGGTCTACAATTAGACATTACATTTGTTTACATTATGCTGTAGGTGCAAGTGTACGATTCATAGTGGATTCATTTACTAACCCTTCAGCTAAAACTAATAAAAGTGTTAGGTCTGGAATGAAATAACCTCCCCTTTTTTTGGCCATTAGGCAAATTTAGACAGACTGGAGGGAGACATCCTGGTCAGCCGTCTCACCCTCGGGGCTTTTAAACTGTTCCCAAAAAAATACTCGACATTAACTTTAAATCCGTAAAAAACAAGGTTGAACAACAGGCCATATTTACGGGAACATCAAAGCCCTGACAGAAGTGCAATCAAATAAAGGCTTGAACATGGAATAATCAAAGCAAAAGGAACACAATAAAACAACAGGAAGATTCAGGAGCGGCGCTTTAGCGCGTTTACCACAAGTTTAGCACGTCTGAGATAAGGCAAAGTAGCAGAATGAAGAGCTTGGACCCTTTTGGGAACCGTTTTTGGCACATCTTCCTCCTGGAAGACTTCTCATGGAACTTGACTCAGTCTTTTGGTCTCTTCCTCAGAGGAGAGCTTCATCAGTCGACAACGTCCTCGTACACGCTGTCGTCTAGCGGCCGCATCGGTGACGGCTGCAGTCTGTGCCGGGAGTACTTTAACTGAAGCAGGTCTCCCACCTCGCTGATGACGCTCAGTGCCTGTGGGGACATTAGAGCCACTATAAAAAGCTCCATCCCTGTAAAGGACGACGTTAGCTCCTATGCTTCTGATCCCCATGGTCAGCAGCATCAGAGGTTACCTTGTCCAGAAGGTGTTTGGTGTGGGCGGCTGAGATGCAGAAGCGCACCCTGGACTCGATGATGGGCGTGGCGGGGAAACCCACGACGACCACCCCGATGTTCCTCTTCAACATCTCCCTGCCGAAGGCTCTGTTGACACACGAGGGGAAACGAACAACAACACGAAGGTGGGGATGAGTAGAGAGGCAGAAATCACTTTCCAACTTCAGAACTGTGAGGCAGCAGCACAAACATCAACAGGAACATTAAGAGGAACGCTGGACTGTTGGTCGGCTGTCCATGACCCTCAAGACTGAACAATACCAGACTTACCCTATCTTGGAAGGCATGTAGAGCATCATGGGTATGACAGGCGAGTCCTGGTTGCCGTAGACGGTGAAGCCCATTTCACGAAGCCTCTTACGGAAATAGACGGTGTTCTCTAAACTATAAAGCTGACAGCTGAGTGTTGATGTAGCAGACTGACTCCCTCAAACAGCACCACAGCTAAATGAGGGATAACTGTCTGCGTGCTAACCTAATATCCACCCGAGCCACGTCGCCCACCTGTAGTCCACGTAGTCATTCCTCCAGTCGGACGGCGTGCTGCTGTTTGGTTTTCCGTGTTTGTCCAGAAGTCCTTTCTGAATCATCATTTTCTTTTGACTTGCCTGAGCAAACAAAAATGTTTAGTGTTCTCACATAAAAATGATCAATGTAGCAGAGTTCTCTTGATAAACGAGCAACAATTAAATATATCAACATGAACAACTAAGAGCATACGTCCAACATGTTCCACTGTTTGGGATAGATTTGGAAGTAGGCCAGTGGAAATTACATTTCAAGACGACTTAGATTTTTTTTTTAGCAAATCTTTAGTAATCTACACATCCTGAGAAATGGAGAATATGGGGGAAGATGTTTAATTCCCAGTGAAAAACACTATAATACAGAACAAAGGGGTATAAAAATCGTGCCTACCTTGGGTCCCAAGCCCCATTTTCTGGGATACGTGTCTCTTTCCATGATCACCCTCTTTATCTTGGCCACGATACCATGATCACACGTGGAGATCACGGCCGTCGTCATCAGAGCCACAGCTGAAAGAGCATAATTAATAAATGATAAACAATCCCTCACTCGTTTACATGACCATAAAAATCTGACCATTTGTATGCCCATGTAACCGGGTCCTTGTCCACTTTTAATAACCGAACACGAGGGAAGCCATCAGAAAAGGGTGATAGATCAGAGGTCATCACAGCACAGACGGCTACTGACATCAATCACATCATCACGTGGCTTCCCTTCCAAACGGCTGCCTCATCCGCCTCCCCTCACCTGTGCAGATGGCCTCGCCTTTGGTTGTTATGACAACAATATCCTGGTTTAGCTCGATGCCATCTTCGTACCTGAGGACACCAGGCAGCATAATCTTGGCTCCATAGCAGATGGCGTTCACCTGGAAAGGACACGGAATCACTCAAACGTCTCGTGTTTGCTGGGGTTGCCGTGGAGATGAGGCAACTTACAGCACTGTCCTTCATCACCAGCCGTTTATAGGACACCAGCAGCTTCTCCAGAGGAAAAATGACCCTCCGCAGATATGATTCGTCTTTGTTGTGGTCAAACTGCCACTGAGCATCGAGGACGTCGTGCATCGTCACCATGTTGTCCTAACAACACACACACACAAGCAGCCATGTCAGCGGCGGTCATGACGCGGAGTCACGATGGCGGCGGTCATGTCGGCAGCACCGAGGTCTCAGAGTGCAGATGATGCAAGCTGTGCCTCTGCTGCAGCTTCCTGTTTCAAAGCCTAATTATCAGACCTGCACTGAGCAGCAGGACAGAACTCAACACTTTGAATCGCATTTAAACAAACAGGAAGTAATAACTACCTTTTCTCCCAGGACTCCAGACCGAACTCTCCTCAATTCCTGCATCTGACCCCCGACCCCAAGCAGGAGGCCCAGGTGGACGCAGAGAGTCCGAATATAAGTCCCTGCCTCGCAGCTCACCCAGAATATCCCTAAAACACAATGACACGGTTACAGTCTACGTCGCCTCATCCAAACAGCAAACAGATAAATGACCACCTTACCGAATCGTCTCTCTGGGTCATACTCGATCAGTTTGCTCTCGTAAATTGTTCGGACCCTCAGCTGACGCTTGACAGCAGCAATGAGAGGTGGCCGCTGGAACAGAGCGCCAGTCAGCATTTCCAGGGCCTGTGGATAAAACGGTATTAGTACATAAAAACATCACATTGGACCAACATTCACTGCCAGGATTGTCTAAAATTAGCCAGGTCATGTGACACAATCACCTTTACATACAACTGTGTTGCGTCTAATGTAGCAAAAATCATCCGTTCGTGAAATGTTGCTAGACTGACTTGACATTAAAACAGATTAATTAATTGATATTTAGTGTTACTGCACCCTCCCCCCAGTGTCATTTGTACACTGATGTTATGCACCAATAAAATCCCCAGGAATATTTTTGCAACTAATATAGGCAGACTCATCAACCCAGGCACTTAAGTCGGTAACGTACCCGAGCCAGAGTGTGTTCACTCTCTATTGCATTGTGCAGCCGAACAATTCCCACATACTCTTTACCTGTAACACACACAGAGAGTAGTGAGGGGGGCTGCTGGCTTTTACTGGCCATCGAGGCAAAGAAAGAAAAAGATTAAAAAATGGACCATCTGTCCTGATTTCATATAATTACCAGCACTTTGTTGGGACTTGACCAACCGTGTTGCTCGATCCACACAGACAATTAGACAGCCAGTGACTTTAGGGTCAAGGGTCCCACTGTGACCCGTCTTCTCTACCCGTAGAATCCTCCTGATCCATGCCACGACCTCGTGAGACGATGGGTTGGCTGGTTTGTCCAGGTTGATAAAGCCAGACCTGTAAACAATTGTATTCACAAATACTGGGTGATTCTACATCATCGTGTATCATGTGGATGGCGTGCGAGGTCGAAACATATCTGTGACCCACCTCACATAATCGTGGATGTTTCTTTTCAGGGGGTTGCTTCCATTCGGTAGAGGAGTGTAATGAGCCGTCCGAACATTTAATTTGTCAAAATTCTACACAAAAAGAAGATTTTTTTCTAAATATTAAAACACGCACATTTAGCAGCTTAAAGAGATTGAGCCAAGTGATGTCGCTATATTTTGGGTACAACTAAATTCAGTCTCAGCATCTTCTGATCAGAGCACAAAGTTCATCTTGGCAGTGCTCAGGTCAAATCTCGCTTAAGTTTCGGGTCATCGTCCAGCAAAACACTGGGACAACCGCGCCACAAAAGCAGAGACCCGTCCCCCAGAACGGGAGACGAGGCAGAGACCAAAGAGACAGCTGCTCGGAGAATGGATAAACAGATTCATCATTTCACATGCTGAAGACTGCTCTGGGGGGAAGCATGTTTGCATTTGCAGCACACATAGTAAAGCCATTAAAGGGTTTCTAATTACCTTTAACAAGAGGGGCCAGTGGGACGTGTCTAACGAGGGAACCTTGGACTCTGGTTTGATGAAGAAGTCTCCGCTCTGCTGGATTTCCTAATGAAAAAAAGTGGGTTTTATTCTCAGACTTTAATAAAAATCAATCATTGTGAAAATGGACAGACACCAAACGCACCCCAACATCTCCAATAGATTTCTTTGATTTCTTCTTCTTTACAGACGAGGCTGAAAAACAATTACACAGAAATTAAGAACGTGAAATGCAAGAGTAAAACATGATTTCAATGCAGCGTGCGAATAAGAAAAGGTGAAATCATTTGACAACGTGAATTTTAAGTTCTGCTCAAGACTGAGGCCAGACCACGTGTCCTCTGCCGCGGCACGTGGTTTGGAGCTGTGCGCTAATTTAGCTAACAGTCCATTAGCGCGCTCTGATCGCTCCATCTACCATTACACCAATATCCGCAGTCAAAATCACACAATGAGACTTTCTTTCAAGACAGTGTCTCTTTGCTTTTAATTGTGTTGACGTTTAATTTCCAGTAAAAGGTATGAACGTCACATCAAACGGCGCACACGTGGACCTCGATCTAGTCTCGTGGACGTTAAAACCTGCCAGGAAGTTCGGTGATCAGATCAAATCACTAAAACCAAGGTATAATAATCTTAGATGGTAAAAAAAAACCCGTCGTTTTATGTGAAACAGCACCGAGTCCTGAAAAAGCATAAGAAGGGGGAAATCGTGTAGCTCCTTTCAATTTTTACATTGCATCTGCAGTGTTTTTCTGATTGTGTTTAGTAACTCAGTGATTGGTCTGGTTTCTCTCACCCATGCAATTAAATATAAAGCTATTTAAAGGTTGCACGGATTTAACTGCGCGAGCAGCACACTCACCTTCTAATTCCGCCATGTTGAAATGAGCGATTTGTGTCCAGACTCCTCCTCTTCCTCTTTCTTCTTCTTCGTCTTCTTCTTCATATCCGGTTTGATGCCCATATATGTAATACTGCCGCTTTGTGGTGCAAACACGTACGGCTCAGGTTGTTCTAAACGACTGAGAAAATGTAATCGGACTACAGGTTTTATTGTTATTATCAGTTGTTACTCTTTATAATTTAATCGGACTACACACATATCTTTTATATTCATATTAAATTTATAGAACAATGACACAATGACTACTGTTTTTATTCTGTTCTTGAAAAAACAAACAAACAAACAAAAAAACAACCCACACCTTAAATCAATTTGCACAGGTTTATGCATCTTGTCTTTGTACACAGTGACTCCCGTGCCTAAACCGTAAAAGCCGATTCTATTTACAGTCTCTGTCTCTTGCACGTCCGTCTCGTCTGGCCTGTGCAGATGGCTCCTGTTGCGCCTCATCTTGTTTCCACTCAGTGTTCGGGCAATTTAGCGCTGTGGCTCAATACGCTCTTCCAGGACAACTGCTGAGTGCCATGTTTACCAAACATGTTTCTCTGCTCGAGCTGTTCCTTCATAACTCTTCCAACCACATGGAGCTGGGTGAAGATGGCGTTGCACTTGTCTGCCCTATGAATCCTGATTCCACAGCAAGTTCAGCTCTTTGGGCAGGCCTTCTGTTTTCTGGCCATCCCTGATGGATAAGTTCTTTCAGTCCTGCTTTTCGATTGAGCTGTCAACTATGGTGGTGTTGTACCTCTATGCGTCTTCTCTTTCACCGTTGACTCCATCTATGTGCTCGTCCAGGACCATCTCCACTCCAGGTGTATGACTTCACAGTTGTTCCTCTGAGTCTTGAACAATAAACGCCGGAGTCAAGGTGCTGCTGCACAGGTGACCAATGGCTTGTGGTCTGTTATTACAGCGAATGGTGTCACGAACCGATAATCACGGCATTGAACACTTGAATGGCAGTCTGTCCGAGTCTTTGAGCCAAACGCAACGAATCTCCTGCTCCGCATCAATGCTGTTCCCTGGCCTTTTTATGAGGCATCCACATCCAGCATCATATTATTTCAGACACTCTTCCTCTGCAATAGCTCATTTTCAGCTCCTCAAAACATTCGTAATGGTCGGAGCGGAGTGTTAATAAACTTTGGATTCATTTCCTCCACAGTGGCTGCTTTGTGCGGACATCTTTTCAGGATGGAGCTCAGGCTTTGGGGGTAAGGAACCATCCTTCTCGGCCCTGTATGCCAGGCTGCAGCACCAGTCAGTGTGGTGTGCTGCTCTACTTTCCGCAGTACATCCTGCTCGACAGGTTCGTTCAGCAGCATACTTGTGAGATGTGCCCTTGGACCATCACTAAATACACTTGAACATGGAACGCTTAAACAAGTAAAAGTCAGAGATGGTCACAGATAAGGATTCTTTACATATTCTACAGAGTATATTAGAACATCTCAAATGTCCGTCCACCCACTTTAGAGAGTGTGATGAGATAAAAGTTCTTTTCCCAATAGCATGTTTTATTACCACGTGGTGAGTCCACATATTACAGAGTGGTGAATCTTCAATAATCAAGCACACAGCAGTGAGTCAGGAACATCCAGTGTCATTTCTACTGTTGCGGAACACAGAATAAAACACGGCGGGCTGTAATCAACAGTCCAGGCGGCGCAGGAGTATTCTTAGAAAATTGAAAGGCACTGTATCAGAAATCGCTCTGATGTGTGGTAAATTGCACTCGACGGGAATGATTGCCTCAATTATTGGCACATTCTAGCACGTTAAAGGAAAAGATTGACGCAAATCAGCCAATTCACATGCTGAATAAAGATATCAGGCGTCCAACTATTGCAAAACGTTCCGCCCTTTAATGTAACAGGAGGTTTCAGTCTCTGAACACGCAGCCGTGGCTCCTCGGGGCCCACGGGAACACGGCAGAGCCAACGTGCACGTGGCATCATTCGGATACGAGTGCCGTGGCTGCAAAGGTCAACATATTCTGAGCCTGCTCTAAATGCATTTTTGGTGTGCACGAATGATTTAAAGCGAACGACATTCAGCACGGACGACAGCAACGTTGTGAGGAGTTGCTCACGTGAGGAAGCAGAATAAAATCTCACAAACAGCAACAGGCAACAGGAAGGACAGAACAAGAGGCCAGCAGGTGTGTTAGCCTTAAACGTGGATATTTGTGACAGCGTGTATGTTCAGCACCACTGGGTACAGCGCAGAGCACCTCTCGTGTGTGTGTGTGTGTGTGTGTGCGTGTGCGTGGCGAGATGTTTCGCGAGATCTCGCTCAGGAGTGTGGGTGCGAGGTAGTATTCCGATTAGTCGCAACTAATAATTTAAAAAGAGGCAACAGCCAAAAACATAAAATGCCTCCATCTTGCCATCCAATTGCCCTTAATTAGGTCTACAATTAGACATTACATTTGTTTACATTATGCTGTAGGTGCAAGTGTACGATTCATAGTGGATTCATTTACTAACCCTTCAGCTAAAACTAATAAAAGTGTTAGGTCTGGAATGAAATAACCTCCCCTTTTTTTGGCCATTAGGCAAATTTAGACAGACTGGAGGGAGACATCCTGGTCAGCCGTCTCACCCTCGGGGCTTTTAAACTGTTCCCAAAAAAATACTCGACATTAACTTTAAATCCGTAAAAAACAAGGTTGAACAACAGGCCATATTTACGGGAACATCAAAGCCCTGACAGAAGTGCAATCAAATAAAGGCTTGAACATGGAATAATCAAAGCAAAAGGAACACAATAAAACAACAGGAAGATTCAGGAGCGGCGCTTTAGCGCGTTTACCACAAGTTTAGCACGTCTGAGATAAGGCAAAGTAGCAGAATGAAGAGCTTGGACCCTTTTGGGAACCGTTTTTGGCACATCTTCCTCCTGGAAGACTTCTCATGGAACTTGACTCAGTCTTTTGGTCTCTTCCTCAGAGGAGAGCTTCATCAGTCGACAACGTCCTCGTACACGCTGTCGTCTAGCGGCCGCATCGGTGACGGCTGCAGTCTGTGCCGGGAGTACTTTAACTGAAGCAGGTCTCCCACCTCGCTGATGACGCTCAGTGCCTGTGGGGACATTAGAGCCACTATAAAAAGCTCCATCCCTGTAAAGGACGACGTTAGCTCCTATGCTTCTGATCCCCATGGTCAGCAGCATCAGAGGTTACCTTGTCCAGAAGGTGTTTGGTGTGGGCGGCTGAGATGCAGAAGCGCACCCTGGACTCGATGATGGGCGTGGCGGGGAAACCCACGACGACCACCCCGATGTTCCTCTTCAACATCTCCCTGCCGAAGGCTCTGTTGACACACGAGGGGAAACGAACAACAACACGAAGGTGGGGATGAGTAGAGAGGCAGAAATCACTTTCCAACTTCAGAACTGTGAGGCAGCAGCACAAACATCAACAGGAACATTAAGAGGAACGCTGGACTGTTGGTCGGCTGTCCATGACCCTCAAGACTGAACAATACCAGACTTACCCTATCTTGGAAGGCATGTAGAGCATCATGGGTATGACAGGCGAGTCCTGGTTGCCGTAGACGGTGAAGCCCATTTCACGAAGCCTCTTACGGAAATAGACGGTGTTCTCTGCCAGCTGGCGAATCCGCTCCTGTCCTGAGAAGCACACACAGCGAAAACACCCTCAATCGTTCAAACGTCAGCTTTAGATGGGAACATGCTGAGCACATAGCGTGTTCGAATGTTCAGCTTGTGGATTTTACACTGTAGATAAGTGGCGTTAATAAAGGCTGCGCAGTCGGTTTAGAAAAGATTACAATAACTTAAACGCCTCAAGCAGCTATTGTCATCTTATAATGATGATTATGATAACTGGTCTGTCATAAATCTGATGATTTCCACCTGGAGGTGTCCTTATCTAATATGCCAGAGCACTGACACCTAGTGGCAACACGGTGTAATTACAGCACCAGACATTTACTAAAACTAACGCTTTAAATTACAGCTATAGAACGTCTACACAGACACTCTGCTGCCACTTGGAGGTGGAGGTGTGGATCATACTGCACAGACCACTGAACACCATTAGAAAAGACTTCCCGACGTAACACTCACCAACAGTCGTGCCGTCCTCTCCCATAATGCACTTCATAGAAGCGATGATTTGCTCCACCACAGGAGGAGACATGGACGTGGCGTAGACGACGCTGTGTGAATGGGTGCGCAGGTACTCGATGAGCTCCTAGCAGGGACAGGAGAGGAAATCCTTCAGGATCCTGCTCATTAGAAAATGCCTGCACATCCTCTCAGGTACATTCTTACAGGAAGCATCTGAACTGCACATTCACACTGTTCAGTGACCACTTCCTCTCACAGACATGCGTGAGCATCCATCAGCCAGGTTTTGTTTGGATTCCTCAAAATTCTACTGGCGTCATATCAAGGCAAAAGGTTTCCGCCCCTATTCTTTGCAAACCTCAGGTAAACATGTCCGGTATGCAGTTCTGGAGACACGAGCGGGCTGCAAATCCACATTGCTGAGCTGGCGGAGCCCCTACGCCGCCGATCTGGAACAGCGCTCTTCAGAGAACTCTTCAGCCCGGACGGTTAAACCCACACCCCCGCCATCCTCACGCTCACCCTTTTCCCTGCGATGTAGCCCCCCGCGGCGCCGAAGCTCTTGGTGAACGTGCCCATCATGACGTCCACGTCGCAGGGGTCCAGCCCAAAGTAGTCCACCACGCCTCTTCCCCTCGAGCCCAGGGCGCCGATGCTGTGGGCCTCGTCTAGATAAACGTACGCCCGGTATCGCTTCTTCAGGGCGATGACCTCTGGCAGGCGCACTATGCTGCCCTCCATGCTGCAGGAAGCACGTTACCAAAACAGGAAAAGGGTCATCAGCTCTCTAAACGCTGCAGGATGAAAAAGTTGCTCCCTTTTTTTTAATTTTAAACCAGCAGATTCAGAGGCTAAAACAAAAACGGTGAATCTTTGACAGCGAAAAGTTCTCATGTTTTATGAAGAAAACTAGAAAAGGGAATGAAGCACAGTCGAAAACGAACGCCTCCTCGCCAGTTTAAGCGTAGCGTTCTCGCCCTCCTCCCGCTCTCAGCATCAAACCGTCGACCGACCGACAGCTCAGGGGAGAAAAGAGCAACTCTTTCTCCCAATAGAAATGTAAAAGCGGAGGGAAAAACGCCTGAAAACACCTGTAAATGCCTTCAACCACGATGAGGATTTTCTTCCACGGTCTGTGAGTCCTGGGCTGCCCGTGAACGATCGCTTCCCTCAACAGTTTCTCGAGGTTCTGCATGTCTGAGGGGAAACATTAGCAGAGCGTTACCGACCGAAAACTGGCGTCTGCAGCAGAGAGGCGGCACAGGAGCGGCTCTGGAGCCCCACCAGGAGCCCCACAGAGGGGCCCTAAAGAACCATCTGTGATTCAGACTCACTGTTGTGCTTGAAGACTCTGATGGTGGCCCCAGAGAGTCTGGCCCCCAGCACCAGAGAGACGTGGTTCAGTTCATCGCTGAGGATCAGACAGCCCTGCGGGACACCAGAGTCACACGCTGTTAAAACCGACTGTCCGGTCACAGCATCTATCAAAGGAAGCTAGCGGTAAGAACTCCGCCGAGGTGGAGTCAAAACGAAACAGATCTTTTTTTTTTACCTTGCCGACCAGTGCTGGAATGTTCATGGAGTTGGTGGCGAACCCCATTCCGAATGCCATGGCTGCCTCCACCCCCAGGAAACTGGCCGTCAGCTCCTCCAGAACCTCGTGTTTATCGAGGTTGCCTGTGGCGCACAACACACGACGGACCAATCAGTCGCTCTGAAAGTCACGTGGAATCGTTATTTACCACGACAAAGTAGCAACATGACCCTCTCAATGCAGGGGTAGGCAACCCGGTTCTATGGCAACCCGGTTCTATGGCAACCCTATGAGTCTCATAGCCGGGCCATGTTTTCTGTTTTGTCCACGTGGTAGGACAGAAAACCCGGCCAGGGCGTGAGCCTCGCAGGACCGGGTTGCCTACACCTGGATGTGACATCATCTGTCTGAGACGTGACCGGCTGCTTCCCCTCGGATCTGACTGAAAAGAGTCCGAGCTGGCGGGCTCTCCTACCCATTTCCTGCCTGGTGCTCGCCACGCCGACGCCATATTGGAGGGTGACCTTGGCCACCGCATCAGTGCACGGTCCAGTGTTCTCAGCAAAGCCGAGGTAATTGTACGAGCCGAGGTTAATCACGTCGCGTATCACCTGATCTGTGTACCTGTGGGAGGGAGGGAGGGAGGGGGGCAGAAGGGCATAATGAGAGGCCGCTAAGGGAGGTCATTCCCTCCTCTCAACCGGACCTGCTAACACCAGCGCCGGTGCCTCCAGCTAACCCCCCAAAATACAAAGACATATTTTTTTATTCTCACTCAAATGTCCAGTTGTAGTCGTGGGACACTCGCTGCTTCAGGTCCATTCTGGGCCCGGGCACGCTGCAGACGGGCCTGTTCCAGTTGTCCCTGATCCGCATGTACAGATTCCTGGTGTAGAAGTTCTCGAAGTCCTGGTAGAGGGGCACAAAGTCCTACGAGCGGACGAAGACAGGAAACAATTAGGCTGATTCACCTTTACCGACTGGAATTCCCACACATTCCTCATCACATTCCTCGTTTCTTGGTGAAAACATTCCTTGGATATCCTCTCGGTCGTTTAACTTCCCACCGGCTTCCTTTCCTCAACGCAGCCAAGCACTCGGGAACAATGGGCCTAATCTCCAGGCTCGGAAACCACCCCGACGTGCTGAGCTCGCCGGCACGTCTTCAGCGTTCCCGGGGGTTCGTTTTGGTAATCAGCCGCTAACGGCTGCGGCTACACACACACTGATAAATAGCAGAAACCAGCCCAGATTCTCGCCTCACTATGAGCTCACAGCCTTACGGATTATTCCGGGACCCGGCTCGGACCCCGGGGCCGACCCCTCACCTTCTGCTCCTCCCTCTCTCTGGCGATGTGGCACCTCTCGATCTTCCAGTGGCGGAGGAAGTCGCGGAGGTAGCCGAAGATGGTCAGGATGCCGTAGCCCACGTAGGTGAGGACCGCCACGAGCATGGGCGTCTCCTCGTAGGACTCGACGAAAGGTCGCCTGTACAGGCTGCTGCGGACCTTCAGCACCAAAAAGGAACAACAACAACAACAACAGTGATCGCTGATTACATCTGTGATCCGCCATGGCAACAGAACCCTTTACAGGATGGGTCCACGTACAACAAACACAACAAAGCAACTTTGCATCGATCTGTACAGGCATCAATAAAGAAGGCTTTATTTACCCACACACACACACACACACACACACACACACACACACACACACACACCTGAGCTGGACTCGGGTTTCACATTTAAAAGCTTCTCCTTTTGTCTTAATGAGCCAGACTTTGAATAGCAAATAAGGGAAGCTGCCCGGAAATCTGTGTCACCCTCAGAGCAACAACGTAAACGGACCCGGAGCCTTTCCCCCCCCTTCCCCGTCATCCTCCCGCTCGCAGCCATCAGACCCGTCATGTGACGGGTCATGCCTCTCATAAGCCCGCAGACGCAGTCAGCCGGGGTTCACACATGATCGGGCCTCAGAGGACCCGACACCGCCGTGACCCGTCAGCAGCGTCTCTCAAAAGTCGGATCCAAATGTGTGTTCAACATGAAAACATCTGTGTGTCTGGTGTGTGCGGGGCGCAACAATCTGAGGAAACCTGCAACTTTCGTTTCAAAGCTTGAAGCTGAGAGCTTCCTGGTGAGGACCGTTAACCCGACAGGTGCACCTCCATCCTGCCACAAATGTGCGTTTTAGCCAACCCTGGGGATAATAAACTAGAGGTTGGTGGCAGATTTCATGAAATCCACACATTGAAGGTCTCTTCTTCATTTCAGCAGACATTTAGACAACAACTCGACCCCTTCACTCGTTGGGTGGCTGTCAAGACCACTTCCTCCCCAACGGGCGCGAGGGAATATCAGCACATCTTATCTTGAAGTTTTAACAAAGAAATGTGCTTCTGGTGCGCCTACGCCTGGCGAAAATGCAAAATTTACGCTTTTGTTTTTTTTTAATTTTTAAGAAAACTTGTAGTTTCTAATATTACACAAGACACAAAACTATTTTTTTTTTTTTTTCAAATTCTGGAATATTCCTAATTATGATCGGCGTGTGCGTTTTAGATGAGTAAATGACAGCGCTGATGATCGGAAAACAAAGCCGATGCAGGGGAGCATCTTCCGGGTCCGCGGAGCAGATGCTCCCCCAGCCTCTCCCGTCCCATCCCGGGCCTTACCTCCTCCTCCTCGGGCTGGCAGTTGTGCGTCGGCTGCAGCTCATGTTTGCACCGAAAGCTCTTCAGCAAGCCGTTCCTCTCCGGTTTCAGCCCGTTCCGTGCACGCTGACCCCCGTCCCCCCCGGCTGGCTTGGTCGCGGGGCTTTCGGTCATTGCTGGACAACGACTGTGCAGCCTCGACGGTAACTTGCATGTAGGAACACGGATGCCCGTCTGCGGTGGAAGGCGGTGACAGGACCTGGGCTGGAGTACTTCCACACGCACGCACGGACGCACACGCGCACGCACTCCAAACTTACACACGATCGATAGAAGAACCAGAAAATCCAGACAGCGAATACCGGAAATAAACGCCTTTACCGTTACCGAAGCCCAGGGAAGTGGGCGGGGATAGCGAGAGGGGGCGTGGTCGCGACACGCCTCCACGTTATTTGGTTTAAAAAAACGATTAAAACGCCTCAAAGTACTAAAATATCAGACCACTGCTAACAAGCATTACGATCAAAGGCAAATTGTCTTTAAATGACGTAAGGTACTACCGTTATAGATACATGAGTTTTTTCTTTTGTGTAATAATTTTCCCCCTAATTTTATTGCTAAATGAAGGCAGTTTTATTGTACTTTTCAGTGGTATAGCTGTAGAATGTTGGTTCAGACTACATATGTGGCTTTGTATACCTTTTATAGAGAAATGAAAAGTGGGGCTGAATGATTACTGAACTGGACTACGCCTATATGAGCTCATGGCGTCGGCTTGGACATATTCCATCCTGATTTCAGCGTTCAGAACAAGAAACAATGACACCGCAAACACAAAACAGAGAAATCAATTAAACATCTCTGGAATATTTACATGATTGTATGTTTGCAATAATCTATATCCATTTCCATAACAATAATGTTTCAGTTCCCATATATTTTTCTCTCCATTGTTTTATATTGTATTGTGGAAAGGTCAAATAAAAAATGTAATTATGTAGGAAAACCTTCATGAGCATATGATAAAACATGAAGATTCAATAGGAATTTCAATCTAAATTAAATTGAAATGGTTACACAACAATGTGCGGGGTGTGAAGCGAGCAGAAATGAAATCAGGAAGCCCCCCCCCCCCCCCCGCTCCTGTCTGAATAAATACGAATGACCTTTCACTGTCAACATTAGCTACGATCTGGATTTCCATAGCCTGCACCTTCTCATGCCTTCACCGCCTCCAAACGTACAGCCTTTGGTGACTAACGGAGATGAAGTAATTACTGCTTATTTCCTAAAGAAGCTCTGATGCTTTAAATCAATTGATTCTTTATTCTGGCTACGCTACGCTGGCTAATAGAGCAGGAATCATCACAAAGCTACATTTTATGGGACTTAATTCAACCACAAATACCTTTTCTACTAGAAAGTTCTGTTACTAATAAATTGCAGGTGACCATATACATTTTTGGCTAACTTTGATTTCCTTTAATTTGCTGCTCAAAGACTCAATACCCTAGCTCACAGGAATGATGAAATGTTGTCAGGGTAACTATTTTGGGATGCTGTAACCCTCCAGATCGAGTGCCGCAGTCATGCTGAATAGGTTATGGGGTTAACCTTGCTGTACCTATGGTCACAGATCTTTCTCAGGCAGCAGCAATGAAAATATACATTCGTTCTCAACAGCATCTGTCGTGCACACGACTGATGTGTGAAGTCACCAGGAAGAACTCTGCTGGCTTTGGTGCTTTCACGAGTATTTGTCCTGTTTTGTTCCCGACTGACGTCCTGGTTATGGTTTTTTCTGGAGAAGCACTGATCAAATCACGGCTCCATGGGCACTGGAGTATAGACCTCACTGATATGTTGGATAACTCAAAGGTCCAGCAGGACAACGGACACGGGACAGGGGACATGGCTTTTGACCTTTCATACCCAGCTAACGTCAATTTGACTTCTTTGCGCGCCCTCTGGTGGCGATATAAGAAATGACAGACGTCTGGCTTTGACTAAAATTAACTTTACCGTCAGAGAAAAAAAAATATAAAAATACATTTGAGTGTGTTTCAAACCCAGGTTGAATATAACACACAAGCCTGTAAAAATAGCCGAGTTATCTGATAATGACGCACGCAGCAGAGAACATGAGACACCTGGACACAAATAAAAGCCAGTTACGAGTTGTGTTCTTCACTAGATGGCAGTATAGGATGGAGGCAAAGAAGAAGCTTTCTTGGTTTGAGGACAGAAACCCGGCATTATTAGCTTCTGTGGTAATGGTATAATTAGTTCCCAGAGGAATGCATCAGCTCTCTCTGTCTACCTCTCTTCTATCTTTCTCCTCCCCTCCTGTCGATGTTTCCGGTGCCGCTCTTTCTGTCTCCCCGTTTCTGAGGACAGAAGTGGAAATAGCTTCTCTGTCCTTTGAGAGCATTTTGTAGAAAGCAAACTGACACGTCGGTTATTATGGCGAGAGGGAGCGATGAGGCAGCAAGAACACATGCAGGTGATTAATGGGCACTGGTGCACATCACCTGAGGCCTGATGCACTCCTGTGCAGCTCCATCCCAACCAAAGTCAGCAGCCATTAACACAGAACACATGTGTCTTGGCAGCCCCCACCCCCCCCCAGGCGGCCGGTGCCAGGTGCTGCCAGAGGGTGGGAGTCATGTATAACTGAAGAGAAGCACCGGATATAAGAAACCGGTGTTGCTGCAGAGCTGAGCTCTGACCTCTGACCTCCGCTCAGCCGCCGTCAACCGTCAGCAGACTTGTGGCCGCGTCATCATCTAATTAACATTTGAGGCTCTCATATATGTTGAGCCTGGGAGGAAGCCGGCCCCCACACCCACGATGTGGGCCGCCTTTACAAAGTGCTTTATTGTTTAAGTGTAGAATATTTACTGAGCGCAGCCGTTTTTCTTTATTTTTAATTATGCTCGCACAGCAAAATCAAAAGTGCTGAATTGATTAGGGCATTAATCTCAATCCAAACTGGGCAGAATCACAGCGAGACCGTTTAAAATGCACAAATGCACCAAGCAAAGGCCGCTTCGATTCAAACGACCCCCCCAAGCATCTGTTATTCTGATCACGTGACTTCCGACAGATTCTTCCTCTTTGGCCGCCGACCTTTTCATCACGTGACCTTCTGAGGCTTCTCGACACGCGACAGGGGCCACGTGAACAACGGCTCCTTGTTTTTCCTTTTCTCCGACAAAAACAACAAAGACGACACGAATAACGTTGATCCAAACAGAACGACCACGCGCGAGGGTCCGGCTGCTCATTTTGGCGGGAAACGACATCACGGTTACATCTCTCGCTCCTTTGGCCGGATCGGATGCTTTGATCTCCGGAACGTTATCGGGGCAGTTTTCCAGTTTCCTAACGAGCCTTTCGTGAGCGTTCTGTCTTAAATCCCGGCTGCGAGCATCCGCTCTCGCCTGAGCGTCCTAACCTGGGACACGGTTGCTCAACGCCGGCTGAGAATAGAGCGCAAGGCCATAACTGGGTTAATATTCCCGCCACCTCGGAGCAAATTACAGCGTTTACTTAAATCTTTTTAATAGCCGGAACTTGACTGAAATTAAAATCTGTTTTCTGCCTCCACAGGACCCTGGAGACAGGACAGCCCTGACAGGAGAGTGGAGACATGAAGCCCTGTGCTGTGCTTATCTCCTGCTGCTGCCAAATCTAGATTTCATTAATTATAACCCGGTGAATCCCCACAGGTGTAATAGGGCACCCCCTGCACAGGAAGAGCCCCACGATGACTCGGCTCTCCAGTATGCAAGAATTAAGCCGCATCAGGATGACCCAACAGATATTAGATCATTTCCCCCCAGGCACATCGTCGGACAGCCTCTGTGTGACCTCAGCATCTATTAAAGTTATGGATGTTAATTTGACGTAGGCAAGTCCCACGAGCAGCTTATGTTAGCGACCGGACCCTTCGGATGATCAGTGATGAAATTATACCACTTTTCTTGGAGTGGGATATAAATGGAGGGAGCTTTCCGTTTGGTATTTAAGGGAATAAATTCCTTCCTGGCCTTGAAACGGCTTTCTGCCGTAATTCCACATTTTAGCTTTCGCCCAGTTTAGCTCACTTGCCCGGATCGGTAGCTTTTTTTTGCGCCGCGACCCCCCCCCCCCAGAAAGTGCAGGAAGAATCCAATTATCTTTGATGTGTTTGGCTTATTTCAGTCATAATTATAATATAATATCTAATTATAGTGCACGATATGAACGTGCATAAAGAGCCTTCTGTAAATATTAGCTGCTAGTTTCAGTCAGATTAATGGTGTGACGAACACATCAAAGGATTCTTGAAGAACCAGATGATCAGACATTAACAAATCAGTGAAGGTTGTGGACTAAATGGATCATCGCGCTGTCTGTGTGGTACCGTCGTGTCAAGCAAAAAGGTTCTGGAACTAAAATTTCCCAGGTGTCCAAGTCGAGGTGTTCTAAATAAATCAACCTGTCGCTGCGATATGAAATGAGATGGATCATTTGGAACATTCAGAGTCGGGGTTAAAGTGTTCCCTCTAGAGCTCCGTCATGTTGACAGCTGACAACAACTGAGGCAAACGGGGAAGAGTCGGGTCTGACAAGAAGAATCCATCAAATCCAGCTGTCACGTGGTACCAAAGAGTCTCTACAAGAAGCTGAAAGAACCAAACCACTGCTGTCTGGGTCTGCTCTGACTGGCAAGAATCAAACATTAAACAGGCCGTTTAACCTTTATCAATGGAGACTTTTGGTGATCATGTGACACGTGATGTCACGTTTAAGCCTGGAAAGGATTGGGGTGATAAAGCATGTCGGTCTGAAAGCTTCTTTCTTTGATTTTCTTTGATTTCAAGTCCTGCTTCCTTCCTTCCATTTAAAACAAGCATCTTTCACCACTCTGAGCCACCATGTGAAGTCTTTTATGTTTCTCCTCTTAAACCAGCGGCTCTTTGAGAGCCGGCACTTTTGAAATGATACGCTGCGCTAACAACGGCGTGCGCTCACCTCCATCCAAAGGTCAACAGTGGTAACGACTGCCTGCCAAAACCAAGCAGGAGGCTTTTTAAAAAAAAATTTTTAGTGCTGAATGCACTTCAGCAGGAGGGCACTGAAACATTTTTTTAGAACTCAACCTTCCTCTTTACTTGAGGTCGGGCTTCTAAAAATGTTCCAAATATCAAGTTTTAGTTGAAAATCTTTCCGGATCCTCTAACTTTACAAGGAAAAATTCCTGTTTGTTAAAAACGTAAAACAGCAAAAGACTGAATGCTTCTACAGATCCAGATCCTGAGCCCAACCCTTCCCGTATCCTTATCTCTACCCTTTCCTGGTCATATCCCTGCATTAGCCTAATTTCCTCAGCACGCTGAGGCTGTGTTTCCAAGAATAGGTGCAAACTCACCTTTGACCCTCAGGTGTGAGTTGATTCCGATGATTTAAGCAGAACAAGCTGCGACTGGTCAAACCTTCAAAGGCGTGGTCTCAACAGAGGGGACACTGGAGCTCCTGCTACTGTCCAGCGTGAACCTGGAGAATTCCTGCTGAGCTGTGTGACTCCACTCCAGGTCCACCACTGGTCCGGTTCAGATGGAAACAGAAGAGGTGCAGCCTGTTGCTGGTCCCACTTTAACAACCTGTGGAGACGTAACATGATAATGGTTTGGGCGTTTCAGTCTGGTTCCCAGCGTGTCGTCCCAGATTTGCCTGTTTGGTGTGAATGTCATTAATAAACCTTTGAAGTGTGGGAACTGCCCACTAGTGATTCCACATTAGGGTTGAGCTTACTGGGCTCATGACACTTTGAAGTATTTCTATAAATTGGCCTGTGAGGAGCAGATTGGTGGCGGTAGAGGACATCCTGATGTGGTGATACGGGCGCGAGCGTCACAATCAGGGTGAGGCCAGCCGTTAGCCGGAGGAGGAAAATCTGTTAAATATTTAGAGGGTGTAAAATACAGGCGCCACAAAACCGCTCCGCAAGATAGATCCACCTGACAGCGTTGAGTTTATATATAACTGCCCCAACACACACACACACACACACACACACACACACACACACACACACACACACACACACACACACACACACACACACAGGTAAATCCGTACTACAGTTTCAGAGCATCTCTGTTGGAGGCTATTCCAGAATTGTGCGTGTAACAGCCAGAGTGTGAGAAGTGTTTGCCCGTGCGAGCGTGTGCACGTGCACTGCTTATGAATGCTTAATGCGCGGCTCTGTGATTGTGGGGCTGAGAGAAGCAAACAGAGAGACAAGAAATCATCGGGATACTGATTTTCACAAAAATGGAAACTGTTTCAGTGAGAAGAGAAGAGAAAACCGTAATCTGGGAGCTAAAGTGAATATTTCCCTGCGATGCGCCTGTACGATACGCACTGTTGTTGTCTCTGTTCTTATTTCAGACTCTATTTGTCATTCTTTTTGGCAGCTGTGTGTTGTTACTGTCAGTGCCAACAGCGAGTGTGACGGCCAATTAGCATAGTGGAACCGGCACACGCAGTGAATTATGGAGCTGCGTTGGACTTTTACCTCCGTGCGAGTCCTTTAAGGAGCCTCTTTAGGAGTTCGGCTTTAATGTAACTGCAGTAAGTGTCACGCTCGCATTAGTGCTGCTGTCTGATTCCATTACAGACGAGCTAAAGGAGCCCCGGTCCCATTAATGCAGCTGTTCTCGCTGTTGCCAACAAGCCCGACTTCAGATGGAAAAAACAGAAGGTGATGGAAGGTTCCGGAGCTAATTTTAGGAATGTAAATAAATACAATAATGAAATAAAACAGCTTAGAATTCTCCCTCTTTCCATCCCCACTAATCTTGAGTCGGGTCTCAGGGGCCTGAGCAGAGACGGCTAGCTTCATCATCCATCTCTTCCAGGGGGATCCCGAGGGCAGCTTGGGAACGTATTCCAGCCAGAACGCCTCAGGTCTTCCCCAGGGTCACCTCTGTGTAGAATGCATCTGGGAAAACCTCACCAGGGAGGTGTCCAGGAGACAGGACCCTCACCAGATGTCCAAGCCACCACATCTGGCTCCAGTGGGGGGTGGGGTGTGTGTGTGTGTGTGTGTGTGTGGGGGATCCAAAGATCGAGCCACAAATCCAGAGAATTGCCTTTTGGCTCAAGTCCTTCTTCACCATGATGGACTGAGACAAGGTCCATATCAGAGCTAATGCCCCCACTCCCTTCTCCATCCATGTCAGACACTTTAATCATCCAATCACCCCCCTCTGAGGACACGGGCACGTTACTGGGACCAGACAGAACGTGCACGAATGTACCCAAACAAAAGATTTATTTTTCCGTCATTTTTAAAATTTCTCATTTCGTACATGAATGGAATCGTTTTGAGACCGACCAGATCCTCAAATGTGAGCGTTCTGAGCACCACGATGTTAGCTGTGATTCTTCTGGCTCTTGTCTGAAGGATGAACGCACATCAAAAATGTACACGACTGCGTTTAGATGACAGGAAAATACCCGGCTTTGTCTGCTCGACCTGCTTTCGAGTCATATTCTGAACTACTGACGGATGACGGACAGGGCGGTGACACTGTAGCCGCTGTAGCTTTGTCTTTAGCTTAAAACATAAAACCCTCATCTGTTTGAACACATGCGTTTCAGTTCTGCAGACAGTTTTTAATCTCGTTTTGTAACGCTGTAAATACCTGTCGGTGGACCCTCAACAATAGCTCCAACTACCTTATCCTACCTTTACACCACGTGGACCCGTGTGCCAGACATGTGCTGTGGTGTCACTTCCTGTTTCACCTCGAACGGTGGGCCGACGGCCTCAGACTTCCATGCGCTCTGCACCCTTCCCGTGCATGTGCACGCCACCGTCCGTGTTGTCACCCAGCGTTCACGAGGAGGGCGGTGGTACGGCTCCTGTGGGTGGCGCCGTTGTCTCACTTATCTGTATTTTGATGTGTTTTTGCTGGATCTTAAAGAGGAACATCTAACTAAATCAACACGTTAGCTTTACTCAAAGGATGAAGAGGACGTCGCCTGTGTTATTGTGTTTTTAAACCCAGGCCGAGCTGGAGGAAAAGCCTCCATCAAGTTTAAAACAACTAACCTGTAAAAGGATCATAAGGAAGATGTTTGGATAAATGTCCCTGTGTGTGAAAAAGAAAAGGCAAAAAGAAAAGGCATAACAGAGAGCGTGTGGTGCACGTTTTGCTTGTTGACAAAATAATTCGTTAGAAACGTGTTTTATTGAAATTTTGTCTCAGAGTCACATTTCTACAGTAGTCTGAAAAACAGAGTTACATCAGTCTAATTACACCTTTTGTTGGCTCACTAATTAAAAAAGTCTCAGACTTCGTCACATTATAAAATAAAATGACTCAGACTTACTCAAAATTGGCTCTTTTCATGCACTTTGTAGCATGTTGTAATTATATTTACATTATTTTGCTTTATAGAACATTCCACGGGACACACGGAAATCCACCAAAATGACCAAACCCGAATCATTCGGACATTTTAACACAACTGTGCTGCTTTTCTTTGTGGAATGTTCGTAAATTGTGACAGCGTGTGTTCCAAAATGAGACGCTTCTGCCCCCGCCTTTTATTCATGTTGTTCAAAGATGCTTCCATACGGGGACATAAGCAGCTCCTCTCCTGGGACTTAAGGTAACCGCTTTACATCCTGATAGGGAGCATAAATCACCGGCGCTCCGGCTCCTCCAGACGAGGCCGGTCCAGGATTTGCTTTGCAGTGAAACCTGCTGGTGTGATCACGACAACACCGACATCTAAAAAAACCATCTAAAATCTCTCCATTCGTGCTGTGAAGGATGGCTGTGGAAACAAAACGACCTCAACGGCATCGTCGAACAGTCCAAACACTTAATTATTCATCCACTCCGTCTCACCAGGACGTCAGATTTGCTCGGTATAATTTTCCGGGCGCTCGGTTGAATCCATCATGTGATGGATTATGACTGGAAGTGTATGTGCTCCTCTTGAGCTCCTACATTATCACCAGGGATTCCATTATAGTCACAAAAGTCTTGGGAAAGGTGCACATATTCCCACGCATGTCATGATTGGAAGCTCTTCTATATACATTTGGGAATTACTGTATTTATTTTAACCAAATTAGGCCTTATTATAAAAAAACAAAACCAGCGTTAAAGTTCTGGGAACGAAAAGGAGCTGTTTCTATTGGCAAATACAAATGAGATTTATAAGTCATGTATTCCATCAGGTCTGTCAGTGTCTGCTCAGACACGTTGGGAGAGTCCAAACCAGGTCCTTCTCAACAATAATCCAACGTTTCCGTGTCTCTAGAGACAAACACGTTCATCCAGAGGAAGTGCGTTCCTCATCCTGCATCTCCTAGAAACAGGAAGTGCATCAAAAAAAGCCCGAACGTTTATCGTGAACGTCACACTTTAGCATTTACGCCTCTTTTCCTTATAAACTAATGAGAAGTCGCGTATAACAGAATGGTGACTTGTAAAATATGCACGTAATAAAGAAAGAATCTGTAACTGGTGATGACGGATGACTTTACACACGGCGCGGGACGCTTTATCACCACAGGGCCCTTAAATACGACAGGCTGCACAACATATTAGTGATGATGAAGGACTCCTATCGACTGTGCACGCTCTACCTTTACATACATGCACTGATTTATGCTGCGGCTGTTACAATCAAACAGTGATAAAGACGCGCGCAGGTTTTTACGCTCACCGAGATGATGAATACGAGGGGAAACGCGAGCGTACAATAATGAAGACGTGAACCGTCTCAGCAAACATGGAATGTGCAGAGCAGAGCCTGATTGATGGCGTGGATTCTATCTAGTTTGCTGTGATGGATGGAGAGAGCTTTACTATGTAATGAGGGGGACAAAGAACACAGGAAATATGTTCCACTTAGGGTCGAGGAAAGGCTGCAGAGAGACATGAGATGAATGGGTGGTGCATGAAGATGTCCTTGAGTTGGACGCATCCTTTCCTTCTTTGTCCCACCTTCCTGTTCAAACTCGACCTCCAAGCGGATGGACCCCAGCCGGGTTTCCCTCAAGCATTAGGTGTTGCGCAACAGGCCTGATGTCCAGCACTGTGCACGGGAAAATGCCAGTCAGCAGGTGGGAAACAGACTCTTTAGGAGCTTTCAGTGGTTAAAGGAAATAAAAAGTCAAATGTAGACGTGACCCCACAGGATCCCGGTCCTGAAGGACCCAAGAGTGGAGAACCAACATTAAGCCAGACGGAGGTGGAGAGAAACACAAAGAATCAGGCTGACGGGATCAAAAGCGTGTAATTTTGATGCTTTATTTAAAGTTAAAGTAGGACCCAATTCAGACTTGCGATCAGAGCCTCTCAGAGGCAGTTGAGGGGTATAAAGTTAAATCTGCGGCGTCGTGCGAGGTGTGTCGCCCAGACAGCAATGGTGGCTAGAGCAGGATGCAAGTAAAGGAAATGATCCCAGGTTGGACGCGCGTCACCTCCCCGGATGACCTCTGACACTTGAGCAGAGGAGGATGTGCAGCCAGAGGACGCCAACGAGGAAGCCAAGAAAGAGGAAGAGGCCTCACAACAGCTTTCTGGAGCAATAAAGTGCTGCCGCCCTGCAGCGTGACGCCCTCCTTTGTCTGAGAGCGAGCGCAGATGAGGCTGCGAGAACATTCTGAGAAATCTGGCGCGTGTGCTGAAGGGCCAGTGGAAAGAAGAACAGATATTTATCACCAGGAGGACACAGAATTCAATTTTCCTGGAGAGGGAAGAAGAAGAATTTCACCAGGAGACGAGGCTCCATTTCTTTGAAATCGCTGGCTGATTTGAAGAGGTTGTTAAGTGAAAAGTGAAAGAAACAGTCTGTAAATCGTTAATAATACGGGGATGGGAAGATGGGGGGGGGCCAATGATGAAGTGGTTAAATATAAGAAAACACAGGCGACAAGAACAGAAAATAACACACAGACCCGAGCGAAATTCAACCTCACACGGCTCAAATGTAGAACAAAGTCAGCTAATATTAGTAGAAACTAGCTGTAAACTCATCGGAATGAGGAGGATTGACAGAAATATCCCACAGCAATTAGAAGAAAAGAAAAGAGTTGTAAGGAAAGGAAAGGTATGATGAGCACGCTTTCAGGACAAGATGATTCTAGAATCGATTCTAATTTACTTTTTTAAGACATAGAACTTGTAGAAAATGCAAATCCTCTGTAAGTTTGTGTGTCATTAAAAAACAGAAATAACCACAAAGGAAACACAACCAGACCCGACGTCCCCCTGAAATCTTGTTTTCTTGCAATATCTGTGCAAACTGGCACTTATCTCACACACACACACACACACACACACACACATACACACACACACACACACACACACACACACACACACACACACACACACACACACAGCATGTTTGAAGCCAGAGCCCAGCTGCTCCTGGAGCTTTTCCAATTTTGCCTTGAGATCAATGAATTTGATTTTTGCCTTTTTTGGCTGCACCAAAATATCAAAACTGCCAATTTTAAGGCTCAAGGCACAAAAGTGCAACAACTGAATGGAGGAGTTAATAAAATCCAGGGACTCACGCGTGTATTCCTGGAGCTGAAGCTGAATCTTGATTCCTCACGAATCCGCTAACTTTATTTTACTTTGCAGGATGTTTGGCCTGAAACAGACCAAATCTAAAACATTTCTTTTCTAAAAAGACATCTTCATTTTGTGTTGACATCTCTGACAATGCTCATTGCTAAAAGTACAACACACAGGTCATCAAGCAAACATAAACACACAGCAGCTGGGACGGTGGCCTCCACGGGGACAATAGCGCCCCCTCGTGGTGGGAGGAACGGCTGCTTTTGTGCTGTTTTAGAAATTCAGCATGATTTGACTGCAGTTCCTGAAGCCTCCTGCAGCAAAAACACTCGACAGGTTTGGCCCCCAAACTTAGAAGCTTAATAAAAATGCGCCGCCAGAGTTTGCATCTCATCCTGTCTTTGGCTCGCACCTCTTTGCAAATTAGACACGGTGGTGGCGGAGCGGCATCAGAGCCTGTGCAAGATAATTCAGACTTTGAATAGCTGTGATCAGAATTCCTGTGATTTGTCCTCCAACCGTGCCTCCAACCACGGGCCCCTTCCCAACGAGTCTCTGATCTGACACATTGGCTTCTCAGACAGCCAACAGGAGCATTTTGATTTGAAAAATCCTTTTTAAATAAGAAAAAAAAAAATCATTCTGGCACGAAAAAGTTCAAAATATGACAAAAAAAGGTCATCAAGGTTATCATTTGCTCCAATATTTGCATTCAGTGGTCCAAACTTTGGCCTGATTGTGCCGTGTGGACGGCTAAATGAAGCCAGACTTTTATTATGAAACGGTTCTCTTCGGCCCGGCTCAGTAAATCAGAGCTGTCCTTGCGGGCTCGCAGACGTCCAACAAACACGTCGCAGTGCGTCGGTGCGCCCTTGGCAGGCGCACTTCGTGTCATTTTAACTCCGCTTGTTTTCTGCTTTTTACTCTCTCTTGTTCTGCAAATGGCTGCAGGTTGTGAATTAATGAAGAGGGGCTGAAAGACGCAGGCGGAGGGAAGGAGATGAGGAAAGGCGAGGGGCCGACAGAGGGTGCGAGGCAAGTCTGAACCAGCCTAGGGGAGGTCGGGCGGGAGCGTTGAGAGAAGGGGATGGAGCAGACGGGAGAGTTTATGATGAGGATCTGCTCCATACGAGAGCTTCTACCTTCATGAAAAACGTGGAAATCCTCAAATCTCGAGTGAATCGGCGAACCAAGGAAGTGTCTGTGTTTGGGTAATGCGATAAACAACCGCGGGGAAACGACCTCATGTGGCGAAGAGGCTTCATTAAATGATGTCGGAGTGAGTACGGGGCGCACGTGGTTCAGCTGGAGCAACATGTTTGTCCGGGATGAGTTTTCCCTCATGATTTATGCAGAACATTGTCAGCAGGCTGACTAAAGCTGACGCTGGGCTCCCAAATAATGAATATTAAACCAGAGTTTAGCCCCCGTGGGACTGCAGGGCTAAAAAGGAAACATTTACAACTTTTTACTCTCTCTTGACAGCAACATGTGGTAAAACAAGCAGCTCACTAAAAAGGTCCTGAAGGTTTGTCCTCAGTCCTCTGATCTGTAAATCTGTAAATCATTATTACGGTAACTCCTCACACTATGTGAGCAAGCCGAGGCTCCCTCAGATGAGAGGAGTTTGGGCTGTTTATTTATTCATTTATTAAATAAAAAAGGTCTTTCTTTTACTATTTTACACATTACAACAGCCATAAATGTGCTCGCTTCGCAAAAAATACCCCCACTCTGCTCGTAAAATCCAGTAGCATGTAGCAAAGCAAGCACACACACACACACACACACACACACACACACGCACACACACACACACACACACACACACGCACACACACACACACACACACACGCGCGTGCACAGAGCCCATTTCCATTATCTCTCTCTGCCAGCTGCTCAGGTTGCTGTAGGCATCAACAGCACTTGAGTGCCTACAGCAACCTAGTTGGTTCCTACTAGACGGTTTAAAACACTCTCAAGTCTTTGTGTGGAGGGCGGTGTGTGTCCTCTTTACCTGCTTCGATTCACTTCAGTTCTGACACACTGAGAACTCAAAGGATGCACCTGTTCTCTTTGCTATTGTGTTAAAAATGCGCCGTTTGTATAAAAGAGGAAGATTTTTTTTTACTGCACATCATGTGAGATATTGTGACAAATGGAGAAAACACATTAACGGAGATGCGATGCCAAACTGGCGCTGCTCCGCCTGCACCCAAGGGTCCATCTCTGCCGACCGGGACCTGGAAAGGTCACAGTCGATATGACCAGCATCCCCTTTGCTTCAAAGTGGACGCTTCCAGGAGCAGGCCCGGTTTCAGGGTCCTTGGAAGCTAAAACGTGGCTTGTTGTGGTGTGTTGGCCACCATCGGCTCATCGCTGGTAATAAAGGTGTGACGAGCCTTTAAAGAGGCTCCTTCCAGACAAAGACATATTGGGGTCATCTCCTTTCGTTCTTTGTTCAATCTCATAACTTCACCTTTCCTCACCCGTGTCTTCTAAACTGAGAGGACAGAGGCGAGCACAGCGGGCCAAACAATTACCGAAAATGACCCGCTCTGTGTGAGTGTGTGTGTGTCTGCGTGGGTGTGTGTATGTGCGCGTCTGAGCCTGCAGAAGAAAGTAATAAATGGCCAGCTGCCACACTGTTATTGGGCCATGGCCGCTGCTCCTTCTTTCTAATCCTTTGAGTGAATTCTCCCACTAAAACAGACACTTGGCTTCACACACAATAACGGCAGAGACGTCTGGTGTGTGGCCACCGAAGCAGCGAGGGGGAGGGGCTTAAACACGCAAACAGAAAGGGGAGGAGACCGTGAGGTAGAGGCGAGTGACCTTATGGTCACCTGGGCCCAAACACGAGCGATTTGACTGAGATGGAGTCTCACAGAACTTCCCACCAGCATCGATGGGCTCGTGTTTTCAGGTTCTGTATAGAGCTAAAATCCTCACAAACCCAAAAATAAACAATTCAAAACAATCCATCTCAGATGGTTTTGAACCTCCTGACTTTATCCGCTTTCCATCGACTGGTTGTGCTCATTTCTGGTCTTGACCAACACTCTGCAGGGGGTCTCTTGGGCAAACAGATCAGGCTGAGCTGCAGCGCCGGATGCTAGGCTAACACTAGCTCTTTTTTAAAAGCAACAAACTATTCATCTATTCACCCTTTTCACTCTGTTCTGTGCTGATTTCAACTCCCCCGATGCCGGGTGACCTTTTCAAACCGAACTCCTGCCCCTGTCGTGTTGCAGGAACGCGAGCGCTCGGACAGGAACCCCTCGGTCAGCTCAGGTCTCCTATTGTCATTCAAAAGATTTCACTTTTCCACTGCTGTAATTTTAAAGTTTTGACAGCCGTGACCGTCACTTCTCACCCTCCTGACTGCCCTTTACGCGACCTCCGCTTCTGGATCATCACCTTCCTGAAGCGGGCGGCACCAAATCAGTTCTGACTCAGCATTTGGGTCGTGCATCTGCGATCCCGGACCACCAGGATCTCATATCGGTGTCTCTCTCGCTAAATAATGAAACAAATGCAAACACAGGCAATATTTCCTTCACTGGACTAAAAAGATGTGGATAAAAGGCTGCGTTTAGCATTGACAGGTTTTATTTATTAATCCACTAACTGGGTTTGGGTCACAGCGCCAACACAATACCGTCATGACATCAGCCAATTATCACGTTGTGCGATGTGCATCTTAATGAGATAAAATAATCACTTCAAATAAAATAATTCACATTCATCTCTGCATTTTTTTAAGAGCGACTCTTCTATCATTTCCCCCCCAACAGAACCACAATATTAGACTATTAATTACTGCAACAGCCTCTTTGATTGCTCGTCTGTGGTTGCTGCTGTGCTCCTGCTATGACCAGAACAATTAGGAGTTTAATTAGCAGCGTGACGCAGGGAGGCTGCCTGTGCTTCTTCAGAGGGATCCATCAGCAGTACAAGCAGAGGGTTTAGCGCTTCTGGTGTAAACAACAAGCAACCTGACGCCCAATACTGAATCAGGCTTGACGCACGCCAGCACTTCAGATGCTCAGAAGGATGTTCAAAACAGGCCTGAGACGTAATACAAGACCGAACAAATGGGTTCAACGGGCCTGAACAGCTCCCCCCTCACCAGCTCCACAACATGTCGAGGGTAGTTTGGTCCTGTTGGTCGGGGGGTGGGGGGGCCATAGATATCTGCTGACACACACATTGATCTACAAAGAGAACTTCTACTTCTACGTGTCTGAGCACCTCCTGTTTTATCCTCCCCTTTATTCCTCCCTCGCTCCTCCACTCTAGATGCAGTTCGGCTGGGTTCTATTTTCAATAACGACGTCTGTCACCACCGATCGATGTCGATGTCCACCTGCTTTGTATGTACCAGCAGCGTCGATGGATGGATGATGATGATTAGGATGGATGGATGGATGGATGGGTGGATGATGGATGGATGGATGGATGGATGATGGATGATGGATGGAGGATGGATGGATGGATGATGGATGGATGGATGGATGATGGATGGATGGATGATGGATGGATGGATGGATGACGGATGGATGGGTGGATGACGGATGGGTGGATGGATGGATGGATGACGGATGGATGGATGGATGGATGGATGACGGATGGATGGATGATGGGTGGATGGATGGATGGATGATGGATGATGGATGGAGGATGGATGGATGGATGATGGATGGATGGATGGATGATGGATGGATGGATGATGGATGGGTGGATGGATGGATGATGGATGGATGGATGATGGATGGATGGATGGATGATGGATGGATGATGGTTGGATGGATGGATGGATGACGGATGGATGGCTGGAGCCACAGGCAGATAATGGAGGGAGGAGCCTTCCTCAGGTATTCCCGCCACGCCTGCTCCTGTTTGCTCATGCAGCCTGTGTTTCTCGCTGTGCTTCCGGCTCGATCGTGATCACTTCCCGTTAAAGTCGCTCTGCGACTCCGTCTCTTCTAGAGTCTTTTCCTGCTCTGCCCGACTCGCTCTGATACCAAGTGAATCTGCTGTATAAGACAAACACTGGAGGGCAGCGCGCGCTCTCTCTTTCTCTCCCCAGCAAATCAGAACGGACTCGTCTGAAACTCCTTCGTATTTCAACTTTAGGGGGAAATTTTCCTACTTTTTGTCTTCTTGTCGCAACAATTGATCATCACCACGGCAACAGTGGCGGCTGGATGGAGTCTCGCTGTGGCCTGAAGATTGAAACATCCTTTCAGCCGTAGGCACTTCCTGCTGCTTCGCTCTCAGAGCCCAGAGGACGGTTTGTCTCGGAGAAAAGATAAAGAATCACCTTATGGAACACCCAGAGTCCATCTGGTGTGGACATTTGTTACATTTGTCAAGAAAGAACATTCTGGAAGTTACATTTGCAGCCATAAGCAGCTGGAGGAAGGTAGACTTGTAATAGTCTTGATACGATGGGTAAAAATAAGGATATTTCCTTCTTAAATGCAATCAAAACAGCTTTTATTATTTGAGGTATTTGCTTGACCCCCAATCCTCCATTGCACAACCTCCTTGTCCTTATATCAATCTGTGAAGCAGATTATCTGTCAGTTTTCTTTCAGTTTGACTCATTTGTCGACACCTGTAATAAGTTTATAGCTAATTTAATTGTGTTTCAAGGTAGAAACGAGTACCAGCAAGCCTGAATTTTGAACAACAGTTAAGCTTTTCCTTGTTTTTTCAGCACAGTAATTGAGATGTGCGTCCAGAACTCTGACACGTCGTGTCCTCATTTCATCAACGTGAGCTGCAGAACTATGCGTGCGTATGCAGCTGTTCTCTCTGATGCTTTCTTGTACTTCAGTCTGATTGGTGTCAAAGAAAGATATTTGAGTTCGAGAAACACAGCAGGAAGGGATCAATCTCCTCCTTCACAAACACACAGACTACAGATGGATGCTGAGATGGTGGGTGAGAGGTTGAGAGGTAGGAACAGTTGAGAGGAGCTGGAGCTGGAGAGATCCTCATGTATGAAATACTCCCTTTAAGTGATGCTTTTTTTTGCCCTTAAACTTGTTTTTCCCTTTGCAATGTGTTTGATGCAACTGAATTCTCTCAGCATGGCTGAACCCCCCTGCTGTATCATTGCTCCTAAGCTAAAATGCCTTACTGGTCATCACTTTGACTCTAAAGCTGTATTTGCCACAACAGTCCATGAAATGGACCCTGTGAAAAGGTTACAGTCAAACGAAAGGTGTCCAGAAATGAGTTATTCAAAAGTGAATCATTTCATTTATGAAGATTTTGGTGAGCAGTACCGGGTTTTGGCCAGTAGGCGGCGATACTGTGTTTATGAATCTGATCCTCTTGATTTAAATATTTAAAGAGAAGGAAGAAGTGACAGAGAGAGAGAAGCTTTTTGTTTTAGTTTCATAACTTCACATGTAACATCTGTGCAGATACCACACATTTATATTTGATTGCCTCCATTTTTTATGACACGTGAACAACTTTTTATACCCCAGGTGGTCTGGCAGTGCAAGAAGGAATCTAAAAACTGACTACAAAGGCTGGTTCAGTCCTGCCCTGTTCCCTGGATTCAGCCAGAAAGGTTGGACGGAGAGGGACGTTAACTAAACTGACTTCAAACGTGCACGTCTTCCCCCATGTGAAGCACCGAGAGCAGCTCCTTCCTCCCGATACTCCCACAGAGTGAGAAGGAACGCAGCCGTGGATTGTTCATCCTGACCGTCACCAGACCTTCTAAATTTAGCACACAGTGGACCAGAAATGTATTTATTAAAGGTTTTAAAAAAAACTTATTTATAGGAGAGGCAAAGCATCCTTTGCAATATTTATCCCAATGGTGATATTCTGGATCCTCTCACTGGCTGCCTCTCCTGAAATATTAAACAGCACAATGTTCTGTCTTAGCTGCACATCATCTGGCCTCATTTGTCCATTCCATGTTTCACCAGTCTTTAGTGACTGAATGTATCTGTTGCCCTCTAAATTAACAGCCATGCAGATGACAACATATTTACTTTAAAGAGGAAGGTTAAAACGTTTAGGGGTTAAAAGTAACAGGTATTTGTTCAGAACACATGTAGAAACTATAGAGAGACAGCCACGTGTGTGTGATGAATATTTCAAAGGCGCAAGTGCACACTTCAAACTGCACCGCAACCTTTGGCCGAACCGCCGAAGCTACTGAGGATTTCGGCCACAAAGCATCAAGAGGTCGGTCCGAAATGTATGAAAACAGGGATCGGCGCATTGCCAAGTGCGCTTCAAGAGGTGAAGGACCTCAAGGACAAGCGCTCTTGTTCCGACGAGGTGTTTCAATCGCTGCGGAAGGATAAAGGCGGCCTCTCTCCGAAATGCCTCCAGACTCCGTTGGTGCAAAAACAAGCTCCACATGCTCAGGTGTAAACCAGTGTGAAACCTGACAGGATTCAAACCCTCGACATTGACATCTAGGGCATTTTGATGCTGCATCTGTGTCTTCTCTCCTCCTCCCCTAAGTTTTCCCACCTATAATCGTACTAAAGTGGAGATTAAACCCATCCCTGTGGTGACCTTCACTGAGTAGCTCCCCACCTAGTATTAATGGCTTTGCCTCCACGGGACAAAGGTGGAACAGAACATGATTACGGTATACACCACCCCATAAATAATTCAAAATGACGTCTGTATCGGCTGATTGCAGGGCAGCGGTCGAGCCATTAATCCATGACGATGTCGCAGGCGCCGACTTTACTGAATAATCAAACGCCAACTCTGCGGCAGGATAGCAGATGGAATCGTTTTCCACTCCAGTTGCATTGAGCTCTGTTCAAACAGTAGTGAACGTTTTGGATGGTGCGATGAATATGAATGGAATTCGTGGTTCAAGCCAAAAACAAAAGCTGCTCGGCTCTGATACCGAAATCACTTTTTTTATGCAGGGTATCAGAATCCGACTCATCTAAACACAAGTGATGAGTAAACCACTTAAAATGTAGTGCGGTCGAGGCGGAACAACCCAATGTTTGAACTACTCTGCAAAAACGGCCCCCACAGGCTTATCAAGACCCTCATGAGAGGGTCTGTTCTTATGTCGGCTTGTTCCTCTTCGCACTTTGTCTCGCAAGAAAAAAAAAATCTGTTCTTAGTGCAAAAAGATTGAATTGCCCGCCCTGGCTGGACAACACAGATCTGTTAGGATTACACCCCCGATCTGTCCCCTGACCCATCAAGCTCCACATGCTCAGGTTTGTCTGCTGACTACAGACAAACTGTAGTCAGCAGCACCTTTGCCCAACTGGTACCTTAAAATCATTCCTACCACCGCCCACCCCCCCAACGTTTTATCCGTTACACAGCTTTTCCTGGGTGTCAGCTTCTGAACTCCGCGCTCCCACCCTCAGCAGTGGTCCCGAGCTGAGCGTAGTGACAGGAATATTGTGAGTGTAAATGGAAGCGGCTGGAGCGAGTTTCCTGTGGGGGGGCGGTCTGGTCCAGCCTAGAATCATTTTTAATACACTACATCTTGCACGTTAATGCAGACGTGCGTTGCGTTCATTTACATAGTACATCTGTGGAAGTGCTGAGGATGCAGGAAGCCCAGACAACTGCTTCTAGAATGTGTATTTCTATATTTAATAGTGGTTTCTAGCTTTAGAATGCAGGCAGCTGCTTGCATCAGCTTCCCTGTGTGGAAGGAAAGAGGAGCTTTTAAAATTCAGACACAAGAAAAATTCAGGGATTTGAGGAAAGGTAGACAGAGTTTCATGCTAAGCTATGCAAACATATTCCACTCATGTATTTTTAGGAACTACCAGGGTCCAGGATTTCTTATTCCAGAACAGCAACAGTTCTATTGGCATCGGTTTCATGCATGAGTATAATAAGTGAATCCCATGACAGGAAACAGGATATGGTCACTTACAGGCGGCACCGGTCGGCCCTCGCTCCAGGTGGAGGTGGGTTTTCATGAGATTCAGCTCCTCTGGTGGAACAATTAACCACTGAGCCAGGAGAACCATCCCAAACAGGAAGAACTTGAAGAATCTGTGACAAAAAAAAAATATGAGAAGATCCACCTGTTAATAGTGCCAGTTGTTGTGGCCATTTATTTTTATTTAGTTATGCTTACTCTCTTTTCTGACAACCTCTTTGGTTTGGTGGTATTTTGTTTGAGGAAATAAGTGATCTGTCATTCTCAAAGAAAGCAGGTATGAAAGAACCAGCAGCAGGCTCTCTGTTGTCTGGGACATTAAGGAAGATATGAGAATTTGAGATATGGAGGAAAAAAGAGGGAGAGAGAAAAAGAGGGGACATTCTGTCATTCTGTTCTACATTAACATAAATTCATAGGAAAAAAGCAGCTTAAGTGATAAAAAATAAATAGAAAACAGATCACACTGGCTAATCTGAAAAAACAAGTTCCTGGATGGAGCACAGGATGCCCCATAGGTCATGTCCTTGAGAAATGCTTCAAATCCTTTATTTCTCTATAAAAGTTAAAGTCAATGAGGATTCTGGCTTTAATCATTCTACTCAGCAGCAGAACCACATCCCAGTCCACGCCGTCTTCAACCTTCTTCCTGCTCACGTACACCCACCCGTGGCCCAGAACAAAGTTCAATTGGCAATGGTCTTTTTTCACTTTTAAGTATTCAAAACCAAACACAAATGTTCTGAGTGAAAAGACCTCATCTACTCTCCTGAACAAAGTGTCTTCCGTGGAGAACAACATGACACCGGGCATGACACCGAGCCTGTGCCATAAAAAGAGAACACCAGATCATCACTAATGTCCTACCTCTATATGACATGCAGGGTAACAGCCATCTCCAGCTCCTCAGACGGCCCTCAACGGCTTCCAGCACCCCTTTCCAGTTTCTTCAAAACACTTCATCTCCTAAAATCTCCTCTGAAACCTGAATTCTCTCTGCATGTTTAAAATCAGCATGACATCATCCACACGCGCCTTTAATTTCACCGCTGTAGGGCACCCTGGGAAACCCCACCACATTTTCCTTATTTCGTGTGACAGCAGTTCGATGGCAAGAAAGTAGAGCATTCAGAGAGAGAGAGAGCACTCCTTACACACCCCTCTCTGGACAGTGAAGGGAGCAGGCAGACCACATTTAACTTTGAGTATCCTCACATCACAGTAAATAACCTGAACCCTGGCAATAAATTCTGGGCTGAACCCAAACGCGGCAAGCATCGTCCACAGGTACTGGTGTTCAACCCCCTCAAAAGCCTTTTCCTGGTCTAAAGAAAAAAGACCAGTGTCAATGCCCAAAGAGCCAGAAATGCATAAACATGCCAAATCAAATTGATAGTATCACCTATCTGCCTGCCAGGCACACAGTAGTTCTGGTCTACATGAATGACCTCTGCCATTACCTCCCTGAGAGCTAGCGCATTGGATACCATTTAAATATGTCCATCCATGATGTTGTGCAGAGCCACTGAGGCCTAAAATGTAGAGAGACCACAATTCCCACCCCAGCACTGTCGGCCAGTTTGTGGCTGAGGAAGACCTGGCCTGGTCACTCCCTCCTCCAATCCTCCAATCCCCCTCATTGTTCCTGTCGCTATGAGTCTCTTGAATTAGTAAAACATCCAGTTTTTTCAACTGGCACAGCTGAAGCAGGGAAGCTCGCTTCGTATCAGAGCGAGTTCTATTTGACACGGGTGTGATGGGATCACAACACAGCAGTTCTGTACAGTTCTAATAAATGGCTTTATTAAAAGCATGCGGGTAACAGCACCAAAGGAAACAAACCTCTGTGGCATGCAAAAAACACCACAAAGTCCAAACAAACAAGGCCAAAACTCTTGAACAGGGACAGAAGATTGTCAGATTTACAAGGGCAGCAACAGATAAGAGAAGTCCAAGGCCATGGTGCAATAACACCTGGCTAAGAGGGAGCAGCAGGTGAAAATGGTGAAGGCTGATCAGATGGGTGTGGAGGAGGAGGAGGAGGAGGAGGAGGAGGAGGAGGGGGGGGGGGGGCGTGACAGAGGGAGTGGAATTTTCCACCTCAGCACGAGAGCAGAAGAGCAGGCAGTGACACCGTTGATATATAGAGTCCCAATATTGATGTTCATGATGACCTATGAAGTGAGAGAGCAAATAAAAAAGGGCATCATCATTAAAAAAGAAAAGCACTACCCAACATCTTGGATCAGAGCAGCCTTGGCCTTGGTGACCAACTTTCTGAGTCTATAGACCTCCTGCTCTGAAAAGACATCCTTTTTAAAATGATTTACAGATCTTATAAAACCATTCAAATCAGGGAAGAGAGGGAGAGAGTGGGAGAGAGTGGGAGAGAAAGAGGGAGATAGAAAGAGAGAAGGAATGACAACCTCCTTGGGTTTGTTTGATGTGCAAACTTTTGGCTCCTGTCTGCCTTGACTCCTTTTGTGTCAGAGCAGAATATCAAACACATCACGGGAGATCTGTGGAAAGAGATAAGAGACCCCCCCCCAAAAAAAACAACAAAAGAAGAAAAGCAAAAAAGTTCTCAATTTGGAAGTTGAGACGTGATGATAATTTACTGTTTGTACAGGCAAATAAATGTGGATTAACATGAATATGTGAGACAGATCCCAGGAGAGCGCTGCTAAAATACCGTTCAGGGTCTTTTTATTTGTTAGTGCTATAATGTGTTGTGGGCCTGTTGTTTTTAGTGTGTCGTAGAAAATGGTTTCTGGAATGACTGCCTAATAAATAGGTAGCTGACTGACTCAAAAAACCCCTAACCCCCCACTGTAAACAACAAGAACAATCTGAAACAATGGGAGAAGATAAAACTAAAACACCAAAACTTAACAACTCCAGAGGCAACATGATGGAAAAATGAGTAGGAATGAACAATGTGAAATGCTTACCTTTTGATTTATTGAACCAACCGCTTTAGGTTCAGTCACACTTAGCACGTTTACACAACACTTGTAAACCTATTCCTTAATCCGACTATAACTGGACAACTGAAGTGCATGTAAATACATTAGTCCAATTAATATTGGAGCTCTCTATATCTAAGACGATTAGCCTTTCTCCTGCTTTTCAAAATGGCGGTCTGCCCAACGCCTACTTGACGTAAAAGATCAAACAGAAAACCTACTGAAAGACGTATTCCATCACCTAGTGTTGAAGATGAGGAAATGTTTCCATCAGTTATTTCACTTTTCTCCACTGGGTGTAAACTGGGACAAGATACCAATTCTGTCGAGACGCCAAAGTCAAATTCTGAGCATAGCTCGATTGAAGGTACTGACTAAAAGACAAGAGTTGCTTGCCAACACCTGAAGCAGACGTGCTTGGGTTAGTAAGGCGCGAAAATGGCTCGTTCGTGTTGGACGGTACAGACGGGCCACGTGGCCGTGTCTCAAGGCGATCGCTACCACGCAGTTCACTCCCTCAGCCTGCCACGTCCAGTCACCCGACTGATTCGATCAATAAAATGTCAGCTGCGTTCAGCTTCCTGTCTGCTTCATTTTACGTCCTGCTGCTCCTCTCTGCTCTCCTGTCTCATTTGCTCAGTGTACCTCGATCTGAACAATTTGACATGTTGCTCTTTTGTTCCATCGGGCCTTTTTCCACCCCACCCCCTTGTGGTACATCCCTTAATTACTCCCTTAATAAGAGTAATCAAGTGGATCACCCTGTATATGGAACATAGGCATAATTCATCATAGGCTAAAATCACAATAACTGATGAAAACAAGATCACCAAAGGATGTAAAGAACCAGTTAACATTAGGAGTGCACGGAATGTCACTAACCTGTAATCAACAAGGTCCAAATCTACATTAATACCACTACCTGCTCTAAAAAGAGCCACAAAAGAGACAAACATGCCGTGCGAGTGTGGGAGGCAGACGTTTGCAGTGAAGCCGATGCGCTCAGACAGACAGATACAGGGGAAAAGGTGAGGAGAGAACAACACAGATATTCTCTCTTTGAGGTTGTTGGCATCTAGCAGGATTCGCCTACTTTCCTCAAGTCTTCTTGAGGCCTCAAAAGCATCAGAGTTGAAATGCAGGCGTCTCTACTGTACTGCCCAACGCCCCGCGGTGCCAACACAAGACTGCAAGTTTCAGAATAGAAGTGCTCTTAGGGAGCAGAACTATCGGACTAATCAAATCAAATCAAATCAAATCAAATCAAATCAAATCAAATCAATCTTTATTTATATAGCATCTTTTACAATCAAAATTGTTTCAAGTCGCTTTCCAGAATCCCAGGACCTGACCTATAAGCACAGATGTTTGAGCCCAAGTTTTGTTCCCAGAACAAAAATGGGGTTTGGACAGACGAGTATCCAGTTAATCTCAAGGAGAAGGATATTGTAACGGCTTGTAAATTATACTGAGGGAAAAGTCTGGTAGGTGAATTAAATATCAACCATTTAGCCAAATTTATCACATCAGTATTTCCATTCTTGCAGTATTTCCATTCTTCGCTACTCTGAATTTGTTGAACTCTTTTGTTATTTCGTATGCAATTCCTCAGTGGTTAGACCATTTGTTTGTGTCTTTGTGGTCTTTTCTCATGTTGCCAAAGGAGGATTTTTTTCTCCATTGTTGATATTTGTTCCTTCGCCACTGTCTTGGTAAAGCTCCCGACGCTCTCGCTAAAGATTCATAAGAAAGTTGCTGCTGCCTCGTGGTTCAGCTCGACTGTTCGAGCGGATTATCTCTCTCATGCATTACTGTCAGGAGGAGGATGTGAATATTTCGGCTAGCTCGCAGGCATCACGGTAGGATCCCTGAAGTCTGTCACCATGAATCCACTTTTGTCACAGCACAAGAGCAACTTTATGTAATGGAACTCCAAGTAATGTAGGAGGAGAAGTGGCCTGTATGAATATTTAGTAGTTTTATTATTAAAGTCGTAAATTTCCCTGAGAAAACAACAGACTCAGCACAGATCTGCCTCAGCATTGCTGCTCGACGCCTCTTACATATTCCGTAGACAAATTTGTTCCTTGCTCTTGTTTCTCTCCACCTTAGGAGCAAAGTTCGTTCTGGCTAGAAATTTGCACCAGCGGAAAAGACCAAAATTTCTTTCGGACATCAGACGAAAAAAAACCTCTGGTTGGATGGGCCAGCTAGGAAAAAAATGACATCACCAAAGAAAACCCAAATTTCTCTGTTGGCCTTGCCGGTAGGTTTAATAAATAACTTAATAGGATACAACTGACGAGGCATTTCTGTGTTTTCCTCCTGAAAAGTGTTTGCCTGTATGATATAACCTCATTCTGTCAGATAACATGTGTTTGTGCTGTGTTTGTTGCACCTGATTCTAGGTCAAACGGAGGAATAAAACCAGCGATGTGGAAGGGAACGCTCGGATGTGCCAGGGACACAGCCGCTGTTTTGTTGTTTTTTTTCTCAGCGGCGACTATGACGCATATAGAATATGAGCGTAGATGATGCATTGGTGATAATGAACAGCTCGAGGCCTTTCTGACATTTCTGATTCAAACGCGGCTTCTCTTTGTTCAGAAACTGTGAAACTTTAACCTGAATAATAGATATCCAGAATAAAACCCTGACACCTGTGAGCTGACCTTCATGCCAGATTTAAAAGCGTGCTGTGTCTGCGCACACACTTGGATTTCTTTTTTTAAAATACACTTGAATTTCTTTTTTTTACATTTTCTATTAAATTGGAGAAAGTTCGATTATTCCCCTCTCATTCCTGCCGGAAATGCTTGTGGTGTGCGGCGCTGGTTCCACAGGGAGCAACAACACAGCTGTGTGTTTCAACTGAAGGGATTTAGCTGCCTTTTTCTCTTGCGGTTCTGCTTGGTGGCGGTCTGTCTTCGGCTCTTGACACTTTGCGCGACAGCTGTGAATATTTGTATCGTGTTGTGCGACAGCCACTCGGCCTAATGGCACATTTCACCATATTCATACACCGATGGGGAAAATTACTTGAGTGGGTCTGAAATGAATGTAAAATTGCTTAATGAACCTACATTTCTGTGACACCCGCACACTAACAACAAAGAAACTGCTGTGTCATGAGGAGCATCTGTCGAAATCTCACTCATTAATGGCTCAATTTCACTTTCTGGTGTGTTTAGCTATTTTGGCTAATAACTAGGGTCCCCCATATGTTTGAGCCTCAAAGCCTTATATCATGCTGATGGTGTCCATTAGGATTGTCCACTTATACTAATTTTTAGGGTGTCTTTGTAGGTTCTCATTCAGCCACAGTGTTCCATTGCGATCCAGTGGAGAGTCGGCCGGACTGCTGAAGAAGAGTCAGCAAGAATGAAGGGAATGAAAGGTGCCGTGTTGTCTGGTTTAGACACACTAGAGGTGGCAGACAAGAAGGTGTTGAGGTTCTCTCTGGGAGTGACAGGGATGGACAGGGTGAAAAATGGAACATTGTTTCAGTCCAGATGTGAAATGAACTTTCTTAGAATTGAAGCGGATTGGCACTAAAGTGCTATCATGACCCAGAATCAATTCTTCCCATTATAAATAATAAAATAAAATTAAGACTGGTATATGAATGTTTTCATGTGGAATTTTTGGATTTGCTCCAAATCCTCAAAATGAAAGTGAATGAACCTTTTTTACATCAAAAGTTGAAAAAGTTACATAACGGAACAAGATTTATGCTGGGAGAAGTAAACAAGGAGACACACTTAACGGTTTTATTCGCTCATTATTGTTTGCTTTCACTTTGCTGCAGGAAAAACTGACTTTCTGTAAAAAGTGAAAGTGAAAGTAACCAGTGCTATAAAGGGAGGCTTCCTGCGCACGAACAGCACAGAGAAAACTAAGAGGACAACAAGAAGAGGAACCAGCAAAATGCGTGCGTATTTATTGTCTCTTTTCTTGAAAATGATCATTTATACTTTCAAAGCAAGAGACATCTGTTGTCGGTCTTCTTTCTGTCTATATTTACTGGGCGAATCCTAAAGTACCGTCTGAAAGATTGCGTTTAAATTTACCCAGAAAAACAAAACCCACTTGATAAAATGACATTGTGAATCTAATTAAACTCTTGCAGCTTACGGAAAGATAGAGGATATAAAAACTAGTGGGGCCTCAGATGTGACGGCTGCACAGGATGGATTAAAGGAAGGTAAGAGCATATAATCCTATTAATTTATAAAAGTATATAAACATCCTTTTACTTCTTTATTGAACAAAAGGAAAAAAAATCTCAAATGTCACTACATGCTATTTGTCTTTTCTGCAGGAGGCTGGAAGAGCTCACACAGAATGGCAGAGATTGACAAAAATAGAATGGAAAATTACAGGACCATTATCAACGAAGCCGGACGGCAGTGTGACGTAGCTCCAGCTGTCATTGCTGGAATCATCTCCAGAGAGTCCAGGGCTGGAAATCAGCTGATTAATGGCTGGGGAGATCACGGCAAAGCCTTTGGACTGATGCAGGTAGAATCGAATGCTGCCGATTCGTCAGAGTTTTCCAAGATAAAGTTTCACCTTTAGACGTTGTTAATCTGGTTTCTGCAGATTGATGTGACTCCACCTCCAAATGGAGGCGGTCACACACCAGTTGGAACGTGGGACAGTTTGGAACACTTGATCCAAGCCACCGAAATCCTGGTTGAGTTTATCGAAAGGATCAAGACTAAATTTCCTCGTTGGAATGCAGACCAACACCTGAAAGGTTTTGTTGACAGACGGACACAAAACACCACTGCTCACTATTTGTCACCTGCTTATGTGTAACTCTCTCTGCAGGAGCTTTAGCTGCCTACAATAAGGGTGAGAAAAATGTCGAGTCTTATGCAAGTGTCGATGCCAAAACAACAGGGAAGGACTACTCCAATGATGTCGTTGCCAGAGCTCAGTGGTACAAAAGCAACATGGGGTTTTAACCCAGGGAGACCTGCGAAATCCAAGAGGAAGGGGTTGGACATGTTTCTGTTTGACCAAAGACCAATAAAAAGCATCTAACAAACTCTTGGCGTGGGGTTTTGTTCTGAATTTCAGTCCAGTTTAAAGGTAATTTTTCATCTGTATTCATGATCAACACATATTCATGGTCAAGGGTTTCAAATTTGATGAGAAGAGTTTCAAAAACACCTGTTGGCCATTAAAAGGCCCCCCTTGCAAAGAAAGATAAAAAGTGAAAGCAAAAGTAAACGCACAATTAATCTCCACTGATCTACTGTAATTAGAGGAGGAAGCAGGAAGGGTGGGGGCGTGCGCCTGTTGACAGGATTCTTAAAAATAGAATATGAATGCATCACCTCACTTCTTTACTATTTAGTATTTTTACTGTAGCGATATTCTAACTTGTTTAAAAATGAAGACGGTGTAGGAAGGAATGTAGGTAGGATAGAAAACCTGGCTGGAATCCGGCCCCCTCTTTAAGACTATCTGACTTCTCTGGGTTAGAGTGTCCCCCCAATTAATGAAACTGATTTAACGGACTAAAGCCGTGGTTTATGTTCCAATAACATGTAGCTGCAGCTCACACATGTAAGTGTTTAATGCAAACGTGGACGGACATTTTTAAAAGTTGCGGTCTGTTGAAGGATAGTGTGTGTGTGTGTGTGTGTGTGTGTGGGGGGGGGGGGGGGGTGCAGGGCTTTGGCTTTCCTGAGAAGAGCAAGAGCTCTACATTGTGTTTGGACTGTTCGTCTATCAGTTTGTCTTCGTCTGTTTGCTGAAAGTGCCACTCATTGTGTCACCTCCACTTTCAACACCATCCACCCACAGTCCCCGGTTCAGACACCCTCAGCTGGGGCTGCCCATCAGACCACCAACTGTCAGGATCCCCAACACTGCGCTAAATTCTCTTCTGTTCACTCTGAAGACATTCAAAGGCTCAGGGCTTGCACAGGCGGGTTAAGGCTGGACTAAGGATTGTGGGGTGCGGCCCAACCACCACCACTGATATCCGCACCAACACATTAAGAAAGAGGTCAATTTACATCATCCTCCACCCACCTCACATACGTTCTTTAAATATTGTTGCCCGCCAAGATTTTATGCAGTCTAGTTTGGATGTTAAGTTAATGGTAGTTTGGCCCGTTTTCAGCTGGAGCTTCAGAGCCCAAATCAATGAAAGAAGTGGATACAGATCTGAGAATACAACAGCCTGAGGATGAAACTCTCAACATATCTTATTTAAACATTAAAAGAATCTGCATCTTACCAAACAGTCTAAAGAAACCAGGGTTTTGATGTGAGTCAGAATATTTCCCTAGTGCCTGTTTTTATTAAATTCAAGAGTCAGTTTGTATTCAGTGCCTTTGAGTGTGTTGCTACAGCATAATTGGCCAAAAGACACAGGGTGCACTCCTGGCCTATTTTGTTTCAATGTAAACTAGTAGTTAAAGCACAGGAGGTGGTATCCTCTCTATGGAGAACAGTCTGCAATATGGACTGATTAAAGTGGCCATTTTTGCTTCTGAGCAAAGCCTGAAGCCTATAGACAAAAAATTAGGAACCACAAAAAGTGTCATGCTGAAGCTTTTGTCGAGTTTGCATAGTAAAAATGGATCCTCTTCAAACGGTATGCTGCCAATGGAAAAACACCACGCACGGATAAACTGAGGCAGCCCAACGAGGCAACACGTTGGATAAAAGACTTTTTCCCCCCCAGGTAATGCAATGAAAAGACTTTAAGAAGAGTGCTTGTGTTTCTGAGTGAACATAAAGTAACAGTCTGCTGTTCTATCTAAGGCAGATCAAGCCCCACTCGGTCACCTCATCTCTGACAATGGAAGTTTCTCCCAGACTGGAAGGAATCACATTTTACACCCTGTGTGACCAAGTAAGTTAGTAAGTTAGGTCATTTGGTGGTTTCCTTATCAATTCCTGCAGTAACACCTTCACAGCAACACAGGAATGCTGCGTGTCTGATTGTTTTAGAAGCAGAAGCTTTAAGGTCTAGGTGGGAAATTGCAATGAAAACATCCCCAGCTGATCCATAGTTGTTGAATAATTTGTCAACTTATGGATCTGATGGAAGGTTACCTAACTGGATGCTTCTCGTGGGTGAATCATGGCTTGTATGTTAGGATTCGGTTTTACAGGACCCAAAAGCAGGCAAAACGCAGTGACAAAAAGTCCAAGAACTAATCTTTATTAACAGAGCTAACTGGCAGTCCTCCTGGACCGCAGAGAGGCACTCGTCCAGTCTTCTGGGGCACACAGCGAGCTCCAGAGCGGAGCCAACACAGGAGTCAGGTCCCACACGCTTGCCACTCCCACAGGGCAACATGGAGACCAGGGGAAACCACCAACACTCTCTGACACTGGTAGACAGGCGCTCTGTCCTTAAATAGGTGGCCTGATGTAGATTGCCGACAGGTGCGCCCACCTGCAGTGCCAGCTGCAACAAATCATCAGCTCCTCCATGCCCCCTGCAGGAAAAACCAAACACCACAGGACCCGGGACCCTGGACCCCAACATTGTCGCTGGGTGAGAGGGATGTACAGTCTACTTACAGCAGATGATGAGTGTCCAAGAAAAAAGTCCAAGAACTAATCTTTATTAACAGAGCTAACTGGCAGTCCTCCTGGACCGCAGAGAGGCACTCGTCCAGTCTTCTGGGGCATACAGTGAGCTCCAGAGCGGCATGGAGGAGCATCCTTGCCACCCTTGTTGCCATCCTTTGCAACAACACAGGCTTCCCTTTAATAGTAGCCAAGCGTTTACCCATCAGCCCCCCCTGTTGTCCGGCTATGGAAGGCTGATTTCCACTATTTCATATTAGACTTTAAACCTTCCTTTTTGAGAACGTTTCCAGTCAGTCATTATTCTTGACACACCAATGCTTATAGAATAGGGTTGCTATGCTATACTACTATAGGCCAAAGCTCTTCACTCCTCTCATGTCCCCTTCTTCTCTCCTATATTATCCTGCTTGTCCTGTTCTGGGTTTCTTCCTATTAAAAGGTTTTCCTGTCACTGTTGCTTGTTTGGAGGGCCCTGGGTTTCTGTAAAGCCCCTAGAGACAATGTTGACTGCAACAGTCACTATATAAATAAAGTTGAATTGAATAGAAAGTTGAATCCACAACTCCACTGGCAGATTTGCTGAGGGGGCAAACAAAGTGCCCCTATGCTCCCTCTTGCCAACAGGCTTTATAGAATGTAAAAAGTGCTCTCTGGTAAGACATTTGAAACCAAAGGCTGTGGAAACGAGTCATTTATGGTTACCCGATAATATGCAAATACCAAAATATGCCTATAAACAACAAAAACAAACTAACGTAGGGGGCGACTTTCTGCAGCAGCCCCCCATGACAAACATTTTACACATGAATCTGGAAGCATTGTTCATGTTGCTTGATAAAAGTTGTTCCCGTGATTCCTCGTTGTCTCCTTTACATTCCTGTGTGCACCCTTCGGTCTCTGTGTTGGAAAAAGACCCAACATGTTAATACAGCCTAGGTCCATATTCACATCTAAAACCTCCACCCTGTCTCTGACTCTTACTGAGGGCTGGACCGTAGCTCCTCACTCAGGGAAGGAACAAACACCTTCACTCTGAGAAGATTCCACATCTTATTTCTCTTTGCTATTTTCGATAGGAAGATGGAAATAGAAATAACATGTTTCTAAAGCAATCTGTCACATTTTCCTTCTTGCATGAAACTTTACTGAGCTGGCATCAGGACTCTTCGCCAAGAGTTCCACTAATGGCTCACATGTGTCACCTGCGTCTTCCGATTCATCGTTCTTCATCTGCAAAACACTACTGAGCCACCAGTTGAAAGTTTTACCCCGTCCCTCCGCCTTCAGAACAGCTGTTTTGAAGTATGGCAACACAGAAATCTTGAACAAAAACGACTCTCAGACCACCCAGATCATTAGCATGCAGATGGTCCACAGGGGCTATATATTTTCAAGCTCTCTCCCCAGCGATTTCACATCTGAAGAAACTTTCTGGATAGAAGGCGAAACGTCTTCAAGAGAAGAAACCCAGTCCAGTTGACATAGAAAACTACCTTGGATACCTGACCTGGATGATTGAGAATCTACACAGACAACAAAAATGAATTACGCCACCAGGAGAGAACTTTGTCCTCTTCCTTCACAGGGCTGTTGACATGCAGTGACACAAATTTGTGATTAATATTTTTAAGCCCCGAAGCCATAGAATTGCCATAAAATATTCTGTTTTCATAAGCACAAATACTGACAACTCTTAATCAAATGCAACATTTTTTTTTAAACTTCATGCTTCTCTGCTCTCGTCATACCTTCGTTCTTCATCTTCTGTCACATTTTCCTTCTTGCATGAAACTTTACTCCAGGGGTTTATTATTATACTTTAATCCAGCAATGGGATGCTCCTAATACTTCCAGTCTGAGAAGGTTCCTCGCATTGTTCTTCTTCACTCACTGTGTTCTGTTTGTTGGAAAGGGGAAATGCCTCAGACAACCAGACAAGGTCCCTGCGTCCAGAACGTGTTCTTACGCTGTCTGTGTGTGTCAAACTGCTGCCCAGCTGAGAAGAGCTGTACGATGGACTATCCAGTCAGAACTGGAAGGATTCGCGTCAGCGCTGCTGTTTAGAGAGAAGGTTAATATGCCGTTACCCTTTGGGAAAAGTCCCACAGATTTCAACCAAAGTTCTTTTTTCTATGCTCAAAGTGTTTGATGTCATAAATGCAAATTTCAATTGTGTATACTTTGTTGTTCGTTCACATTCATGCTCTGTCCCCTCTTTGGGTGCCAAAACAAAGGGGCATCCCAGCCTGTGGATGATTGGTCAGTTTCCACTGGCAAACTGTGATTCATCTGACAAATAAGGCAATTATTCCACTATCATCAGTCCAGCATAATCTTCATGAATTTGCCTTTTGTGAGGACGGGGGGAGAGCATGGACGCGAACCCACCACTGAAATCTGCTCTTGGCAAAAAATAATGCTTAATGTGACATTTTTATTCAGTTTGGTATATATTAAAGAAGGAAGTAAGACGAGGACTGACTTCAGAGTTGTGCAGTTAGAAGTATTCAGGTTCAGACCTTTCATTTTTTCATCTGTGTGCATTATAACGTCTGGGTGCAGATATGCGATCGCGTTGCCAAGTCCATATTTTGATTTCAAAACATCAAACATGTGATATCACGTTGTTATGCTTTGATACAAAATGTTTTGAAGAACATTATAGACTTCAAGGCTTAATGGTGTTTCACCATTTGTGGTGTTTTCCATGTTCTAGCGTTCATACACGTTCAGCAACTTCTGCTAAACTGGCACCTAGAAGCACAGAACCCATCCGTATTTAAGTGCAAATTTAAACCACTTTTTGTTGTCTGTGGGCCTGTTAGAACCAGAGGGGAGGGATGGACCAGGGCTTGAGGTGCACAGTCACTATTCGTGTGGTTAATACCATATTCAGTGTATAACTAGGGCAGCTAATGTAGTCAATACAGTATTCTTGAATGAGAGCAGTCTGAACCCTTATGGTCAGAGAAAGAACCAGTCGCCTGAAACGGCATTAAATGAGATGACACTCATTGACACTATCATGCACCTGTAAAAGTACCTTACAAAATAGACACTCATATGGTTGGCTTACACGTTTCTCAGATTTTAATGTTAAAGCTAATTCATTCTGTGCTGGGTATAACCTGTGGCTTCAGGGTCAGGATCAGTGGTTTGAGCCTCCACTCATGATTATGTCTTAACACCATAGACTCTGGATTAAGTGCGTGAAAGCAAAACAAGTTGAGACAAGGTGTTACAATACAGAAGAAGCAAAAAGAGGCAAGATGAAGGATGCAAGAAAGAAGTGGGTGTTCCTGCCCACCCCACTTCCAGCAACAGTCGGTTCCTGTACGCCTGTGGAAATATTGATTCAGTAAAGATTCATGAAAGTATTTCATGTGAAGGGGGCAGGGTCAGGTAGGCGGTTTTGGCTGCAGCAGTACCAATAGTTGGATTCAGGTCAATAAAATTGACACTATTCTTTAAAGAGAAACACAAAGGTTATGGCAACACTTGCAATATACTTTGCAGTAAAGCCTTCAGCTTCTTCTCTGCCTTTAGAACAGCTGATACGGTGGAGGGGAGCAGGGGCGTCTGCCAAAGAGCAGTGATGGATGCTCCTCTTGACTGGTTTCACTGATGATCATCCTCAATGTAGTTTCCTAACCCCGAGCGTGTAAGGGGCAGTAGCCACGGTGCTGCGCAGCTTTCAGACGCTGATGAATGCTCACGCCGCAGGGCCCTGTAAAACAGAGATAAAGCGCAACAGCAGCGGGCACAAAATGTGCTCGCCTCGCCCTCCAGAAATACTCGTATAAATTTGGACCTGCTCAGGAGCGCACGCTTCACCCTCCCTTGCAGTGTAGCTCACCAAACGCTCGTGATATTGCAGCAGAATAAATTCTGTTGCTGCATCTTTTTTCAGGCCCTCGTAGACGAGGGCCAGGTGTGGCCCTATGGATGTGATCTATGGATCTATGGACGTTTGCTCTTTGTACATCTAACCTGCAGCTACAAAAATGCTGTCGAAAAAGATAATCTCCAACGTCATCACGGTGAAAATTGCATTGGCTATGTGGGACCTTGCTGCAGGACCAGTGGGAGTCTATTAGCGGCCCATATACTGTAACCTCATTATCATTAGCATTAATGTGTGTTACATCACAGTAAGATGGAAAAAAAATGTGTCCCACCCTGGTAGTGCTCACGATACGACTCACTATTTCAGAAACGCGAGAATAGAACCATTCTTGTTCATTCTGCTTCTTAAGGCAAGGCAGTGGGCTTGGAGGTGTACTGGAGCAGGTGTAGGCTGCTAGGCTAGGATTTATTCCTGGCTATTAAAATTAACTTGCTATTTGTAGGACGCATCAAGGGGCACCCTGTCTCTGGCACCTTTGCCCCGGGAAGAGTGGTGAGAAGCTTGATGGAAATATGCAGGATGATTAAACAAAGGCCTTGATTAATTCAGATGAACATGATGCAAATGGTTCGAATAAAAACAACTTTGTCATTGTTGTTGTGTTGCCACAAAAGCAAGATGTCTGAATTGGAGATCTGCGTATGCCAGAGTGGAAGGAGCGGGTTTTACCAGCACTGCCTGACCTACAGGCTGACATTAGGTCTGACTGTACAGCGGCACTCACCGCAACGCTGAAAAGAGCAGTGTGAAACCAAGAGGTGGGCTGATAATTGTTTGACCTTTATGCTGGCAGTCAAGCTGAAACAGTGGACAAAGACAAGTTCACAGGGACTGGGGAAAAGTTGAGTCTGACACTACACGGTGGCCCAGCGGCAGCAGCCCAAACTCCCCATTTGCAGCTCCGCTGCTCACTGTTGTTTGTATTGATTTCATTTACAATACCTGCGGTTTAAAGAAAATGGAGTTTCTTCAATTACACATGGGATCGTATTGATCAACCTTACTGGGACATGTGAAATATGTAAACATGAGGATATCTGTGGTTGTGTGATTAACATTGTGTTGGGATTAGCATCATTGAGCGCCCACTACATCATTCTGACACAACTGACCGCAGCTTATTTCCACTCTTTTTAATAGAATGCACAGTAAGAATAAAGGAATAGTTTGTGTACCTAATTATTTAATCAATATCAACCTCATTGCATTTTAAAAGTTATTCAGGCATTTACAGGCCAATGCTGATATCACTAACCTCTCCGACCTGGTCAGGAGCACCATGAATCACAGGTTTGCTTATTTATTAAAGAGTGCAGCACGTTTAAGATGTTAAAATATATACATAGATATCATAGAAAAACCCAGCATACCTGAAACTACTCACACTATGTGACTTAACTACTGTCCTTGCTAACGTAGCGACATTGAATTGATGACAAAAACTGACTCAACAAGACGACAGGAACCAAGGAAACAAGCCTTACAAGATACACAAGTGCTAAAAAAATATCCAAAATTAGCCAGAAAATTAGCTCTTTGTTTTGTTTGTTTTGTTTAAGTGCACCTTAAAATGGTGCTTGTTTGATGTGTCGTAGTAGAACCTTGTTTGTTACTATAAACCCAGGAGAGACAATGTCAATGTGTTAACAGAGATTTAAGCCATGTGGTATCAGGGGTATTAGCACTGCTAAGCACAACAGCCAGAGGCAGCCTGGCAAACAAGGTATCGGACGAGGGAAAATGTGCAAGGGGATAAAACAACGCTCTATAGAACATGAATAAATATATTAATCACTGCATGTAAATATGTACAGTATGTGTATCGATATAACATACAGACAGGTATGTAAATATTTGTACATACCCCTCTTTGAAGAGCTGTGGGCAGCCGTTGGCACTGTGTGGGGAGCAATCGGGGGTAAAGAGCCTTGCTCAAGAGGCCAATTTCTGTTTCCGCTCGTGTATTTAAGAAATTCAGGTGATTTTTCCAAAAGCCTTGAATCAGTTTATTAGCTAAAAACATGACCTTGTTGCTAATTTCCACGTTGATCAACACGAACAAGCATCATTATTTAAAAGTCTCGACCCTTTTTAGTAACTTATCGAGCATTCCCTTCGTTTCCTGTTTGATCTGATAATAAGGGACGTACAAACCGCTCAGAAAGAGCGAGAGAAGCCTTCCCTTGAGCGACTGAAGAAGTCGACATTTGCATTTCCTCCAGCAGTTCCAGCTCGTTCCGTCTAAGTTGATAACATTCTTTTAATAACAACGACACAGGAGATTACACCCGTAAGCACCGTGACTAACACGTCGTCTCCTTTGTTCAGGGTCAGGTCAGAACGACTTTATCAAAAAAAGAGGATTAGTGGTCGTTAAAGGCAAAATAATAGAGTCTGAGAGGACTGGATATGATTGCATGGGGGTGAGGGAGAGGGGACCCATAGGGAGCCGTGAATGTGTTAATCAGACAATATTGTTCTTTCACCAGTCACAGACACACATGTGGCGCTGGAACGCGTACGGCAATTTGGGCTACGCCGCGCAATCAGGCCGGCTGCAAAGCAAAGGGACCAATCAGCTGATTTCATTCAGCTTCCTTTTCCTTTTGCCCCCGGAGGGACTCCTCGCTGTTCCTCAGCCCGCTGTTCGTGAGGTCAGTTTGGTCGTTGTTAGTGAAGGTCAGCTCACCAGAAGAACATCCAGGTTTGTGGCTCTGAACCGGGTCTCCACGGGTTTACGCCCCACACAGGTGACTCCATGTATGAACCTGCAGTGTTTATTAGGGAAGCTTAAAGAAATTCAGCAACGAGTGCAAGTATGGGGCCAGGATGGGGGGCAGCACAATCCACAAGAGGTACAGCCGAGGTCCAGACCCTTCGAGAGAGTCCTCTCGAACAAATGCTGAACAAATAAACCTTAATAAACCATGGTTACTATCAAACAAAAGGACTCGGGGAAGTTAATTCTTGCCCGCTCGGTGTTTTTACAATCGTCTGGATAGTTCAGCTGCTTTTTGACGCAGCGACATTGTAAGAGCCTTCGGAGGAGCCTTCAGACCCTGAGAGTGGCGCCGAGCCTCCTCATGACCTTGACTGTCACACACCGAAACAATGCAACTGCCGTTGCTATGGATACCCTTAATGGGGACTGTGACTTTATTGTCAGTCCCCGACTTTCCAGAGAGGTTGTTGCAGAGGCAAGACAGTGCGCATGGATTTCTTCCAGGGGAGGGTCGGAGGCCGTCTTTCAGCACGCTCCGGAGGGCCGGATAATCTGCAGCACCAAGATTCAGCTCCAAATCAGAGGAGACGATCCAGCCGCAAAGAACATTCCAAAGCATTTCTGCACTGACACGTACATGGAGGACACGCACACTTCCTTCCATCACTGCTGGACTCTCACCAGACAGAATCTCCTGATATTAATAGAAATAATGATTCCATTGCTGGTGTCCCCATGTTTTGATCCACTGGGGAACTGTGATGGACGCGTGTGTGTGTGTGTGTGTGTGTGTGTGTGTGTGTGTGTGTGTGTGTGTGGGAGCTTCACAAGCGTTATTAACAACAGTTTTAAATTTGAACCCTGAGCAAATGTGAATGTGTGTGTGGGGCATTGACATTACATAACTGTGGTTTGATGCACTGTGGAAACAGCAATGACACAGTGATGAATGAATGAATGAATGAATGAGTGAATGAATGAATGGGCAAGAGGAGAAAGTGTAAATTAAATAGTCCTTCCTCTTCCATGTGGAGTGACCTTCTGCACTGTTTTTAAGGATCTTTGTTAGGTTCAACTCTGTTCTTCTTTGTTTTTGCTCTTTTCCTCTTATTTCCTTGTGGGAAAGGTCACACAGTTGTTTAAAAAAAGAGCAACATCAAACATTAAAGAACTTGAAAATCTCCCCTGAGCTGACTTGTTTGGCCTGCAGGCCTTTTCACGTAAGGAAATCTGTGTAAAGCGTCAGCTCCACCATCCGGAGGACGAGCGCTTGCACTTCTAGACTGTGAATAAACATCGCCCTGGCAAAAAGGCAAAGTTTCTGACTTTAGGGTATGAAGAAATTAGAAAACAGAAGGTTTGACTCCACGTAAAGGTTGCCGGGCCCGCCAATCAATACACATCATCCGTCTGCAGCTTTAGCTTTCCGACATGAATCAGACTGCGGGAGCGCTGAAGGACGTTTGATTTTGGGAAAGCTGCGTAATAAATCCAAAAGCTGTTTAAAAGGGGAGAAATGAAAAGGTCGGAGCAGAGTTCTGGGAAGGCCTCGGCCATCCTTCAGCTGCGGCTTTGTTGAGCTCAAACCAGTTTGATTTTTACAAGCTTCTTCAATCAAAACTCCTTCATTCCTGCTGCAGCACATCAATCAGCCGCTGTTATTGGCATCAACCGCTGCGAAGCGTTCTGGTGCATTCACAGCCGCGCTCATCTGTCACAGCTGGAAGGCTGACCGCCAATTCCACTGCTATCCCATAGGAAAGAATCGCACACATTAGTGGAAATGTCAGGTATATGGTTAATGACAGTCGCCTTTTTGTGTCGGTGATATTTATTAGAATCTTCTTTAGTCTCTACGATTCACTCGAGGCCCCTTACAAATGTGGCTCTATACTTTTCTGACATGTTCAATATTTTCCACCCGTTAGAACGTATAAAACGCCCTCCACGTTTATGAAGGGACATCCTGGAACGGCAGCTGTGCAACTTCTTCTGTTCAAGTGTGAAATAAAAGGAGGACCTGACTCGGATCAGGTTTCATCCTGTTCATAGCTGCTATATAACGGTGAGGGACCCCACCTCCCCACTCTCAATCCCTGAATCCCTCTTTGGTGGGCTAATCCTGGTTTGGCAGACCCCCCCCTCCTTCTTCTGGGTATTGGCGAGCTCTGAATGAATCACCTTTTTTTGGTTGATTAACAAATTTGTCTAGAATAAAACTGGTGGGAACCATTAGCGCCCCATTACATCCCAGTGCGACTTCAGATTGTCACCAGAATTGTCGCCGTTTTTGCTGCGACAGATATAATAACGAACGCTAACACAAACCGGATCTGCCACTGTAATTATTACAGCATGTGCTGTGGCTTTTCCCTGTGCCGTTCCCTTTTTTTGTTCATGATAATAAGATGTCAGAAATAGCTCGTGGCCCTAAACCGAATCCCGAACAGCTGAGAGAATTAGCGGCATGCGTGCGTGTTTACGGTCTCTGCAGTGTTTACAGTCAACAGAGGCCTTCCCAAATCTGTCTAATGAGATTTCCCCTCATTGGATAGCCTGTTTTCTTGTTTGATTAGAGACAGGGATAATCGTCGCCGCCACAGAGGAGGAATGACAGGAATACAAATCACCGCTCCGAGAGGGGAGCGAGCCAGAGATGATTGCGATCGCTAATGTAGAAAATTAGCATCTTAAGCAGAACTGATTGGGAAGCTGCTGAGCGGAAGGTTCCGTTTCGATAATCGAATCAAACAAAAACCATGCTCGGAATTCGGAATGTGGATGTAACCTCGCGGCAGAGACGAGACAGTTCCTGCGAGAGCTGATGGTAGGAGGCGTGCGAGGACCCTGGAGAGCTCGGCCGGGATGGATTTTCCCGCCAGTCCTGCACAGTTGGACGCTGATTCCCAGCTGACTGTGATACATTATTCTGGGATGTACTGAGGTAAGGAGAACTGATCTGCCCCAGATGTCCCCAGGCTGACTGTCGCTCCCCAAAACACTTGTTTTCAGTGGTGTCGTGCACGTATGAGGGGACCCTCCTGCTGATGTTGACTGTGACCGTTGCAAACGGGCCTTGATGAAGACGTGGGACTGATGAAGTCAGAGGAGAACGCGACACAAGCCCAGCACAGTTGGCTGCAGGGATCAGGATAACCAGCACCCGGCTGCTGCTCATCGTTCAGGGGTCAGTTTCCTGTTAACAGGCAGCAGGAGGGCAGCACCTCAGCCAGGGCTCTTAACTGACCCCCCAAGGCAGAGACACACACCACAGTTAAAGGCATCACTGAAGGTTTAGCAATTAGCAATCTACAGACAACTTGGGGTGGGGAAGCTGAGGAGACTCAGCTGAGCAGGCATCTGGAAGGACGACCTGCAGGACAAACAGACAAGGAGTTCGGAGCTTGAAACAGGATGATGCTAAATCGTAAAGAACAAGTCTTGTGGGGACCGTCGTGCTGCTGTTAGCCATTAACACAGGAGCAAAGTTTGTTGTTGGTAGTCATTATCCGCTCCACGCTACCCTGCACCTGGCAGGGGAGGGGGTTGCTCCGATACGGCCCTGGATCGGTGACCCTCCTCAAAACTCTGCCTCAGACACGTTTGGGCTTTGACAGTGGAGGGTTGACCCGTGTGAGGAATTTTCTTTGTCAACCGGGGAGGGGGGCACAATGGTGTTGACTGTGATTGTGTCCACCCAAGCATCTCCAGAGCATCAAACAATACCCTGTCTCTTAGAAGCAAAAGCTATTTTCAGTGTGTGTGTGTGCGTGCGTGTGTGTGTGTCCCCAGCCTCCTGGTGTCCCAGTCTCTGCCTCATTGCTTTCACAACTGATATTGATTTATGGCCTCACTTTGTTTCCTGCAGGCTGACTAGATACTTAAATTAACTCCATTGTCTGGGCGTTCTCGGCAGCCTGTTTGTTTCCAGCGCTTTTCTTGATGGGATTTGCGCCGTGTAGCCCGATCGTAGTTATTGACTCCTGAGAAGCGGACGCTCGGACAGACATAAAGGTAAAAAAAAAAATAAATAAAAAAAAAAGGCTGGGGAAATTTAATAGGAAGGCTGGGAGAACAATAAAGAGAAACAAGGAGATATCTTAACATTTTCCTGGCAAATTAAAGTGCACAGAACCGAAAAACTCGATCGCCGTGTCGACAGTACGAACAGCAACCGTAATGGTGCAATATAGGATATAATACAGTAGGAAAAATACTTAAATCACACTATCATTTCTGAATTTAGTTGCTGTTTCTGAAACCTCACAATGCACTTTAAGGGCCTTAATAACAATTATATCAGCTTTTCATTCACAGGAAGATGCATCTGAGTAGATTATTACAGTGTATCGACAGCAGCAGAAATCAAACAAATTTTCGGTATCTGACGTTAAAAATCCTCCCGTGTGCATAGGAAGCCTGATGATGTTCAGCGACTCTCACCGCGGCTCAGTTATTGATCAGCCGTCCTGGTAACAAGTCAATTGCCAGCTTTGATTAGCATGGTAGGGGCTAATTTAGGGCCCGCTGGTGTCTCTGTGTCGGCCTTTGATGAGCACCTCACTGGCTTTCGACACATTGCCTCCATCTCTGTATGAAAGCCGCCAGGGTTCGTTAAAAGCCGACTCCCAGAGTTAATTGAAAATCTCAGAGCGCTGGCAGTCAGCGTAAATCCATCACACCAGGGTGTAAACTGGAATTATTTCTTTTGTGCACCCTTTTCTTCCACTGTTGTTGGCTACCACCTCTGTAGCTACGCCATTTAACGGAAAAGAAAAAACCCGTTTTTATCCCCCTTTAAATGACTGGCCAGAAAAACGCAGTCTTTGTTTTAGAGGTAAACATGTCTTTATTCAACCTTTGGACACGAGTCGTCATTTCTAAACCTTCGCGACGTCCTGCATTTTCACACAAATCACTGCTCCAGTTTAACAGCAACAGCAAAAATCACACGGATGATTTAGAGATGTCACTTATCAAATATGATACATTGGGGATAACAGCGCCTGGCCGGGCCTGGCTTGGGTTGGCTCCAGTTCATAAGCATGAACCTCACGTTCTGTGACTGCTGAATGAAGCAAACTGCCCGAACTGAACCTTCAGGTTTCCACGCTGTCAGAGAGCCGCTCTTCCTCCCGCCTCGGCCTTCATCGGCTATTCACCCTTTAAAAGCTCCGTTTACGTCCTGTTATATTGTTCTCTGCCGGACGCCTTTCCGTGTTGGCAGATGAGTCTATTTAAAAAAGGTGACGTTGGACAAGGTGCGATTAGACCAAGAACACAGACGTCTAAGTGGCAAAATAGCACTAGATGATTTACAGGTCTTAACTGGCTGAGGAATGAAGTGAAAATTAGCTCTCTTATAGTTGCTTCCAATGCAGTTGACAATTACACATGCATAACAGTAACTTATATATTAGCTTTCAATTTAACCATGAATCTGTGAGCTCAACACCTTCTGTTTTGCTGGTTTCAGAGAGATTGCATCTGATAATCACAGCTAACACCGTTAGCATAGGAGCCTTTTACATATTTCCTGCTCAGTGGGACGTTACAGCTGAATGTAAATAACTTTAGCATCCAACTTTGTCTTGCAATCCTAAACATCCCTCTGACTCCGGGACAGTTTTCCATCCTGTGAGCTAGCTGCTATTTTTTCTGTTGGCAAAGCTAAAGTCAATAAAGTGTTGCGATCCATGTGTTGCTGTCAGGAGGTTGATAAATGTCCAACCCACCAGTCAGAAATCAATGTTACCCCCGAGTTCTGTTTGATTACACTGTTGGCCTGCGTGGTGCCGTGGTACATTTTCATTAGTGCTTCTTCAGATAATTGCCTTGGCAAGTTTTCCACGCAAGCTAACCTTTCGTATGAGCTGCGATGCTTTGAAACATTCACGCTCCTTAATTCGTGGCAGCTCCGGACGCAGCAATGGCTGATCCAGTGAAACGGGCCGGCCAACTGGCGGAGAGAGTGGCGAGGAACTCAGGCCGTGCTGCTGGCTTCCTCATATCCATCTCTAATCTCTGTTTGTTCTCATTTCCTAGTCTGCCTTGCTCAGCCTGCCGCCTTTGTAGTGGGATAACAATGCCCAGGCACGAGTTCTGCCGTCTCCATTTTAGTTTAATAAGCTGTTTATGCTGTTGTACCTCTGTGGATGATACTCTTTGAAGGGGTCGAGCCTTTGTAGTCAGATAATGCCAGCTCCTCTAACACGTCGGGGCTCGCGAGACATAAAAGCAGCAAGTCGCGCCACGTGTGGAAGACTTTCCACGCTGCTCGGCTTCAGACGGCCTTTTCCGTCCAACGCAGCCCGAGATTATGCTCTGCTAACGGAATGAAAAAAGCAAAGGGAGGAAGATCACAGAAATGGAGACGGACTGACTTGTTTTCCCCAGTGACCCAGTCGTTTGCTTTGGTCTTCCCACTGAAGCGGGGTTTGGACGGCTGCGTGCTTTCTGAGACACAAAGGGAACGCGATCATCAGAGGCGGCACACAAGCCGTTTTCCTCCAATTAGCGGTGGTGCAAAGTAAATATTTTAAAAGGACTGTTTAACCAAATAGCTAACGTTGGGCAATTATGTGGAATTTATGTTGTTTTCACCATTGGAGCTTGTGGGCTTTAGCTCACTTATCTGGGATCAAAGGCACAAGTCACGGTCAGACGTAATGGATTCGTTGCTCTGCGTGTTGTCATGCGTAAAGCGTTCATATGAAAACACATTATATCCTACACAGATTATGTTCAGGTGTTCAGGGATGTTCCGCCCGGGGCAAAAAAAGCTGTTTTTCAGCCTGGCTGTGAAGCCTTTAATGGAACCTCACAGATGTCCACAGTTACAAGGTTGTTGGTGTCATCGTCAGGATGGCGGTGACCTTTCAGAGACGGCGTGTCGTGATGTTGTTGCCCAGAGTTGGGACGGGTGGCTGTTTAGATGAAGGTCAGTGCAGGTTGGATGCCAGGCCGTCCTGCGTCTGAGGATGCTGTCAGTGGTAGAAGGTCTCGGAAGTTGCTGGAACCAAAACAAAGACGTTGCGCAACACCCGTATTGGCGCCTCAATGAGCTCTACCACTTCCTGATCTCTCTGTGTTTTTGGGATTTACTGTATGGAAATCACATATAAGCCTGGAGTTTTATCCCTTTAATAGCAGGATGGCTTACTCACCTGATGAGGTCATTTAAAAATAATTAAATTCGTATTCTAAATAACGGTTACACTATTCTGAGGGTAATGTTTGTTTACACTGTGGGCCTGGCGCCTTTAATGTGCGCACGTAATTATTTGACAAGGTTAATTACACGTATGCAGTCAATGGAGAGTCACATTAATGAGAGGAGGGACCTAAACAATGGAAAGAGAAGTTCTATTTACATTGTGGAGACCTCATTAACCTTCGCTAATAACAGGAACCACTGGGATTCATTAGCTTAATATCATTCAGGGGAAAAACCGTCAAACAGACAAGTGTGCCGGGTTCTCGGCATCAGAAATCCTAATGATAGAAGCTCTACACATTCAACATGAACATCAAGTACGTTCACTCCTCATAGGATGTTCTGTATCTCTGTTTTTCTCCTCCTCCTCCTCCTCCCCTCCTGCCCTGTCCCCACATGAACCTGGTCCTGCTCAGGGTTTCTTCCTGTTAAAAGTTTTCTTCCCCTGCCACTGTTGTGTGTTGAGGGGCCTGACCCATTGTAACCCACTGCAGCCCGTGTTCCTGATGTCAGCGAACGCATCATACTGGAGCCTGTTCAGAGTAATGGTAGCGGACAGGAGCCAGTCAGTCGTCTCTGCTGCCTCTGGCAGTCTGTTAGAAGAGCAGAGGGTCTGTGATGGGTGGTAACGAGGACTACCGGCTCCCTACAGCTACCACCTACACCAGTCTGTTGCTCCAATAGAAAGAAAAAAGAGATCACCAGGAGTACCTTCCTTTGCTTCAATAGGCTAACCTTTTCTGCTGTTTAAAAGTGGTGAAAGTCACCTTCTACGTGTCTCCCTGAAGCTGAGCGGGTGGGATTCTGCAGCAAATGCAAATACGCGGGTTAAATAAGCATGAAATACGGATCAACTCCTCAAATACGACCTTCAGCGCCATATTGGGACGTCTGGCAGATGGCGGCACACTAATCAAAGCAAAGAAATTGGGCATTTCTCTTCTGAATCCTGCTTAACACGTCACTTTAATGTCTGAGATCACTTGGTGATTGTTGATGTGTTTCACGTTAAATTCTGAGCTTTTCTATGAGAGTGTAGCTTTAAACAGAACACTGAATAGCTAGGCTGCTAGCGTATCGCTAATATCATCCAACCGAGACACTGAAGGGTTCGGATTTGAACTCCGACGGAGGGAGGATTTTAGTTATTTTAGCTACGTGAGCAAGTCTTGGGTTCAGTCTTGACCTTTTTCTTTTGACTCCTATTATTAAACACATCCAGGGATACAAACATAAAGGTGATCTTCAGCTTCATGTTAGAAACCAAAGCTCTTTATTTTAAAGGCTAATTAAGGACCGGAAAGAGTTGAACTCACACTAAATCTACACCTCTTTGCTTGTGTGACCAGAACTTTGGGGCCTTGAAGGCAATCAACAACAAGCTTGAAATGAGAGAGATTTTATGGCTGTTTTTAGTCAGGAACATTAATTATTCTCACTGCTAAGAGGGGTTTTAATTTTTCATTGCAGCTGAACTTTTATATGCATTTATAGTTGAAGACAAACGCTGCATTAATCATGCCATTAATCCTGAAACACGTCCTCAGGAGATTTCTGCTCACGTTCAAATTTGGATTCCATAATGGATCATCCTTGATTGCCTGGCAGAGATCATGGAAATGCACTAATTACAACAAGCTGTCAGTATAAGAGTGGGTCAGTGGGGTCAGAGGTCAACACACTGCTATGAAGCTGTTGACACCTGTAGATGGATACAGGAGGGGGGGGGCATAAAGGACACACTTCTGCAGCTGTATATGGGGACTGTCTCTATTATAAAGGGCTCAAAAATGAGCTGTAGATTGAGTGAGTGCAGCTGTAATGGTCCTCCAGGAGATGCTTTATCACCTCCATCTTCCTGGCCATTTCAAGCAAGGACCAAATAAGTCCAATAGCTGTTTGTCTCTTTGTGAAAGCACAAATGCAGCCCAAATGATGCACATTTAAACTCCCCCACAACAGAAACACAACATGAAGGCTCGCAGTCCCACATGCATGTGGCTGCATGTCCACCCTGAGGCTGCGCGGGGTGTTTCCAGTTGCCTCTGATAGTCCAAGTCAATACGCGTCAGACTGATTAAAGACTCTAAACGACCTCTGGGCAGAGAACTTCAGGGGAAGTTTGTCATGAGAAGAAAACATAGCAGAAGAAAGAGCGCTAAACATCTGGAGAGGATGGACTTTTCATCAACAGACTCATGGTTCTATGATCACTATTGTTTAAAGTTTGGATCTGCATGCACATGATGATGCCACAGTGTTATTCACACCAAGATCTGAAGACTCCAACAGTCTGTCGAGTTATTCATTTATTAAACTCACAGAAATTGGAGTCAAAGAAAAATAAAAGTCACTGGAGCTACTGAAAAAAAAATACTGTGGTAAGTTGTTAAAAAACCATTAAAGAAGATGTTAAAAATTCATGCGGCGTTTAGGAAACATTACACTGAGACTAAAAAAGATCGAGAGGTTTTGATGGTTGTTTCAGCAGTTCGGAGTATAATCATAAGAATTGTATGGCCCCGCCCCTTCAGGAGTAGGGGGCGGGGCTGAGGGGGAAGGGGGTGAATGACAAGCTGGAGGACCAGGCTTTTAAAGCCGGAGGCAGGTGTGGACGATCATCAGGAGATGAGCTGCAGGTGTGTAGAATGAACCTGGAAGTAGCCCCGCCCAACCTGGAAATAGACAAGAAACAGAAGGGGAGGGAAAACACTCGGGATGACCCCTGAGAAAGTAAAGCAGAGATAAACACAGGGCAGCACCAAACACACAATGAGAGTATTGATTGCACTGGAAATTGGCCGCAGCCTTAATGCAGCACTGGGCAGGACGTGGCAGACGGGAGGAGATCTTCTGCTCGATGGGAAGCAGGTTTGAGGCTGATTGGACACGGGAGGCAAATGACTGGTGCCAGGATGGAGAGATGGAGCAACACGCACAGAGGAGCCAGCAGAAATCAGGCAAACAATCAGCGGCTGCTTTCTCCGAACTGTGCGAGGAGCTTTGTTGTGTCTGTCCTTGATTATTACAGCAGCTCTACCAACAATCTGGGTCATGTCATCATCTGCTGGACGGCTAAAGGCAAAGTTAAGGAGGGTTCTTACTGCTGTAGAGGCTAATGGGATCCCACAACGAGGGCCTCACCAGCCGATGTTACAAACGGAACACGTGTAATTTTAGCATGAAAACTGGGAAATTATAAGAAGGATAGTATAAATGATATGTTGTTGAATGAAGTCTGACTCTCTTGGTGGTAGCTAGAAATAGCTGAATTCCCCCATGCAAGGTGTGCACTACCTGGAGCTGCTCAACAAAGACTGCCATAAGACTTCTCCCCTCCACTCTTGGCCGTAGTGGAGGTTTTATCTCCTGCACTACTCCTTTTCTCTTTGCTCGCCTTTGTCCATCCGGAGTCTCCCTGCTGATGGTCTCATGATGATTATTCTTTGATTAGATTAGATTAGATTCAACTTTATTGTTATTGCACATGTACAGGTACAGAGCAACAAAATGCAGTTTAGCATCTAACCAGAAGTGCAAAAGAAGCAGCAAGTGAGGATAATAACTTAATAAATACAGTATGGCGGTTATTTTACAATTGTTTACCGGGTTGTGCTATAAACATATTTTACAGATGGTGTTTACATTAAATGCCTTGGACTATAAGTGCAGGAGCTATTTAGCTATTTACATAAGATAGAGGAGATGTGCAAATTATAAATGACGTGTATACAGATGATAAAGTGCATGAGTGCGCAGGACAGGTTTAAACAGTAGCTACATTGGTTACTAAGCTAGTGAGTTGTTGTGTAAACTGCTGTAGTGTAGTGAGGTGTGGAGTGTGTAAGGGTCAGCAGGAGTTCAACAGGGACACCGCTCTGGGGAAGAAGCTGTTCCTCAGTCTACTGGTCCGAGTCCTGAGGGTTCTGTAGCGCCTCCCAGAGGGCAGGAGGGAAAATAGTCTGTGGGCGGGGTGGGAGGAGTCCTTGAGTATGCTGCGTGCTCGATGCAGGCAGCGCTTCCTCTGGACATCTCCGATGGCAGGGAGTGTAGTCCTTGTGATGCGTTGGGCAGTTTTCACCACCCTCTGCAAGGCCTTGTGCTCAGCGATAGTGCAGCTTCCATACCAGACTGACACGCAGTTGGTCAGGATGCTTTCTATCGCACAGCGATAGAAGTTCACCAGGACAGCCGAGGATAGCTGGTTCTTCCTCAGTGTCCTCAGGAAGAAGAGGCGCTGGTGAGCCTTCTTGATGATGCTGGAGGTGTTTGTGGTCCAGGACAGGTCCTCTGAGATGTGGGTCCCCAGGAACTTGAAACTGGAGACACGCTCGACGGCCATCCCGTTGATGTGGATGGGGTCCTGTGTGCCTCCTCTTGCTTTCCTGAAGTCCACGATGAGCTCCTTGGTCTTGCTGGTGTTGAGGACCAAGTTATTGTTAGCGCACCATGTGGTCAGGCGCTCTACCTCCTCTCTGTAGGCTGTCTCGTCGTTGTTGCTGATGAGACCGATCACCGTTGTGTCGTCTGCAAACTTGATGATGGAGTTGGATCCATGTACAGGTCTGCAGTCGTGGGTGAATAGAGAGTAGAGGAACGGGCTCAGCACACAGCCTTGTGGCACACCGGTGCTGAGTGTGATGGTGGTGGAGCAGCTGTGACCTGACCTAACACGCTGTGGTCTGTCGGTCAGGAAGTCCAGAGTCCAGTTGCAGAGGGAGGGGTTGATGCCCAGGTCTCCAAGTTTGGTGATCAGCTTGGAGGGGACGACGGTGTTGAAAGCTGAGCTGAAGTCAGCAAACAGCAATCGTGCATAAGTGTTCGTGTTGTCCAGGTGTGTGAGCACAGAGTGCAGTGCTATGGAGACTGCATCATCTATGCTCCTGTTGCTGCGGTAGGCAAACTGGTGTGGATCGAGTGTGGTTGGGAGGCAGTCCTTCAGGTGAGCCAGGACCAGTCGCTCGAAGCACTTCATAATGATGGGGGTGAGTGCTACCGGGCGGTAGTCATTGAGGCAGGTTGGTCTGGAATGCTTCGGAACTGGGACGATAGTTGTGGCCTTGAAGCAAGACGGGACCACTGCGTGGGCGAGGGACAGATTGAAGATGTCCGTAAAAATCCCGGCGAGCTGTTCTGCGCATGCCCTGAGCACACGTCCAGGGATGCCATCGGGACCAGCAGCCTTGCGTGGATTGATCCGGCTGAGGGCTGTGTAGACGGCGGTAGATGATAGTGTGATGGGTTGGTGGTCTGCTGGGAGAGGGGTCCTAGTGGCAGTGTCCTTGTCGTCCTTTTCGAAGCGAGCATAGAAGGTATTAAGCTCGTTCAGGAAGGTGGTGTCCATGACTGTGGGGCTGGAGTTGTTGGGTTTGTAGTCGGTGATGGCCTGGATGCCTTGCCACATACGCCTGGGGTCAGAGCTGGAAAAGTGACCCTTTGTCTCCTCGTCCTGAATGCTGGCAGCTATTGTCACTTTCCTCCTCTTTGCTGTTGCCCTTCCTACCCTAATTGCCTCCTTCCATCTTGTCCTAAAATCCCAACATTCCTTGTCTTGATCCCTGTGCACCTCAGCCTAGCTTTCCATTCCATTTCTTTCCTCACATAAAAGAAAACACAAAGAGGGGAAAACTCTTGTGCCTCGTGTTAAAACCTTTGCTACAACTAGAAAAGAAAGCAATCAGAGAGCTCAGACCTTCGCCAAGCACTTCATATCGTGACATCATCAGCAGGGTTCTCATCAGGTGTGGATGGACAATCTCTGAGGCTAAAACAGCTTTTTTTTTTGCTCCTCATCACTCTGCATTGAATAATAAGACAGACACAAGCTGAAAGCCTTAATGAAGCCCTCTTACTTTGTTCTATTAGGCACACACAAAAAGCTTTGAAGAATTTTTTTTCAGTTAACGGATGTTGTTAAAAATGGATGCTCGGTTAAATAAATGTGCCCAGATGTGGGATACAGTAGAGGTTATAAACCCATCCTAGATAAATATTTTAGCCCTTGCAAGCCTGGATGATTCCAATGAGTCCAGTTTTAACCTATGATTAAATTAAAAAGAGAGCGTTGGATCTCTTGGTACAGAACTGAGGCCAAAAGCTTTAAGGCAAACCATAAACCCCTGCCTTAAACCAGCAGCAATATCTAGCTAATGGGTTACTGGACACAAAGTGTTTTCATGAAACTATTCTTTATTTTTAAATCTCCCATTCTACAAGCAAAGTCAGGATATAGTGAGCAAAACCTGTATGTGTGTGGGTGTGTTTTAGAGAAGGCAGAGAGAGCTAACGTGTCGAGTCTGCATGCACAGAAAAAACTGTTTCAAGTTCAGTAACGTCATAAAAGTTTAAACAGCAATGACAAGCCATCATTCTGAAGCCATTAGGTTTTATTTTAAAAATCCTCTAGTCTTGGAGCTAGAAACTTTAATGACCCTTTGAGACAAAAGAGGGAACCTTGGAGCGGATATCCAGAGCCTTCCTCAAGCTTCAATGCCACCAAGACAGGAGGAACCACTTTGATCACGGCGTAATTAACCAAAGTCAGTGACACCCTAAAAAAAGCCACCTTTCTTTGAAGGTCTGCCATCATATTCCAGCAGGGCTGTGATCTAAAACGCTCCTTTATCGCTCTTAAACACTCGCCTGCTCTCATTATTGCACATTTTAATACGCCAGCTACACCAACCGATACATTTGGGTGACTTGAGGTTGTCAGTCGGCTGCTGTTAAACGCCTTGCTTCCCAGGACGGTTCTTCCCTAAACGAGGAATTCCGCTCCTCCCAAGTGTGATTTATGGTGGCGTCCGCAAAGAACTCATTTTAGTTTTGGGAAAAATTGTACAGGGGAACCTAAAATAACTGTGCTTCAACTGGCTGTTTTGTTCTTTGATATGAAATGGACCTGACAGTAGTGATGCTCTCAGTGTTCTGGGGCCAAACGGATCCCTGGTGGCTGATCTGATGGGAGAAAATCTACCGCCTAAAACCTCTTTTTAAATCTAGTTTCACGCATATTTTATATGCCGATAATTGTCTCGCTGCAACGCGTTGCAGGACGTCTCACTGTGTTTGACGTCTTTAGGGAAACACACATCAGCTTGTGAGGGTGTGGATCAACGCGTCTGATGGAAGGAGCCCATCTCCACTAATGGCTGCCAACGTTCTCCTCCTCTGTGTTGAATCTGAGAATAGAGAGAGAGAGAATAGACATGTAAGACGTCCTCCGCTGACAGCCTGAGGAGACGTGAACGCATGTGCTGTCTGAGTGCTACAAAGCCAGACGCTGCCGTTGGACTGCTGGTGCTGGGATTTGGATTCTCCAGTTTTATCAGTTAAGTCTGAAGTGAGCAGTGTCGAGGATTTTCTTCAGTTAACACAAAGTCAAAATGCTGCTTTTAAGAGTTTAGTAGGTCAGTCAGAACACATGCAACAACAGCATGCAGTCACAAGGTTAGCATGATAAGCTGTAGCATTTTGAAGGTTGCTGACTCGCACATCTTCATCGTTTTCTAAGGAGTCTTTGTTCTACACCTCGTACACCTGCACAAGCATCATCAGATGAACTTGCTCGACCTCACTGGTTTAAATGATCTATGCTAAACAAAACAACAACAGAAATAATTTCCTTTACAGCAGTTTAACAATTTCCAACTTACTCCAACATGAACGAAGCGGCTGCTCCTGAAGATTGCTTTTAACGAGAGCTCCTTTTTCTCCACCCTCGCCGATGGTGAGACACTTTCTGAAGCGAGGTCACCCTTCGGTCTGCTGGAGTCAACGGGAAAACCTCCGCTTCCCATTAAACCCAGTGGACGTTGTGTGTGGGACACATTTGAACTGGGTAACTTCGTGTTTTGTCAGTAGTGGGATCATTTAGATTTAGTTGAGTTTTCATGAGACTCGTGAGAGGGAAGACGCCGTCCTGCCTCCTGTCCCATCCCGTGGCTGCATTTCCACGCCGCTCTGATCCCTTCGCCCCCACACGATTCTTACGCCTCGCCAGATCATGCTATTCACCCGGGGAGAGGATCATTCAGGCGGTAAGAGACTATTAAAATCATGGATAAACGTTATCCTCTGTGTCCAGGTGTGACATCTCCCCCTGCCAAGATCCCTGGAAGCCCTTTGGATTCCCGAGTGGTGCCTCCACGGGTGGCCCCACCATCCTGTCCCGAGTCGGCACCGTAGCTCCAGATGACCATCGTGGTAGAACCGTGGCTCTAAAAGGGTGGTCTTACATCACACTGAGACAGGTTCCTAATAACGCCCTTTAATAACAATAATAAAAATAATAATGCCAAAATTACAAGGGGTTAGCGTGGACTGGTCAGGCACGCTACCGACGTGCACCGTAGCCTTGGAACGTGAGCGCTCATCCCACAGCTGCACACATCCAACTCGATGTGGCAGCAACGTTTTTGAGGTCCACGTCACACAGCTCAGCATCTGATAAACCTTTAAAACCACACAGTGTGTTAAGGACGGTACACTTTCAGGCTATTGAGCAGCTGGTCTATTTTTATTACACTTCCAGTAAATTAAATAAAGAGTGCCTCATCTGGAATATTTCAAGCAAATTAGTGTTTTTCTTTACCATCACGCTGAGATCTTAGAACCACTCGTGGATCTTAATCATTCATTCATGCTTGGTGATGCTTGTAAATGTCTGATTAGACTCTCCTGTTAGACTCTTTTAGACTTTAAATGCTGAGAGGTCTTCAGATTCAACAGGAGTCACACTGATAGAAGCTTCTGTCTTCGAACGCTGTGCAATAATGATCATTGAATGATGCAGCCTCACACCGGGCTGCTGATTAGTCACACTAAAGTGCAACGGGAAATGAGACGTGGGTGAAAACTAAAAGCATTAAAAAGATATTAACAATATAATGAAAGATGAGGGGAAAAACAGCAATGAGGCCGCAGTAATTATCTCTTCTCCTCATTTCTTTGGTAAATAAATGAGCATCAATTAGCCACAGATGCTCCCTGTTGCCTCGGCGCCAAAGCAGCACTTATTAATTCTTGGGACAGGTAGCCCAGCGGGCGGCAGACCAGCAGGACTGAAGACGTCGGGCTCATGGTTTGGGTTCTTGAATTTTCATTTCCCCTCCTGGAACACAAGCCTCCGCTGCACAAAGGGTGGCAGCGTGATTTATGAGGGAGATGGCAAACACTTAATCACCTAAAATTAAAATAATTGAATTAAAATAATTGGAGGCAACATGTTTGGAGCCCCCCCGTGCATGGAATATTGAAATCTGACATCTATTAGAGTCATTTACATCACAAAAGGTCTTCCCCAATTAAATTCTGCCCCATCGGCTCAGTGGTACAAAAATGCATCAGCTTCATATGTTACTGTTTATTATATGTTTATTATATGCTTCTGTTTATTATATGTTTCCATTTATATGGTAGATATGCGATATACTTTGAATGTTTCACACCTCACCGACTGCAAGTCACACGAATTTATATCCACGTTTTGTCAGATTTCTCTGATTTTCCCTGAAGTCTCAAATAAATATCACTTCAGGGGACGGCCGGAGCAGCGGCGGTGCGATGGGTTCAAGTGGGAGAGAACGTTAAATGACTTAAAAGGCCACGGCAGTTAGATCCATCTGGCCTTTTGGCACGTTCACCGTGGATGGAAATCACTATGGAAATCTTCATTCTGCACGCTGGTGTGGTGGATGACCCGGAGGTCTGATATGCGCCCAAAACAAGCCTAATCTCCTCTGCTTTGCCTTTGCTCTGCTGCATCCTTCCAGTGTGACTGAGATATCCCATCATGCACTGATTGATCTTGCGGTTGCCCAGTGAAACGGCAGATCTTCAAATATCACCGCGTCCACAGCTACATAATCTTGATGGTTTAACCATCCGTGGCAGTGAACTCTGCAGGTCTCCTCTCTGAACCGGATGTGTCTTCTGGCCTGACTGTCAGGCTTAGAGGTCAGGTAATTACAGAGTGTGTGTGTGTGTGTGTGTGTGTGTGTGTGTGTGTGTGTGTGTGTGTGTGTGTGTGTGTGTGTGTGTTCAGTCACACGGCACGGCTCGAATGCAAAATATGTACACACACACACACACACACACACACACACACACACACACACACACACACACACACACACACACACACACACACACACACACACACAATCTCTGCAATCTCAATGGAACTTCCAAGGTAGATAAATGAATAAATATTCCTTCACTTCTGAGATGCCGACTATCTGTTTTCCTCCATGTGTAATTTTCCGGTTTCATTTCTCATTAACTGGCACAATTCTTCCATTTCACTTGAAGGGAAAAGTTTTGTTCAGATGTTTTCAGAGCACATGAAAAGAAAAGCGCAGCCTTTTATTTGCTATAAATATTTCGGAAATAAATCTCTGCCTTGATCTTTGGTGCGGCCGCATATCCAATACACAATAAAAGGCCCCGCACAAGTTAGCTGGTTTTATGATGGTATAGATGAGGCTAAACATTACATTTTGCAAGGTTACCAATATAAAAAAAAAGATGAGTGTCGTTAAAAAGTGAAAAGCCTTCTTGGGCTTTATAAAGATGAATGTATCGTATTTCAGAGAAGCTGCCAATAGCACCTCGTTAAATCCCACATTTGTCTTATTGTGAGTTTTCTGGAATTAACAAAGAACAATTGATTACAGATAGAGCTTTGGTGCAGACACAATAGAGATCGAGCACCTCCTCCGTTGGAGCTACGCTGAACAATTTTTCATCCAGTTTGCTTTTTGTACCTAGACTCTAGGTCCGAGAGTCTTGGAATACTCACAGAAGTGGGATACAAAGCCTCTCACAGGAAGGTGGGACCCACTGGTCCAGAGCTTCATGGCCGTGACTCGGAAAGATCTGAAAGCAGACTTACTGCCCCCCTCCAGGGACGTAAGAGACAGCGCTGGGAGAGAGTTATTGTAAAGATTCATGTCCAAACTCAGGAGGACGTCATGGTCCGTTCATCGATTAACGTTGGTCGCTTCCGTTCTGATCTCCTCTCAGTGTCGTTTCAGGCTCACTTTAACGTTTCAGTCTCTTTCTTCCCCCTTCCTCTCCATTTCTTTCACCTCTCTTCTCACCAGAGAAGATAGATGGTCAGCTCGTTACGGCCTTTCCGATGTGGCACAACAGAAATACGAACACCTACAGACCCAATAACTGGACCTGTCAACCCCGATTCCACTGACGACAATCAGAAATCCTGGTCGGACCAAACGAATGCCCGAGCCCCCTCATTGGATTTGTTGGCAAGTTGATTTGATGAGTAAAATGAAAAAGTTTCTTCCAAACTTCTATGAGAATCAGCGTGGTCGCTTCATCCGTCCCTGGCCACAATCACCGGCTGGGTCAAGAGGTCAAGTATACTGTCGGATGTTTGCTGGGTCTTAACGCTCAGGAATGATGCTTCCTCTGACATCGGTATCGCTCCTGTATTCTGCTTTAGTGAATACAACATATCGGAACCTTGATTCCTTTCCCTCAAGAGCAATAAACCCCTTAAAAAACCCTTAACACACTCTTAAATTTAGATTTTTGTTGACATCATTTCTCTTTGTACAAAGAGTGGACTGAACTCAGTACCGAAGCACCTAAAATTTAGGCAGACGGGCCATTTTTCTCATGGTGGTCCTGCCTCTGAATCTAACCATGGAGATAACAGAATAATTAGGGTTGTTAAAATGAACGTCTTACTCCAAACTGAGTAATTTGAACTCAGCTGACACGTGCGTGTGAAATGAGACAAAATCCCTGAAGGAGGCTCAGTGTGGCTACAGGATTTGATGACTTAATGAGATATTGGCCCAAAACCCCATAAACCGAACATCTGACAGACGCCACCTCTCATCGACAATGAGCTGTTTCTCCCCAAGTGCCCCAATTGCTAATCTGAACCCTGCTTGTCCACAGTTGACACGCTAACGCCAATTAACACCTCGGACCGTGGGAAATCCTATAGGAACCCCACCAAAAGCCATGCAAGGTGAACGGGAACGACATTCCTGAGATTTCACGAGCATGTGGAAACACAGGAGCACACGTGTGAGTGAACGCTGGTCACGGCAACGACGACCCCAGAGTCTGGACATGCTCCATATGCTGCTCTGGACATGCTCCATACGCATCATCAATCATATTTAAAGAGTAAAATGGAGCTTTTAGAAGATATTTTGCTTCAAAAGCAAAGCTTGATTCAGGTTATTCATAAAAGTGTGAAAGTGGTGGAGCTCCGCTCTTCATCACAAGTGCGTTTCTTTAATTTCCTCTCTGGGCTTGTTGAGACTAGCAAGTACAAGGAAAGCAGGTGAAGCTGTTTTGTTCAAAGGGTCCACGCACACATGTGCAAACATTAAGGATGAAGAATAATTGAGAGGAGTGCTCTCTGGCCCAAGGAGAGCGCTGCGACTCGTAGGGAACATCAATTCACCTTCAGGGAACGCGAGCGAGGGAGGCGTGTCGGAACACACGCAGAGGCAGCGAGATGAGCTGATCTACCAGATCCATCAAAGGTAAATCCTCTGAATCTGAAAGGTCTCTCCTCCTTACTTCCCTGCCCTCATGTCATTTATTTTAGCTCTAATCCTCCATCTCTTGTTGTTTGGTTCTCCTTTCACCCATCGTGGCCCCACCCCGCAGCTTTTCTTCCTCCTCAGATACTTTTCCCTCCACTGGCTGCTTCTTCTTTCTGCTTCTTTTCCATTCTTTCCCCTCTCCTGGACTTGATCGTCTTTTAATCAACCATTTTCTGTCCTGCAAAATGATGATTCGCTGTTCTCATATGTTGGAGAGGAGGGGACATTGAGCTGAGCAGGGATGGAGAGATCAGCGATCAGGCCATCCATCCATCCATCCATCCATCCATCCATCCATCCATCCATCCATCCATCCATCCATCCATCCATCCATCCATCCATCCATCCATCCATCCATCCATCCATCCATCCATCCATCCATCCATCCATCCATCCATCCGATAATCGGATACTGACGCAGACCTGAGATTATGCCACAGTATCACTGAGTGTTCTAATCGTGGCTCTGCTCACATGCTTTAAAGGAGCAGTATGTAGGAAATGTATTTTAAAATGCGCAGACATTAAGGAATCATCCTAAATACTTATATCACTGACAGCAGAAGTCCAGGCAGGAATTTTGTAGCTGCAGTCAGATAAGCAGTATCGTCTCGGCATGCAGCTACCACGGACCTTCTGCAATGAACGTCTTGAGTCACAAGTGTCTGGTGTTACTAAACCTTAAAGGCCTCAATAACAATATCATGAGAAACAAATCAAAGACCGGTGTAGGAGATGCCTTTGATGGATGAAAGCATAATTTTCGACTAGACAGTTAAGATTCCACTAAGTCTGGCTAACTTAATTCTAATGGATGTAGGCACGGACCATCAGGCATGAAGGATAACGTTTTTAGAGCACATTTTAGCTGGATCCAGCACCCTACGCTGGGGGAGTTGTTTCTTTATGAATTTGACTGCAGTACCAGATTTAGCCACCAAAGTCTCCAACGCAAGTTGAGGAATATGTGATGATAAAGTCAGCTGAAGTGAACTGTGCCGGTGAAGATCAAAGACGGTGTTTTCGTTCTGCTGCTATTCTGTTATTCTGTCTCCATCCTGCACAACACAACAGGTCCAGTGGCAGTTTAATGATGTGTGCGCTGAGGTGGAAGCGTTAACATAGACTTTGTAATCTTGAAAATTCCAAAGTATAAATGCTGGTGCTCATATTCGGTTTTGAAATAGAGCTCGTAGTTCAGATGAAGGTCAGATAAATGTGCTGTAAACAGACTTATGTGATTAAAGGCTTCGTGGCAACAGAAGAGCCTGAAGGCATCTGAAAAGCAGGGAAGGCAGCGTTCTACACTAAAGAAAAGATATCTAAGAGGATGAGGAACTTCCAGATGTTTGCTTATTAACTTCACGAAGCAAGTGTTCTAAGCTACAGTCTAAGCAGTCTGTTCTAAGCTCTGCTACATTTGGAATTAGGTGGGATTTAAGTGTTTCTTATTGTAGCAAATAGAAGATTATGTAATCATAATTTGTTATGTAATCATAACAGAGATTTGCTTTAATTCCTATGACTTTATATAACCAGCTGGGAAACCTTGCAGAACATCTACACCCGTTCGTTGGGACCATGCTCCCTGTGGGCTGGGGCCTCTTTCAGCAGAAAAAGGCACCGACCACAAAGCAACAAATGCTCAGTAATGGTTTGAGGAGGACAACAACAAGATTTAGGTGCCGGCTTGGCCTCCAAATTCCCCAGGATTCAATCTAAACAAGCGAGATTCTCTCAGAGCTTTTGAGGATATTATGGACTGCTGTTTCGTTCCCTGGACGAAATGATTTGGATCTCTGTCTGCGGGAACTGTCCCCCATAACAGTCGCTCAGCACCGCAGGATTACAGATGACATCAGAGGATGTTGCAGTGAATCAGCCCAGAGTAAATCTGTCATCTGAAACGTCCACCTCTCTCCCGTCTCCCTTTAGGTGCACTGAGATCGCCTCCTCCATGTCACAGCTCTATCCTGCGAGCTATCCACCACTTCCTGTCACCGCCACTCCAATTCAGGGTTGCCTGCATCAATGCCACTCACTTGTTTTTTTTAAATTCACTTTACTCTGTGTCTCAAGGGGAGCGGGATTTTTATCAGAATTCTGCTTTGCTCCTTTGATGAGCAGCAAGGCGTCGAGCTTACAGATAAGACATGGCGCCCTAACACAGATTATTACAGATAGCGTGGTTCAGTTGTGGTCCTCTCCTAGTGGGGAGAGCTGCAGCAGGCCAGACTTGCTGTTCCTAAAGGAACAGTGTGTTCAATAGGCCGTGAATAATGCAGCTATAGATCACCTGTGTGTGCCAGAACTCACACACTCTCCTTCCAAGGACAACGTGCCTCCTCTACAGCGACATTTGTTGTAGACGGGCAAATACTCTTCTCCACCAACAGCACTGGAGTGCTGCCGCGGCGCTGCAATGACTGTTCAGAGTGTCGGCCACACAAAGGACCAGTTTTAGAAGGAGCTTTGTTCCTTCTCCCCAACCTCACCCAGAAAAACAGACTCTTTTATTACACATGGTATAACTGAATAGTAGAACAGATGATATAACAAATAATTAGACATGATCATCAAATGTCATGACTGAATTATAGACAAAGTGCCGTAAATTAACAGCTAAAGTCAGTCCAGTTGCCAGAATGTAAGAGGATCATCCTTCTGGAAGAGTGAAGTGAGTGTAAATGAAATTAATTATGGTCAAAGACCATTGCAGGATGAGGTATGAGTGGGTAGTTCTCATGACTTTGAGTCACACACACAAACACAAACACACACACACACACACACACACACACACACACACACACACACACACACACACACACACACCAGTCTCATTTAGTGGTGAACTGGCGTTAAATCCTCCCATTCTGCACACAAATGAAAGTATTATTTAGTGGGGATGAGCATATAATGATTCTTTTCTCCCTCTCAGCGTACTTGATAGGAGGGGAAAATTAAATGTGAACTAAATGGTGCTCAATTAGAATGGATATTATATCCTTTAATTGATCTGCACCCATTTGTGTGTGCAGAGGGATTCCACGTTGTGCAATGGACACTTTTCTTTCGATAATCAGAAAAGCCTGTGACCACCACGGTGGATGTTTTGGCTTCCTCTACCTTTGAGCCATGTGTCCTCATTTTGTCCTTTTTTCCTGAGTACTGTACAGCTGAGGCAGATGAAGTGGAGAGAACCCTGCGGAGTTGCAGCGAGCAGGTTGAGACTTCACGCAAGGCTAAAAGTGGGACCTAGACGCTGGAGTCCGGGCCGATTTTTACATCCCCCAGCTATTTCACAGGCATTACTCGACCACCTCTGTGACGCCATGTGTCGCCCGCCAGCAGGAGGCCATCGTAAAGTTCACCGTGGCGTCACAGCGATCGCACTGATCGCTGGTGAGTGGGTGCGAGGTGTATACAGCTACAGGAGAGGATCATCAAATCTCAAAGTTAAGCTGTGGCTGCGAGTGTTCCAGATCAACGTCCCTCCAAACCCTTCCGTGCTTTTTGACACCCCTGCAGCTCTGCATCACGACTAAAAGTGAATCATACTTGTGACTGTAGCTGTGAGAGCCAGGCTAAACTATACGTTCCAGCTCTGCTCGGGTCTCTACGTCACTTGTTAGAGGAACTCAGGGCCTGACCCCCAACAAGCAACACAGGCAAGGAAAAACTCCCCTTTAACAGGAAGAAACCTTGAGGAGGACCAGGGACTGTTGTGGTCCGGGGTTGTGTCTGGTATTTCCTGCAGGGGGCGTGGAGGAGCTCAATTAGCAACAGCTGGTGCTGTAGGCAGGCTCAGCTGTTGGCGATTATCATCTTGGCCACCTATTTAAGGAGGGAGCGCCTGCCTATCAGGGTGGGAGTGTTACTGTGTTGCCCTGCCTGTTTCCCGGTATGTTCAAGGTCTCCACGCCATCTGCTGGACCGGTGGCGTGCTGAACCCGACTCCCGAGTTCTCTGCAGTCCAGGAGGACTGCTTCTGTCTTCTTGTGTTGCCCCAGTCAATAAAACTCATTTGGACCCTGTTACCACTATGTTCTGGCCTGCTCTCAGGTCCTGTTAAAACCCCCTCTCATAACAGAACACTCTGACCCTGATAGGCAGGCGCTCCCTCATTAAATAGGTGGCCAAGATGATAATCGCCCACAGGTGCGCCTGCCTACAGCGCCAGCTGTTGCTAATTGAGCTCCTCCACGCCCCCTGCAGGAAATACCAGACACAACCCTGGACCCCAACAGGGACGAATAAAAAATATCAATACTCCTGTAGAGCTGAGTGGGTCAGTGGGGTCAGCAGGTCAGTGCACGGCTAGGGGGTCGGTGATACCTGTAGGTTAGGATGTCAATGTCGGCCATTAAGAGTTAACCTAATGAGAATACAGGTGCTCCCGTTTGAAATGTCATTGTCACAAACAAACACCATCCCTTTAAAATCTACAAAGCTGTTTGCATCCATAAAGCCGCACTCTCGGCGATGTCTGTCACATTTGTCTGACCTGCTTTCACTTAAAACAGGGATTAAAGTTAAAAGGATCAATCTCGGAGGGGAAAAAAGGAGGCTTAATTCCTGCCACTCCACTCAGAATTCATCCGCCTGCCATTCAACGTGTGACACCCAGTCATTTATCTATCCATCTCCGTGTAGCGGGTGAGGAGCGCGGCTGACAGTCCCGTCATCCGAGGGCTCTTCGCGTGGAGAAGTAAAAAGAACATAAAACGAAATCACCTTTGCTGTGATCCGTCACGTGCACGCCATCACAGCGACTTCCCCACTCTCTCATCCGCCTCAACACCATATCAACATATGTCTTTCTCTCGATGAGTTCATTTGCTTTATGTAGCGCTCGTCCTGATCACAACAGACCCATCAGCATTTGTCAGTGATGCATCATGGGAAAAGCGATCCGACAGTGCAGACTCCCACATCTCTGCTCCCATATGCCTGCCGCTCATTTTGTGCTGTGGACCAAAATGGGACGATGCACCAGGTATCCTGTGTCACATTGCCCGGCATCTCCGGGAAGCGGCCATCTGTTTCTCCGCATCATTGATTTTCTTTTGCCACATCAAACATTGTTTAATCCCACCTGCTTCTGGAAAACATCAAAAACAAATGTTTGTCTTTTGACTGAAATGAACCAGGTTGCGCCTTGATTGGTTCCCGGATTATTCCGACAGCCATAATCTCACAGGCTTCAGTTATTTGTCACTTGTCCGTCTGGATTACCTCTTTATTTGTCTCTTCTGTCACCTAAACCCCCCTTGTCTCCACCTCCACCCAAATATTCAATATTCTACCATCTGAGACACCCGAAGAGCCAGTCCAAGGACCATCGGGTCTTCTAAAGGGAAAAACCAGACAACCACAGGCCTCCATACACGAGCGTGTCCCAGACACAGTTTCAAAGAGCCGATTGTTAAAATGCAATGAAACATCTTCCCTTATTTTATACTCGCTTTACTGTGGCCATAAACGGATCTGATAAATCGCCCAGTCATGAAAGAGGTGTTCCAAGCGTAACCTCCAATAGGTGATTACAGGCACTATAATCCCTCCACCTGCCGAGTTTGAAAGTTTTCTTCTGGCCTTTTCTTATTTGTCTCCTTCTCCTGTGTGAGAGGCTCAAGGGTCTAGGTCAGGCCCATAACCAGCTCCATCCTGTCTCCAGTACTTGAACCCTGGCCCCCTACACCAGGAAAGACTGGACATCACAACGCTTTCTGATGCAAATATTAATAACAACAATAATAATGAAGTAATTTTGTCGCACCTTGATCTTATCTGTTCCTATTTAGCTGTTCCTACTCTTCTGGACAGATGTTCCTGGGGACTGCTGGAGCCAGTCCTCCATCTTGCTCCAAGTACTCGACGACCAGGGGGATCACCGATGTCGTCACTCCCCTTGTGCTCTCCAACCAGAACCTGGTGTTCCTCCAGGTTCTTGTGTCCCCTGGGATCTCAGCATTGTCAGTCTCCGTCTTTGTCCTCCACACACAAAAAGGACCATTTTATTTAGCATGTTTAACATGTCCCTGATGCTCCAAAGAAGACAAATAATCAATGAATTAGGGATCAATGACTTGTCACAAATGTGCACTCCAGGCAGCAAGAAGCCTCTGGAGGAAAGTTTGGGATGTCTGAGAGAACAGCCCGGAGTTAGATGACTTTGACTGAGGCCATTTAGCTCATGTGCGTCTGAAGCTGCTGCATTATTGATCGACTATAGTTAGAGGAAAAGATTGGAAGCGACAACGACAATTTCTACAGAGACAGAAGACACGCACAGGTTCCATAATGTGGAGCGGCAGCGGGATGAATTATTGGCGTATGAGAGCACCAGTAATAATAATGGGTGTGTACGTTCTGCATGTGCGTGTGCTACACGCCACCTTAAATGTCTCTGTCACGCCACTCCGCCATGTTCGCCGGGACAAATTAGCAGCCGCGCAACGATGACGGATCGGTGTTGACAACACGACTCCCGCTGGCTCCCCGTTAATTTTTTTTTTTTTGCTGTTTGTGGTTGTTTCCTGACTGAAGTAGATGCAACGAGTAATAGAATATTAAAGTAATGTCAGAGTGGATACATATAGAGGGGAACACGGCGTGTTGCACATTTCGTATACATGCAACCTTTAAGAGCTTTTAGAAGCACCGTGGCAACCGTGACACGGGAGCATCTCACTTTTAATGTGGACAACAGCAACAACAAAGGAAGGATGCAAAAAGTCACACGCGAGTACGAAATAGTGGATTTGCTCTCAACTTATAAATATTCTATATACAGTGGGACCTCTACTTACAAAATTAATTGGTTCCGGAAGTTGTTTCGCAGCCTGAAAATTACATAAGTAGAGACGTGTTTTCCATGTAAATGCCCTAATCCGTTCCAAGCTCCCAAAAATTCGGACATAATTTTTTTAATAAATCATAAAAATGCATCAAAACATGTAAAAAATACATGTTACAATTAGATTACCGCACAATAAATGTAGGAATTCAGTGCAAGGCTTCCCCAGGAACAAAATGAACTTTATTACAGGCTAATCTTACATTAGCCGTCATTACTAGCAACAAACGCTAACACTTATGGTAACACCGCCATCTAATGGACAAACATACGAACACCCACAATAAATAAAAGTTAAACGAAGGCGACCCTGGGATACACACAAACTTGTACAGATTGACGTACCTCCTAGCCAATGGGATGACAGGAAGATGCTCAGCAATAGCCAATGGCAGAGCAGCTGCAAGCAAGTTTGCGTTCGCTAAACTCTGTCACCCCTTCTCCTCCTCCTTTACCCAGCCGGGTCCCGCTCAAGGTTTCTTCCTGTTAAAAGTGCAATCGTTCAAAAGTGACCATGTTTCAGTTACTCACAGGATTTTCGTGATTGATTAAGCTCTATCAGACCCCCCATTAGTAGCACCTCTGCTGCGTTCCGCCTCCTCCAGCTGCTCACTGTCGCACCAACACTGGAAAGTTTCCATAAAACTTTGAGAAAGTGTAAAAGGAATCATTAGTGGCTCTTGTGGGATTTGCACTGTAAAGTCTGCGTTCTGCCTGAGATGATTTTAGCGAGTTATTTCTGCCACATCGGGGGCCAATTAAATGCCGAACGTTGTTTAGTAGTGTCGTCCCGTCTCAAACAACAATACAAAAATAAACGTTACTGTAGTTCTGAAAAGAGAAGAAATTCGAAGGCGATGTTGAGTCACATTTTACTGGCTTGTAAACGAACCGTCGTTACCCACTGTGATGGGAATATTCCACTGAAGGGAGGAAAAGCCAGCAGAACGCAACACAACTAGTCAAACTGAAGGTTTTTCCTCTTTTCTTTTCTCTCAGTTGCTCATTTGTAAAACAGAACTTTTTCTGTGTTCCCTGGTTGGACCCCTGGTTCCAAATGGGGTCTCAAATTTGTCCCTCAGCAGAGGAATAAGCAGCGTGACTTTTGTCCAATGGTCTCGGACAGTTCATGGTTTTATTGGACATTGAAGCACGAAGCACCTGGGCATTTGGTAGCTTTAGCTTCTTCCCTTAAACAGCTAGCGCCAGCGTGCACATAATAGTGCATATTAGTGGATGGGGGGGGGGTCACTTTCTTTTGTTTCTTAAATAATGACTTTTAGACGTGTATTATACATGAAAAGCAGCTCATCTGCAGTGTGTGTATATGTGTGTGTGTGTGTGTGTGTGTGTGAAGTTAGCATGACACGGAGACTCAAATTGGATTATTAAGAAGCCAGCCTGATTAATTCCTGACCTCAATTAGCATAGCCCCTCATTAGTGAGTGGGGCATCTTGTCTTGTGTGGGCAGCTGTTTTTTCTTCTTCCTTTGTTCAAGCTGCCTCCCCCGTCTGTCCGTCCTAATTTGGTGTTTCTTCCCTTCGTTGCGCTTCTTCGCCATTGCCGGCTCGCGTCTGTGCGTAACGAGTGGGCGCCCACATGTTTATCATTATAATTGGGATAATGCTCTGTAAAGTGTCTAATTGGTGCCTTTATTTTCCATCCAGGCGACGTCCGTGTGGCCTTGTTGATGCGCGTGTTCCCGATGAAAGCGAACGGAGGGAAAAACGGCGCCGGCAGCGCTGCAAAATAAATGAAACTTAGACCGTTTCCTAAATGGTTGTGTAGTGAGGGAATAGTGTTACTGTCTTATCCGAATCCACAACTCAGGCGTCAGGTTTAGCTCAAAAGTGAGGGTCTTCCTGAACCATCGCTGCAGGTGTGAAGGTGTGAGGAGGATACGATTTTAGAGTTGTAGATGTTTTGGTTGAAATTATACACCTGGGCTGTTGAACATCACCTGCCAACGTCTCACAGTGGAGGAGAAGGCCTCCGTCAGCAGACGGAGACAATCGGACAAAAGATAAATGAGGCTCCGAGCGGCAAATTGCACGCCGGTGCGTGTGGACCGGTGTGGAGGCTGACAGGCTCCAGCTCAGCTTCAGCTTTCCTGGGAGATGGAGAATGAAGCTCGGGCTAATGTCTTTGCCCAGCGGCCATTTTGCGCTAATGAAAGGGACGTACTGGTGGGGGAAGGGGGGGTTGAGGATGCATCAACGGGCTGTGACACTGGGATTTGTGCTGGAAGGCTCGCGGTTACCTGTGTCACAAACCCCGTCTGCCTACGTGAAGCTGTCGCAGCCCCAGGCTTTGGACCAGATGGGTTCTCCGAGCTTTTAATGACTCAAGGAGCCGACGAGCAGCTAACCTGAGCCACAGCGGGAGAAGAAGCCGGTTCGCCTGTTCTCCACGGTGCCCAAGACTGCTCGGCGATCTGCCTGACATCCTGACGGGGAGACGGCCTTGATAAGCTACAGGCAGGATAGCGGGATAGCAGCGAGCTCATAGGCTAACGAGGCAGATGTTGACGGCGAGAGCAGCGACCCCTCGACTGTCCTTCACCCTGTGAATTACAGGTTATAGATCTATACAGGAAGCTGGAAGGCGGGTGTGAACGCGTTGCATGTAAATGAGAGTCTGCTGCCAGGCTGTTGATCATTTATGACAGCTTCAGCTGGAAATCCAATAGAGCTGGACTCCAAGGACAAGGGAGGACTGTGGCACGCTAGCAGAGCGAATGCTGGGCGAGAGCAGAGCTTTGTTTGGTCCGATGATGGAAAAGCCGGTTTCATTGTCGCTGGGCAGGACGCAAACAGTTTATTAGCCAGTCAGAATGAGAGTCACGGTGAAACGGCGCCACAGGCAGGTGCACGTCTCGCACAGGAAAGGGGGGACGGGTAGAGTCAAAGGAGGGTTTAATCGGACTAAAATGGGACTTCAAAAAGTCCCAGGTCCCATTATGCGGTTAGCAAAAACAGGTGCGACTATCTGCTCAGCTCGGTCCAACACGGCCCCAGATTTGAATATTTCAGGCTGTTTATTAACGCTACTTACTGCTAAAACTGTCCGAACGAGCTCACCGAGGGAGGAATAAACAGGAAATGCTGCAAGACAAATGTGAGATCTGAAAGAAAAATATGAAAAAGAGACGTAAAACAGCCGCACGGACAGAGATCAATGATGCAGGAGGCTCAGGAGAGAATCTTCATCGCTCAGATTGTCCCATCCAGTCTGAACCCTGGACCAATGACACCAGCGCCCTGTTATTTCTGCTTCTCCTTTATTTCCTCTCTGAATCCCATCAATTTTCCTGGCTTCAGTCTGCGTTTATTTCCAATCAGAAGATTTTAAAAAACGGTTGCTTTGAGATGCTAAACTTTCAGTGACCTCAGCTCCACCAAGAAAAAAAAAGCCGAACGACAAATTCAAAAGATTAAAGACTGTTCTTTAAATGTTTATTGTAACCGTCCACGCGGAGTGGATGGATGGATGGATGGATGGATGGATGGATGGATGGATGGATGGATGGATGGATGGGGGGATGGGGGGATGGGGGGGTCGCTGTGATGAACCTGGCTGAAGGCTGCTGATTCTGGGGGAGGCTCAGGTCAGGCTTGTTTACCTGTTTACTGGTCACAAACACACATGAACGCTGTTCTTCATATAATCTGCTGCTGAGCCTCAATGTCACAACTTCCTCCTTCTGCTACTCATCCTCCTCCCTCCCTCCTCCTCTTCCTCCTTCTGCTACTCATCCTCCTCCCTCCCTCCTCCTCTTCCTCCTTCTGCTACTCATCCTCCTCCCTCCCTCCTCCTCTTCCTCTTCCTCCTGCTACTCATCCTCCTCCCTCCCTCCTCCTCTTCCTCTTCCTCCTGCTACTCATCCTCCTCCCTCCCTCCTCCTCTTCCTCCTTCTCCTGCTACTCATCCTCCTCCCTCCCTCCTCCTCTTCCTCCTTCTCCTGCTACTCATCCTCCTCCCTCCCTGCTCCTCTTCCTCCTTCTCCTGCTACTCATCCTCCTCCCTCCCTCCTCCTCTTCCTCCTTCTGCTACTCATCCTCCTCCCTCCTCCTCTTCCTCTTTCTCCTGCTGCTCATCCTCCCCTCCCTCCTCCTCTTCTCCTCTCTGCTACTCATCCTCCTCCCTCCTCCTCCCTCCTCTCTCCTGCTGCTCATCCTCCTCCCTCCTCCTCCTCTTCCTCCTCTCCTGCTACTCATCCTCCTCCCTCCTCCTCCTCTTCTCCTTCTCCTGCTACTCATCCTCCTCCCTCCTCTCCTCTCTTCTCCTGCTACTCATCCTCCTCTCCCTCCTCCTCTTCCTCCTTCTCCTGCTACTCATCCTCCTCCCTCCCTCCTCCACCCTCCCTTCTCCTGCTACTCATCCCCTACCTCCCTCCCTCCTCCTCTTCCCTCCTTCTCCTGCTACTCCTCCCCCTCCCTCCCTCCCCCCCTCTTCCTCTTTCTCCTGCTACTCATCCTCCTCCCTCCCTCCTCCTCTTCCTCTTCCTCCTGCTACTCATCCTCCTCCCTCCCTGCTCCTCTTCCTCCCCTCTCCTGCTACTCATCCTCCTCCCTCCCTCCTCCTCTTCCTCCTTCTCCTGCTACTCATCCTCCTCCCTCCCTCCTCCTCTTCCTCCTTCTCCTGCTACTCATCCTCCTCCCTCCCTTCTCCCTCCCTCTGTCTCTCTGCATTGCAGTATCTGTGTCCACTATCATCAGAACTCTCTCTCTCCTCTGTGTGTGTGTGTGTGTGTGTGTGTGTATGTGTGTGTGTGTGTGCATGTGTGTGTGGCCACGTGCGCTTGCAGCCCCTCCCCAGCAGCTGGACAGGAACTGAGATGGATGGCGTTTGTTCACCTCGCACTTCTTGTCTCTTTTCGCCCTCTGTTTCATCCGTCCTCCCTTCTCATTTTTCTCCCCGTTTATTTCAGGCCATATTTCACTTCCTCTTCCTGTGTTTTTCATTTCTATATATCCTGTCCCCCCCCCCCCGCTCTGTTTTCTTTGTCTCTTGTTTTCTTTTTTATTTCCTTCCCGATCCATTTCCCCTGCTCGTCTTCGCCCTCGCAGCTTTTATTTGCTCGACCTTTCAGCCGGTTTTGTTGCGTCAGTATCATCAGAAAAGTTTGTTAAAGTGCCTGACAGCTCTTTATCTCCAGAACTAGCCGGCGTGGACGGAAGCCCGGCAGCATTCTAATGCTGACTTAGCCGGAAAATGAAGTCCTCTTGTTAGCGGAGTGTGCGGCTGCCTCGGGAGTGGACCTGAGGACGGACGCATCGTTGCTGTCGCTCACTGACAGAACCTGACAAACACCTCCATCATTGCGCCCGCCTGAGGCAAGAAAGGCTAAGCTGTGAGGTGCTAGCATGGATGCATGCTAACACCAGCTCTGATTGGCAGAGATTAATGAAACGAGCCTCAAAGGTGTAAAATCCTGCAGAACCTGGGATCTAGGACCGGGTGACTCTCTCTCGGCTTTGGAGACGAGATGGACAAAGATCAGGACAGAAGTTGAGCTTTTTAATCTCAGAAAGTAAAGTGAAAGTAGGCAAGAGGGACATTTTCTTTGTTCTTCTAAGGAATCCTTGCTTGGATGAGACAATTCTTCAACCTGACATGGAGCCACGTGGTTCAGAACAGACCAGAGATGGGGGGGGGTGTCTCTGTAAAAAGGTCCCCATGTGTGAGCGGAATGCAGAATCCATCCGGCTGGATGAAGAAGTCACCAGTTAGCAGTGGTTTAGTGGATGTAACCTGTGAAAAACATGTCATTTGTTGATGGTTTGAATGGGTCCCCTCATGCTTCATTAGCATCTGATCAATGTGTTCAATCAAACAGTCGGTCTGTGAAGCCCAGGGAACGAAAATGTTAATATACATTTCAAAAGTGTGTCTATTTTTAATTAAAAATCCTGTTTCTGCACTCATTGGACAGTTCTGGACGGCTCTGCAGGACGCAGCTTGTCATCCCGCTCTCCTCTCCAGCAACGACACCAACTTTACATCATCTTCTCGGCTCATTATTTTTGAATCCTGCTGTTTGTCTTTTGACTCCGGGCAACAGCTGCACAGCAGCGTTATCACAAACCGAGCTTGACGAGTGAAGGACCGCGTCTCCCTCCTGTCTCATCACCCCCCCGCAAACACACTCTGCTCTCCTCGAATGGCCGACCCAACACGCTATAGGTGAGTTGGACCCTCTGCAGAACCCAGGAAATAAATAAGTTAATTATGAGACCTGCAAAAGTGTGGAGGTCAGGTAGAGGACGCGGCGCTGAAACGGGCTTTAAGAGGAGAAAATGCTCTTCCTCTAATTCCGTGACATGGTGAAATGTTCTATTACCATAAAATGGAGCGACCTCCCACCTGCTCACATTTAGGTAATGACAGGGAGGTTATGAGCTCGGCCCGGCCGGAGCCCACGCTCGGGCCCGGTAAATTGGGTGGGTATTAAAGTGCAGCGGCATGTAATGACTTGATGTCCAAAGTTAAAGATGTGCCCTTAAGCTCAGAGTTCAGCTGCCTCCTCCTCCTCCCCTCAGCCTGGACGACGGCCGCCTGAGTCGGGGCCTTTCCCACAAAACCAAGCTCTTCTTTCAATAATTAAGTTGTCAAACAGCAAATGGGAACCTCCCCCAAAAGAGAAAATATCGTCTTTTGTTTATTTATCGGACACCCGAATGCTACGTTGCTGTGTTACAGGTGATTATTCGTCACTTGACAACATATTATAAGTGGCTTATTTCATTTTATTTGATTTGTAAGCTTTGAGTAAATATTTTCGTTTCACACATGAATCCAAATAATTGATCTTCATCAGTCTAACGTAATTAGCTCCGTGAAGCACAGATGACAAGATTACCGATAACCTATTTTACGACGCTTATCAAAACTGCCAGTTTTATTAGCTGCTCATTTTTCCAATCTTATTTATTCTTTATTGGATCGACTGTGGCTAAAGTGTTACTTACATGAACGTTCATCAGCAGGCCTCAAATGAGTTGGCTAATATGAAGTGTATTGAGTCAAAGGGTTCAATTATCATCCACATGAGAGACTTATTTAATTAAATTTGCCAATGACGCAATAGCTTTAGCCATTATTGTCCAGTACCGAGGCTTTTATATGAGAGAGGGAGAGAGAGAGAGGGGGAGAGAGGGAGAGATGCTAAATGGATTTCTCAAAAAAGCTTCCAGCAAAAATAGGTGTTACACAGTTGTTGCTCATGCAGGAGAACAATGGCCCCGTAGTTGAGCACAAGGTCGGATCCTCCAGACATCTTTCTCTGGAGATCATCACCGGAATTTTTCTTCTTTACTTGAAATAGTAACACACACACACACACACACACACACACACACACACACACACACACACACACACACATATTCTCACATTCCTGTCTTTATGGGGACATAGATGTCACGCAATACGCAGCTCCTAACCCTAACCCTAACCATCCCAACTAATCCCCAACCTAAACCCCAATCTTAACCTAAACCCAATTCTAACTTCAAAACCATGTCTTCATCCTCAAAATTATGGAGCCCGACATCACAAACAGGCCCCACATGGTGAACCAGGATTCTGGTACTCGATTTGTAACAAATGTGAGGACACACACACACACACACGCACAGAGTGCAGGGTAGACAGCAGTTTATGACAGCGATGGTGATATGCTAAGCACACATGACCAGCTTGCCACCTGTCAAAGTTCAAAGCCCTTCATCACCTCTCTCTTCTCTTCCATTTCTTCTTCTTCTTCTTCTTCTACTTCTGTTTCTTCTTCTCCTCTTTATCTTTCTGATGGGTGTTTGGAGGAGACAACAAAGAGACACGCTCTGGGGCTCCGCTTCTTTAAAGTGATTAAAGCATCGAAGATGGTTTTTGATGACATCATTTCAAACCTGTTTGTTCTGATGATAACTTAAAACTGAAATGCACACACACACACCCACACACACACACACACACAGGAGTACCAGAACACTCTCACAACAGCCAATTCCAACTATCAGAGGTGATGCAGGATAAACAGCTTCCGGCAAATCGAAAATACGATTGATGTAGGACACGTCCCGTGAAAAAGTGTTAATATTTATCACCGCGGTAACCAAGCTTAACAGGAAACAGAGATGAACCAGGAAGAAAAGGCAGCCTTTACAATTCAGCCGTCATTTCTCATAACGGCACAAGTCCGTTGTTTCAACGTTAATGGGAGAGAATGAAAACCTGAGGTAGGAATTTCCGTGAATATGAGTCTGGTTTAGCGAAACGTGAAACTAAAACCTGGAGAGACGATACAAGCCAATATTTTTTCATTAAAAAGTGCTCTGTGTTGCGTAACTGCAAGCCTCCCCAGAGACGACGTTAGAGACGAGAATTCGGTCTGAAAACCTTTTAGTGGAGCACGAAACGATGGAAGAATTCGTGATTACTGAGATGAACCAAAACTGCGATTGTCTCAGACTAAAGGATGATAAATGTTAAACTCACTGTACATTCAAAGGTCTCCAAAGCATTTCTTAATATAAGAAACTTTACATAAATGATGGATTTTTTTCGTGGCTTCTCAGGAGACTTTTCTACTGCTCCAAACACCTGACTGTGATGGACTCATGTGTCCCAATATCTGCTAATTAGCCTGGAATTTGTGGACTCTAACGGCTTTTGGGGAATTCCTGATGGAAACGATCTTTTGACAATCTTTCCAGACAGTAAGTTTTGTCATCTGTTCATCGGTGGAACTGAATCCCTCCAAAGATTGAGATTATTGCGCTTCATGAGGAGGCTCAAGGACCCATCGGGATTCAAACCTTCCCTTTTTCATCTAAGAACCTTGTTTTGTCAGTTTTGACACGGATCCATTTTTTTTGGATGCAGCTTCATTTCGGGCGGATCCCACTGGTGTTCCGTATCGTCTCCTGCGCCTGTTTACAGCTAATTCACAAACATCCCACATCAGCCTGGAAGGGGGAGGTGCCAACATTGCTGCTCAGAGTTGAGCTACTTGGTTTTTATGTAGCTTTTCTAGACTTTTACACCCAGGGTATCGTTGAGTGTCGCCATGTTTTGGTGTCGACTCAGGTAACCTGTCCTTCATAGGACATATCGGACCGTGGGTCCGTGTCGGCGCCCGGCGGCAGAGCCCCTGGCCTCTGCGTGGACATACCGGCAGGACGGGTGTAAAAATAGCTGCGATGTTGATGGACGGCGGGTCGGGGTGAAGCCAGGTAGCTTCTGTGGTGTCGCTGGCAGCAGAAGTATGACGCTGACCCAGGAAACCCACCTCTGGACACACCGACACGTGAAATACATCAGCTCTGCCACACAAAAAAAACCCCGAATAATGCATGACTTCGCCGAGCAAACCCCCCCGAGCATGACTCGGCACGGCTCTCACCTTCTCTCTCTCTGGCTGATGTTTATTTAAAGGCGGTTCTGGGGCATGTGGAGCTATACGGCACCGGACTCGGTCACTACCCCTCCACCTCACTTAGTCTCTCTCTGTCTCCACCATCTGCATAATTCAGGGCACTTCGGCAGTTGAGGAGGAAATAGTGCGTGATTGAAAGTGTCACCTGCTCCCTGCTGCAGCCTCAGAAATGGAACCTCGGCTTCCCCCTCTGATAGGCGCCAAAGGTTAACGGCGGCTGCTCCCCAGCCGGGCGATATCGGGCCAGAGCGATGAGGCGGGGACGCGGGGACTTTAGATCAGAAATGAGGCTCCTATTTGGGCTTTTGGGGTCGATCGTGACTTTACTCGAAAGCCTTCCTGCGTTTGACCACGATGTGTGTGTGTGTGTGTGTGTGTGTGTGTGTGTGCGTGTGTGCGTGTGTGTGTGTGTGTGTTTTTAAAAGGCGTGCAATGCATGGAAAAAAATGGAAATTTATTTATTTATTCATTTATTTTCACAAAATTTACCTCACCCCCCCTCTCAAAAAAGAGGGTATCTGTCGGCAGTGCTGACAGGATCCTGCTCAGAAAATTACAGAACTATGTTTAGACCTGTCACGTCCGCTGTCCCGAGCTGGACACACAAACACCAGTGGAAACGCAAAATCCCTGGGAAAATAGTCCCTCCTGGTAGGAATTTGTTTTCGCCGATAATGGCCGACTCTTCCTGCACCTCTCTTCCTCTCTCTGGTCATGTCGTTTCTGTTGTAATCATCACCAACACATCTGCATCGTGTCCAGCCTGGGGGTCCAGTTCAGCTCACAGTGAGACCGGCCCTGATCCAGGAAGGGGTTTACCCTTCATCTGACCTAATGACACTGTGACCCAACAACTGCAGACAGGTGGAACAGCTAGCCTGACAGCTTAGTTAGAGGCTGTTTTGCTAAATACGCCGACGCTAAAACTGTGTTGAACCACATGTTGCGTCCCTTTTTTGTCACCCGGGACATTCATATTCAGGAGGGGCAGACATTTCCCGACATTTGGCCTCTTGTCAAACTTCCAGCCGGCGGTTCATTGATGCCTGTAGAATCTTGAGTGTTACTCAGGAATCAATGCGATCCAACGCATCTAATCACAGTCACATCGACAGTCGGCAGCTTGACAGATGAGGACAGGCGATACCCGACAGACAAGGCGGAGAGCTCGCGGCTTCAGGCCAGCAAACACTTGACAGACACGACCGCCGCCTGTCAGGCAGTAACAACTGGCAACCTAGTGCGAATAGAAATGTTTTTTTTTGAGAAAGATGTTCTGCTCAGGACTATTTGTCGTTAAAATGCGCCTTTAATGGTGACAAAATGGTAAGCTAGCAGCAGTAGAAAGTGGGCGTTAGCGGAGCGAACCACAGCAGAGCTGCGATGACGTTTTTCCCGCCAATCTTATGCGCAGCTTTGTGGTTTCATTTCATTTACCGAAAAGAAACCTGTGCAAAAGCGACGAGTCGAGCAGAAATTGACAGAAGTTTTAAGATGTTTGAGCGACCATGGATGTCACAGACCAGAGGAGTGAGTAGAAATAGGTAGATCTTTCTAAACGTGGTGAAAGTTGCTGCACTACACTCTGTTATAGCACATCTCTGCTATGGTTGCACATCCTGTCAGACTCTGGAACAAGATGGAGAGGAGCATTTGTGAGGAGGTGACCCTTCAGCTTTCAGACATAAACCCTCTTCATTTGCCGGCTGGTAGCCAGATATTGTGAGCATTCACACAGGTCGTTGGGCTCACGTTAAACAGGGAAGCACAGACACTCCTCAAATCAACAACTTCCACCTGCTCCTCCGGGGGAATCCCAAGGTGTTCTCAGGCCAGCTGAAAGAGGTGCTCTCTCCAGTGTGTCTACGAGACACCTGAACGGCCTCAAGTAGAGTAATTTGCTCCAGGTAGGGTCTGCTGAGGCAAACTGGTTCTGGGTGAAGGGTCAGACAAAGTGGTCCACAGAGATAATAATGAGCAAACATGGAAGCAAGGATCTGCACACTTTGCCCAGGGGTTATCAGGGCCCCACCCGGGAGCCAGGACTGGGTTTGTTTGTCCTGTGGCCCCATCGCCTGCAGGAGGAATCATTGTGGTCCACTGAAATGTGGGCTGGATTGCAGACCGAGGCCGCCTTGGCTGACGTAACTGACCAGGCAGGCGCATCGGTGCCAACCTCCAGAGAGCTCCAACCAAAGTGAGACGGATAAAATGTGAATAATGTGAGAACACAGAGAGAAAGGGCCAGCACTCAGGACCATCTGCGTTCTCTCAGCGGTGGCATTTGTAAATATTACCAGACATCCTAATAAATTGACTCCTGGGTCGTGAGCTGAGCCAACCGCACTACTTTCAGTGCATTTGAACCAAATTAGCATTAAATTAGCAGCTTCTGTCATCTGCCGGAAATGGTCACTATCAGCAGACACGACCGGCTAGCCAGCAGTTTGCTAGCTTAACCGCAGCTAATCATCTCCACATCATCTGCATTTGGTTTGGTGATATTTTAAAATAGAAGCTGATAAAGTTCCAGACTCTCTCGAGGTATTTTTTGTTTGACTTCCAAGAGAAAATGTAATATGTAACATATGAAAGTTTAAATCCTACTTGAGCACATAACTGGGACGTTTCTGAACTGTCACTGCGAAGCTTCAGGGAAATAAAAACAAAGCAAAAAAATAAATAAAAAAGTCTTGATGTAGTTTATGTGTTTGAATGGTCCTGTGTGAAATCGTAGATGAATAAAACGGATTTTAAACTGTCGCTGCCTCCCAGCCTGTTTCCTTGAGCTGCAGTGACGCTTTTGCCTAAAAGACTCCATAATGCAGCAACGCATTTTTAAATCAAGCACTTCAGGACAGACTGAGAGATTTTACAGTTGAAAAGAACTCGGCAGATTCTGAAGTTCCGTCTATCGCTGCAGAAGAGGAACCTCTGAGCAAAGAGACGAGCAATGAACGAATCAGAAATGTAAAAGAATGATAAAGAAAAAGTTTTTTCTCCTGAAAACCTCGCGAGGATTTGCCAGTGTTGGTTTGTTTAGCTGACTGCGTTTAAGGAAACAAACTATTCCTGGAATAACTTCGAGCTGAACCTGGTCCCATTCCTTTGGGAAATATTCCGGGGCAGATCAGCAGGACGCCGTTCTGCGGTCCTGTTTTTTTTGATAGATAAACTTAAATAAGGCAGAATATGAGCAGCTGAAGGGCAGGAAGGGCAGGAAGGGCTGCCCAGGAAGGGCAGGAAGGGCAGGGAGGGCAGGAAGGGCTGCCCAGGAAGGGCAGGAAGGGCTGCCCAGGAAGGGCAGGAAGGGCAGGGAGGGCAGGAAGGGCTGCCCAGGAAGGGCAGGAAGGGCAGGGAGGGCAGGAAGGGCTGCCCAGGAAGGGCAGGAAGGGCAGGAAGGGCAGGAAGGGCTGCCCAGGAAGGGCAGGAAGGGCAGGGAGGGCTGCCCAGGAAGGGCAGGAAGGGCTGCCCAGGAAGGGCAGGAAGGGCAGGAAGGACAGCCCAGGAAGGGCTGCCCAGGAAGGGCTGCCCAGGAAGGGCAGGAAGGGCAGGAAGGACAGCCCAGGAAGGGCTGCCCAGGAAGGGCAGGAAGGGCAGGAAGGGCAGGAAGGACAGCCCAGGAAGGGCTGCCCAGGAAGGGCTGCCCAGGAAGGGCAGGAAGGGCTGCCCAGGAAGGGCTGCCCAGGAAGGGCTGCCCAGGAAGGGCAGGAAGGGCTGCCCAGGAAGGGCTGCCCAGGAAGGGCAGGAAGGGCAGGAAGGGCTGCCCAGCACGGAGCTGCTTCAGGAATATCGATTTCATTAGGAGTAAATGATGTCTCTTCCTCCCGCCGACGCCGCCTCCATCCACTGATGATCCCCCCTCAGGTATAAATATTTCAGCGCCGTCTTGTTTTTGGGACGGTGGTTATTTCGTTCGGAGGAGACATTACAGCGGATTTCCAAATCCATTTTCCCCGATCAATTATTCAGATGTGACAGAGCTTCATTATGCATGAAAATGTTCTCAGCCCTCCATATCAGGCGGAAGCTGTTGTGTAAGACCGCGCACGTGTGTGTGTGTGTGATAACACCCCTGTGCACAGTTTAAGTGTTTGAAACCAAACGTGTGTGTGTGTGTGTGTGTGTGTGTGTGTGTGTGTGTGTGTGAACTGAGGCACTGAGGAACCTGGGATCAGCAACATGGGCTCTGAATGCTGACTCATGATCCTCTTCTATGTGACATGGGGGAGGGGGGGGGGGGCACTTCCTGTCCCCAAACAAGCTTCATCATGATACACAGGTGCTTTGGTTGTTGGTCTGTTGCTTATTGTCGTACACAGATTGAGTGACGGGATCTCAGAGTAATGCTGATCACCAGATTAGGAATCCGCTGGAATAATCTGACCTGAGAACAGCAGCTACTGCGTAGATCAGGGGTGGGCAAATCCAGTCCTGAGGGCCGTATCCAAGCCAGACTTCCTGTCCTACAGGTAAACACTTTCACCTGGGTTTCCATTTGCCTGGCTGAAAGCGGTTTCTCCCTGGTAGGATGCAAAACCTGGCTGGATTCCAGCCTTCAGGGATTGGATTTGCCCATCAGAGGAGGTCAAATCCATTCCTCAAGGGTTGAATTCAAGCTGGGATTTGCATCGTACCAGGCAGGAAATGCTTTCACCAAGGTAAATAGAACCCCAGGTGAAAGTGTTTACCTGTAGGACAGGAAGTCTGGCTTGGATACGGCCCTTGATGCCCACCCCTGGCGTAGATGATATGAAATACCGCCTCGGATGTTTTCCTCTAGTGTCGCTACATTAAATCCTGGTCCTAATTGGGTCAGGGTGAGGGCTTCAGGCTCTGGTTTCTCTGTTTTGACTAGAGGAGCTGATAAGGACTAAGACTGTGATTACAGATGTGCATATTTTACCATCCAAAGTGTTTGCGATGAATTTCCGATGAATCCTGGTGAACTCGGAAACGCTATTTGTGCTTATTTTATCACTTGTGAGAACTATTGACTGGTGAGGCTGTGACAGCCTGAATTCATTATTAATTTCTTTTTTCCCGTCCTTCAGAAATTGCTCGTCTCCCACTGAACTGAAAGACCTCGAACACTTTTATTCAAGACATTAAGGCGACACAAACCATCGTTCGCCTGACACTTACGAACGTTTTCACATCTACTCTGAGCTGGAATTTCTGTGGAATGACAATACGCCTGATGGCGGCGGGGCGGCGTCTGTCTGCCCGCCTAATGGCCCTGCAGAGGTCTCGCCAGCATGATGGTCGTTTGCTGCGTTGCTGGATACGTTGGAGTTTTTGGGACCCTGAGAATCACCTGTCAGCAGCAAACAGAGTCTCCTTTGTTTAACCAGCCTAAGGAGAACTTGCTAATACTAATGCTAATATGGAACATGAGCAGGTAAACGTGTCACGGTTTTGCTTTTTTAATAAATAATAATGGACACAGCATCATGTGCTGTCAGCCATAACTTCTAGGTTTCAAAAAACACTTCTGTCTGATGCTGTATGACACATTTATTCACCATTGAAACTTTTATTCAGACCCCTTTTTGTTTGTCCAACCGTTATTTAGCGTTTAGGTTTTGTCTCAGGCCACGTTTCAGTGATTTACAGCCTATAATTTAGAACCAATCCACCTGAATGTTATAACAGCAGGGCTCTGGCATCTGTCTATTCCAGCTTGGCAGTAATCGGACCCATTAAAACAATAAATGTATCTGAAGCCGTCTAAAAACCCAGTCCCATTGAGGTCAAGCTAAAATGCTAACTGGTGTGAGTAAATGCTCCAGTTGCTAGCTGCTGTTGGTAACTGCCGGCACGTTTGGAGGCCTTTAACCCCGAGGACCCGAGGGCGTCACAAATGCTCTGGAAATGTGACCTCGTCCAGCTTTACACCGTGGCGTGGTAATCAGGTGACTGGAGAGAAGTAAGTGGAATGTAAATCAGGGAATCACCTGTATACAAACGTGAGGGGAGGAGCTTGTTTTGAAACATTGTTTTTTGACACCAGATATCCCTTAGACCATATTTAGAGATTCAATTATGATCGAACAATAACATAAATGGCACCTTTCTGTAGTAAAAACTCTTAATTGCTTATATTCAAATCTGTGTCTCGGAGTGAGAGGATGACTGCGAACTCTACGGAGCCTGATCAGTGCCCTCTTTAGGACAGAACCCTGGGACCTCCTGCTTAGCTTTGTCCCTCCCCTTCAGTCTGTCCTCCCCCGGAGGCATCAGGAAACACAGACCATAAACAAACAGGCTGCTCATGGCGTCCCGCCTGGACTCGCACCACCTGCGGCTGGACTCCAAACATGTTCGGAAGCAGAGCTGTCGCTCCACAGGCCTGTTGGCTTGTGTCAATCTATTCCAGAAGGGAAGTCTCCCGCTTTTACAAATTTTCCATCAGCGCCGTCCTCGCTGCTCCTCTCTCTCGCAAAATCTGCTCAAAATAAGTGAGACGCATTTCAGATGAATAATAGATGCAGCATGAATGTGGAGGAAGCTGCTGATCAGCGACTGACGTTAGTGAGAACTAAACCTGATGGTTGTGCTGATGTCCAACACGCAGTGATCAGATAAAAGCTCCCAATAACCCGTTTCTCCTCAGCTGAATGAGAATTCTGCAATGAAGGTGTGAATGACAGAGACAGCTTCAGATGTTGAAGCTGTAGAGCACCTGCTCGGGACTCAACTGGTGAAGGACGAGTTACAGCAGCGGAATAATCACCATCGCTGTGGTGAAGGTGAGCCAGTCAGACAGAGGTGGGGCTGCTCAACAAGGCGCCGCCAACCAAAACAGGAACAGGGAAATCCTTCAAAAACCAAGCGTGGCAGCCTCACCCATAACTGCACAAAGTGCTCGGCGGCGACGGGGAGAGCGCAGCTCCAACAGTGACTCGGCCGTCTGGTCATCCAGGCTCAGCCTCCTCAGCTGCTCCCCATGACTCGGCATTTTACCCTCAAACAAGACGAGACGGCAGATTAAACTGCTTCCAAACCAGATGGAGCTAGAAAAAAACAGCAACGTCCTAACTGGGATCTGCATCACCATGTGTTGGAGATCATGAGGGCAGCACCCCCCCCCCCCATCCCCCCATCCCTCCTATGGCCCCCCCAACAGGTCTCCTGCAGGACTTGGTCCTTCTCCTGGAGCATTGGGGACACGTCTACTATCCCCGACGTGCCGGACGTTGAGTTTGCAGCAGCGTGGTCGCTGTGGGTCAGCTGCCCACAAGGTGTCATGCAACACCAGCCCACCTGCCCACACCCACACACGCACGTACACATGCAGGTACACACAACCACAAGAAATGTGCAAGACGTAACGCGCTGCGCGTCATTACTGCCTCTGCCCTCCGTGCACAGACCATATGCGATGTAGATGTCACAGGTGGTGCATATATCCACTGCAGAGCTTAACACGCTCATTTGTTGCCATGACAACCCCTCCCTCCCCAGCCCCTCCACCCACCTTAAGTCGACAAGCTCAAGCTTTTGGTCCGATAGGCCAATTATTGAGTGTTAAGACCGGGATTGTCGACCCCCCCAGTGGGATTAGGCTGGCTGTCAATCACGTTTGGCACTAATCCAGATAGAGGTCACACGGGACAGTGAGGGGGCACTGTGATCTCCAGGCACACCTTGATCCCACATCTTCTACTCCCACGTTCTGGTGTGGGTGAGCAGACCTCCACCTCTACTGCTCTTGTAGCTGGCGCTTGTTCTGCAGCTACGTTTGATGCCTCGGCTGGGTTGCCTTCCCATCTCTGCTTTAGGGGCTTGTCTTTTCCTTCATTCGTCCTCATCATGTGGAGTTTTTTCTTTCTGCTTGAGCGTTTCATTTAGCAGGTTATGACCCGAGGCTCTCGTCCAAATGTCTCCTTGGATCTTGCTTGTTTAACCCTGGATGTGGGCTCGTCTACTAATCTTCTCCTTCTTTTGGCTTTTCCCTCCAATCAGCCGTCTCCATCTCCCACTATCCTCTACATCCTCATCCAACTCAACATCTATAAATCTCCTCTTTGGTCTTCCTCGAGGCCTCCTGACTGGCAGCTGCAACCTCAGCCACCGTCTATTTTGCTCACTGTCCAAACCATGTCCATCTGCCCTCGCTGGCTTTGTGGGTGGAACACTGAGGACATGTGGTCCCTCTGATGTGAATGTTCCTGATCTTATCCATCTGCATCATAAACTTCAATATCTTCATCTCTGCCTCCTGTTAGCTCACGTATATAGTGAGCGCATTTACAAATTAGAATATAAGGAAATCCAACTTGATCGGTGAGACTTTTAATCATGTCCAACTATGGCCTTTGGGTGGGTGGGTGCCTATTGTACCTGGACATCTTCCACCTGCTGATCCTGGTCACCTAGGCTCTAGAATAAAGATGTTCTGGCTCATTTTTAAGGGTTGAGGCTGAACCGATTCAAATGTCTACAGAAAGAGCTCTGGTGCCCCCACGGTGTGCATAGGGATTGCCCTCATTCGTTGCTGTAGATATTTAATATATAAATATATAATTAAATGCTTTGATATTTGCCGCTCGAGATGAGCGCCCACTTTATTTGCACGTGGGTGAAAATCCTCAGGGATGGAAGGAGACTCCCGGCCTCCTCATCTGCTCATCCCATCAACTTCTCAGTGTTTGATTTATCTCACCGCCTTTCTTCTCTTGTCTTCTCCCATCAACCTTAAATAATTCAAAAACTTATTATCCCCTGGTTGACTGGAAATGCCACAGCTACTTCAGAGGGAGCGATCAGGATGAGGAGTCCACTTCAGGACCGAGCCATTCACTGGGGAGACACGATGAAAGAACGCGAGGTGCAGGGTGGGAACGTACACAGCAACGTATAGAAACGTTCTCTGAATAATGAGCTGCTCTCATTTACGGGGGATGGTGGGAGGTGTTTCTTCTCTATGGTTATTTAAGTTCCACCGATAAACAAAATATGACGTTCATGCATTCACAAGGATGTATCGTGGGAATAACGGTAGAGACGGTTCTTTCTATTTTTAATCACATTTTTTCCCCGATAACAGACAGCCAGCGTCCGACCCCCAATCAAAAAAGAAATGTGTGTGTTTAAGACCTGGTTCTGGTACTACTGGCTGTAGCAGACACAGAGAAACACAGAGGAAATCCAGCAAGATGGAAACCAAAAGAGGCTCTGTTCAACAGGAAAGCTCAGCTCAGATCAAAGCTCAGCTCAGATAAAAGAAACACGGCAGGAAGTCCTCCCAACAACCACAGTAAGAGGTTAACTGAGACCAGGAGGACAGAACAGCTCCTGGTCAGGGACAGAAGGCTGAGGAAACCATCAGGATTCAGGCAGCAGTCTGGCAGAAACTGCTGCCCAAGAGGCTCCAGGGAGCTGGAGACTTTATACTGAAGCTCTGATTGAGAACAGGTGAGTGGAGGTGCCTTGATGAGAGGGTGTGGCCAATCAGAGTGGAGCATGTGCGTGTGTGTGTGTGTGTGTGTGTGTGTGTGTGCAGGGGGAGCTGATATCCCACCACCAAAACTAAGATATTTATAGGATGTTAAGAAGATCCAAACTGGGGATTTTCACTAAGAACTTTAAAACTCACCAGCATTTGATTTTTCTGCTTAGATCAGTATTTTTTTTATTTTATTTTTTTTTACACATAAACGTGAATAAACGTTGTTATGTTCAGATCCCACCAGTGAGAGTCAGCAAAATAAATTCATAAATAAAACAGAAGAGCCGATGAGGAAGCGTTTCAGAGGTTAGAACATGATGTACATGTGACTACAGTAGCGTTAATCCTCTAGCTTTAGACTCCATGTCGGGTTTTCTCGTTTCTAATAACGTTAAATGGAAATCCATCAGTTTAATGGATAAGCTCAACCTTTCAGTCTTTTGTCCAAACTGACAATACATTATTCAGAATATTTATTTATTCATACAATTGAGACACTCTAATGTGACGGGGCCTTTTTTTCTGGTTGGTAATTCAAAACCTACAGAAGAAGAACGCTGCTGATGTAACTCCCGTCCCGTCCTGTCATCCTGCCCCCGTGATGGCTGAGGTTCAGGGTCTAACATGACGACCCCGGCAGGGTGAAATACGATGACCTGTTAACAAAGACAACTTCCTCCCTGGTGACATCGTTTCTGCATGGCGACACTGCCGTCGTCCTCGACGCCCGAGCTGCTCAGGTTGCCATGGCAGCATCGGACTCAGCTACTGCGTATAGAGATGAAGCGGAAATAACGTTATAATACAGTTAGCGTGGAAGCAGTTAGAGGACGGTCGGGGGCTGATGTGGCTGCCATTAAATTAGAAAAAGGGATCTTTCTCTCGTCTCAGTCCAAACGGACTCTCCTGTAATTTCAGTTGTTTATTCTCTTCTTAACTCCCCTTAAGATTGAAAACCATTTCGGTGGGATGGGGGGTGGGGGAGGAGATGGACCAGCACTCTTCCGCTGTGTTTACAGACTGGGTTTCTTTTTTATTTCCTCATTCTTTTGCACCCTATTTCATGTCTCCATTAGTTGATAATAACGGAGCTTCTCATTGGAATTCAACACATTTTTGCTTTCTTATTTATTTCTTCCTATTCTTAATGAACCTCACTAAGTGACCCCCCCCCCCCCAGGATCCAGTTTACTATTAAAGGAAATGCAACAGTAGGTCGTATTCCTCCCTCTCTTTTGTCCACCCTTATTTGTCTATATATTTATATCTTGTTTCCTTTGGTCTCGCTGATTCCAGATTTGGTTCATCAGGCTCTGAGAGCTCCATGTTAGGACATCTGAGGATACATCCAGGACCACAGACTTCTTTTCCATCACCAGCCAAACCTCCTTTCATGGACTAAACACCTGTGAACTCATGTCTTCCATTTCAACATACATGCAATGGGCTCTCTTCTGTGGTCCTTCCCAGGCAGAAGAACCCTCCTCTGTGGCTCCTCAGGGGTCTTCTTTTTACCAGAAAGATGTTTTTCCTGACGCGGCTCAACAACAAGGCAAAACTCGCCATGAATGAAGAGCTGGCGTAACACCAAGATTCCCGCAGAACAAAAACTGGAACTGAGAGAGATTTAGAGGCCGAGTCTCCCCCCCTCTAGAATGAGGCACAGGAGAATGACAGAATCCATCCGATCCAGCAGGAGATCTGAGCTTTAGCCGAGAAGGGAGGACCCTCAGCTCATACGTTTGTCTAGAAAGACGGTTCCGATTCTAACATGTAGCTCTCAGGGCCTTTATTTCAAGAGAAAAAGGAAATATCTGGGAGCAAGAAGCTGCACATGGATGAAGTGGTCCAGCTGCAGGTGAGCTGCCAGTCTTTCCTCTACCTGCTTCTGTCTTCATGATGGTCCAGCAGCAGAAACCTCCTTTGGTCCAAAGCATGGCTCTGTGGATCCTCAGCCAGGGTTTGGGACATTGCACTGAAGATGACGCTATGGAGGCCGGAGGACTGAACCAATGACCTTCAGATCATAACAGTGGTCAGTGAATAATGGTAGAAGTTCATCCCCTTGAGGAGAACCTTCTGCCACGAAGCCTTGTGCTAGCAAAACCCATCCAATGTGAGCTAGCGCTCTACCTTCGATGCTCAGGCTCTCGCTGCTGTGATACCAGAGGAGAACCCAAGAGCGACACCAGAGTTCGGTTGAACACAGTTTTATTTACAGGAACAGAAGGCAGACAGAATTTACCAGGGAGCAGGCTGGGTCGAATCGTTGGGGACAGGAAAACGCTGGAGAATCATGAGAATCACAGAGGACAATCTGGCAGGGAGGCAGCGGAACTCCGGGAACTAAGAATGGGGCTCGTTACGGGGCTGATTCGCCACAGGTGCGCGGGGCAAACTAGGACTCGGGCGGGGTTGTTGGTCCGTTCCTGGCCCGCACAAGTCGAGGGTTCCTTGAGCGAGACGCCGAAACACAAGAGTCCCCGAAGCTGCGTCTTTGGTTCATGATGGTTGTTGCTGGTTAATCCGGCCTCAGTGTGAATGTCACTATGAACGGGTGAAGAAGACTGAATATACTCTTCACTCTTTTTTCCTTATTACAAATAAATACAGGTAACCTCCCCACACACACACACACACACACACACACACACACACACACTTAATCCACATAATAATCAGCATTACTGCAGCTCCTCATATTTAATCCTTTAATCCCTGACACTGCTCTCTCGGCCATGCTTCCGAAGCGGCCTGTGAAACGCCAGCAGGCGCCCGAGGACTCGAGCGCCCAAACAAATAAGCAGGAGGGACATTTTATTTGCACCGCTCTAAACAAACAGAGTCAAATACCAAGATAATGAGAAAAGGTCACGCACACACAACCGCACTTACACGTTCAGGCAACCCTGAACACACTCATCTGTGTGATTCAGGCGCCCAAGTGTGTTTCATGTGGGCGTTTTACCCCGTCTCCAGCGAAGAAGCGGGGCAGATCATCACACGGCGTGCTCTCTCAGCACGGCTCCTCCGGCAGTAGGTGCAGCTGAGGAAGCATGCAGCTCTCCTGCCAGTGCAGAGGCCACAGAGAGCCGACTCTGACTGGATGAAGTGTGACAGGAATCCCAAAGCACCACCAAAGGGCAACCGGGCCGTCGCGAAACCACAGCAGCGCTTTGCTGGATGATGGTTCAACATCCAGAAACTATTTTAGCTTCGCTTTCGCATCAGCAAATTTGTTGGAACCCAATTTTTCTGAAGCAATGATTCCTGTGTGAGGCAGCCAGACAACAAACACTTATTTACAGAGGTGATTTAAGAGCTCTAAATAAAGCCGGGGGAGTGCAAAGACGGCACACAAAGAAGTGATTTCTCTCAGACTGTGAGTCATATTCAAACTTTGTGATGGTTTTCCTGTGTAAAATTATCTCACATAGCTGCATAACTCAGGGAAGGAAAAGTGCTATTTGGCTCCGTTAGCATCTGAGAATGAAGAGACTTCAGCACCCAACCCGCATATTTAAACAGCAGAGATGGAAGGCAAGCAGATGGAAATGGCAGGCAAGTATTACACACATTGTTGGATCTGATGAACAACTGTGAGCTTTTTCCTGGGATGTCTCCCCGATGGTGGGGAGCTTGTGCCCAAGAACCAGGTTGGTCTGAACTCTACAGCCTGCTTCTACAGAGATTTGCAAAGAACCCCGTTGCACGCGTTTTTAATTGTGTATTATCAACTTTGAGACGAAGCTGAACATCAAAGCTAAGACAGAGCCTCCTTGCTGTAACACTGTAAGACTGTAATATCGCTGTCCCCTTTAAAAGATCACGCTGTCACACGTGGGATCTGAAACAGCACATCCAGGGGACACGGCAGCCGACTGAAGGTGTGATACAAGAGCAAGTCTCTTTGTTTCAATTCACCACGTAAAGACACAGAAAAGTAGGAGGCTTTCTATTTGCCTGCCTAAAACTTCATCAGTGGTGAAGACCCGCAGCGTGGTGGGGTCGTTGGGTTAGTGGGAGTGTTACCTCGTTTCTGGCCAAGAGTGTGTTGAACTTTGCCGGTCTTTCTCCTCCTTTGAGTTCGTGTGAGTGTGTGTGCGAGTGTGTGTGTGTGTCTGTTTGAAAGTGTGTGTCTCCGTCTCCGTTCCTTCGCCAACAGCAATAATTACTTCAGAACACTCTTGCCGACCCAATCAGACACAAACGAGCAGACAGCTACGAGAGCGATGACCTTGTTTAAAGCGCGGCGCTGGAACACCCATCTGATTCGTCTTATACCAGGACTTTACCCCCCCCCGGGCCCCTGCTGTCTGCGGCTGCCAGATTAGCACACCTCAGAGGAGACCCAGGCTCCTGTTCTCTTCTAAAAGTCCTTAAAATAGCTCAGACGTGCGGCTGAATTATCCTAATCAAGCTGAACAGCGTGCGTAGTGCAGCGTTCTTTTGGGGGATTGAGAGTGTTTTTTATCTGTTATTTCACATTAAGGTCTAAGGAACATGAGCAGGAACTGAGGAGGGGGAGAAGAACGCTGGAACCGGAGTCGGAACGCTGCAGCTGGGATGTTTCAAGTCACTTTGAAAAGCTTTTCTCTTTTATTTAGCTGCATATTAACCCCCCTTGTTTCCTCTTTGACGAGAAAAAAACTCTGTCACAGATGATTTTACTGTCCAACTCTGATGTCTGCCGCCATGCTGCGTCCTGGTGGGGACAGCGTCCCCCAGCAGGGTCCACGCAGGTGTCTCACAGGAATGTGCCCAGAAACATCTGACCCCCGCCTCGGTACCACAGGAAGAACCTGCCTCCCAGAACCTGCCTCCCAGGTCCAGCCCCTCGTTCCGCGACATCTCCACGTGTCCTCCGTTCATGTCCTCACGTGTCCGCGCTGCTTCTGTTCCTGCTTCAGCGGCGTGCATCACCTGATGTGCTTGTCGTTTATGTACCGAAGGAACTCGCCGCTCTCTTCCTCCTCCTCTCCTCAACCCCGTGTAGGAAATGTTGCTTGATGAGATGAAGAAGCTGAGTCGCCGAGGCTTTGATCAGCAGCTCCGGCTCCGCTCTCATCCCGTTTCATCTCTTCCTCCCAGCATCTTTACTGCTGCCGCCATTCCATCAACAAACAGGGTTATTTTCTTATTTTGACCTGAAGTTTGGCCCATCTTCCATGTTGGCTGCTGAACGAATCCATCGGTGGGGCGGGGGTGGGGGGGGTTTGGGTGGGTAGGAAGAAAGGTTCTAAAAATCTCTAAAAATCTCAAAAATGATCAGTTCTCAACATCGCCAATGTCAGACTCATCCTGCTGAATCCTGTCCTCTTCCCATCCACCACTCATCCCCATTAAAAGACAATGTTGTGCACCATTCACCCCCCCCCCCCCAGCATGCCCCCTCCTGGTCAAACATGCCTCCATTTCCACAGGCCACAGCTCTCATGAGGGTCAGTTGGGATGGAGAGAAGAGGAGGAGGGAACTCCACAGGAGAACCAAGACCATGTTCACTGCTCAGCATTTCTTTAGTCCATTTTCCCACCCGGTTGTCAAGTTCCCCCCTTTAGTGAGGGGCAGATTCCTCTCACGCTTCCGTGTGCCCTCCCCTGTTGACCACGTTCCCTCCCTCTTCCCCATTCAGTGAAACCGGTTCCAGAACATCCGACTAAGACTTATAGTTGACGCTGTTGAACCTTGTGCCTGTGTGAACGAGGCCCCGTTTGCTGCCCTCCTGGAGGGTTTATTAGGGAACAATCCTCCGCTCCTGTTGCCCCCACTGACATCTGGCAGTGGGCAGCAGTGTCGTGTTGGAGTCCTCAACAGAGCAAAGTTCCTGATGGGTTTTCAGGTTTATCACATCTACCTGAGAACCGGACCCCACAGAGATGGAACATCCCAACAAGGCAGCCTTCCTGGAGATGGCAGAAAATACGCTGAAATAGGACAACATCCCAGAGGAGACGTCTGAGCTGAAGAACTTCAGCCCCCCTCTGACGTGCACGCACCCGTGATGCTGACTGTTCAACGCCCTACCAGGAATATGCTGACTCCACATGTGCTAGAGATGCCACCTCATCTGTTAATATCCCTCTCTTGCCCCCCATCCCTCTCCTTCCTCCATCTCCGGTCCAATTCCCTCTCTAAAAAGAAGACACGAAACGTCTCCCTGACTCACGGCTCTTAGCTCTAGTAGGGTGGGGGTGGGAACTAAGCAGCCCCCCACCCCCCACCCCCCCCAACAATGGTGTGGATTTCAATAGCCCCAGGGTGCATCTGGCTCTGGGCTGCGCAGCAAATTTTGACACGTTCTCGACAGACGGCCCCCACCCAGCAGGGGGCCGAAGGCTGAGGCTTTTTTTGCCCACTTAGACCTCAGTTAAAGCTAAATGCGTGTGAATAATTGGTTGGCAGGACAACAATCCCGAGGATGGCAACGCTGGGCGATAGTGTGTGTTTCCTGTACGGATGAAGGCTGCCGGAGGAGAGTCTGGGATTCTGCTGCAGCTTCAGTGTGTCAGCACACTCACGACTGGTCGGAATGAGACGTCCGGTCTGCATGAGGCCTCCGGACCTCCGAGGATCCGAGTCCATCGTCACAAACACGATGAGTCACACTAACGAGATGAAGCAGCCGATGGTGGACTTCAGGAGGAGAAGCACGACTTCAGTCACATCAACGGGACGTCTGTCCAGCACGTCTCCAGCTTCAGGCTCCTGAGGCCCCACCTCTCCTGGAGTGACACCTCCAGCTGGCTCCCCAGGACACTGAGGAGACACCACCCGTCTAGGAGGTCTAGGAGGTCTAGGAGGTCTGAGGTCAGCACTGGCAGGAATGGTGCAACACCGGCGGTAAACAGCCTCGTCTCATCTTCAGAACCGTTATATCCCTTTTGGGGTCACATTGAAGGGGCGCACATGTGCACAGGCAGGGTCCACCCCTGGCTCAGTTCATCGCAGGGCACTATGTCATCATTTGTGGGTTCGGGACCTTGTTCAAGGGTACCAGAACACCTTCAGAGCACTGCCGTGGTACCCTTCCATGCCTTTTCTGCACTGGGGCTCGAACCAAGAACCCTCCACTTCAGCCCAGACCCCAACAGACTGAGCTACCGCCGCCCGACTGCAGTAAAACTGAAGATGAACGAGGGCCAATGTTTGCTTACAAGAAAACCAAAGCTGCGGCCTCAAAAACACCCTCGAGGTGTCGTCCCCCCCCCCGTTCTCATCACGCCTCTTCAGTTCACACCCACAGGTGAGAGTCTCCTGCGGATCACTCCACAAAACTCCAGAACTAATTTCTTCCCTTCGTCTCATGAGCAAAGTTTGTCTGTGAGGTGTTGATTAAAGATGGTGTGGAGAGCTCAACGCCAGGTGAGGTTGCAGGGGTGAAGGTGTGTGTGTGTGTGTGTGTGTGGGGGGGGGGGTTGAGAGTCATCATTAAAAAAGTCGTTTTGCTGGATTTGTCATATTTCCTCTGTGAAACTGCTCGTTATGTTGCCTGACACAAAGCCAGGGATGGGAAATCTGTCTCAGTACCACGGTGAAGCTGGTTTTCTCCCAGTTCTGCGCTCTTCCAGCAGGCAGCAGCTGAAACGGAACGTGATGAATTGGCTTGTCGTGTCCGGTTTGTCTCCGCCTGTCAGAGTCCTGTCAGCGGGACTCGCCGCTGCCCCGAGACCACAGGAGGAAAATCAACAAAAAGACTGAAAAGACTCAAAGGGACTTGTTGTCCTGAAGCCTTCGTAAAGGAAAACCAAAGCTGGAAAAAAAATCAGTTTTATGCTAATTTTGAGGAAGACGACACTGAGGCCGTCTTAGTGCCCCCGGTGGCGAGAATAAGGAATTTCATGTAAGTGATCCACAGATAGATTAACCAGCATCTCCCCTGTGGTCCAATGTCTCCAGGACAGCTTCAGTATACAAGGACTGTAGATGGAAGTGTCCCCCTTAATGTGGTGATCCAGGCGGGCAACAAACCAAATATCGGATTCTTTAACTTTTGTAGCCGCATCAACTTTGACGATAAAACGTCCTGAATGTTGCCAAAATGTCATCGCAACCTTGAAACCACATCTGAACCCTCAAATAGTCGTTTACAGCCAAACATGTCCTCACCTTGCTGGTAAAACACATAGTTTGGTACTTGACACACACACACACACACACACACACACACACACACACACACACACACACACACACACACACACACACGCATTTTGACGAACCACTCATGAAAGCTCCCTCAGCTCAAGGACACTTTATTTATTCCGAGGATGATTTACTGCCTGTTTTCCCCTCTCCTCTCTGTTTGAGAAGGCAAAGCTGCTTAACTAAACGTGTGCAGACAATGTTGTTTAATGATGTTTCAACAAACACGGAAATGGCTTAATGAACGCTCGTGCACACCTGCTCAGGGGAAACACAACGCAACACAACGCCGCCGCTAACCGGACGTTCTGTCGGCTCTAACTGGACACTGAGAGGAAGCTAATTACATTTCCTGAGGTGACGTCTGCTGGCTGCTGAGTACACACACACACACACACACGCACACACACACGCACACACACACACACACACACACACACACACACACACACACACAGATAAGATTTAACCTCATTTTAGAAAGGTCTGACCTGAATGCATGAATATTTTTTGATGTGGGAAAACAGGATTGTGATTCTGTGTGTGTGTCATTTGGAGCGCCCCCTTGTGGACATCCCCATTAACATTTTCACCTAAAGGCTTGTGCGTTGAAGGAGCGTGAAGATATGTGCAAATTCTGACTGTCAGCTAAAGCTAAACTTAACATCCTGAAACCTCCTTTAACGATAAGCTGCATTTAGACTCATTAGTGCATCAGTGATTTGGAGCCAAGAGGGGTGCGGGGGCACCGCCACGGGGGCCGTGGTCCCACCTCCATCGCTGAGTTTGGGTTTAATATCTTCTCCATGTCTCAGCAGAAGCTAGCCTCCGTGGTCTGGATCAGGAATGATGTTGCCAGAAAAGATGGTGGAAGCTTTAGTCCGACATCAATAGTAAAACCTGGGTCGGGATTTTTCTGGCCCCCGTTCAGAGGCTTCTCCCGGGTTTCGCCGCTCCGGTTTGAGCTCTGCGGCAGAGGTCAAACCGAAATCTTTCCGAATTTGTTTGATCGGCTGAGCTGCCAGCTCCTCCTCTTCGATCTGCCGGCTCTCTGAAGACTCTGCAGAAATCAAACGCAGGAGCTGACAGCGATGAAAAGAGGCAGAAGAGGAAGAAAAGGGAGGTGGGAGGACTCGTCTTCCCTAAAAGCTTCTTAACATTAAGCATGTACAGCTTAAGGGAGCCACTTAAAGGTCAGTGAAGGTAGCATGAACCAGGATGTCAGCAGCACCGGTTTAAGGCGAAAAGGACTGTGTACAGCAGGGGACAGCTGGACAGCACAGACATGGACACTGTAGCAAATGAAAGCAAGTGACCCCCCCAGACCTTTTCGTATGGCTCCAGGGTGACTCAGGTTTCTGTTTAAACATTCACCTGATGTCTCCTCAGAGTCATCGGTTACTGAAATTTAAAGCGGTACAGAGAGGAGGGGCGGGGCTTTGTGTGTGTGTGTGTGTGTGTGTGTGTGTGAGGTGGGGGTAAATGAAGCCTTAATCCTACAGGGGTTTGAATGTTTTATTCCTCTATTTAATTAACCAACTTCGGAGATTTGCTGAGCTCCTATTTGTCGTGATTTAGCACGAACGAGGGCAACGGAAAAGAGAAAACACTCACACAAACGTTAGCGGCGCTACGTGTCGGCAAAGGTCAGCCGCCACTCATCGTCCCTTCAGTCAACCCAATTTGCATCATTTAACCCAAACTGTTGGATAGCTGGAGTTTGAGCGGCCGTATGCGTTTGCCTGTCAAAACAGCTCCGCGTCAAACAATCTCCTGTAATTTCCTTCCGAGTCGGCTCAGTTTCCCGCGTTGACGCGGACCAACTGTGACACTGCCGACAACGGCCGCCGCCCCGAGGTCACCGCAGAGGTGGCCACCTTCACCCTCCTGGAGGGAGCGAATGTGATGGAGACGATGGGTGAAAGAAGAAGATGAGCTAAATGACGCTAACTGGACTTGCTATCAAGCTAAAACCTGTCTAGTGCTATTTCAAATAAACCAGTAAAGTAATTCTCATCTGGTTTGAGAGGAGGGCGGAGGACAAAACGGGCCGACAGGCCCGGCCAAACCAGAAGTCATCTCGAATCAGGGGGTCGCCTTCTTCTACAGCTGTTTGGCAAACTTGAGCGAGGCGGATGACATGAAGGGCTCCGACCGCGCTGTCGCTTTACTCCGACTTAACTTGCGGCTCTCCATCTCCGTCCTGGTCAACGAGACTTGACGTGACCGAGTGCATAAGTGATTTAGGAGCATGAGAGACGGCTGTTTCTGCCCCTCCGGGGATCTGATCTGATAGTCCTTTAGGAGCGTCCAGCCACAGAGCTGTTTCTGCTTTGGCATATTAGCATAGCACGCTAGGTTCAGTAAAACACAGCAAAACAAGCAAGTTTAGGATTAATTGGGCATTTGTGAGAAATCTCTGTCATGGAAGGTCACAGTGGATGACATCACAGTAAAGGTGGAAGGGAAGGATCCCCTCTGGCTGGGACTGACCTTGACTCCAAAGCTCATGGGGATTTGGTGCCAGCCAGTAGCTGTGCGGATGCTAACACTGACGAAATGGCGTAAAAAGATGCTAATCGTGTCCCGACCGTTCCCGTTTACATCCTTTTCTGGTTTGGAAACAGAACCGTTTCCTCCCTGGATCTGCTGGAACGTGAGTCCCCCTGACAGTAACGTACACTTGCTCGCCTCCCACCAGCACGGCGCCTCCTCGCCGCTCCGTCAGTTTAGACGTGGCGGGGGAAAACGCACCAGCAGCCGCGCGGCGGCGTCGGCGACGAGGACCAATTTTGGCCCTGTTCCACGTGAAGGAGATGACATTCACATATTCGCTGTAACGAGCGGCGCGGAACAGCTCTGCTTTTAAGGTGGCATATGAATTTGGTCAGGCGTTCGGAGCCCCCCACCCGGGGTGGGTGGAAGTGTGATGTACCGAATCACAGACGTTTGTACGCACAAAGACTCCCGCTCGTGTCGTTTTATCCTCTTTTTTTATTTTATTTTACACAACATAACAACACAGTACATGTTGTCTTTTTCTCTGTACAGACGCCCTCTGGGGGCTTTTCTGTGCCCGGACCTGCGTCAGGTGGGGGGAAAAAAAACTTCGATGGTGTTCGTTTCTTTTTCCTGCTTTTTTTTTTTTTTTTTTTTTTAAATATCGTTCCCTTTAAAAAATATCAATTTGAGAAGAGGTACGTTAAAAGTCTGGGTCCGTCTGCTGCTCGGTGTCTGTGTCTGTGGGCTTCAGCTCGGTCCTCCTCAGCAGGTAACAAAGGCTATGTGTGAAATCTCTTTGTCCGCTCTAATCCCGCGTTTGTCAGGCCTGGAGTTCCAGAATCAGAAGGTCCGTTAGTGCAAAGGAAGGCACCGACTGTTCTCCGGCCACCGACGCCCCCGTCCTGAGTGGAGCGGGGGCGTGCTGTCCAGGTTCTAAAACAGGTTTCTCTCTTTTTTTCTGCCATTCTTCCCTTTTTTGTGGTATTTTCACATAAGGTGAGCGTGACTTGACATGACGTCGTCTTGTTGTTCTTTTCTTTTTGTGCTATAATAACGTGGAACCAACAGGACAACTTAAGGACATTACGAGACAGTGCAAGTCCTCCACTCGCTGACTGGCTGCAAAAAAAAAAAAAGGGAAACAAAGAGGTTGGAAGAGTCAAATAAAAAAAGCCCAACCTGCTAACTCAATATAAAGTTCTGTGGAGGAGAAAAAGGAAAGTAATAAAACCATTAAAAAAAAGTTGTGAAAAAAAAGACGCGATGAACAGCTCAACCCACTAAAAACATTAACGCACGCACAAAAATAACACTCAGTCCTCTCAAACACACACACGTCTAAACACACACACACACACACACACACACGAACAATAATGAGCAATCAAAGTTTGTCCTGTGTCACCGTCGGTCCGGTTCAAACTGTGCTTTCTAAGATCCAGTCCGAGTCGCACCTCGCTTTGTCCGAGTCCGCGTCCCCGTCTTTGGGGAGGAGCATCCCGCTCATGGATTGGCTCCGTTTGCTCCTCATTATGCGTCCTATTTTGGGTGCGGTTCCCGCTCGTCCCCCCTGAAGGGCCGGGGGAGTCTTTGAGCCCCCCCCCTCGCTGAGCGAGTACCTCCGCCTCGCCTTGCTCTGCCCCTCCTCCTCCACGGGGAGAGTCTGGTACTTGGTGGAGGGGCGGGGGGCCCGGCGCAGGACGGGCGTCTCTCTGAAGCGTGTAGAGGGGACGGGACTCGGGGTGGCGTGAGGACTGGAGAACGGGGACGGGGTGAGCGGGGGAGGGGTCTGGTTGAGAGACGTGGAGTTGTTGCGGTTGGTGTTGTGGTTCTCCAGAGGCGTGGCCGAGGGGAGGAGCATGGAGGACGCGGCGGTGGAGGAGGTGGAGGAGGAGGGCGGACGGTGCGAGGAAGAGGGGGGGTTTTCCACAGCGGCCGGGGGGGCGGAGCAAGCCGAGCCCGGCTTGCTCGGAGCGGGCTTCCTCTTTGGCTTGTTCAGCGAAGCGGCGCCGGGCGAGGCGCCGCCGGGTTGACCTCGGTCTTCTCTGTCCTCTGCGGTCAGACTTCTGGCCGCCCAACTTTGACTCAGCACCGACGTGGCGGCGGCGCAGTCGCGCAGGGACGAGTCGGACGACTGCGCGTCTTTGCCCCCCCCGCCCGCCGCTCCGCCCCGTTTCTTGGAGCTCCCCGACAGCTCGTCCGAGCCGATGGCGCCGTGCTTGGAAGCGCTGGGGGTGACGGTGCAGGTCTGCGACTGCTGCCCGTTGGTCTGAGAGTGGACGGTGGTCATGGACATTGAAACGCCTTTCCCCCCCTCCCCGGGGTTACAGACCTGCGGAAACACCCCCGTTAATCTCTGGCTGTAATCAAGGAATAATTAAGGAACATTCTTTGGTGTTAGCTTGAGTGTTTTTTACCTTGTATCTTATCATCAGGATGATGATGAAGATGAGCACAGAGGCCACGATTATCCCTCCGATGATGATGATCATCGTCCCGCCGAGGACCTGCGACTGCATGAAGTGGCACCTCATGTACTCCGACTCGGTGGTGAACTGCACGCAGCCGACCACGCGCGTGGCTGTCAGCGACGTGATGACATCATCATAGATGGCCAGCACGCACAGGTCGTACTGCGTCCCTGCCGCCAGGTTGTTGACCAGGAAGTTCTTGCTGGATGGGGGGATCATCCTGAGGAGACAAACGGTCCAATGAGGCAAAGCAGAGAAAGATTCTGGATCTAAAAGGTTCTAAAAGGGCTCAGATGGAGAATAAACCCGTCGAGCGCCGTTTAGACAAACATTTCCAGCCTTCACGAGCGATGAGAGGAATGTGTGAGGCGCTGAACTGAGCAAACAAGCTCGGAAAAGAGACTCCAAATGATCAAAAATTGATGCCCTCCGCTCCGCTGGGCAGAGTTCGGTGCTGAATCCTCAAAACGCTCAGAATTGGGACAGAAGCCCGATGACATGATTTATTGTTGCCTGGTTGTTGGGGCACCAGGACCCTGGTTGTTGGGGCACCAGGCCCCTGGTTGTTGGGGCACCAGGACCCTGGTTGTTGGGGCACCAGGCCCCTGGTTGTTGGTGCACCAGGATCCTGGTTGTTGGGGCACCAGGCCCCTGGTTGTTGGGGCACCAGGCCCCTGGTTGTTGGGGCACCAGGACCCTGGTTGTTGGGGCACCAGGACCCTGGTTGTTGGGGCACCAGGATCCTGGTTGTTGGGGCACCAGCCCCCTGGTTGTTGGGGCAACAGGCCCCTGGTTGTTGGGGCAACAGGCCCCTGGTTGTTGGGGCACCAGCCCCCTGGTTGTTGGGGCACCAGCTCCCTGGTTGTTGGGGCACCAGGACCAGGCCAACACTGAATCTGCCTCCTAGACACTCCAGCTCGGATCTGGATCTTCGTGATCTAAGTTTTGTCGCATTTTCTCATTTTCTCTCTTTTTTTTTTAGCCCCCTCAGAAAGTGCTTGTCGGCATTCCTGGCGTTCCTCATCAACATGCAAATGGGATCCCTCATTAAAACTAAAGAGGGCAGCTAGTTCAAAGCAAAGGTCCGCCTTTAACAGAGCAGGAGCTGCAGTCAGGACGTGTGTTCAGCCTTAATGCACAGAACCGGGAGCGGGCCATTAATGTGGAATATCAGGGCAGGCTTCAGGTGTGTGTGGGAGTGTGTGTGTGGGAGTGTGTGTGGGGAAAAGAGGGCAGAGATATGACCCCATGAATACTAACACACTGGCTGACTCGTGTGCTCTCCCTCCTCTTCTTCTTGCTGGTTCTCCAGCGTCACTCCCGACTGTGGATGCGTTTTCTCTGAGGCGAATAAATGTGTGTGTATGCACCCACGTGCACGTCGGCCCAGCAGAGCAGTTTGGATCCCTTCTGTAGGTGTTCTGGGCTGAACGGTGAAGACCGATGAACCTGGACCGTGTTTCCGAACAGTGGGCCAGATTCACGAAACGTTCTTACGAACAAATTTGTTCTTAAGTCCCACTTACGAACATTTTACGAAGATTGTGGCATTCACCAATTTCTTCTTATCCTGGATTTATGCGTAGGTAAGAACAAATCCTACGAACACTTAGGAGTACTCTTACGCACATTTCAGTGCCGACATGTTGGCATGGTTGTGTTTTCTTCTCTTGTGGAAATCAATAAAATTCAATATTACAATGATAATTATGTCATATTTATTTATTTCCTATTTTTGGTGATTTACGGAGAATTTTAAAATTACGTAAATGTGCCAATGACTTAACATTAATCAACCAAATTGGAAACCATGCCAAAACTCTCTTTTTATTTGATTTTATCTTGATTTATTTTATTAGGGGATCGAGGATATGCCCTAGTTGTTGACACCACTGACCAACCCTCAGACTCCACAGGAAATTGTATTCAATCAGATGCATGCGCGCAGTCGCTCCACCATTGAACGCACCATCGGCATGTTAAAGGGGCGCTGGATGTGTTTGGACACAGAGCCACAACCCCGTGAGGATGTGCGTCCTGACGCAATGATGGGGCCAGACTGCAGGCACGCGGTTCACGTTCGAGCGCGATTAATTGCCCGTTTGTGAATAAAATGCATTATTGTCACAATCCGAGCACAGCTTTTACACGTTTATTTTTTTTACATTCTTATTTTTTTTACATTCTCGTTGATTTCTTTAAGCGTGTTGGCTATAGTCATCAGGGTTGAGGCAATTTTATCAAGCGTGTTAGCCATCCTTTCTTGATTGTTCAACACGGCGTCAGAAATCAGGCGTGGAGAGGCAAGCTTTGGGCATTTCGCTTTGGGCATTTGGCTGCTTTTGGCTCTGTCTACAGGGTCCTGCTGCAGTTCCTTTTTATGGGCATTAGTGAGCGGTGACTTATGCTAATCGTATGTTAATTAGACTCACCTGGCACGCGCTTTCAACTTACGAACAGATGGCATTCATCAATCTAAGAACACAGCTGCGAACAATTCTGGGGCTTACGAACGCGTTGATGAATCCGACGTAGGGTTTTCTTAAGGAACTTCTTAAGAACAACTTAAGAAAGAATCTAAGAAGATTCTTAAGAACATATTGGTGAATCTGGCCCAGTGTTACGGGCATCAAGGGCCGTACCCAAGCCCGACTTCCTGTCAACACTTTCACCTGGGGTTCCATTTACCTTGGTGAAAGCATTCCTGCCTGGTAGGATGTAAATCCCGGCTTGAATTCAACCCTCATGGAATGGATTTGACCTCCTCTGATGGGCAAGTCCAATCCATGAAGGCTGGAATCCAGCCAGGTTTTGCATCCTACCAGGGAGAAACCGCTGTCAGCCAGGTAAATGGAAACCCAGGTGAAAGTGTTTACCTGTAGGACAGGAAGTCTGGCTTGGATACGGCCCTCAGGACTGGATTTACCCACCCCTGTTTTTGCTGATGCAAATATTTGGCAGAAATGTGAAACTTTTTTAGTGAAATAATCTGAGGTTTGGACCCCCCAAAAACCAACTTGGAATTGTCAACCTTGAGGAACACCCCCCGTCTGAAGCTGTCCGGCCTCGTCGGCGTGGGAGCGGCCCAACGCTGCGACATTGTTCCAGATGATGTTTTCATGCACATGGCTCCTCGTCCCTGGTGAGCGGTGGTTTCTTGACTGCGCGAGCCGTTAGCATTGTGCGAGCCGTTAGCGTTGTGACCTCATCCAAACTGACTCATGCATTGTTGTTCCTTTCTTTGTGTCTGAGCTGGATATTGCTGCCAGTGTTTGAAGCCCGACAGTGGGCAGATGATTGCCTTGGCCCAGACTATTACACTAATCTATCTGCTCTTTCTGCCAAGCCCTTGGCGCGGGGCGCGCGCGTGCACGTGTGTGTGCGCGCGTGTGCATGTGTGTTCCAAACTTCATTACACATTACAGAGGAAGTTACGATGCGCGTGGTCGTCCATGAGTAGACATTTTACTGTTGTGGTGTTTAGAGAACATGCACGTGTGTTATCTTCTGTCATGGCCACCTCCCCAAACTGCCCCCCCCCCCCCACACACACACACACGCAGACAACAGCATGTCTTCATGCGTGACAAAAGCCCGAAACAAAGCCAGGAGGAGGACGTGATCTCCGTTCGCTCTTCTCATCTTTCCCGCTCCAGACAAACGCCCCCCACCCCCCGAACAAAACAGCATCTGTATCATATCTGATTCTATTTTAAGCTCTTTCCACTTGACTGACTGTTGGGCGACGCCTGCAGGTTGCAAACCTGCGTTGTTGACAGCAATGAATGGACACGAGAGCGGAGCTTCCAGGTCAGGCTGGAGCTGTGCGATAACGACGCGCTCTGGATAATGACGCGCTCCGGATAACTCCACCGGTCTGGCCAATTAGGCCCCCCCACCCGTCTCTGTGCTGGCTTATTAGCGGCTCCATGCTGCTGCGGGGGAACAGTTGTTGCATCTCATAACTCGCAACATCCAAGAGCAGATGCTCTCCGTGGGAATTGTTTTCATGTGGGAATATTTCTATTCCTACCTGAGGACAGCCGATCTGCTGCCGTGTCATAATCCTGTTCCATAACTTATTTGCCTCAGATAAAGAGCATCTGTGACTGCCCGTGAGGCCTGGACAATAATTAAAGCCTGCTTTTAAGAGGCTGCCAGTAACCTTTGACCTTTAATTGGCTCTAGCATCCAGTCCCGATAGAAAACAGAACAGTCGACAGCTTCTTTTGCCCAGGAAGTTGCCCAGGTGGTGCCAACATACTGAGACTCAGGCCATTTCAACCCCCCCGCCGCCACCACCCGACCGCGTTAGCTTAGCGGAAGCGCTGCCTGAACCGTCGCTCAATAGGAGGCGTCGTCTTTCCCGCCCACAAGCGATTCACACACTCATTTAGGTACACTTACAAATTCAGCCGTAACAGGATCAATAGGATTTGAAGCAGATTTGTAGTTTACACAAATGATGTTTCCTTGGTATGAAAAAGAAGCAGCAGAAGGACAGGAGGAAGTGGTAACTGAAACAGTTTCATAAAACAAACTAATTACCTCAGAGATTAATTTGACTGGAATGAGGAGCCTTGGTAACAAAGCTGTTTCAGCGCTTAAACGGTCTGACTGGATAAACAGCAGTCACACACGTGCAAATATCAGTTTCCTGCAGGCTGCAGAAGCAGCAGAGCTTGTGTAAATTCTTCTGAAAACAGATCAAATCAGCACTCGCGGCTGAAGCCTCCCATGTTACCACGCTGGGAAAATGGTTCCATATATTTATGTAACACGCAGAACGCTGGCGCGGTGGAGACGGACCGGTGTTCAAACAGGAACAGAAGAGGATTAATGGCAGTTCGACCTGTGCACCATTACTGTTGACCCCAACGCTAATGTGGCTTACACAGCAGATGGCACAGTGCCATGCTAATAGGCCCCAGTCTCTCCGGCAGACAGCAAACATTGCAGAAGTTAGCTTCTTATCTCTGTTTCCCCATGCATCGTGCCCCCCCCCGATGCTACAGCTAATGGTTAACAAGTGCCCTCGTGGCGTGTAGTCAGGGACGGAACAGGATATTTGAACCGGGGCATAGCGGGCTCGGCTAACACCTCCCAGGCTATTTTTATTCATTAGAACCGGTCCAACGTCCCTGTAAGGGTATTTATTACCAACTAAACTAGAGGTTTGGCAATGAGTCTACCATACTAGCAGCATTTAATATTTTAATAAAGGTGAATGGCAACACTAGAATTCCCAGAACATAAACACATCTCATTTAATGACCATGGAGCCTTCGAAACACTCTTGGTAATAACTGTAACCTTGTTATTCCCCCTGTCTTTAGCACATGGAAAATCAAACATCGGGCTTGTTTGTCTCCCTGATCAGTTCAGATTATAGGATGTAGCCCCCCCATTAAAGAGTTCTGGTTTCATGAATGTTACAGAGTAAAAATAGAAAATTGTTCTGGTGAAATGAATTAGAATAGTAAAATGAATTTAATGGTTTTTAAATTCCTTTTGCTGGTGGAATGTAGAATGTCCTCTTCATCAGCATTCTTCTCTTGCTTTCAAAAACTCCTGTTTTCAATCAGTTTATTTAGCTTTTGCCATTTTTCTGCCTACAAACCGTTAATGTTCCAGGTCCTTTTCATCATTGGTGCCGTTTGATGCACCACCTGTTTATTTAGCTCTGCTACAGGCTACAGGATGAACTCCTAAACTTCCTGTTACTACGAGTTACTACGAGTCTAAGAGTGTGGGGGAGGTGGAGAACACGGCTTTGTTAAAGGCTGCTTCCCCTCCGTGTTGTGCGTTTGCTTGCCACACAATTTGCTTGACGTGTAGTTGCTTTTTTTGGTAAATGGCAACCGGCCCCTGCAGCTGGATGGATCCACTCAAGTGGAAAACAACAGCTGAAAGAAGAGCGGAGTGAGGACGGGAGGAGCGGGATGAAAGGATAAAGGTGTGTGCGCTCCTTCACAACATTCTGAAGCTTTTGCCCCAAAAACACGCCTGGAAACACCCAACCTCAAGGATTCTAAATCCTTTCTTGCTTACACGTTTACATACGTGACAATAGTAAGAATGTCTGGACGTTCACCTGCTGCCTGGTGAGAGTCGAGTGGAGCTTCTGTTTGGAACCACAATTGGAACCACTGGAGATTCACAGCAAAGTCTGTAACATCGTCATGGTTTGAGTGCCACCACTGTTTCATCCCTACGTCCAGAGAACGATGTGTTGGGTTCATCAACCCCCGGTAAAGAGCCTTGATTGGGCCCATGTCTGAAGAGGAGCAGCGTCTACCTTGGGGCTGGTTTATGGCCAGTTTTACGGCCCGCGTTGCCACGGCTGCGGGTTGGTCAATAAAACCATTGAGGTGTAAAAGCCAAAGACTGCATGTGCTCTGACAGGCCAGGTGGAAAAAGGTCACCAGCATCATTCTTCCTTTGACCCGACCCTGTCCAGGAGCTATAGGCGGCGCCAGTGGCTCAATTTCCTTCTGAGCTGTAGCTGGAAACACGACGTGAACACACAGGACACCGAGTTCCCGTCAGCTCCAGGAGACGAGCTCGGCAGCCGACCCTGACCTCCGTGTGGCGGGAGAGGAAGGCGGGGCTTTCCATGCAGGGATCCATACCGGATCGATCAGTACAACCATTACCTGACGCGCTGCAGACCCAGAAGGTTAACATGGCGGGGTGGATGTACCAGTAAAAGCTCTGAATTCACAGTCTGCATGCGGCTTCGTGCACCCGGGAGCTTTATGGGGAGGAAAGAGCTGAAATGTCAATGAGCGGCCGATCAATAAGCCCTCATTGAGGCAGGAAAAGTCAGCGCCCTGCTTGTGACCACAGCACCAGGCTGCCCCCGTCTGTCACTCGCCTCCTCTCCTACTCACTCCCTCACGCCTCGCACTCATCCTGTCACTCCGGCCGTCTTTTGTCCACTCTCCCGCTCTCCTCCCTCCTCTGTGTTCGGCTGATGAAAAAAGAAAAGCAGAATCGATGGCGTTTCTTCTTTATGCCGGCAGAAGTGCGGAATGGGAATCAATCCGCTGGCCAAAGACGAAATAACAGCATCACAGGTTCGCGTTGGGGGCGAGAGGACAGAAGAGGAGCCAGAGAGGGAGGATGAAGGAGGGAGCGGCGCCGCTAGCGTCCGTCCGATCACTCCTTCTCCTCCGCGGGACGCCGCTTGGTTGGCGGCGCCGTCGCGCCGGCCAACTTAACGGGTTTAAGAGAGGGGGGCAGACAAAGAGCGAGGTCAAGAGGAAGAGCTGCAGCGCTTAGGAGACAGGCGGCTTCAAATCCTGCAGGCCTCATCTAGGGATGATGCCTTCTCCGAATGGGGTTAGGCATGGGAATTATATGCAGATTAGGATTAATATGCAAGAAAGATCAGCGCAGCTTTTCCACCCCGAGTGACCGTTGTTTATCTAACGTCGCAGCAGAATCAGGCTCAAGGTTCATGAGTTCTGAGCCGATAGTAGAATGAAATTAGGCTTCAGAGACATATGTAATACCCCCCGACGCTGCGCGCGCCACAGATCAGACGGCCAGTCTGAACTGCTCATGATGATTTGTACCGATAAAGCAAGCGCGGGGATTAGCGGTGATACGGGAGGCAGATGATACCTTCAGAATTCCCATCAAAAGCGCCACATGTTTAATTCCTCCACTCTTCATTTCACTGGGGGAAATATTTAGCTCAAATAACAATCGTTCCCTGCGAGTTGGATTTAATCTTTGTAATCCGGCACCAACGGAGAACGTCAAGGAGGGCTGGACCGATGTTTCCCTGTCAAGGCCACCCTGGAGAGTCAACGGTACCGGCCGGCTTATTGATTTGCTGGGTATAAGCGTAGATCAGGATGCATCTCCTATCACCGTTTAAGGTCTCCACCGGCCAGCGGCTCATTACAGGAATCATACATATTTCAGTTGGTCCTCACGTAATGCTACATTCAGGCCTTCCGGGGTGCACGAGAGCTCCAGAGCGGAGCCAACACGGGAGTTGGGCTCTACACATTCACTAGGACGGCGTGAAGACCTCAAAGGAGCAGGGAAGACACCAAAATAAGACACCTAAACAGTCCGGCGCTGGCAGGCAGGCGCTCCGCCCTGAAATGGGTGTCCTGATGGAGATCGCCGACTCCTCCACGCAGGAAACACCAAACCCAACCCAGAACCCTGGAGCCCAACAATGACCTTTGGATGACAGAACTCACCACTCTCCACTGGACCTCCATGTGCTCCCAGTACTCCCTGTCACAGGGAGGGTACACCCCTACACGGGTCACCAGTTCATCACCCTTTCATTCTCCCAGGTTTGAGTCTGGCTTTGGCAACGTGTGCGTAATGTTTCCTGATTATCTTTATCCAATCAAAGCAAAAGGAGAAAAGATTCCAACGGGGGCAAAGTCCTACCTGTAGACCAGAGAGTCGTCCTGGCTCCCATTGTATTGAATCTGGAACATCCTGATGCCGGGAATATTCCTCTGAAAGTTGAACTTGATGAGTGCTGTGGATGAGGTGGCCTCGGCCGTCACCACCCTCTTATCCCCTCCGCCCTTCACGTCAGCCGTCACGTTGCTCCCGTTGGCTCCGCCCCGGGTTGACGTGGAAATGTCAGACGAACCCGGGTCGGGTTCCTGGATGTTGTTGGTGTTGTTTGAGATGTGGGGGAGTTTGATTATCACCAGATCTACAGTCTGGTGGGCTTCACCGGCAGGGTTGGAGGAGATGCAGGTGAAGGAGCCCGTGTCTTTCACAGTACTGATGAGGATGTCCAGAGTTCCGTTAGTGTACACCAAAGTTCTGGATGAGTTCGATACCAGTTTGCCCTCAGGGGAGATCCAGTGGATGACCGGTTCTGGGTCACCTCTGGCCTTACACCTGGAGCGGGACGGAGGAAAAACAGTCATGGGAGTATTACAGAAGAAAATCTAAAGCAGTCCGTTTAAATAGACAAGGGAACGATTCCGACTGTAACGTCCGTGTTTTGCTGATCGATGTTGGGCTTCAGTCATTAAACTTTTTCTGAGGGCTCTGAACACGACGCAGCGGGCCCAACCCAACCATTCTAAACGACACCAGCTGAACATAAATGCAAATGAAACGAGGCACAATCAGGCAGCCGAGCAGCCCGCGTGGGTTTTATTTGGGCCCGTTAATCGTTCCTGAACGTGCTTTCGCTGGGCGCGTCCTACTGTAACAAAGATAAAACCCATAAAAGTGCGAGCAAACATGGCCGAGAGCATTTCCTGAGCACCGTTAGTCCCTATAAAGGACAGCGACGTGGTCTCTGACGGGGCTAGGATGAATAACTGGATCCAGATGTGATGCAAATGTGGACAATTATCGATACACCGTCAGAAACTTTTCTGACTGAGAGTCTTGGGAATGCGGGCGAAGGCAGGCTCAGAATGGGAGGAGCCTGCGTTAATTCGCCGCTACAGGCGACAATTGTTGTTCCTGCTGGGAAATAAGGGGACAAATGTAACCTTACAGCCGACGCTTGACCCCTGTCTTTTATTAGTTGGCTGATAAAACCTAATGGATGTGATCTGCTTAGTCTTATTTTAATTGACTGGATTATTTCGCTCGTGGGGAAGAAAAAACTTTGACCAAAACAATCTCTGCAGAAATGAAAAGATTATGGAGCAGACGGGAGGCAGCTGGATGAGGTGATGCATCATTAATGAGGGAAATATTAATGGCAGACATGATAGAGGACTCAACGAAGATCAGGAGTTTATGTTAATTAAGCAATAACAGGAGGTTGTGTGTAGGGTCGCGTGTGTCACTGGTGGGACCTTTATCAGAGGGTGGAGAAGAGATAAGAAACAGGTCAGTAATGTAAGTGATTTAAACCCAATAATGGCGGAGGGATTGATGGCAACATGACGAGGGCGCCCGGCGACAGGCGCCGCCACACAGACCGAGTGAATCCCACTCTGCCTGGAGAAGATCGGCATTGAGGCGCTTTGCTGCTCTGCATCCGCCCCTTTAGCTGTGTGTGGTGACGCGAGCTGCTGCGTGCATTCATGTCGCTGCAGCTTACACGGAACTGTATTCACACGTAAATACGGCCTTTCTAAGCACCACCTGTGTCACAGCCATTAGACTTACACGGCCTTTAAAGGCTGCAAGAGAAGGCTCGATGTATATAAGCGTGAGCTCTTGTCCTCCATGTCGCCTGGTTCCTTCATTCTAGCCAGGAACTAACGGCCATGTTGGAGCATGTGTGTGTGTGTGTGTGTGTGTGTCAGGGCCAGAGAATAGTGGAGCTATTTACCAGTCTGATAGCTGTTGGATAACTGGGTTATTTAGCTGGAGATCATCTTCTGTCATATCAATAAAGTTGAAGAATTGGTGTTTTTTTAATCACTTAAAACATAATGGAGGAGTTGTCACACAGTCACTGTGCAGCCCTTCGTTCTCTGTAACGATGCCGCAGCAACATGAGCAGTAATTTTAAATGGATTGAACAGTTTTCCCAAACACACTCATGTAAAATGGGCTCCAAATCATGAACTTTACTGCAGGTGCAAAGGGCCCAATGCAAACAACACAATGCAATTTTACACCTGCAAATAGAAACGCTGTCATAACGATGTCGTAACTAACGCAACACTAACAATGGAACAAGGATTTGTAGGATTTCTTTCAGTCTAATTTATTAAAATGAATTCTGCAAAAATGAGAAATTCTCCGTGTGATGACCTTCTGATAAACCGCCAGCGTTACCTCCTGTACGGAGCTGAGGTCGAGACTCAACCAAGGGACGGCGTCTCGTTGCTTCGCTTGCCCGCCTGTGTCCAAATTTCGCCATAATTCCATATTTGACAACATAACATCTCTCATGATTGGGAGCGTGCGACCAATATAAATGCAAATGAAGCAATCATCAGCTCTGTTGTTGTCTCGATTTACTTTTGTCCTCCTCAAAAATCTACTCTGATGTCCCTGTTTTGTCTTTCAAAGAGCAGGGGGACAATGGACGTGGTCTATTTTAAAAATGGCCTGATTGAATAATTAATTCCACCTACATCATAGCACATACCTGAGTGTGACCCTCTGTCCTTCTAGCACCCTCATCTCATGGGAGAACCTGGTGATCAGCGGAGGCTCGCAGAGAAACTCCTCCTCGGGGATGGACCAGAAGTACCGTCCTGAGAGGTGTTGGGGCGAGGCGCAGGTCTCCAGGTCGTCGTCCCTGTTCAGCCGCCGCAGCCACAACAGCTCACAGTTACAGTGGAGCGGGTTCCCCCCGAAGGACAACGCAAAGGTGAAGGGCGTGAGGACACCCGATGTGGCCAAGACCTGGCGGTGCAAAGGGAAGGTTGGGTGAAGTTCGGCTGGATTTGGTGTGTGTGTCGGGCTTCTTGTGGTCTCCTGATACCTGGGCTCGCTGGAAAAGTGGGTCCGGCGGCAGCTTTTGGAGTTTATTAGATGTGACGTCGAGGCGGTTAAGCTTCTGCAGCAGGGAGAAGGTCCCCTCTGGGATGAAGTCCAGCATGTTGTGGTCTAAGCTGAGCGTATGGAGGCTGGTCATTTTCTGCAGGAAAGACCGGCAAACGGAAAAGTGCAGGATAAATCATTTAATGCAGCCTCTCCGAGCAGCGTCGTGCTGTCGTACGTCTGCTCCCACTGTGTTTTACCAACATTTCTGAGCTCTACCCTGCTGTGGTTAAATGAAAATGCCTGGAATTGAAATTCCCCTCAGCTTAAAGCTGTGTGTGGTTAATGAACGGTAAAAAGAAGTGAGTTGTTCTCAAGAGCTGTTTAATCAAATGCTCCCAGATAAAAGACTCAGAAAGAGGTGAATGCGTTCTGACCTGGATGGCCTCCCATGGAATGGAGTCCAGGTTGTTGTAGCTGAGGTCCAGCTCCTCCAGCGCCAGCAGGTCGTTGAAGGCTCCCTGGTGGATCATCATCAGCTGGTTGTTGTTCAGAATGAGGTGGTGGAGCTTCGACATGCCGATGAAGGTGTCGTTGCCTATCCTCGTCAGGCGATTGCTGCAGACCAGTCAGAGGCAGAGAGAAGAGTGATCGAGCTGCCCTCTGGTAATAAACCCGGCGTGCAGCGGGTCCGGGGGGTATGAGGTGGTACCTGTTGAGGTGCAGAGCTCTGAGGTTTTCCAGATCGGTGAAGGCGTACGGGGTGATGAAAGAGATGGTGTTTCGGGATAACGTCAGGTCCACCAGCCGAGTCATGTTTGCAAAGTCTTTCCTCTTCACACTGAGGAGAGTGTTTACAAAAGAGATGGACACTCGATCACCCGTGACAGTAGCGGCCCCTAAACAGCAGCAGCCTCGGCGCCCGGCGTATTCATGTCAGCAAACGGGCCTTTTTGATGGATGTTGAACAGAAATGAATTCACACATCGCACTCTGCTTTGTTGGGAGAACAAACAAGTCTTTCCAGCAGCGCCGTCAGCAGAGCCTTGAGCTGCTTCGGCGACTCCGAGTGGGCCTTGAGCAAGGCATCATCTGTGACATCATAATGTTTAGTGGTGGTTACTCAACACGATGGCTCTGGAACAGACTGGGGGATATTTCACAGCCATCTTTGTTTCTCTTTGCTTCACCTTAAGGATGTATTGATTACAGATCTCCAAGCATCCAGGTGAATCAGATGGATCTTGTTGAAGCGTCTGTGTGTATAAGTGCACGAGAGGCCCGTACTAACGAGAGTTTGGTTAGATATTAATGAAAATTCTGACACGTTCCGTTTGAAGAGACTTTTTAACACATGCGCTGTAATAACAGTGCATGTCATCAGCTGTGTGTGAACGAAATGTGCATTTTTTGCTTCAGGCTGATATCCTGTCAGCTCCTCAGTCCTAACTCAACGCCCCCAATGTGTGAATACAGCAGAGCATAAGAGGTATATAACACCAGACAGAGGGAATAAAAGTGCAAATTAGGGCATTATCCTTATTGATTCTTTCCTATTAACATCATATTATCCTGCGCCTGCAGCCTTAATAGATGTAGAAGCAATAAAGCTGAATAAGAGACATGACAAAAGAGCAAGTGGAAACAAACGACTCGTCTCTTCTCCGAGGAAGCTTGATGGTCCCTACAAGTTGTTAAATATTAAGTTTTAATAGCGTCCTTAGTTACATATGAGGCCCAAGCAAGTGAAATTTCATTTTGTTCGCAACAATTCAGCGAGATTCACGCTGCCTCTGAAATCACCCTCATACCCTATAGTGGACCCCGTGTATCCCACAATGGCTGCTTCATTTTAATTAATAATTAAGTTAACATTACAGTGGTGTCAGCACATGGACAGAGGCCTTGTCTGAAACCACACACTCGTGTCCTATTCACTATTTAGGGGGCTCGATCACAAGAAACTCCACTTTCCCACGATTTAAACTGCGTCGGAGCGTTAATAATAAATACGGACCAGATGGACGTCAGCGTGGGCAAGTAAATTTTATTCATTTATTTATTTGATTAATTAAAAAACTCAGTGGTTGCTTCTTAATGCACTATTATCATTTCACTTAATTATTTTTTAATGATGAGCGCCACATTTAGCTTCTTGCCACCACAAAGGGTGGATGATGGGGTATAATGCTTGGTTAGAGAGCGTCGGTAACCCACTACTTTTCCCAGTGCATCATGGGATACATTGAGGCCACTATTCAGGGCAGGGGCGTCCACATCCAGTCCTGGAGGGCTGTAGCGGAGCCGGGTTTTCTGTCCTACCAGGAAAAACAGAAGCATTTTCTGTCCGGTAGGACAAAAAACCCGGCTTGTCTCCAGCCATCAGGGACTGGATGTGGACGCCCCTGCTGAAGGGTGTAGCGGGTGATTGTCCTGCAGCAGCAGCACGGGCGTGACGGTTACCTCGTGACAAAGTTGTCAGCCAGCCGTAGCTCCACTGTGTGCCTGTCAATGTTGGGCGGTACAAAAAGCAGACCCTTCTTGGCACAGAGGGTTGCCAGGTTGGGGGAAAGGATCTGGCACACGCAGCGCTTTGGGCAGATCTGTGCACGCACCGCCATGGCAACCGCCAGCATCACGCACAGCAACAGCCTCTCCATGGTTACCACCCAACCTGGACACAACACCTGTAAAATTGGACAGAGGAAGAAAGACAAAATTACAAGTGATTAAGTGATTAATCCAAAAAAAGGAAGGTTCTTCCAGGTAGCTCCAATCCTCAGCAGGCCTAGAAACCAAAGGCGATGAGCTCAATCACCAACTTTTAAACCGGAGAATTCTTCTAGGACAGCAGAGTTATGCTACGTGTGCATGTGATTAGGCAGGCGCGCACGCGCACGCGCACGTATCCAGCCATCATTAGTAAGCAGCAGTGCTTGTAGATAATTAGAGAAGGTTTAGAGAAAGAGGGTGAGCGGGCAGGGTGATGTGAGAAGAGAGAAACTGCTCATTAATTACAACCTTGATTGGGGTTTTGAAGGACATGGGAGAATCAGGATTAAAGGGATTAAAATGTAAACACATACTCTCTCTCACACACTCACACACACACACATTTATGAGCAGGCAGCACAGGCCGGCTGAGGGTGGCAGAACAGTTAAGGTTTTTTCAAAACTTTAGGAAATCAAAGGAGAAAAGTGTGGAAAAATACCGTCAAAGATACGGGATGAAAATGCGTCACGGGCCAGAAGATGCTGCGAGGATGAAAGTCCAAATGTCAGGTTGCTTCGGTCCACATGGAGCTGTGCAGTTAAATGACCTACGACTTGGGCCAGTGAAACCAGTGCTGTGGACTGGAACTATAGATCCCACCCATGGGGTGGGGGGGGGGGGGCACCAAACGACCCGTTTTTGGAAGCGAAGGCGTCTGTCGTCACCAGTTAAAACCAGAAAGAGACATGAAGGTGCCGCTGGACTGCTGGGCCCGTCACCATCTCATTTCATCACCACTTGAATCAGGTTTGGTGGGAGCCACGCCGCTGCAACCTTTCCCTCTCTGCCATGCTTTGGCCTACTTAAACAGGCTTATGCTAGGTGATTCCTCCCCCTGCCAGGCAGATTCTGCTCTAAAGCACGTCGTCACACTCCGTGATGGCATTTATGCAGCCGCCTGAATGTGATTGCACGGGTAAATTAAGTCTCAAAACCATAAATTAAAAAAAACCTTTTGCTGTGCAAATTAAAGATTTACGGCATCTATGGGGAATTTACCCAAAATAAACAGCACAGACACAATTTAGGCATGTGCACAATGGTCGGCTTTGTTCCTCTTGTTTATTATAATGTGACTTTTAAGTCTCGATGACCTTCAGATGACTCCTATGAAATGAAATGCGTGTGCATTTGCATATGTTTACATTAAGTCCTGCAAAAATCAAAGCCGTCTCTTTCTCTTCCTCTTTATCATCACAAAAGTCAACTCTGCTGCAGTGTCAGAGGCCACAGATTTGGGTCTTCGTGGCTCAACGCGGCGCCGGATGCGTCACTTACACCAGCACGGAGCTGAAGACAGAGAGGGAGAGAATCCTGGTGACCCTCCTGACATGAAAGCAGCCATCAGCTCATTAATTACAAGCAGACGTGACTATAATGAGCGAATGAGTGAGGGAGACAGAGGAAAACCAGGGAAAAACCATCCGAAAGGGAGAGGAAGAAAGAGAGATCAGAGAGCAGGCTAATTAAAATGACTGCTGAGCTGTGAGGGGGGGACAAATTTCATTTAGCAACAGGAGACAGATATTCATGACACGCTTGAACCCAGTATAAAAGGAGGGCCACGTGCGCTCTGACGTGCGCACATCGACGCGGTGAAAGCGCCGCTCTATAAACACAAGACGGTGACTTATGCCGCCAGCGGTGACGTGCCAGACCAGTGAGATCAAAGAGAATGGGGAATAAAGCAGTGGGATTATGAGCAGGACAGAGAAATTAAGATGTTTGGAGCCACGTAGAAAAGTATTTTTAGGTGTGCTTTTAAAAAGCCGATGCATGAACCTTCAGAAAGTCCGGGATGAAACCAGTTCCACGCGGGCTCAAAATGGTGATTAAGTGGATTTTTCAGGGGGGGGGTGGGGGGTCAACGACTTGGCAGATACTCCTGAACCAACCAGGACGCTTGTACATAGCTCTCAGGTCTAACCAGTCTTCTTGTTTACTGCACCAGTGATTAGAGACTTGACTTCCTGTTTACTCTGCCCTAATGTCAGATGTTTAGAGCTTCAACACGTGGCTCCAGTAATGTTCAGGGTGCATCTGACCGATGTCTAATATCAGATTATTCTCACATATTCTACTTAAGCCGTTTAAAGATCAAATCGTTGTATTCTCATGCTATGGCTGGCCTAACTTGTCATAACTGTCTGTAACTGTATGAAAGGCTCTGACGTCCATCCTGCATCTCTTGGTTTGCAGGTGGAATTCAGATGGTTCCAGTTGTGTTCAACGCTGCTGGATAATAAGCAGCGATGCAGCATCAAAGCCACGTGTTGTTCCCTGCCCACTGGAGTATCCTTTATGTTTAAGCTAATGGCTTTAAACACAACACGGGTCAGCGGCTGCCTAAATACATCCCAATTATTGTTTATTCAATTAGTGCACTTACAGTCTGCTGTAGTGAGCCGGGCCAAAAACAGTCGCACACCATGTGATGAAAGAGCCTCCACGCGCTGATGATCACGACGTGGCGATCAACGTCGGCGGCAGGCGCATCGGTGAGCGAACGCCTGATATTAGGAAGCAGATTGCCTCATAACTGGGGTTTCAGGAACTCATCTACTCCAAACTGCTGACATCCCAGCTTCAGCTTGGTTGTTTCTTATATTATTGCAAACTCAACAGGTTCAAACAATGACTCACAGAAATGTAGGCGTGAAGCCCAGAGTTCTGAAAGCCCTTGGAACGTGGCGCCGACCCGGAGGAAGGGGCCGAAAACCTGCTGTCTTTCACGCTTTCACTGTTCTGTCGGATTCACGTCATCATTCGAGCCAGCGAACCAGTACAAATGGTTTCTGTGGTTTAATTGCAATGAATCCCTTATAAACATCGGTGGTTTTCAATCCATACTAATCTCGTCTCATTTCACATGAGCAAACAAACCCGAGGAAGATCTCGAGCTTCCTGTCGGGACCGGATCCACTGCCTGTTGCTTGACGGGAACTCTACTTGGAGTTTGGGAAATTCCTAATCGGATTAATGGTGATGATGGATTAATCAGCATAAACGCGTTATATTTTAACAGCCCTAGTTCAGAGGAGTCGTGATGAGCCCGACTGTGGCCAGATATTGATCAGTCAGGGGGTCGGGAAGGGGGGGGGCAGTGTGTTGTGGCTGCCATGAATCCTGACAGCTGTTTGTGAGGCTCTTTTCTCTCCCCCCGACAAAATCCATCGTCCTTTAAACGACTTGTGAATAAGAGTTGCAGCGATCTGGCAGGATCTGGCTCCAAAGATAACGGAACAACACCTCAGATACTGGCACCGGGAGGGCGTCCTGTTGAGACGTTGGCAGAGGCTCGTCCATATGCTAACAGCTCACTTAACCTGCCTGTTGTGCCCTTCGTGTTTTTAATTTGGGAAAAAATCAATAAAAACCAGCACTTTAAAACCCAAACCCCCCTGCGCCCCCTTCAGCGGATCGCCCGACCTCTACACACCTCGCCAGACGCTCAGCTCTATTCACAGTTTGCTGTTCAGGAGGTGTTTAGCGAACATTCAATTCCGATCCATCCACTTTGCTCATATTGACTCGCGAGTCATTTTCCACACGCGTGTCTTCATTGAAGGCTGAGACGTTCTCCCGTAACCCCCACCCCCCTAAACGCTACCGCTGCTTCCCCTTCATGGCTAAATTGGACTTAATGGATGAAATCAGAGCAATGAAAGGCAGATACAGGCAGCTGAATGACGTACAGGAGCGTAGGAGCTGCCAGCTATATGAGACGGTCAGTGCCAAGGTCAGTCTAATGGCTGTGGAATGGGAGAACCCACACACTCACACACACGCACACACATACATGCACGCCCACGCATGCAGCGACCTAAACACAAGCCCAAATGCATGTTTAATGCACACACAACTGCTCACTAGATGCATATCTCGACATGCCTCGTGTTCCTATTGATTTAGCCTGCGGACTAAAACACACAACTAGCATGAGTGTGTCTGGAAGAAGAGTATCAGTGGAAAGGTGAGACAGGAAGAAGGGAGGAGTGAAATAAGACACCCCGGCGCCGTGTCCATGCTGCTGCTGTGTAATATGTGGTGGGCGCCGCAGTCGGAAACATATGGGGCGAATGCTGGGGGAGCGTTCATCGCAGACGTGCTGCTCACACAACAATCTCTCGGCCACGATGCTGCCTTCACTTACCCCCCGAACATACTCGTTAATGATGCTGCGATAGAGGACGGAGCCTGAATCAGCATCTTCACTCTGAGCTGCTGAGCATCGCTGTGCTGAAAGTCCATATATAACAGCCTATACATCATAAAATATGCAAGCTGTGTCCTATCGATTGATTTGAGCCAAAGGAACGTGTGTATTCCCGGTCAGTTGGCAGGAAGGCTGCGATTCTTGCTAAACACAGCTCCAGGTAGGGAGGAGCCGGGCCTCCGAAGGCCACAAAGGTCCCGAAACACAGATCAGTTGGCCGAATAGATGAAAAGGGGACGTAAAAGCAGCTGTAAATGATCTGTTAATGATGCAGATGTGATTTACACCTGGTCCTTGGCCAGAGATCCGCCTCCTTTGCTTCATCTCAGCACCTTTTCCAAAGTCAACTGCTCTGAGGGGCATTTGATCACATTCCACAACACATACAAAGGTCCTGAACCGTGTATTATACCGTATAAATAGGCCCCCTGCTGCGCGTGAGCTGAATCCCTACGCTGTGACCGATTTCACCGCAGGAACCTGCAGCCCCCAAATGTGAGCTGTCGTTCCAAATCAACTACCCACCAGTGAAGGCGGAGGTAGAAAACAGGAAATTTCAGTGGCAGGAACTCCGATCTGGGATATGTGACCTAAGTCGTGATCCCGCCCTGAAAGAACCGACAGATTCCCACCACTGATGTTGTGTTACTGAACTCTGACTCCTGATAAAGTTGGTGACGGGTCCGAGGGCTACAGACATGAGACAATATACACAGTCTATAGGCACCGTGTCCAAAGTGAAATATGGGGAAGGACGATCACGGGAATGACTTGGAGGACTAACAGAAGTGATCTGAAGAGATTTATGCTCATAATGGGATCTCTGGGGCGAAAAACCTATTAATCATAAATTGGGAGGGGATGAATATTTTATTTAAACAGTCTAAATTGGGTCAGGCCATTTTCTACCAGAGTGAGAGGAGAGTCGTGCTCCACAACGGAGAAGCAGAGAGACTGAAAGAAGGAATCTACCCAGTTTGTTCCCTGACGGTGCGTTTATGTGTCGCTGGAAACATCTGCGCCATTAGCAAAACCTCTACGTATTCAGGCCGGAGGAACCCTACAAGAGCCCGGGACACATCCTGACATGTTGGTGATCACGTAAAAGTTCAAAGCTCAAACAGAATCACCACCATCCAGATGCCAAATCCCCTTCGTTCTTTAGTCTGCTACATCCTCGGGGTCCTAACCCTAACCCCTGACCCCTAACCCTAACCCACGTTTGGTTTTAGCTGTGAGCTCCAGGGTCCTGCAGAGCTCTGAACATGCTGAGGATCATCTGCAGGGTATCAGGAGCGAGGAGGGAAGAGGACCAGCCGTTAATATTCCCATTGAAGAAAAGTACATCCAGCTTATCTGGGAATACAGTAATAAGACAAGGCAGCACAAAGCGTCTTTGTTTGCAGTTTTCATCTTTTTCTGTGTCTGGTGGCGCCGTGTTGAGACTGGAGGACCATTCACGCGCCTCCACCCCACACTGCTGCAGATCAGCGCGAGAAGCTGAGCATCTGACTCCCTTTGACTAAACAACGCTCCAGCCGCGTCGGCGCCTTTGAAATCCTTAATTAATTAGCGATCCGGGTGTGTCGGCGCGCGTTCGTCTTCGTTACGCCGATGGAGCACATTTGACTTGAATGGATGGAAGAAAAGAAGGACGGCAGAGAGGTGGGAGGATGACAGAACAGGCTCCATCATCCTGCTGGAGGCAAGAGGAGGCTTCACGCTTACATAAGAGCGCGCACGCACACACACACACACGCACACACGCACACACACACACACACACGCGCGCACACACACACAGGCCCAGACCTTGTTTTCGTTAATGTGTCGATCTATAAAGGGGATAAACAACGGAGCGCGCTAGCTCGCGCTGGTCCTGCTGGTTTCTGCGTGTGTGGGAACGGGAATCTCAGATGTATCCATATTAACCAAATCCATCTCGCTTCATCTGCTGAAGGATTAAAGATGAGTCTCGCCCGCACCGTCGGAGCGAGCTTTCTCATCGTGGGCTCGTCCCACTGCCCACCTTTCACATGTCAACTATTGATTCGCTTCCAAGCTGCGGCGGAATCAAACATCCGTCTTCCTGGCTGCTTCCTCCGGCTGAACCACCTATTTTGGGCTCGCCGGGGTTCTGCTGGAGCGGAGACGCAGGGCTGGAGGAGTCCCTAAAGATCCCAGGAGCAAGGCTCCAGATGTGGTCCTAAAGTTAGCAGCAGCAGTGCCACCTGACGGCTGTTGTGATCTTCAGACAGGAGGTTTGTAAAGGTTGCTCAAATTTATTTTATTCCTATTTCTGGTTTTCATCCTTCCAGGCGAATCCGGCTTTTGCTCCATTTATATTCGAGCCCCTTGGATTTCTATTGGAATTAGCAGTTTCTGCTGATCCGAGACCTTCCTGGACTCTGAGGCCAGACGATGGACACAAAGCTGTGCAGCACCTCTCTGAGGACAACGTATATGTGAGTGTGTGGGCTCGGCTGAATAATTCACAACGGTCCAAACAGAAGCACATGCACAGATTCTGAAGAGGAGACAAAGTGCACAGCAACAGAACGAGGACGTGGAAAAACGGGACACTTTAGTCATACATGAAAACCTCTGTAGTAAAAATATTACGTCCTCTCCTTTTTTCCTCCGTAGTGACACATCCTTCAAATCAATAATGCACCTTTGCTCAGGTGAGCGGCCGTTTCCAGGATTCTCTCTCCACCACAACACCTAATGGGCGAGCCTAGCACTTTCAACATTCGAATTCAATATTTGATACTTCTTTTTCCGTCACATGTAGCGCCAAGGTGCCCTTGAGCACGCACACATCTACCTGCCCCACTGAAGCAGCCAAAACCCACCGAAGCTGGTTGGACAGTCGGAGGGGGCGTCATCGCCAGCTGAATTACATGAATACTAATGAAAAGCTGCCTGAAAAGAACATGAATTTATGTATAGAACTGTAATGAACGTGTTCAACGCTGTGGAGGGTTGTCTTGCCATTGCCCCGCTGAAACGTGACAGAACTGGTATGAAAACGTCAGATCTGATCTTTAGGAACTGGGAAACAGTTCTTAATGAACTGCGGCGCTGCCATGAGCGTCGCTTCATAACCACGAGCAAAGAGAGCCCAGACTCAGAGACTGGTTGGTAATGATGGACCTTACAGGGCCACGTGGTCCGTTCACAACGTATCTAGGGAAGAGATGCGTGTGAGCATAGATCCAGGCTGCTGTGTTTCACCGCTCTTCATGTTCCCCATGACAGAATCCAGTATGCGTGTGTGTGTTTGACGGTGTTAGCATGTGCCATGCTACAGGTGCCAGAGACTTATCAATAGGCACTGGCTAATCCCCAGAGTATCTAGGCTAAACACAGCTCACCGCTGCATGTGTGTCGTCTTGTTTACTCGTGTGTAGATGTGCACACCAGTTCACCAACACAACCAGGTTAAATACAGCTTGTGCCTTCACGCGAGTGTGAGAACACTCGTGAAAAACGGTAATTACCATTTAATTACCATTTAATACCTGGAGAGCGACGGTACTAAATGTATCTGTCAGAAGTCAGTCACGCTGGTGAAAAGGTGCCGCGCAGGTGATTAACGCCTAATAAATGCTCCTGTTGGAAGGTGTCAAAGATCCTGTGGTGAGTGTGGAGCCAGGTGTGACACAGAGAGGAGACAGAGGTGCACACACACACGGGGGAGTGTGTGTTTCCAGGGCTCAGGTTAGGGAGCAGTTCACCGGGTCAACAGCCTCGGTCAAAAACCCATTTGCTTTACTAACAGTGAGCGTCTGGAGCGACCCGCTGCACCAGCACCAGCACCAGCACCAGCACCAGCACCAGCACCAGCACCAGCACCAGCGTCCTGGTCCCCCCCCCCCCGCCTCAGACCGAGTTACGCTGGGTTTGGACAACTTGCAAAAGCAGCAATTCCTCACTCAGCCGCCTGCAGAAGAACTAGTTTTGCACCCACTTTTAATGCAAAAACATGCAGCATAACATTTCCTTTCCGACCTCGTGCATGGCGGATAACAGTATCGGAAGGGAGATAGTGTCCGGGTTCTCATCAGTCTATCTGGAGCAGCTTGAAGATAACCTGAGTGTGTTTCTGTGCTCCTCTGCACGCGGCTGCAGCTCTGAACGTGCGTTCTGGCTGCAGCACTCAGCATTTCCATTTTGCTCTATAAATCCACGCCACAGGGGAGCGACACCTCCTTCGTCAGCTGCGAGGGTCTCTCCTCATTTTTGCTCCAGCTACATCCAGGAGGCAACATTCCGACCGTTTCTATCCGTCTCTTTCCTCTCTGTGTCTCTCTGAATGAACGCATCCATTCAGGAAGCGCTGCCACACCTCACATGTCACATGTTAATTTTATTTACATTCGATTAAGAGATGAAAACCAAGGGAAGAGATCCCCCCACCCCGAGCTCACACACAACACTTTTTTGCCGCTCTACTCCCATTTTCATTCATATCTCTGACCGCCTGATGGTTTCAGGAACAACAAAGTGAAATATTGACTCGAATTAAGAAAGAAAACTGGACATAAAGCTCTCACCACCCACCGCTCTGCTGCAAACAGACTGTGGGAAAATATTGAATGAATGGGTGGGTCGGCAGATATGCGGCAAACGGGGCGCAGCGCTGAATGCAGGAGACGCTGAAGGAGGCAAGCGCGGTCATGGAAGACATGCTTTGGCACTGCAGAGCGCGACATTGTCATTCAGCAGCCGGCGACAGACTTGGCTTTCACACAGAACACATATTTGAGCCGTTAGCATTAATAAGACGACGCAGGCAGCAATTTTCCAGTTGATGGCCCCAGCTGATCATTTCCATACCTGGGCAGCCACAGCGCACTTCCTGTTTAGATATTCCAAACAGCCCCCAGCACTGACGTCATGGGACAGATGGACGCTGAGTTTAGGGGAGAGGGCAAATCAGCCACGCAGACCAACGCTTCTTCTTCCCAGGCCTCTGTTCCCCCAAGGTTCAACTAAAACGCTCTTTTGTAACGTCAGATAGACTCTAAGAACCCGAAATGTGTCACATTTTCATGGCGACATGAATGATAATTTGGTTGTACACAGCAGAGGTCCAGGCTATGAGGAAGTAGCGTGCATATTAGCGGGGACGTCTTTGGCTGCAGGGGAGGTGAACGCAGTGGTTTTACAGGTCCGCACACCAAAACAGCTTCATTAGAACGCACAGCAGGAGCCGGGACAACACAACACATCATAAATGAAGCTCGGCGGGGCGTCGGTGCTCCGGAACGTTAGCGAATACACCAAGTGTAGCGACATTACACAAGGTTATTAATTAGAGAACGACAGAAAAACCAATATGGGCATTTTCGTCACGAATGTCCTTGTAAGATAATAAAACTGGAGTGAAGGAGCAGTGAAGGAGCTGCAAATCCCAAAAGTACAGTAAAGGAGCGCAGGTCTGCTCGGCGTGTTGAGATGAAACGAGGAACGTGCGCCTGGAAGGAGCAGAGGGACGTACAGACGGAAATAGAAAGAGGCAGAGCGACGGAGGAGATCCAGAGGTGACTGGGGAGGGGAGACAGACTCGCACGCGTTTGCTTGTTTGATACTACAGTGGCAGAGCTCGACGTGGAGCCCTCGCTCCCTGTGGGAAACGTGGATTCTAAATATTGTGCATGAGAGAAATCAGATCCTCTTGAAAACTCCTCCCCTTTTTAGCATCAAAATCACCTTTTTGGATGTTGTGCGATTTGAAATGTCCCAAAACAGCCTTGGCTTCGGCTACCCTCACTTCCTGTTTCGAACACTCCACTTCCTGCCAGCGCCTGCGGCGAAAGGAACAACCCATAATGAGGCCGGTTCGGGTATTCTGCGAGGCGGTGAGGGATAATACCGCTGGGATGAAGGAGTGATGGAGACAGAATCTCTCTTCCTGTCCTTAAACCAAATAAATGAGTTAAAAAAAAATTAAAATGCACTCCTGTAGAAGGAAGCAAGATAAAGAAAAAGCCGGGAGAAGAGGTAAACGCACGCCGTTGTTAGGGGGGAAAAGGGGCTTTACCGTTTTCTTTTAGTTTTAATCCACATTTTATTATCTTTTTACGCGGGCGCGGGCCAAATGACAAGTGCTGACTGATCCATTTTCATCTCTGTTGACATGTTGACATAGATGGAGCCCTGGATTCATGGGCCGTGCGTTCGCACCATCTGGCAGATCAAATGAAAGCGGGGAAACCTGTCAGCTCCCATCAAATCACCAAACAGGTTGCACAAGAGACATTTTGACCTGTCACAACAGGACGTGCACAGCGGGATTCAGCAGCAGCGGCAGCGGCACCGAAGCAGAGCGGGCGGCGTCGGCAGGCCCGCGAGCTGTCACCTGAGTCGTCAGGTAACTGCATCTGGAAGAGGGATGGAACAGTCTCCCGTATCCCAGTTTGGATCAGGGATTGATCAGGAATCTTGTGTTGGGTCAAATGTAGCTCAATGAGGGGGCGGGAAGATGCAGCTCAGGGCTCAGGGTGATGCTGGTTTATGATTGGTTGATGCAGGATGATCCAAGAACAAGAATTTAACTGCTGACCCGCTCCAAACATTCCTTGAATGCATCTGCAGATCCTGGGCCAGTTGTTCTGTGCTGCTCCGCTCCACGATAGCTGTCCCGATGCCTCGGGGTTCGTGTCCTTGGCAGTTCCTCTCATGCGGGACTCTTTGCTTTCTATGCTTTTATCCACCTTCTGCTACCTTCCTGCTCCTCCCTGTTCCCACCAAGTATCGGAGGTGAAACAGGGGGAAAAGGTGGGCCAGGTGACCCAGACCTGACTGGCCCTCAATGGGTCACTGCCGGAAAAATCTCCTTGGGGATTATGGCAATTTTAGAGAGAGACAGAGAGAGAGAGAGAGAGAGAGAAAGAGAGAGAGAGGGGAGAGAGAGGGCGAGAGAGGGCGAGTAAAAAGCCTTTTACGATTATCACACACACTAGCAAGCTACCAGAGGAGCTAATGAGCAGGTTAAGGGCGGGGGGGGGGGGGGGGGGTGTAGATGAAAGAGGAATATGAAGTGATAATAAAATGGAATGTGGGATAAACCAGGGAAAGAATCATTCAGAGAGGTGATGAAGGACGATGACAGGAAGATTAGGACACAAAGGAGAAAATGGTAAAGGGAAAGATGAGAAAACAGAGGTCAAAGGCTGTTGGTGGCGAAGGCTGGGTGAGCGGCGACGCTTGAGAGGAGAGAGAGGCGAGGTGGGTGACCTTCCGGTGCTGAGCAGGGTGACGGAAAGGTCACAACTATCCGTCCATTCTTCTGTCACTCTGCTTCCACCTCACGTCCTCGCTCCAGCCCCCACATCCGTCAAGCCAGGCCCGCGTCAGCGTACTTGAAGTCAGTCATTCATCCCCCTCTGCATGTCCCCTTCCTTTCTGCCTCCCTTCCCTCCATCCATCCATCCCTCCATCCATCCATCCATCCCTCCCTCCTTCCCTCCATCCCTCCCTCCTTCCCTCCCTCCATCCCTCCCTCCTTCCCTCCATCCATCCTCCTTTTCATCAAAGGAAGTGAGGGACAGGGGAAGATGAGTCTTTGATGTGATTTACCCAACAGATGAGGATTGCCCCCTCTCTCTTTTTCTCTCTCTCTCTCTCTCTCACACACACACACACACACACACACACACACACACACACACACACACACACACACACACACACACACACACAGTCATACTGGATAAAGAGCTTGAGTTCATGTGGCTCAGAGAAGCCGGAGAGTTGCAGGTTAAATTCCCCCCGTCGGTGCTCAGAGGGAACTCGGCAGCAGTGAAATGTGACACGTCGTTCATTAAAGGAGATAAAAGAAACTGCTGCCATTTGATCTGCGTCCCCGCATCACTCGTCTCCCCCTGAAGCAGCAGCGAGGAGGGTGGGGGGGAGTCTCTGGGTCGCTCGTCTTCATCACCAGCTCAACAGATGCTACGACCTCTGACCTCAGTTTCTGTCCTTCACTGTTTCACCATGAAAAACAAGTTGACTGAACGAGTAATTGGCTCACGGGGGCTCAGCAGGAACACGATTGGCTGAGCAGCACCTTCTTCAAATGGAACGTTTCAGACTTTATAGAGACAAAATCAGAAGAAAATCCAAGATGGCTGCCTGTGCATCGTCCACTGTCTCTGCCACCTTTGTACCTGAACTACTCACACACGGTGCTTTGGATCTAAAATAAAGATATGAAAACAATTTATCTGAAAAAAGGTTTTTAAGACATTAACAGCTGCGTTGTAAACGTCAGAGGTGAGCACATAGCATGGCAGGATGCTATCTTAAGGTATATTAGGGCTTGACTTTGATATATTATTTTAGAGTGGCAGTCAACTGCTCCCCAATCGCCATGTTAAAAGGTTCCTCTACATTGTGCTGATTCCTGTTTCTTCACTTTGCTTCAGAGTCAACATGGCCACCGGTGCAACCTGCAAAAATGGCCATAATTACAGGGCGATAAGAGGTTGGTGTGAAAGGCCTGGCAAACACTAATGCATGGGTCAGCACACTTGCATCTGTCCAGGCTGTGAGCACAGAATAATGTGCTCTCAGAGTCCACCACCTCCAGCTATGATTATATCCCAGCAAGTACACCCATAATATCCGTGTGTGTGAGAGTTGTTAGGGTCAGAGCCCATTTAACATTAGCCTGGGGGATAGAAATGTATAGTTCATGCACGTTTACACACACACACAACCTTACAGGTTGTCCTGCAGTTAAATTTCAACCCATCTTGCTATTTCGGGGCACAGCGTCAAGGGTAAAAGGTGCCAAGTTTGCAAGTTTTGCCATAATTAAGTTAAAGCTCGGCCGGATCTCTCGCCGCTCTCTTCCTCTGTCCATCCCTGCTGCCTTTTTCAAGCCAAGTTCAACAGTCAGTGACATCCCGGAGGGACATGTTGAGGTTAGCCGCGGAACGTAACGGCTGTAGAGGACAACAAAACAACGACAAAAAAGATTTCATGCTAGGTAAGACAGCGAGGGCGCAGGGGAGAGGGTATCAGCAGCCCCGTCTGTGAGGGAGGAAGTGTGTGCAAAGATGTGTCACATCCACGGTTCTGCTGGAACACGTTAGGAGGAGCGTTATGAGTGAAAGAAAATCATGATTTATTAACAGAATGGGAGATAAATCCACCACTGGCTACACCGCAAGCCTCGCTGAGTCATGTAAAAACAGTCAAAGTGGGTCAGCCTGGGGAACACACACATTAAAGTGATCGCAGGACAAAACAAGCTCCAAGCACTCAAAATCACTTCTAATTCCAAATGAATCTTCTCCTGGGTAGCTAATCTTTTTAACGATATATCAAAAGGTAGTGGAACAGGAGCTAAGACAGGATGCTAGTTGCTTACGTAGCGTTAGCCTGACAAAGCTGTGTCAGATATTTATGGGAAGGAAAAGCACGTTAATATATAATCCCAAAAAAAAGTCTTCTACCTTTAGAGATGTAAAAGTTGTAAGGTTCAGCTGCAGGATTCACATGTTACCACAGCTAGAACCTCATGGAAGAGGATGCTCCAAAATCTTTGGCTTCCACTCTGCAGGATAAAAAGAGAGAGAAAATAAAGTTGTTGGACTCAAACAGCAGATTTCACACACTCGCTCTCGCGGCTGGCGACGACTTGGTTGATGGTGCAGCAAATGTGCATCGACTGTGTCTAAAATTAGCAGGATCATCGATGAGCTGCTTGGCTGGCCATTAGCAACAGCGTACCGCTGAGCCAAAATGAGGCGTGCTCGTTTGTGAGTACGTGTCCCATCGACAGAACCGACCCACACACGGGAAATTGGACTTCTTACGCTGCTGGTGCTGGATAATGATTGGAACATCCTTGGCAATTGATCCCGTGGCTCCCCGTTAGCCTTACTCATCCTTTTTCTCTTCATCTACCCACCATTCCCATGGTTTTACTCAATTCTCCCATTTGGTTTTCCCCCCCTGGCCATGCTTTATTTCCCTAACACCCCCCCCCACCCATGCTTCTTGCTTTTCAGCTTCCCTCCTTCAAAGGTTGGAGGACGCAGCAGAAACAAAGGCGGCTTCTGTACCAGCTGAGCCAGCAGGGCGAGAGAGGGATAGAGGAGGAATCAAAACGAGGCAAGGAGGAGAGCAGGGGGGTGGGGGTGGGTGGGGGTGGGGGGGCAGGAGAGGGTGAGCAGGAAATGAAGAGGGTGCAAGGGGACACGAAGGACTGGAGAACTGGGAGGTGGAGGACACAGGAAAGGGTACAAGGTATCAAGATACCAAGGGGAGGAGTTAACAATATCTCATATCAATAGCGCGTGTGTGTAGTGTCTGTTATAGGCAGAATCACACACACACACACACACACACACACACACACAGTCGGTCAATAATAAAATCTGCCGACAACAGCACAAATCTCTCCACCATCCAACACTGCTCGCCATCGTTCAGAAACGCTTCCATCTTTGATTCTGATTATTTCACACTAAAACCAAGAAGAAGAAAAAAAAACAACCCTAAAACCTCCAACAAAAAGTCGACTCTGCCTATCAAAGAAACATTTCCAGCAAGTGGCTCGATGGGTTTTGAACCTATGAATCCGGCTGAATGATGGATCGCAGATGTGAATTATTAATCCCCATCTTTGGATCCGACCTTGAGCGGTAAAACTGGGCCTCTGTCAGCAAATGTGGCCGCAGCAGCGACTTCCTGTCGAAAAAAGACGCCAATAAATGAAGGATTGATTCGGGAATTCTACATTAGCTGTCCTCTTGTCCAAATACTTGTTTATTGATGAACTCCTTTGAATGCCGACGCACCCTGAACACGACCCCAAATAAACCAACTTTGGAGAGTTCTGCTAATTTGCCAGCACAGCAGAAACAGCTTCCAGGGTGTTGCGTAACTTGGCCGTGGCAGATGTTGCTCTCGCCACATGTTCTGGGATTTCCACCTTCCCGAAGCTGTTAATTACACCCCGGAAAGTCACGGGGGTCCAGTCTGACCCAGTCAATATAGCCGACCTTGCTAAATGGTGCCAGAGCCACATCGGTAGGGCCAAGGTGATTCCCGTGTAAGCGTTTATTCATGATATCTCCTCTTTATGCTGGAGGCCAGGTCATCCTACACCTCCGGTTTTCAGCGTTTCCTTCCCAGACGTGATTATAGCTGCAGCCAACAGCATCGGACACCCCCAGATCTCCGCGTACAACGCCACCGTCATGGAAACGTACAGCTGGAGTGCTACTCTCCTCACGTTCAGCGTCAGCGAGTAGGCAGGAGGCAACAGGGGTAGGAACGTGGGAATGGGAACCTGTTATTCCTGGAACCGATCCCGGTAGTTTCACCGGTTCTGACCAACGTGCAAGGTTTTCTTTTACATGCTTGCTAGTACCTCAAAGAAGCTCACTTCCTGTTAGCTGTATTGGGACTCGGTGCAGGCGGATAGTCTCAAATGACCCGGGGTGGAGGGGACATATGGTGAGGACGTCCCTAACTAGCAGGACACACGACTGCTGCTACAGGCTAATGGATCACACCCTCGGGGTGATGCTACATTATGGTCTGGACGATAACCCAGGCACGTGTACTCTCATGAGGTCGGACCCCCCAGGGCAGCTTCCAGTGCTGCTGCAACACGTGGTCTTTCCATTATTCCATTAGATTTCACAACAGACCTGTTGTGGTTAAGCTTAATCTGCTTCTCGTCAATGCCGCGGCTGCAGGTTGGAGGATTCTACATCTGGAGCAGCAACGACTGGAGAGTTTAGAACAACAGGCGGCAACCACCATCCCCCCCCCCCCCCCCCCCCTGAGGTGTTCACACGTTGCCTCGACTCCTGCGTGTCGTTTTTCCACAGGTAATTCGTCTTCTTCCGTTAAAATCTGCTTTCCTGCCCGTTATTGTTACTCATTTGTTGCGTCTCCCATCGTGTTTAATTCACATTTTATCTAATCGGCGCTTCCGTCTTTGATGCTGCAGAGAAAATAAGCAGCGACCGTGGAGACGAGTGAGTGTAATTAGTGCAGCAGGATGCTGGAGTCAAAGCCACTCAGCAGTAGCACCACAACAGGAGCTGCTCCCACACGGCGGCTCGGCCAGGCAGCGAGGCGAGCGAGGCGTGGCCGACGGCTCACGCGAGGCGTGGGACAGCAGCAGAGGGCGTGGCCTACTGCTGAGCCTTTCAACACACCTGGCAAACGTGTTCTGCCCACATGTGCTTTGATCTGCTGCGTGAAACAAGTGTCCAGCAGCCGCCTTTGATTTTAACGGCACCCTTTTGGCTTCTATACGTCAAAAGTTAGCAGCGGCTCGATAGTTCCCGGCTCTCTCCGAGCTCGTTAGCTTATCGCTACTCTCTACGGGCCCCGCGGCGTCGTCGGCTCCAAGCAAACAGCGCAGTTGCGTCACCAGTTGGTGTATCGACGGGGTCCGAAAATGTCTGCCAGAGTGGGATGGGGGGGGGTCCTTCCAGCTGCGCCATCCTTCATCCCTGCATCTGTCATTCTCCTCCAGCCACAGCGGATCCCCCCCCCCCCCCCCGTCTCTATCAATCTCTGCCCACCCTTCCCCACCAGCACCACTCTCGCCGCGTCTGGCTGCAGAACCTCGGCCGAGATCAAACCATCTTTGTATTGTTAGCATCCAAATTTGAGACCAATGTTTTATTAATTCACTAATGTGGATGTGGCTGCATTTTAAAACAGGCCCTTTCCAAGGGAAGGTCACCAAGGGCATTCTGGCAGAATAATACATATTTTACTGGGGGAAAAAAACAGCATTTTAAAAGAGTTTCTTTCTACTCGCTGATTATTCAGATGCCTGTCATGTCACCCCATTAAATAAAGATTTTCACCTCACTACAGACACATTTCTACCCCTGGTATTGAAACGGGTTTTACTGATTATATTAATTTAATCAGAACGGAAGTTGAAATCAAAACAGTCTAGGCCTCAGACCGAAAGAAAAGGGAACCATCCCTCTTTTTGTAGGAATCATTTTATCATTTAATTGCAGAATAACACGGAGGCAGAAGTTAGCTGGAGCTAATGTGCAGCCTGTGTGGAAGTTGGCTCCAGTGAGAGCGGAAATGCAAAGGAATAACTGAGTTAGGGCGCAGCGTAAGTGCATTTAGGTTGCTCTGCTTTGTTTAATGCGGTTACAGGATCCACGGCTTTTTCACCGAAATCCGACATTTATATTGAAACAATAACGCCACGCGCTTAAGCTAATTCTGACCAAAGGTTATGGATAGAATTCGTCTTTATATTCTCAAACCTCCCAGAGTAAAGTCGTGTTCTTAAAACCTCGTCCTCCTCTAACTGGTCCCACTCGTTCCATACATCCGTCCCCTTTAAGTCACGAACCTCGCTGGGTTTTTACAGTCACGCTAATCTTTACAGGAAATGGTGTTGGTATGTTAAGCACTGATGAACGACAGAGGCACATTACATTTACAATGGCCACATTCGTCTGGGGGAGAGCGTCAGGTTGCCGATCAATACCGCCGACTCAGCAAGTTCTCATCCCGAGAGTGCTGAGGTGTCTGGATTGGGCACCGCGTGGTTTCGGAGGACCTCAGCGCTCTAAAAACGCACTAGCCTCCGCATTAGTTGTTTACAAGCGAGGCGAATGCGGGATTTCGTGCATTTGGTGAGCTTTGAAATCACACTTAACGGAATGTTTCCGTTCAGTTTGAGGTATTTTACCACCAGAATTTGCCCCCACCTTAAACCCTGAAGCGGTCCCCCAGAGGCCGGCGGCTGTTTAGCACCTTCAGCCTATCGCTGGCGTCCGTCGAAGCGGTGAAATCGAGTTTCATTTATTTGAACAAGTGTATTTCGCTGGGGAACTACACAGTTTGGGTACCAGGAAACAGGTGGCCCAGGCATGAGTCTGTCTAATCCACTCAGAATAAGGCTATTATTCGTTCCAGACCGTTAAATTTATTTTAGGGACGCGTCACCAGTCAGCCAGACAGATGGTTTTGGAGTAAATTAGGAAATGCCAAATAAAGAAATGGCTGGTGTGGAGCACAAATCTTCACTGTCTCCGACAGGTAGATGTAGGGTCAACGGAGCCAGCGATATCTGTTTGACAAGACGGGGGAGCATCATCGGGGTTTAGATGTGTTCTTTGACTGCCTGGGTTTTGAAAAGTTTCCTGTTCCTGTGCTTTTTTTCATCCCCTCCTCCAGTTAATGAGGCGCACGTTACCTAATGCACCTTTAATCAGTTCAGAATTACCGATTTTAGGCGCAATTGAACACTGTTGGCACCATAATAAAAGGGAACATATGATCTGATTGGATGCAAGGGTGAACGGTTCTATGAACGAGTCGATTTCTCACTCTTTAATGTTCCCCAGATTTGCTTAAAGGCACCAAGTGCAAATGGAGTGAGATATCTGAAATTGAGAGCAGAGCGTGTGAATTAATTAATCCTCGGAGAGACAAAAAGGAAATATATTAATCACCGAGGCAGAGGTGTCAGAGTGAGAGCGCTGCTCTGTCTCCATGGTCTTCAAATGGGACCTCGGCTGTCCAGGGAAACATTATACTTACACAATAGACAGATGGACGGACGGATAGACGGACAGTTTCTGTGCATTTCACGTGTGGGGAGGTGAGAAAAGCCTCAACATGCTGCTGATAGCACGTAGCTCTATTTTCAGCCTTCTGCAGCTTCTTCGCCACGTCTTGACTCCCAGCAGGCTCGAGCTCTGGGGACCGTCTACCTACTGCCGAGCCCCTGAACAGAATAGATAATACGCCGCCGCTAAGCTGCTTAAATGCTGATTGTGTGCATAAACAACGCTTGATAGCGATCCTCCGATGTTTGTTCGTCTTTTGTGTCACTAACCTGAACACATCATCCTGCTGTGCATCAAACCCATTCATCTCTTGGAAATTAATCTTTAATCCACACGGCGATGCATAATAGCTATACCACCCATGTGGGTATTACATCAGCGCACGGCAGAGGCCTCGCCATCTGGTAACCGTGACATTAGCGACCGTCTCTTTGAATAATAGCCAACATTCTGACGTGCAACACGGCAACGTCCGTCCCTGTTATTCATTCTCTGTGTGCCATCGAGGATCTCACAGTGTGCGTCAATGATCTGAGAGTGAGGAGCATCTGGCAGCATATGTAAGCGATACAGAGAATCGATGTTAGCTTAGCGGTTAAAACGTTAGCCAAATGTGGTGAAAAGGCATTTTCAGGTGTTCCTGGTTTGAGTCCCCTTTGGGCCAGAGGCCTTTCTCCATGTGTTCTTTCCCTTCAGTAGTCCAAAAACCTGAATTTGGTGGACATGCCAATGAGCCAAATAAGTCAAAAATATATATGATTTAAAATAAACCACCTTAAAAAAGGTCCAGTGAACCAACACTTGTGGGGCCTCTTCAATTTTGAGAGACGACCATAAACAGCGCAAATCGCGTCACTTTAGAGTCTTACCAGTCTTTAGACTCTAAAGTGACGCGACTCACGATAGAAAAAGTCATGAAGGGACGAGGGCTGAGCCCTGGGGTGTCCCTCGGTGTACGACATGTTCATACTTTCCCCTCAGGTGATTAACACTGAGTGTGGCTGACAGGAAGTGGACGAACGTGTCAAAGACACGCATTAACATGTTGCCCATTAGCAACTTTATGCTAATGAGCTTGTTGCTGTTGGACACTCTCCAGTCTGAGGCACCTGGGAAAACACGTCAGGGACCAAAACGTGACCCAAGTCGGTCCTGATGAATAGTTAAACACAATAATTAAATAAAAACGCAAAGAACAAACTGGGGACTGTGATTTACAGCCCCGCTTCATTAATTACTTTAATCAATAATGAGTAAGATGTCGGGAAGGGAGACTTTTTTTTGGGGCTATTTGTTAGTAGTCAACTTCTCCCAAAGTTGTGTTTGTGTTTGTGAAGCCGGTGGGGGGAGGATCTCACATTTTGGGAGTCTGTTTGTTTGCCACATCAAACCTTTCAAATGTTGAGAAATCAGAGGAGAAATTTCCCTGCAGTGATCAACAGGGAACGTCGGCTTTGATGTCGGCGGGTCGCTAATCAGGAAACGCGTCCAAGCAAAGGGAAGCCGAGCGGAGGAGCAACGTGCACATTTCAGACCTGGTCCGCACGAAAGACGGGCTGGTTTTAAAACCCGAGAGGGGCTTTTTAGACGTATGAATGAAGTAACCTTTACGACTGTACTACTTTACTACTTCATACCGATGTGATGACATCAGCCATCGCAGGGTTGATGGATGTGGACGGGCAGAACTCTGGGCTCGGGTCTGAAGCACGTTAGAGAGCATGTAAAGCAAATAAAAAACACATTAAAGCTTCTGCTAGATCATTTGTTATTAAGGATGATCATTTATTAATGCTCTGTATCACATCTGGCTCTCATCTGCTGCTAATCAGAGAAATGAATCTTATTATGTTTCAAATTATCGTTATCACACCCAAAAGGAGGGAACCTTCTCACCTCAACACTGTTGCATACGTGCAATAATCTAATTTATGAAAAGACGACCAACGCCCAGTGTCTTAGCAGATACTCTCAGAAGAGTATCCCATAATCTTTTCTTTGATGCCCTCTTGTTTTCCCGTTGGTGCTGTGTTTCCTCCTTTTCATTGCCGTTAGATCACGCGTGATCACGCCAGATTTCTGGCTCGGCGGGCGAGATTCTAAATCGGTGGTAGCAGAGCTGCTCTGCTGTTTCATCTTCCTGTCTGGGCTCTAACAGGTGAAACCTCTGACGATTCAGATAAGGTGGTATTATTATCGCTTCAGGCAGGGCTGTAGGGATGTAATGCCGTTAGCAGTGATCCCAGAATGCCCAAAATAAGCTCCGACCCAAACTCTGAACACTGGAGGAAGAAGAGATCATCTGGGATGACAGCGGCAGAGATGATCCATCTCCAGTCGGTGTTTCCTGGAGTCAAGAGCTCGGACGGGCTGCCCAGGTCCAGCTCCGTGTGGAGTCCACGTTCTGGACCGCCCAAACCACCGCCTGACAGGGCTGCGTCGCCTAACCAAGCTCCAGCAGCCACTCTGAAGTCCTGTCACTGTCAGCACTGGTCAGCAGCCTCCCCACAGCCTACTGGCTCAGCTGGAATGGGAAGCTAACGAGAAGCTAACTGCTGAGGTGGGATCTGACCTCAGCAGGGAGACGGTTTGTGCGCTGAGACGCGGATGAGTTCCCGCTTCTTCCTTCTGGGTAATGGGACGTCTGCCACAACGAGGTCGCCCTCAGGTGAAGCCAAGTGCGCCGTAACCCTGATTTACACCCGGGGTGTCGGTGATTTGTCAGAGCCGAATCTTTGGTGGCGTCAGCATGCGTGTGATATATGAGGCCAATAAGCAAGAAACAAACAACATGCACCCCCATCAACCGTGCACGTACCTGCACGATGCTTTATGGTGCTCAGAATCCAGACCACTGGGCTGGAAACAGCAGAACCAGTAGAACCTTATTGAACCGTCACAATAGCTTCAATATGAAGAGACAGAAGCAATAAACAACAACAAAGGCTCATTATTGCCCCCCCGCCCCGCCTTCCGCTGAGAAACATTAATGTGAACGCCCACGCACATCCTGACTTCCTTCATTCTGACGTGCGCTCACATGCACGCGTGCAGAGCGGCTCGTGACTCTGGCCTGTCCCGCTCCAGGCGGTCTTTCATGACTCCAGCACCCTTTTTTTCTCCTCCCGGTCTGGTCCGGTCCGGTCCTCGCCCGGGTCACGTGCACTCGCCAGTGCCAGCCCGTTCGTAGCACCGCTGCATTTTCACCAAGTCTTTAAAACCACCTTCTTTAAAGCTCCAGAAAGATCCGCCCACCTTCACCCGGGCTACTCAGTCATTGCTCACTCTGAGCAGGCTGATGAGGAAGCTGCTAGTCCTCCAGCGCTCGTCCTCCGCTTCGCCGGCTATATAATCCCTTTTTACTCTGAAAAGAAATCGGTTATTTGTCTTTGCAGTCTGACTCCTTCAACCGGAAACCGGTTTGATCTAATCATAAACTTGTTTTCCAGCTGCAAACCCAGCGCGATTCCCCCGAGTGTCTCTGCGTGTCGACGTCTCTCTCTCTCTCTACGTGCGATGTGTCTTTCCAGTCTAAAGGAGGGCTGCTTTGCTAAGGAGTGCTAAAAGCTCCTACTGCGATGGTGACAGGTTGCTCAGCGCTCTCCTGCGTGTTGCGCCTTCCTGTGACATCCTGTCACGCCGCTGCCCACCGAGCACGCCCGATGTCACAACCGCTCTGCTCAATACCTGTCACGCACCCACTTCCACCCACCCTTCAGGACCGGCTCTCTCGCGGGGCTCCCGACTGCCGCTGCCCGGTCCGTGACCTCTGCCCTCACCGTGCGGCGAGGGCAGAGGTCACGGACCTGCCGTGTGTTCCAGTGACTGAGGGTCAAGCAGAGAGGCGAGGAGACGGCCGCCCGAAGGGTAGAAGCGTTCTGTCTCTTCCAGGGCCTCGTTACGAGGTGATTAGAGTGGTAACGACCCTTTAACTCCAGCAGCTGTCAACTATAGCTGCACACACACACACACACCCACACACACGCACACACACACGCACACACACACACACACACACACACACACAAGCACGTGCCACTGCAGTTGAAAAATACACCACAGAGGTTTTAAATGTCATCCATAAACCATTTTCAGGAATAAAAAAGCTCATATATTTAAATAGATTTTTAATGTCAATTATTAATATCAATCCCCGCAGCAGCTTTCTTGCTCCTTAATGTGGGTCCGGGAGTTTAAAAGTACTCCGTCTGCAGGTTATATAGGGAGTATCTGATAGCCATAGTTTATTAAAAAGACCCAGAGCAATATATTTCCATAAAGTGCAGCGGCGCCGCTCTCATACTGGTCAGGATGAGGAAATGTGGAAATGCTTTTTTTTTGGGGGGACAAAAATAACTTTACAATGGATGAAAACTGATGTGACGGCTGCTGTTCTACCCACGTGCAGTTTGGAGAAATCCTGCACATGCAGACATTAACAGAACAGCTTCTTTTCTTTAATCTTACACAAAATAATTGCTATTTCTGTAAGGACATCAAAAGCCTCTTGATGCTTTGATTGCCGGCCAGTCTCGGCTCCAAGTGGCAAATGCAAGCGTCATTTCAGAAGCATAATTTCAGCTGTCGGGATGGAAAGTGAAAATTAATAAGAGAAAATAAACCCCCTTCCTCGTCAGCTGTTATGAAAAAGTTAAGTTATAGAAAGTCTTGAATAATACAGACAGGAATCCTAATGTATCACTTTCCATTCCAAATGATTAATTCCTGTGTGTCTCACCATTTTGTTGCTCACGCATCATATAACCAGCAATATTCATCGCGCTCATTTGGAGGCCCGTTTTAGGCTCGCCTCATAATTGCTGGTTTCTGTGAACATTGTTCCGAGGCGTATAAGCCACCGCGATTCCCTCTTTCATGTTGACACATCTCCATTATGCCTTCTCCCCCGTGTTTATCCCTCTATGTGTCTGGGATGATGATCGGCGCCTCCATTATGATCCCGGTTTGTTGGGAAGCACAAAGGCAGGGCTCACTGCCAACACTGGTGGTGTGTGTGTGCGTGCGTGCGTGTGTGTGTACGCAAATCTGATCAGGGGAATTGTGGGGAGGCAATTTGCTAATGTCAGTCAAAATCTCAACCAAATGCTAACGAACGCCGCTAGTGCGTGCGGCACGTTCGCCCAGTCCCACCTCCTGCGGATTCCTATCCCGCCCACTGAACGCGCGTTTTAAACAGCATCACACACACCAAAGAAAACGTACGTATGATGACAGCAGCAGGGTTCCACCTTCCCTTTATCGGCCCTTCATCCCGCCCGTCTTATCCTGTTTGCCTCTCCGCCGGTATCGTTAGAATCTAAATGAATCTAAACCTTAGCCCGCTGCCACAGGCCCATTAGCAAACACACACAAAAACACGCAGTGGGGGTGTTGGGAAACGTGCCTGTGAGGCTGCTCCCAGCGTGCCCACAGCTAACCGAATTGAGCCGTACAAACAGTGCTTAAATGGTCAGGCCGATGTGTGTGTGTGTGTGTGTGTGTGTGTGTGTGTGAGGGCTTAATATCTTTAGAACTTCCTTGAACGCTGCAGCACAAGCATGACTCAGCAGTGACCAGGACGGGAACAGAAGGAGATGGGAAAGAAAGCGAAGAGGGGATTATCGCATCTCAACCTGCGCTGCGTGTGTTTAACACCTGTCAACACGTACAGCGGCAGCTTCCAGTTGTGAGGCTCCGGTCAGATGATTGTGTGTTTTTGGACCGTGGGAGGATGCGAGCGCCCTGCAGGAAGGCCAGAACCTCGCAGCTCTGCTAACCGCGGCCCTTCCGTGTAAACAGAGCGTTGGATCGATCCGATGAATAAAACATTAAAGGAAATTCGAGATGATGGGCAGCAGGAGTCAGAGATTTGTGAGTAACTTTTTTTATAATTGTTGTTTTTTTTAGCCGTATTCGCAGTGTTGAGAATCCACCGCTGGACGTCGCGCCCCTTTATTGCTAAGTCCGTTTGTGTCTCCTGAGGCAAATCTCACTTTGGCCACAGTGAATTTGACTCCTCCGCTCCTCCTCTGTCCTTTATCTCTCCACCCTCGCAGCGCTCCGCTACCTCTTCTGCCACTTCTCTCATCCTTTTATCCCGTCACACTTTGCCAGACTTGACTTTTATCCAGTTCGCGTCCCCTTCAAACTCGCACCGCCCTCTCAATCCTGTCCGAACTTTAGAAACTATTTGTCCACTTCCCTCATCCTTCTTTTCCCCAACCATTCTTCCTCCCAATTACCTCGTCTAGGCAGCATCTGGTAGCCTCGCTGTGTGTGTTTGTGTGTAGTGCTGGCTTCTTGTCATTCTGGGAGGAACAGCTGCTAGCCGGTATTAAGCAGCTAGCTCCCCTGCAGCTTTGGAGACAGATTAAAAATGCAGTCACATTCTGCCGTTAGGACCTTTCCTATATCACCCCGAGCATCAGCTGAGACAAATGGCCACATGTTGAGTTGAATAATGGTCTCATCCAATCAACGACTTGAGAGGGAAAGGACCTTCAAATGTAACAGCGACAGGCAGCGTAGCGTTCCCTGAATGCAGATGTGTGAAAGCAGGCTGCAGGCTGCCGTTGGCGACGCGATGATGTCTCAGAGGATTCGAATTACCTCCGGAACAAAAGTGCGTTTAATTACTTTGACCTCCGCGGGACGCCATCATGCCGGGCCCAAAGATCAGACCTGGGATGAGGTGTGCAGTGGGTGGTGATGCATCGTAGCACACACCTTTTCCCAGGTGTCCTGAGTAACTCTGCATAGCATCTTCACTGGACCCCCCACACACACAGACACACACATAAATCGTTACATAAAACTCCTCCCAGAGTCATTTCAGCCGCCCCCCCCCCCCCCCCCCCACCTTTCTCCTCCACTCCCCATGAATAAATGATGATATTCAATCTGGTTCTTCCATAAATCCAGTGTTTGGCTTCCCTTCCTTTTTCACTCTGTTATCGCCTCATTCTTATCTCTGCCACACTATGAAAGATGCGACTGCACATATCTTCTTTTTGGTTCCATTTTCTGTAGCGACTGTTTGTCCATCTCTTTTATCTTCTTTATTTTACTCCGTCTTCTCCTGAGTTGGTCCAAAAGGGTTCGCCTGTCATCGCAGGTAAAACACATTTCTCGTGTATTATAGAGGAAGAGTTCATGACTCAAAGGCATTTTTGTTTCAAACCGATTCATTAATCACTTTCTAAAGTCCCATGTTCCCTCCTGTCGCTGGATGTGCTCCAAAGCCAAACTAATCCCGCTGCAGCACGACAGGGCCGATCGCCACAGCTGTTTGTGGTTGATAGAGGAACTTATTTTAAGTTCCTCAAACTGGATAATGCATCTGGATGGTCTCCTGTCCTTTGCTGCCTCACTGCATTTCTAAAAGAAGAGGGGAGAGGAGAGGGGCCACCATCGGCTCTGATAAAGCACATCTGCAGCTCAGCCCAAGCGCTGCCGGCTCTGGATTCCACAGGACAAACTGCCTCCAAGTCAGCGTGACTTCCAAAAGCGTCTCTTTTATTCTTACGCTCACATTTTGACAGAAAGTGAGTCGTTGATTTGTTTAAAGATTTCCACCCTGCAGATGTGTTGATATGCTGAGCTTCAGGGAGCATCGTGATGTCTATCATCATCGTCATGGCTCTTTGGTTTCCCTCTGTCCGTCCGTCCTTTTGTTTCAGTCAGGCAAAGTCTCCATCACTCCTATTCCCTCTCTTATCTGACCGGGTGAATAATTCATGCGTATCCTTCAAGGAAGCTCTTTGTTCTCCCCTTGGTGTTTGTCTTTAAAACCACTTGGACGTGCACACATACACGTGTAGAGACGCCAGGCAGCAGTCACGCCATGGTTCCTAAAAAAACCCACCCAAAAAAGCAACTCTGCTCCTCCAACAATGGTTTTGGTTCGTCTGTGTAGGAAGAGAAACCGTCCCTTCTGAGTAGGAGCATGTGGGTCAAAGTTGTGCACGTTGACGCCACCATAAAGTGCCTGGTTAGCCTCTTTCGGCTCCACCTAGAACACTCTATCTGTGGGGATGCGTGCACGTGAGGGTGCATGTGTAATTCACTCCACTGTTAGAGATATGCTCCAATGATCGCCGGGCAGGCCTCTTGGGGAACGCTCAAAAGCCTCCAACCGAAGACTTTTTGTTGGTTAATGATGTGTGATGTGTCCCACTGCTCACTGCCATCATTACACACTCTTTTAATCATATTTTCATTTTCAATTCATTCCACTCCAACAGAACTTTACATCAAAGGCTGACTCAGGGCCAAACGTCCAATGAAAGTCCAACTTTGATACAGTTGTATCCAGATCTCGGGTCACATGACGTGCGCGTCCATCCACAGGTGACTGACAGGTAACAACTCTTATCAAGGGGCACCATACTTGGAAAACTATAATGCTCAGGTCACATGCGTGACTAAAGCACATCTAATGACATCAAGGAAGCACGCTAAGGGGCTCCTGGTCATCAAGTGTCCTGACCCAAAAACGTGATTTCTGATTGGAATCTCAGTCACTCCACCTGTCTACGACCTAAAGGCAAAATGAATATTCATACCAGTTTAGACCCCAGTCATAAATATTAATAGAGGTTAACACCAGACATACTAATGAGGTACAAACCCAGATGGCTTCAGCTCACGGCGAACCACACCCGACATTCTCCATAAGAATCAAGCATCGGACACGCGCTGATGTCTGTCTTTCAAGTCAAAAAGACGGCGTGAAGCCGGGAGACTGTTTGAAACATGCTTGTAGACCCTCGTGGCGATAACGCTTGCCAGGAAAGGAGATGAGGGTAAATAAACGGTCGTGAACGTAATCCGTGTCAGCGCGAGATGGTGGCTTAATGACAGATTAAAGATGTGCCTTCGAGGGTTCCTGGCGACTGCCAGAGATTTCCGCAGGCCCTGGAAGAGCCAGGTAGGCTGGTAAATCGTGGAAGACTAGTTGCTCCTCACGCCAACAGAAACACGTACCTACATATCAGCTTTTTCTTGGCTGGAATTGTCCATAAGCAAAAGTATCTTGTAACAAGATATCCGGATACTGAGCACAAAGATGTAGCATCTGGCAAAGAAGTTAAGGAAAAAAACATAGAATAAATAATAAAGGAATCAAAACAGCCCTCTGGTTTGTGTATTTGATGGTGCACATCATAGATCGGAGACAATCAGACATGGCGACGGTTGAGGTTTGTTTTACTGCTCATCCGGCTTCCAAACCACATAATACAGTTCAACAACATCTTAAAGACACAGACGCACTACACAAAGTGACCACGCTAACCGACTGTTGATGTGCATTTCAACAACGAGATAATTATCTTTTCACAGCCCTTGCTAAAACTACCCCCCGCCCCTCCCGCCAGACACCCATCCAGTATCATACTGGAACCAAGTGCTGGTATGTGTAGACCTGAGAAGCTCATCAGAGTTCCATTTATAGCACTGTTACTGTAATCCCCCCACACAAGTGACCCAGCTGAACCGAGACTGCAGACTTCAGATGTAGCTCTGACATTGTGCTAGGCTTATCTGTCAGTATCAAAAGATATATAGATACATAATTAAGCTACACCCAGACAAGCTCACACAATACCGGGACAATAAAAGCACAATTAAAGCCTTTCAACGGAGCTACTATGACCTTATTGCTAAGCGGTATCTCTGTAATGGCTTAACAGCCTAAAAAAGGAGTGAAACTGCTTTTACAGCAGAGTGAAATCTAGCAGAATCTCCTTTAACTCAAGCAGAAATGACCTGAAAGGCTCAGGTGAGTTGTGTGCTTGGCCATGCTGAGCCTGTCAAAGCTGCAGATATGTTTGGCTCTGCAGTCACAATGAGGTCACGCCGCGTGTCAAAACTCAACTGGGTCGCAGGCTGTGAATCACGTTACAGTACAGCTGGACACAGACCCACACCTGGTGGAAACAGGGAACCTTCTCCACAGCTTTTACCTCGGAGGAATTCCCTCCACACTCACGGGTATGTTGGCGAAACATGGGGGAAACCGATTCCTTTCTTGTTAAGGTTAGGGTTTAGAGTTCGTGTTGAGGGTTAGGGTTAAGGGTTGTGGGTTAGGGTTTAGGGTTGTGGGTTAGGGTTTAGGGTTGTGGGTTAGGGTTGTGGGTTAGGGTTTAGGGTTGTGGGTTAGGGTTTAGGGTTGGGGGTTAGGGTTTAGGGTTGTGGGTTAGGGTTTAGGGTTGTGGGTTAGGGTTTAGGGTTGGGGGTTAGGTTTTAGGGTTGTGGGTTAGGGTTTAGGGTTGTGGGTTAGGGTTTAGGGTTGGGGGTTAGGGTTTAGGGTTGTGGGTTAGGGTTTAGGGTTGGGGGTTAAGGTTTAGGGTTGTGGGCTAGAGTTTGGGCTTGGGGGTTAGGGTTTAGGGTCGTGGGTTAGGGTTTAGGGTTGGGGGTTAAAATACCACAAAATTCTCATCACTCGTAGGGTTTAATGCAAGGTGCCCCAATTGATCAGCTCCAGATGTCAGTTATAAGTTGTATAGTTTACTGGTTAATTTCTTCCTAATGTGTTGACTCATTGTTTGGTATTGTTAAATGGCTGAGTCATGTTTTCCGGGACAGAGAGCACCTGGTAGTGCTGTCCAACCTTTTAGGGGCCTACTCATGCCTGTGCATGCCTGTATAAGCAGATATTTTGTGTTTACCTTCTTCTCGGTGTCGACATTCTGTGAGAGCTCATGGGGGCTCTCTCCACGAGTTTGAGAGTGTTTGTTTCACACTCTGCATCTCATCCAGTAATCACCTGTCTACGCCGAAATGTAAAAAATGCTGCGACTGTGGAGAGCATCAGATAAGGAGAGTTTACACTCATCCAGTTGTTTGCAGAGACACGCGCAGACACATGCACACGGACTGGCTTATTCTAATCAAAGTCCTTTTCAAAAACATCGGCTTGCAAGATAGCATTTTCTTTTCTGTGGTTGTGTTACGGGAAACCAGGGACCATTGGGGCTATGGGACTCCTTTAAGTAAGACCAGAACATCAAAAAAGTAAAACTTGCCAGGAATCTACTGGCACCAGGATCAGTCCTGTCAAGTTGAATGCGATGCTGTTTGAGACTCGATGCCTGGCCCCAAAAACATCTGCTTACTTTGATATTGTGTTCTGTAATCTGGTATGTTACAAATTTCGGTGCTGCTCTGCTTCATCTGCGGACCAGAAAAAAAGAGACTACTTTTGGATATCCTACAGAGAATGCACTCATGTGTCACTATTCTGTCCCCCAGCTCTGGATTGTTTTATTATTGGAAAACTAAAAGAAGTGGGATGTTCAGTATCCCGTCAGTAGTCTGTAAATATAATGAAATTCTCTGCCAAATACAAAAGCAAATACCCTTTAGTTGAATAAATGGAGCCCTCGAAATTTTGAAGTGTTTGTTTGCGAGTATCAGCTTGCTGAGTTAAGGTTAGAGCCAAGCGCAGAGACTTTTCAAAACCTATGCCAACAGCAAGGATTAGCTGGCTTCTTTTTATAGAATTTAGGGTAAATGCTAGCTAAGTGGGATGCGGTGATTTAAAAGTCGACCCGGCTTTGTAAAGCAGATGGCAGAAACTTAACTAGCCTGAGCCAGCGTTCTCTTGCAGATATGATGTCAAAGCAAAGACAACATACTGACTGGGCTTGTATCAAACTTGTATCCACAAAAACAGACAAAGCTTATAAAATATGTTTTTACTTTTAGAGAAACAATTAAAAGCCTACAGTATGGATGGTAAAGGTAGAGGCTTCCAGAAGATGCCGGTGATATAATTGACTAACCCAACTCATTCCAGGTCCATGTGCAAAAACAGTTGTATGAACCGGTTCTATTGACAGGAAGCAAAGCTAAACCAGTTTGTATCCTGCACCTTCTACTGGATGTAGCTCTATTTTGAGAGTGAACAGATGGCCCGCACATTTAGACCAGGCAAAATGTAGCTACTGCTGGTAAGGGCTAAGACTGATCTCTGACTTCCTGATCCCAAGCCTCTTAATTAAATGCACCATTTAATCTACTCAGTGTTCAGTCCGTCTGTTGCTCCAAAAAACAACACCGTTTATCACTGATGACCTCATTGCCGTGATTAAAATACACTCCATAAAAATGCCTTTCCCTGTGGTTGGGCTACAAAATACGCGACTGGGAAAGTGAAGCGCTAGATAAATATTTTTGCCGACAAATGCCTAAAATTTTTTGTTTTGTTGAGATTATGGACATTTCGCAATGATAAGTGCAGTTGGTTTTGTAGGATAAAACGCCAACAGATACGGGGTTGCGTGTTAGCGCTAGAGTCTGAACGCAGCCTTACATCAAACAGCTGGAGCTTGATGACGGTGAGTAGGACGTCAGAAAATACTGACAGTTTGACAAGGACGTTAAATAAACAAGATGGAAAAGAAGACAGTGGAGGGTGGAAAAGACAGCGCTAATATAGTCAGGAAACAGCGTGTTTCTCCCGTTGGATAAATGCTGCAACCAGAAGAAATTGTAATGCTAGCCAGGAATCATCAAATGTTTTGTTGTTCTTATGTGGGTTTATAATGGCTCCTTTCATCACAGGGGTTTAAGCCATTGAAGTTTATACTTTGACATTTCCATTGCTATAAGGAAGCTGACTTTATAAATGACTGGTGCACATTATGAATTGAATATTATAACAAGAAAAAGGTCCAAAAGAGTCTTTGTGAAGGAGTGTTCGCCTTCCGTCATCCAGCGCTCTGTCCGTTTCCGTGGCAGCCGAGAACCACGGTGAACGACAACTTCTCGTGCCCCGGTGTGCGTATCGCCACCATGCTGGTCCCTTTTTCTCCACTTTGTGGATCAAAGGGATGTTAAAAGTCAGAGGGATCTCATCCATGTTGGTGATGTGGCTGGGCGCGGTTATCTTACCGCGGCAGTAGGTGCGGAAGATGGCCGCCCTTTCCTGGTTAGGGAAGATGGCCACCCTCTCCTGGTTAGGGAAGATGGCCACCCTCTCCTGGTTAGGGAAGATGGCCACCCTCTCCTGGTTAGGGAAGATGGCCACCCTCTCCTGGTTAGGGAAGATGGCCACCCTCTCCTGGTAGTCCGCGGGCAGCCTTGCGCGTATGGAGAGATGCCACCTCCTCCTAAAGCGAAAACATACGCGCCTCGCTTGACCGGCGCCATTTTAGGAGATCCTTATGCGTAGGTGTGCCACTAATCGTTTGGCGGAGCGTTTACCGTAGTGCACCCACCAAAGGCGCACAGCAGATTTTGGAACTCAGTCCACACACAAGGCGCCCCATGTTATAAGGTGCACATCTCAGTGTTTTAGGTGCCCCTTATAGTCATGAAAATACGGCCCATGTTATAAAGAAAGAGGTTTTCATGCCGTAGCTCTCCATGGTGCTGAATCCCTCACCGCTCCAATACATCCTGAAGATCCTGTAGATGTTTGTGGTCCTGGAATATGCGTTATGAGTTGTAGGAGATGATATTGACTGCCAATAGCAGAGCAGCATAACAGCTAATATCTAAATAAAATAATAGGCCTTGGAGTTTCTCGCCATCACAGCCTTATTTAAGAGATATTTCTTTTGTCCTTGATAAATGTGATGAGCACTGGCTGCGCACAGGTTAACCGACACTTAGCTGTAGCCTCTGAAAGGACAATTGAACAGCATTTTATACGGGGATGCTTTGGAAGTACTCAGAGGCATTGAGGCGGAAAGAAATCCAGGCTGTTCTGAGGAGTGTTTCACGATTTAAAACAATTCTATTCTATTTCCTGACTGTCTAACACAGCTGCACAACATTATCTCTGGCAGGTACCGAGCTGTTTCGGCGCTGCTACGTAAAAGATGTTCACTGCAACAAGGTGTCCTAAAAAATAAATAAAGCTGAACCTGATCGAACTCCCGGGCTTCCTGCACACACACGTGGGAGCTTCCATGATAAGCAGGTTAAAACGTAAAAATGTTGGGAAGGACTGACATGTGCCATCGTGAGGTCCCCGCTGCGCGTTTTATTTAAGATCATGTGTCGTTTTTAACATGTGAATATGATCCATTCAGGATTTCTGCTTACTACAAAGACAGCTGGATAAAAGCTGTGGAACTGGGGGCTCTGTGTTCCCTGACGTTCATCCAAAGTTATGTGTTTGAACACAGCTCATTAACACTCACATCTGTCATGTCATCCCCCCCCACACACACACAGACACACAGACACACACACACACACACACACCAAGATGTGCTGTCGTGTCAGACGTCATGTGTGATTCTGAGGCAGGAGGGGTGTCGAACATCTGTCGGGGCTGATTGTTTGGGTGACAAAGGTGTTTCACTTGTACGAGAGCAAGAAATAGAACCAAACTGCTGCTCTTGTTGCCCAATTTCTAAAGATCCTGAGTAAAAGAACAACATGTAAACAAGCTCTGGTGTAATTAAGGGCTTTGTAATGGGTTTAAAGCAGGAACTTAACTAGAGCCGGCATCTTGTCCAAGACTAATACTGCCTTGGCAACAAGTTCATGTTAATCCCATAATATATCTGTGATTCACCAACAACTAATAGTATTTTTGGGAATTGAAAAATAGTTCCAAGATGGTAAAATTTCACTGACTTCCAACACGTGAGCTAAAGTAGTACTGCAAAGTGGAAATGTGCCTGTGGTTGGTTGGGTCTCAGACTGTTTGAGCGATCGCCTCTCTGATGCCATGGTAACGAGACACAATTAATGTTGCCATGGTAACCAGACACAACTAATGTCGCCAGAAGAAACCCGTTGGTCTCGTCGGCTAAAGACACAACAGAGATGGAGCAGATCGTGATCCTGCGGTAGTCGGGTGCCCAAGTTCTGAAATCTGTTTATTCTTCCCATGAGGCGCGGCTAGCGCTAGCTCACCTGTCCACAGATTAGCAGGTGGATGTTTCTTTTTCCAATTGGTTCAATTTATCAGTTGTAACGAGGCGACGTCTGCCTGCTGATCATCACGCCACGAGACTTTGGTGAGGTAAATATTGCTCCTGACAGCAACGTGCACCGTCACCAGTGCCAGCGGCCACACGCTCCGTCTCAGCGTTCGTCCTCCGTTGCACCATTTCGCTGTAAAATCTGGACGATGGCTGGAATACATGGCTGCCTCCATCTGAGTTGCCGGTCATTTTTTGGTTCCAGCAAACGCTGGAGGACAGGTGGCGGTTTGTCTTCTGGTTCTCCTGACAAAAATCCTCCTTTTTCAGACACCGTGGAGACTGATAATGACCACGCCTGCACGCTGACAGACACGTGCGCTGTCAACGGCAGAATCAATCCACAGGCCACAGCGTCAGGCCGGCTTCCTATCAGGCCTGCCTCGCCTCTCTGCTGCTAATAGGAAACGTTCCCTAACATCTGTGGTCTCCATCCCGCTTCCTATCGCTCTGGCTCTCGCCGCCTGTCTCTGAGCAGCAGAATAAATTGAATTAGAGCTCCACCACCCACTCTGCAGGATCCTGCAGCCCTCTGTCAGGTAGCTAAACAGAAGGGAAAGCGAGCAGGTGAGAGCCGCAGAGAGATAAACACGGCGTAAGAGCAAAGATGGGTATTAAAGAAACACATGAAGAAGACCAAGAGGAGGGGCTGCCTCTTTTCTCTGCAGCGCCTCTCCTCTGACCATCGCTGGGGTAAAAAATGGAGAAAATGCTGACAACCAAGATCTTGTAAACGTGATGATGCTTTTTTATTTGGTTTCATTCATTACTCACATACAGACTGACACCAGTGTTGTTTCCCTTGACGCTTCATGAATGTGTAAAGTTTAGTAAAGTCGACCCATTGCCTCAAAAGTCACTCACTTGAAGGACCGAGATGGAATTCTAAAGCAAAGATTATAAAGGACGTAATAAAATCGATCTGTGACACCTAAAGGCAGCTTTCGTACTGCGGCTTCATTCAGAGTGTGTGAGGTAGCCTCCAGCCTTTAACGTATTGACTGCAAGCAAGAGCCCTTTTGAGATATCTTACAGCCAAAGACACAAATAAGAAAGAATTTTACAGCAACTGTGGAACTGGCCATGCAGTTCTGTAGCTTAGACGTCTGTGATTGGCTTTACGTTTTCTTTGGGTGAGGGTTAAATCGATTATAACCTTGAGCTCCATCGAGCAGTTCTGAGATCTAGAGTAATCAAGGTCTGTGTGGAGGAGAGGAGAACTTCTAACTGATGCAGAGAGAACAGAACCAAGAGGAAATCCTGCTCAGCCGCTCTTAAAACTGACACAATCTGGGTGTTACACAACGTTCGTACACATCTTTATTTCAAGCTGCATCCTGAAACACCTAAAGACACATGACATGTGCACACGCGTACATGCACGCACGCATCCGCACACCACATACAGAAACGCGCGCGGCGGTAAAGGGGAGAGCTTCATCTGCCTCGGCGTGCCACAGACACAGAGGCGAAGATGTCGATGCGCACGCGTAATTGCGCGCAGCGCGCCATCGCATGCGTCTTATTTGCATTGCAAGGATCTCTCGAGGTACAGGTGTGCCTGAGCGTGTGCGTCCCTGCGCGCGTGCGTCGCACAGCGGCGCAGTGTTTGCTGTGTGTGTGTGCGCGCGCGCGCGCCTTAATAACCTGCTTTAAGACGGCTAAAATTATCCCGTAGCCTATATACATGTACGTTTAAGTGGGTTTGCGGCTGCTCCGCGTGCGCAATGGGCGAGAGAGGCAGATTCTCCAACTTAAACCTGGATCAATTTTGACCTTGCAGTGTTCTCGGAGCTTTTCCTACGACAGCGCCCACCTCTCCATCCATCCATCATCCATCCATCCGTGCGTCCGTCCGTCCGTCCATCCATCCATCCCTACCCCGTTCCACCCTACCTGCCGCCCCACGCCTCAGTTCAGCACCCAGAATAAATGCCTCCACATCCCACTGCCCCTCACTTACCTCCCAGTAACCACCACTTCTCTTCCCTCAGCTGTGTCAAAAACTGAGACGCCCCCCCAAAAAAAATAGAGAAAGGAGAGCAGTTGGAACTTTCTTACCTCTTTCCGGACGCAATAATTCCTTCTTTCGCCGAACGTCAAGGCGCAATTGTCTCCGCAAACGCCATTATCAAACTGACAGTGAGAATTGTAGGTATAACTCCACGCAGATAGGTTCCAGGTGCAGAAACGTGCCCCATATATGTAAGTAGCGTGGCAATTCTATGTATTATCCCCGTGGGTGGCTTTTATAGATTCCGTATGGGATATGGAGTTGGCTGCTGTCTTCCAGAGGGGTGCGTCCGTTTTACATTCTCCCAGCTCCCGATGACTACATCCTCTCTCTTCCTCCCTGCCCGTGTTTCTCTCCGGGTTTCAGCCCTACATCCGCGGCGAGACAGCCGAATCCCATCCGAGGGGGGCCGGAATGACACCCCGCTGCTCCCCTCCTCCCCTTTTTATTTCCTCGGGTCTTTCGCTTGTCCTCGCCGGCGGTCCTTCCGCCTCCTTTCCCGCCGGTCGCTGTCCTCGTGCAGGTGAGACAGGAAGAACTCCACGGGGCTAACGGAGGATAATATCCCAGGCAAAAGGGCGGAAGGGGTAATTATTCCAACTAAACACCCCCCGCGGCTCGCACAGAGTTTGTCGGGCGTTGGGCGCTCTTGAAATCCCACAGCAGTACTTTCCCCGGTTTGTTGGAGGCGATTTGAATTTGCAGAATTTCTTGGATTCCGACTTCACCACCGCGAGCTTGTTGTATGTGTGTGTGCGCGCGCGTGTTTGCGTCCCTCGCGCTCCGTTAACTCCAGTCTGAGCGCCTCCTCTGCGGTACAGACCCGTCTCGGACAGGATTTATAAAAGGAAACACTTAAAAAAGAACATTAAATGAAAACGAAATAACGTCCGAGCAAAGCGTTTCCCTCACCTACATGAGAACGGCGCAGTCCCGCCCCGGCTCGCGCATCTTTACCGGTCGCCTCTCCCGTACAGTTAATCCATATAGCGCAGCAGGATGGCCCACTGTCGAGCTGACCACATGAAGAAGAACCACTTCCTGTTGCTGGTTTCAAAATAAACCTCTACAATTTGGCACCGTGCTGAAATCTATAATCCTATTGAGATATTTTGATATAATTTCCGCTGTGCGCTTGAAGGTATTTGTGCAACTGTTAATATGAGAGTATATCAAGTGTGAATACAAAGGGTTTTTTTCTGTTTGAATATTTAATAGTAATGCATTTTAATAATGATTAACACTCATTTTAATCTCATTATCTATCTCAGTCCCAGATGACCAATGATTATTTTCAAAAAAGGAAGAAATCATCTGCTTGTTCAAATGTAATGGCCCAAGATCAGAAACAGTCCTGAAACTGCAGATTGATAGGATGGGTAGATAATCTCTGTTGAAACGTAAAATATAGGGGCCGTTTAGGTATGCGGTAGCATTATTGGTTCTGAAAAGAGGCTTTAGGCTTGATCCAGTTTGCACAAAATGATGATTTTGGTGAGTTTTTTTTCTTTCAAAAGTGGCACTCACCTCAATTTGGCTCCAATGACACTAAAGTAGGTGAGCTTGTAGTCACCTTCAGCAAAATACATGGAACAGAATAAATAGTTAACTGAGTCTTTGAAATGAGTCTACACACTGGAGGATTAATATTGGTTAGAAAATGGCTAAAGATGCTTCAGGAGTTTAATATCATGAATAAACTCGAGTTCCATTTCAAAACCAAGGTAAAGGAAGCAAAAATATTCACGTATCAAAGCTATAGCTTCATTCACTTGTCATCCGTTTCACCGAGGCTTTTATTTTGAAGTAAAAAAACACGACCTCCGTCAAGCATCTTAATTAAGCTTTCTGTCTTGACACGGTCCAAAAGCTCCAGCACGAAGTTGTTCGTCTCCTGACGTTCTACTTTTGCAGGGTTTAGGTTGAAGAAATGATTTCTTTGGTTAAAGTGCGGTACTAATATGTGTTAGAACTAAAACCTCATGATTACGTCATATTCAAGATCTGATCTTGTCTGATCTGTTAAAGCTGGACATCGAGCCTCTCCCTCTCTTCCCTGCAAACGTTTTCCAGATCACCGCGGCATTCAGTTCATTTACAAGTTATTACAAAAATTACAAACGTTGCTGCGATTTCACGGTGACGTGCCGCTCTCCACTATTCATCTCCCTTTCAATTGTTCTTCGTCTTTGGCTTCTCTGTCTTCTTCGTCAGCAGGTTTTTTTTACCAGGTGAACTTTTTCCTGATTCTGCTGTGCATCCGATACCAGAGGCCGGCAGCCGGGGAGGATGTGGGGGGGATGCTGGTTCCTGCTTTAATGCTGCACCGGCTGATAACTTCTGCACCATAAATCAAACCTTTGGCTTTTTCCAAATCCATTCAGGTGGGGCGGTGATTAGAATAGCAAACGAGGCTTTGCAGGGTTTGTGATCAAAGGAAAAAAAACAACCACTGATTACGAGGCCACACTTTCAAATGTCGACCCCCAAATTCATTATGGGCAACAACAGCGACTCAGAAAACAGCACCTGCAACAGGAAACTACGTGAATAAAGCTGTATTTGTCTGGTTTTGGTTACACAACCCTAAACTGTGTAGCTGCATTATTGACAGCGTTTTTATGTCCATACGTTCACGTTGCCGCTCAACAAGAACGCGAACGCATTAAGTCATGAATCGTTTCTACAAACACTGACAAATACGGTGCTGTAAGTACACAGATTAACACACAAATGAAGGCTCATTTTATGTATCTTCAATATATAATCCGGATTTTTTCATAGTGAAAAACTGATGCTAGTTAGTGCAGTTTACAAAATCGGTTAAATTTCACTGAATTGTGGGCGGCATTCTGCTAGAAATATGAAAACTCTCCCTTCACATTAAAGGTCAAAGGAGCCCACAATAACACTCCTGTCATGCGTATTATGAGTTAAAAAAATGTAAAATCAAGTTCCTGCTAATGAGATCACATGAAGTCTGATATAATCGTGATTTCCAAAGGTAGTGCAGCGACATGTGTGCCACAGAGCGATTGTTCCTGACAACAAAGCGGTGTAATACGACCTTCGGGCTACCGCTCACGCCAATCAGTTTATTGATTAGCTCTTAACTGCTGTTAAAGAGACGTTAGCAGGTGGCTGCCAAGATCGCTCCCTCCTGAAATCAACCTTCATTTGTTAACCGCTTAAAGCCTAATCCCCCCCCGCCACAAACCCCACTGCCTAAATTGTGCCTCAATGATATAATCAATCCTGAAATGAAACATTTTATTGTTAAAAGTGACCCGGGAGCAATAAAGGCGCAGGTTTTATTGTTTTAGAGTCCCTGACAGAGCGACCACAGCGGACCATCTGCGAGGGCTTGATAGCGCCGGCATTCTTCCTCCGGTGTTGCTGAAATTAATTGATTTGCCCAAAGTGTTTGTTTTGATGGACATAACTCGACACGCTGAGCCACATTCAGCCATTGTTCCTGTTTGACAATACCAGCAAAGGAAAATGTCTTATTAATGCAGAATGACAGAGTTTGAGGACACGTCTCTCCTGAATCGCAAAAACAAGTCGTAAACAAAGCTTTATTGTGCCACGTATGTCCTCCATGGTTGCCGTTGAGGTAAACATTTTATTAAAGACATTTGTGGTCCTCAGATGACCAGAATTGAATGGGAGTTTGGATAGCCACAACACTACCACCGGGACCAGTCACGAGTTTAGGGGGCCGAGAATTTTAATAACACACGAACAAGATGTGCGAGGTTATCTGGGAGATGACTCAGGTGAACACTCTGACTGTAACCTGTTATCAAGCATGAATGGACGTTCCTAAGCGTGCCCCTGGGTGTTGGGTGTATACGTTTTCATTCTGAGCTCGTTTATCCCTGTGTTCATGAAAGCAAAGACTCTACGTGCTGCAGAGACAGCCTGCGATTACTGTCGGAGCCGTGCGAGTGAGAGCCATTGGGTGGTGGCCGAGCCACAGCTTTTAAGGCTCAGAAGGTGCCACGTAAATACAGACCACCTCTCAACAAACCGATGCCCTTTGTGCCCTGAGTCATTAAAACCTCACGTTTCTGGTGCTGATCACTGTCTGTCTCTAGAACAGGTTGTAAAAGGGCGGCAAGACTGAAATATTTAGAGAGCTGAGATCAACTGGCTCAGAGAGAGAGTATCCGAAAGCTTTTGGCTGTAGCTACCCCCCCCCCCCCCGGTTGCGAACCACGTTATATTTCCGTCTCTTCACAGACCGAAGAGTGGAAACACAAAACGGGCCACCCTTAACAATAGAAAATCCCTAAACTTGGCGGTGCTCATGTCATAACTGTACCCACTGAGGCAGAGCTGCAGATAAGAGCACAAAGGCTCTACCGGTATCAGCATTAAGCTGCCAGGGCTTTGACCCTCTGTCACTGTGGATCAAAGTATTGATTAGCTGTTACAGCTGATGCAGATGGCAGCGGGTCATGTTGGCTCAAATGCGTCCACACAGATAAGTTGCCTTGGAAACACCCACTCAGCAATAAGTTAAGCCCAGACTCTCTTTCTTTTGCATCTACTACCAATTGATTCCTTGGAAATCATGTTACATATGTTGCTAAACATTAGCAGCAGCTATAATGTCCGTACCAGGTGTCCACGCTGAACGGTACTTACCCCTGAAGGTAGAGCACCAAGCTGTTGTCTTATTTCTTATGTGATGTGGGTTTGAGTTTCTTACTTTCTTAACCTGCACTTTTACTTTTATCTCAGTTAAAACCCAGATGTCATGAGATCTAGAAGTTGTAAAGTCCAAAAAAACAGCCAGTAAAACTGCTTGACGCTACTTTGACTGACTTATTTCAACTCTATACACGTGATAAACCTAAATTATTTATGCTGCTAACACAAGGGAGCAGCTTTTTCTCCTGTTTCTTAAAGGCAATTAACAGAAACCCAGAAAGACAAACCAAAGTGAACCTGGATTCGTTGAAGCGTCGCTACAACTCCAACCAGATGTGATGGACTGGTTGTTATAACAGAACGGGTTTCTGTCTGCAGGACATTGATTTTTTTCTGCCTGTCAGAAAAAACCTCTAAAATCGATGCTGAAGTTGAGCGACGAACCAATCAGCAAATTGTTCTTTTTAGGTGCGTCATTTGTGGTATCCAATGTCTAGAAGTGGGCGTTTTTTATCGTCTTAACACAGAGACGCTCTTAAATGTTGTCCCTCTCCGATCTGCCTCACGTGTCCCCCCGGTACGCCTGACCAAATCTTAATTCGAGGGTCACTTCTAACTCAGTTTGTTTGGACACCCAGAAGAAATTACTGTGTTGTTACAGACAAGATAGAGGATCTGCTCCCGTGCTCGAGGGTTCCTCAGCGGGGGTGTCAGTCCTTCCTCGACTGGGGCTTGAAACAGCAACCTCTGACTCCCAGTCCAGTCCCCTAAGGACTGAGCCCGGACTAATGTTCTCCTTCTGCCTGTGGGGGTTTCTCCAGGTGCTCTGGTTCCTCCCACAGTCCGAAACATGGACTTTAAGTTAAATTGGAGCTCTAAATTGCCACCATGTGGGAGTGAGCAGTGTTTGTGTGTCCTATGACGGACTGCTAACCTGCCCAGGGTGTATTTCTGCCTTTCACCCAGTGACAGCTGGGACAGGTACAAACACCCCCGCGACCCTCATTAAGAGGAAGTGGCAGCAAACAGAAGATAGATGGTTGGGTAACCTGCTGGGGAAAAGTAGCAACAGATAAAAGAAAATGAAGGGGCATTTACAAGAAGACTTGCTCCATTTCTGAGGCATTTTACCAGTAAAAGTGGCTCCTTATGAAGCCGAGGCAGCCAGGAATCATACAGATACAGTATGAACTTCATTAGCAGCCCTAGTTTTGACAGCTCTAACACACTTGGCCTGCACTAGAATAATAAGTCAGGGAAAACTTTCTGCTCACACTAAAGAAGTACGTCTCTCTCTTTCTTAAACACACACACACACACACACACACACACACACACACACACACACACACACACACACACACACACACACACACACACACACACACACAGAGCTGCAGCTACAGTTTATTGAGGAAGCCATCAGTCTGACTGCTCTATAATGTCTGTTCTTCTAGTTTGGACTCCAAGAGGAATAAATGTATGCAAATGCTCCTGTAAACTCTAGGAATATGTTGATTAACCTCAATTTTGTTTCAACAGTACTATAATAATAATTTTGTCCACTGAGCGACTTCAAAAGAGACCTAGACCTTGCTGATGGCAGTGGTGGGATTTGAACCCACGCCTCCAACGAGACTGGAGCCTTAATCCAGCGCCTTAGACCCCTCGGCCACACTACCTCCAGAGTGCTCCCTGTTTAATGGATGAGGTGTGAAATTGTTGACAAAGATGGGCTGCAAATATGTAATGAGGGTTTTGATGCCACATATTGCAGTTTTGACCATGTTTTCACACGGAGCCTTGCTGTTAACGGTTGGCCCGGTGCCTCTGCAATCTGCTGATGGGATCACATGACCAGCATCAGTTTAATTTGATGGGAGGGAAACTGGAAGGCAGAGGTACAAATATCTGTTAGCGCAGGCGGGATTCTCACCTTCTGCTACAGCAGTAGGTATCGGACCAGCAGTAGGTATCAGTACAGCAGTAGGTATCGGACCAGCAGTAGGTATCGGTACAGCAGTAGGTATCGGACCAACAGTAGGTATCGGACCAGCAGTAGGTATCGGTACAGCAGTAGGTATCGGTACAGCAGTAGGTAACGGTACAGCAGTAGGTCTCGGAACAGCAGTAGGTATCGGTACAGCGGTAGGTATCGGAACAGCGGTAGGTATCGGTACAGTAGTAGGTATCGGAACAGCAGTAGGTATCAGACCAGCAGTAGGTATCGGAACAGCGGTAGGTATCGGAACAGCAGTAGGTATCGGACCAGCAGTAGGTATTGCTGCTGGGACAGTCTCTGGCAAACCAGACCTCAACATTTAACAGGAAGTGGATTAATGGATAAAGGCTAGGCTAATGTATGCTACACTATCAATGTGTCGGCAACAGCGCTTTTTATTGAGCCTCTCCTTTGTTGAAAAGGGACACAGGACGGGTCTTCATTACATCACTGTGTACAGCCTTACGCAGCATCTGACCATATTTAAATATTTAACAAACTGGCAGTAAGAATTAGTTTAAAAATGAATGTCAAGGTGTTGTGTATCCTCTTTTGTTGAGGTTATAAAAGAGGGTAAACTAGCTGTCCTGTGAAGATACACTCATATAGGTATAATTATATGATGGATTTAGTGTTTTATGTATGTGCCAGCATGTGATTTCTTAGTTCGGGGCCACCATTAGTAAGCTGAAAGAAGGTGTTTTACTAAACTTTGAAAAAATAAGGAAATAATAACTCATCCTCGAATATTTACCCATCTTCAAAACTTGTTTAAAATGATGGTTGAACACTCTAAATTCAGATAGATGTGTGATGAATACCGGCAAACAGCCCATTTGTGCCGAAGCCACCTTGTCAACAACAAGATTGTTGTCATGCGAACGTGCCACGTTTTTGTGTTGGTCGCGTTTTTATCGGCCGGTTATCAGGCAGCTCTGCCGCATGTCTCCCTCCATTAATGCACCGCTCTGGGCAAAACACTGTTGTTAGGCATGTTCACCTTGTCCGGCAACTGTTCCTCAAGTCACAACATCTGTTCGGTAATGCCTGTATGTGTGTGTGTGTGTGTGTGTGTGTGTGTGTGTGTGTGTGTGTGTGTGAGAGACTCGTTGAGTCGTCTCCCCCGGCCCAGCCAGGTGCATTCGTGGTAGGATCTGCTTTGCTCTCTGCCTTACAATGTTATCTGGCCTAGATAAGGATACGAAAAAGTGTGCAGCTGTGTATCAGAGTGTGTGTTTATGTGAATGTGTGTGTGCGTGAACGACAGGGGAAAAGAGAGAGAGAGAGAGAGCGAGCACTGCCAAACTGATAAGCCTTCCTTGCAAGCCTCTTATTCATGATTCATGCGCCCCTAACAAGACGTGGGCCACAAACACTCTGAAAACTGTCTCTTACGTGTTTACACTTTGGCACGACTGAGGATCTATTTTGCGTGATTATATTTACGAGTGTGCCTTTGTTCATTTGCACTGGCGGCGTTATTATCTACGCTCACACGCATGCTCGCGTGGGCTTTGGGCGCATGCCGACATATTTGTCTTTCTGAATGAGCGACGCGGCTCTCTCAGGTGTGTGTGTGAGTGTGTCGCCTGACAGATAAGCCTCTTATTCGTTCGGCACCGAACACCAACAAGGCTGGCATTACTAATAAACTCAGCTCCCGCACGCCGATATGAGCGGCGAATTTCCCAAAGAGGCCGCCGTGGGCCAGGGCGACGCCGCGTAAGCCCCCAAAACATACATGCAAGAGCGAAAACGTGACGGGGGGGGCAGAGGTAAAGAACCGTTTGTGGGAGCAACCGTGCAATAAAATGTACGTATGGATGATGAATGCTGATGTTCAGTGAGGAAAAGGGGTGTTGTATCATCGCGCCATCGGGAATTTAGCGCAACAGCCTCCTTCTTGTGCCTTTCCTGACCACTTTCTTTGTTAAAGGAAAGCAGCAGAGAGCTGCCAAATCCTGATTTATTTGCCAGAACAGGGCTTGTATGTCCGATTTGGAGGCTCACTCAAGGCGGAACAGCCAGTATCTGTGGCCTCCGTGAGTCTAAGCAACTACAGAAAAGACTAGCTGGGAATGTCCAAATGTCTTTTCCTTGGTGAGTTCAGATGGACTGACATCCAAGATCTCCAGAGAGGAGGCGATAAACAGCAACACTTTTGTACCAACCACAGCATGGATTTATCTTGAGTCTGTCTTATCAAGCTACCTTTATGTCACATTTCACCGTATAGTAGAAACAGATGCACAGTCCGTGCTGAGCATGGCTTTACGGTGAAGGGGGGTGTTTGTTCATGTCCCCCCGTCGCTCATTTGGGTTAGCATCACATTTATGCTGCATAATATAATCTATTCAGCATTTGGGACTTGCATGTTCTCCTTATGTCTCTCTGGGCTTCTCCAGCTACCCCAGTTACCTCCCACGGTCCATTACCATGCTCACTGGGCTGATGGGAGAACCTAATTTGTCCCCCAGATGAGCGCGTGAGTGAGCTGGTGGTGTGTTCCTGCCTCCCCTCAGATGACCACCAGCACAGAACCTGCTGGGAAGCTAATTAGTGCAAAGCAGCTATTACAAAGATGGATGAACGTGCTGCCGATATCGAGAGCTGAGAGTAACCCCCCCCCCCCCCCCCTACACATACACACACACAAACACAAACACACGCACCCTCACACACCCTCACACACCCTTTGTCTTTAAGCCCAGTGAGTGAGTAACTTGTTATTGGAAAAAAACAAAACAAAACTGCATCTTAACATCATTACCAGGGTAATCCTAATAAATGCAAGTAAAGTAGATGGTTTGTATGTTAACGCAGCACCGATGCGTCTGTAGGGCCCAGATGTGGAACATGTTCACCGCTGCACCCCCCCAGCCCTCCACCCACAGCACATCCCCAGGACTCCCAGCGGTATCGGGTACGGATGCAGCAGGAATTAATGGAAAGAATGACGTCAAGCTGTCGGACACACTGAGCAGATGAGATCGATCCCGAAGACGGCCGGGAGCAGTCTCCAACGTCAATGCAGCAAGGCTGCATATCCTCACCGCCCGGGCAGCGGCAGAAAATATCAACCTTAATGCACTTTTCTTTGGCGTGATTTCGCTTTAAGGGCTCAAACCTACAAAAGCACAACGGCAGTCTGGAACTCACATAAGCTAACCGAGCCTCTTGTTTGAAGGAACCAGCTGCTTTTAGGAACAAAAGACATTTACATCAAAGGCTAAACTGCCGACAACCTCGGAATCACTGACCAGACGAGATATAATCTGTATAAACAAGTGCTAACAAGACAGGTGAGAATTATCGGAATTATTCTCAGTCCTCTTTGTCACCGCGGGAATTAAAAATCAGGTTTGGAATGTTGCTGCTTTCGTGTGTCGAGCTCATACACAAACCGCTGATGGCGCCCGTGGAGCCATGGCAACAAAAACACACGCAGCGTTTCACCTCGGTGGGGTGCGGTCCACATCGTGGCCCAAACTAAAAGGTAAACTACAACACAGCATGAAGCTCAGGTTTGATTGAAATGAAAGGAAAGTACTCCAAACCTGGACAGGCATGAATTATGTTCTGTAGCCATGTTTTCTTTTAACTTCTCTGCTCCCACGGCTGTTGTGTAAGCTATTGGCTGTGGCTTTCCTTAAAATGGCCTGGGGGGGGGGGCATTTTGACATTTGGGGCTATACACCATTTATCTTCAACACCTTGCCAGAGTGGCAGCTGTGATTCCGCTGTGCGCTCCTCGCTCTGAAGGATAAATGCGTTTGCAGTTCCTGATAAGCGCCGGGACGCTGCGCTGCCCTGCAATAAAAATGAAAGGGCAGGAGGGCGTCGCTGGGCCCCGCACCGAATGCACCGCCAGATCTCCACGGCTAAAGGCCACCTATTCTGGAACCGACTTTCACCTTTTATTTGGGCCGCGAAGGCCGTGTCCAGGAAACAAACAAACCGCAACCATTCAGCGGTTCAGCGGCGAAAAGCTAACCGACGTCGCATAATTGAAACGGCTCTGAAACAAACAGCGTTGGATTGTTGACTTAACTAAAACTTTTGCTCTCCCGAGTTTTTGCTCTGCGGCTGTTATCACCACGGTGGATGAGCATAATCTGCCTAATGCATAAAGCAGCGATAAAAGGCCCGTCGACATTCACAAGTGAACGGAGGGAGAGTCATAACAGGAGAAGAGAGATAGCACAAAGTCCCTCCGAATGTCTTTACTCCACTTATGTTCCATTTTCTGCCCAAAGATTTGGACTCCGGGCTGTTTGAGAGGAGGCTTTCCAGGACGTGTTATTTCAATTTGGCCGAGTCAACATGTTGATTCGGACGCGTTGACAGCAACCCGAAATGATGCCCACGCAGGAAACCACTGCGTTCTCTGCTCGGAACCGTTAAAATCCACGATGTAATCCACAAATCTTCAAGGGAACGACAACTGATGCTTCTGTCTTTGTGGGTTTCAACTTTGAAACCGTAGCTGAGTTTCTACAGGGTCCACCAGCTCTTATGTGGTGTTTGAGATGAAACGTTTGTTTGCTTTATTGTTTCATGGCAGATAACATCTACAAAACATGCCAAAGCTGCTCAGAAGAGAGGAGACTCCATCTATTTATGATATATCCGGTTTATAAGAACTGGGCTCGGCAAATTTTTATCAGGCATGAACTGGATTATAAAAATCCCCTAGGGTGCCTGTTCATTTAGAAAGACTTTCCTAAGAAGATTACAGTTTGTGCCGCTTCCCCACAGCACTGCCGGATCCATTCCCGTTTTATCATCTGCCTGGATCTTCAAGGTGAATTCCCCGGCTCGGCGAACATCCGCCGTCGGCCAGAAAACAGGACTCCTCGCGGGCGGCCGCAATCGGCCAGAGCACACCGAGGCCCGAGAGAGTTAATGGCGCGAAAGCAAGTTTGATTGATAGAGTGGCGATACACAGCACACGGGCACGTCAAAGAGCAGGGCCAGTGTCCGAAGGACATCGCGTCTCCCAAACAGTAGAACTGTCCAACCACCATCTGCTTCATGAGTCAGTAATGTTCTGTTGTGCTGTTCTGAAATGTCAAACATTAGATGTCCTGACAGGAACAACATGACTCAGAGTGGCACAATGAAACCTGGCGACCTAAAGATCTTTATTACTTTAAACAAAGTGGACCTTTACAGTGGGAACCATTCTGCGGCATGAGGAACGCACAGTCTGAGGAGTTGAGGCAGCATCACTGAAGGTTGTTGCTGCACAATCATATCTTTATTTTCCTTCTGCACCCATGCTGGGCCTCATCACACCTTCTCCAACGTATCCACTGAGGCTCATGGATCGTCTGAAGGCAGGAGCAGGGTTGAAGAGCAGTAGAAACTGGTGGGATTCTATATCAGGTTTAACGGTTTGGAAAGAAAGGTGACCTCACGTGTGCTGTCTAATTCTCACATACAGATGGGATTTTGTGAGCGTATGATGGAACGTTTCTATTTTTGATTCAAGGTTTGTCCCATCTTTGCTGTCCTCTGCCAGGGGTAGCGTTCTCTGTCCCAACCCATCTGCCCCTGGCAGGAAACCACCGGCCCACGAGTCCTTTCATTCATTAACTGGCAGGTTTCTGTCCAAATTTTCAACAATCAAGCGTAAAACGTGAAGAGTCCAGGTCGCCTGAAATGTCAGCACACTGACAGGCTGAAGGATCCTTGAGTCCTTAGCGGTTGCCCCTGGCAACGCTTTTGCTGTATTTTGCTTCCACGCTAATATTTGCATACGGCACCACCGTCTGCTCTTGACTTTAGACTTCTATCTATAGGAGCGAATGCCTATTAATTCATTATTATTATTAATTTAATCAGTTTTCATTTTCCTACTAATTTAGTTTTCCTGCATGATAATATCACAGCTTTGGCTCCTGCCCGTCTTCCATGTATGCAAATGTGCCACGAAAGGTTAATTTCACCCTCCAGATGGCAGCTGTGGCAGAAACGGGGACCTGGATGATGAGTCATTCAAGGCAGGAAGTGTTAAATTTGTCCATTTACCATAAATTAGTCGTGCAGAGTGCTGAGTAGTGCGAATGTGACCCCCCTGACCCACCTTACTGACTTCAGGCAGGAGACGTGATGGTACCTGTCCCCATTGTATCTGACTATATATATATATATATATGACAAATATATGACTACTATAAAGAGTCAGGCTGCATCATGACTTCAGCTCATGAGATTAACTGCAGCAGCCTCATCATGAGGACTAAGGAAGGATCCGCTTCTGCAGTAATGCAAATCATTTCATTCTTATTTCTACAGGGACCTCGGGGGCGAGACAATTCCAAAAAGCCGGAGGGATGCGCTGCTAATGCGATGTCAGATTAGCGGTCATCGATTATGGCCTCCTTCCCAGGAAGGAGATCCAGCTCAGCGCTCCCTGATCTCACACTCGGCCCAGTGTGGAGCAATTTCTTGAAGAGATTCTTGTTTTTCAAACCCTTTTTAGGTGTTGCAGAAAGCAAATTAATCTTCCGCTGCTACACACACCCGTACTCAGTTTCAACACAGCGATTTGAGTTGGAAAACTCTTTGAACCCTCTGGTCTGTAATTTCACACGATAGTAATTAGCATTCCAACCAAAGGAAAGGATCCGGCAACACCCGTGACTCCGCTGTGTCATTTTCACTCAGGAGAAAATGACTCAGCGTCTCTGCCAGAGAAATTAGACGCATGCTGACGAGCTGCACCCACGTTGCTGCGTTGTGATGAAGCTGAGTCGTCCCTCTTGGGTCTCTTTCTTCAGAAGATGAGACAGCAAATTTGACACATCCTGCTGCACCTGTGGCTCTCGCGAGTCTCTGAACTGGTCGTCTTCCGGCCCATTTATTCACAGCTGCGCTGCCCTTGAGGAAAAGTGCTGTTGTTGACCTTTAGGTGCCAATTGAAGTGGTTTTCTCTGTAGGAGTTTCGGTTTGATAAACTTCTTTAACTGGATTCTGTCAGTCTGCCTTTGGACCCTAAATTCCAGAGAGTTTATGACCTTTTCTGTTGAGATTCGATACCAGAACCACGGCGCTCATCCCGATAAGGTCAGAATCAGTGAGTGATAACAGCCACGGTGATAACGCTGCTGTTTATTTTGGATTTTGGGTCCGGTACATCACAAAATCTTGGGTCCAAAGCCCTTCTCTTGTTACAGTTCCTGATCAACTCTCATTTCTTTATTCCTTTTAGGGAGCCTGCAGATGTTCACCTGCTGCTGTGGAGCCTCTTCCGAGTCGGCCATGACGACGGGAAGAACAGGGGAACTTCACGCTGTAGTTTACATGTAGTTTCTTCTCATCAGTTTGGATGTTTAAAACATTCCAGACATTCGTTGCAGCACGTGCTCGTCTGAGGGAACCCTCTGATGGAATTGATCAACATTTGCCCTGACCAGAATGAAGCGGTGGATAAAGAACCTCTACGTGGGCCCTCGCTTTTTTTGAAGATTTGAAATGGTTCCAAATGCTTTTAGGCGTGACGAACAAGCTCAGGATCAGCGCTGCTGCCTCCCGACTGATGAGCGCTTATGTAATAGCTTTTACAGACCGGCAGAGTACAAAAGTAAAAATGTCTCGCTGGAGCAGAAATACATCCCTGTGACCTTTTTGTATCCTAGAATCACAATTGGATTCCAAAATCATATTTGGGATGAGGAAGTGTGACATGAACAGGAGAAACAGGGCTGGATTCTGGACCAAGTTAGTCGGATGTGAGCACAGCAGGAGGTTTAGTGCAGCAGTTTCCAAACTGGGGGGCGCACGCCCTAGGAGGGGCCGGGTGTTATGACGTTACCGGTCTGTTAGCAAAGGGAGCTGATTTCACAACAGTTTTGCAAAAACAATCATGTTGTAGTAGTTTACTCATGTTTTCAGCGAGTTATTCCGGCAGTATTTCAAATATCGGGAACCTTTGCGACGACAACATTAATGATGTGAAGAACCGCCAGCTTGAATCCTGACTATTAATGGCAGCATAGGTGTTACCTGACCTCATGAACTATACATGCAGCCTCGTCCATTCGTCAGACTCCAAAATCTCTATTTCAGTCAAATGAGTCAGGATGGAGGTCAAATGGTGCTGACGCTGCACAAACATGCAGAAACCTTCAATTCAACAATCAGGAGTCAGCAATTAGTTCTCGCCAGCATTGCTGTGGAGGTGTAACACAAATACTGATGAAGCGAGTACAAGTGCCAGCAGCTTCTTTCAGGAGGAGTTATTTACACTGTGCAACAGGAAGTGAAATATGTGCTCAATTTGCTGCATAAATGCCCTTAAAGAGAAGAAGAAAGCTTGGAACCTTCACTAGCGAGGGGTTGAGATTTAATAGTTGCAGAATGAGAAAGTGTCCTTAAGAACAGAGTTTTCTTTGTCCCTCTACCGATGATCTGTGGTCGTTATTTTAAGATGTGAGAAGGGTTGTCAATCACAGCAGAAGCCCCCCAAATAATTTTTAATGTCACCCCTTAAATGTCATCTTATTTATTCTTCATCTGCTCCTCCGGGTTGCTGCTTTTAAGACAGGAATTCTGCTCCCTGGTGGTTTAGAACTTCCTCTAATTGGAGGATGGACCCTTGTCTTGGTTTTTGGTTTTCAGTGGAATCTGACCTGGGTTGGTCCGTCACTGAGGACAAATGGTCCTGGAACTCCCAACAGGGCCCCAGGGTTGTTGAAGATGGTCTCCCACCTTCCATCCAATGAACATCTACAAACATCTGGAACCAGGGAGTGAATCAACAAAGAACGGGATGCTTTTATGGAAGCCTTGGTGAATATTTTCAGCTGTGGTGTATGATTGTGAAACACGGAGAGCTGGAAACTTTGTCTCCTAGACAAAATGCTGAGGGGGCGTCAACTTGAGTTTATTCACCTGAGTACCAGGCGGGTGGTCGGAGAGGCAGCTGCTCTTCTGCAGTGACTGGATCAGCTGCTTTATACGGAGTTTGAGCCTTTCTCTTCAGGCGAAGGGTGGAAAGTGCCTGTGGTGAGGACAGAAGGCAGCATTCCTGCCGCCGTTTCCTGGTCAGTAGCACCTCATTTGCATCGCCTGTACTTTTACGGATCTTTTTGCTGGACCTCTGTGCGTCACTTTGTTCGCAGTAGTGACATTTCCGTTTATAGCGCATTTATATTATTGGCTGTGACGCTGTTCCCTGTGGAGTCATCGTATAATCTCCATGTTCTGATTAATTATTTCCCCTGTAAACCTTTTGGGATTAGATTCCAATTAACAAAACACATTGTAAAGACACAAGGTCCTACAGTTATTTTGTGTATTTTTATTACTTAAAATGTATTTTCCTGTCATACTGTCCTGTGTGTCTGTGTTTTCTGATGTTTAAATGTAGCATAGCATGACATCGCCTGGCATCTATTTTCAGCACTACATTCATAAATGTCACCTGGTCCGACTTCTTACCGAATATTGGGAATCCAATCCACCAAAATGCTCCAGAGCTGCCGAACCCCGGGATCAAACCAGGGACCTTTAGATCTTCAGTCTAACGCTCTCCCATCTGAGGTATTTGGGCACATGTGACCTCCTCCATCGTGACTTTAAAGCCCTGCTCTAGTCTGTAGATTGATTTTCTCACGTTCACCACGCAGAAGTGGAGAAATCAGTTTGGTCTAATTCAGCACGTGATGAGATACGATTTGATGAGGCAAAACAGCAGTAGAAATACGCGCCAGCTAAAAGTGAATTAATTCTGCTCTGCAATTAGCATCGGCGTGCCAAGCTCAAGTTAATGAGTTATAATGGACTCCAGTATGTGGAGAGGGCCAGGAAAGAGGCTGAGCCAGATTTACTCTTTATCTCAGTCTTCCTCTCTGTGCCTTTCTCTCCATCTCTGCTTATCACCTTCCCAAGTGTCCTACCTTAAACCTTTCTCCTTTCGCTCCTAAGCTTCCTATCTGTCTTCCTCTTTGTCTCGCTTCAGCAAGGGACCAATTGTCTGCTTCATGAGGGGGTCTATCTAAAAGCCAAGCTCCTATAATTGTATTTATCACAGTTCCACTGACTCTGGATGCTTGTTTTAACTCCGGGGGCAGTTGGGTGCAAATGTTTGAATGTTCGGGAATTTCTGTGCAGATGTTTCAGACATGTGCCCACAGAAGAAGACATTACAGCAGATTATTCATGTCTGCTCCCTGTTGCTGGCGTTCGAAAAAACTGCATCTGATGAAAAACCAGACTAATGAAGAAAAATGAACATTAAACATTAAAGTGCCTTCTTGTTTCCTCCAATAGTCCAAAAACGTGTACGTTAGGCTAACTGGCTTCTTCTTGCATGTATAATTTAGATGAATACTAAAGCTCCTCTTCAGTTTCACACAAAACCGGCAGTAACGACCCGTTAATATGGAACATGGCTCTACAGGTATGAACTTTTGCTACAAGAAGGTGTGTCTTTGGATAAAAAAGGAGTGCCCTGGAACAAGATTCAATAATCCATAACTACTTGTTCGAGGAGGAAAGGTCAAAGAACTAAATTCGAAAAAAAAACAACCTTTGGGAATGTTATCGACATAGCAATGACAGAATAAGCACAGGCATAAGTATTGGCAGCATGGTTCGGCTTGTGGGAGCTAATTTCTGCTGCTGTGGGGTTTAAGGCTCCCAGTGGATAACAGGTAACGAGCTGATGGTGAAGCACCTCGAGTGCATGCGGAATATTCTCACTTTGTTTTCAACAGAGCCCCTCCCTTGAGCTGGTTTTGCCTCCAGGTTATGATAAGATGTTTACACCATACTCAGAAATGAATGTCTGTATCTTAACATTTCAGCCGCTGCTAAGTGGTGTACAAATGAGTGTCTGGGGAGAGAAATATCTGCTTTTACTGATCCAAATCTACAGATATGTGCCTAACCACCGCACAGAGATTCCAATATTTTTAACGGTCTGTTTTATTATTTTGAGCACATGAAAAATTGTGCGTGCTGCACTGTCTGACTTTAAATGACTCCCCCAAGGCCCTTGAGTCAAATTAAAGCTTGTCTACCACATTTGTATGTAGAGCACCGAGGGGTGTGCGTCCACACACGAGAGTACTTTAGAGTGGAGCAACAGTCCTCCAACTGTAATCAAAATCATGCCGAGTAGACACAGAATGGAATGTGTCTAACAACCAAAAGCAGTCGGGCTGATGTTTGGGGGGGGGGGGGGGGGGGGGGGGGGGTTGGCAGCCTAGCTCAGTACAACGGCCTATAGAGAGGGAATGACCTTTGGATTATGTACTTGCTGATTTCTGTGTGTTTTACAAATGATTCCATTTTTTTTACTACATCTCTACAGTTAGTACAGAGCTGTGACCTTTGGTTTAAGTGGAAGCATTAGCATATATATAAATGCACACAAAAATGAATTGCTCTGTCTTTTATTTTGAAAATTGTTTTACTGTGAAAATTGCCTGGAGTCCTTAGTGTTTTCTTTGCTTGACTTCCTACAGCGCGAATCAGTAGAGGACAATAAAGAAGTGTGTCCCCACTTTGGAATAAAGCAACAATAAAGTGTGGTTGAAGGATTTCTTTATAAAAATAGGACCTTCGGATGCCAATCACACACTGCCAAAACCCAGGATTGAACCAGGGATCTTTAGATCTTCTGTCTAACGCTCTCCCAACTGCGATTTCAGCCGGCAGAGCAGCTGACCTCTCTCAGAAGTTCACATCCACTGTGACAGGCATAGCAGGGTGACAGGGGCGCCATGGTGAGCACACTGTGTTCCGGCTCCTTCTCTCAGTCCATGAGTGTGCATTTAAGAGACAGGTGAATTGGAAGCTATGCCTTCTGAGATCTCTCCTCCTGTGACCCTCTGCGGGTTATGGCTAGCAGACTTTGGTTAAAGGTCATCTAAGTGAGTGTAAAGTAAATGGAAGTAAAAGTAAAGGCTTGAAAGAAGACGGTGTCATTGTGTGGGGGGTTACATAAAGCTCATCCCAAGAGCTCCAGCACAACAAGTCAATTAGCTTCCGTTCCGCTTCGCTTGACGCAACAGTTGAGTGGCACAAGGAGAAAACAACAGTTCTGGTCAAGCGAGGTAAAACATCCAGTAACCTTGTGAAAGTATGTGAGGAAACTTGATAGTTTGTTTTGGAAAAAAAAAAATTGAAAGTTAAATCAAATTTGACTTCTTGAGTCTGCTTGTCTGCCTTAAACCGCCCTGATTGCATCACTCTAGCGTAGTATTTACCCACGACAAGTTTACAAATACTTAAAGTCTGTCTGTTAGCATCTTCTGTTTAGGATTGTTAATGAATGCTGGCAACTTGGTAATATTTGTCCACATTCTCGCTCTGCTACTTTGCTCAATATGCCCCAGAACTCTTAGTTCTGTTGTCAGCTCGTATAACTGTTTTTGTTGCAGATAAGACAGAAGATGAACTAAATACAGATAAAAAGGAACAAAGTGGGAAAATTACAACCATTAAAGCATCAAGTAAAAAATCCCCATCTGATCAAAAGAACTCTGGTGTCAAACTCCACCTCCTGGACCTCTGCAAGTGTAAGAAAATGAAGATTCTTCGTACAACACAGGTCATAAAACCACCTGCCAGCTTATCAAACTGACTGAGTTGTTTGTGCACAGGATGATAAAAGTAACCTGCTGCATCAATATTGACACCACTGAAAATGAGAGGCGGAGGGAACCTTAGCTTTCCAACTCAATCTGGATTCAAACTGAATGTCAGGAGACCACGACTGTCTTCCAAACTCCCACCCGTTAACAGAGCTTTGACATTTGTTGTGCATATGTTCGTCTCCCAGCCAGCAGGTAAACACTGAAGCATTCAGTGCGCAAATAAAGGAAAATTGAAAAAAAAAAGCCCATTCTTTTTTATTGTTATGTAGCCATAAAGAGCTTGAGAGAACCTTAAATGGCCTTAATGGAATGTTGAGTCATTTCTGCTCTGAGCTGCTTCAGAAAATCAAATGAAGCTTGGATGCCACATGCGAGGGACATGGGCCCCTTGGGTGTCTTGAAAATGTAATACATAAGTCTCTCCCCCAGAGGAGAGGACGTGAGGTCTTTGTCTTTCATGTCAGGCTGTGATGCAGCAGAAGAGGAGCGTTAGCCTTGCAGACACCGCTTCTCCTCTCGTCCACCATCGTTTGCACAAATGCGGCAGCTGCCTGTCGTGTTTATATTAATAGTATAGTAATATTTACCTGGAACTCCCGCAGTGGAAAAGCGCCTATGGTTTCCATAGATTGTTTCCATGGACCCCTTGAGCAATTAGCTAGCAGAGGTCAAAAGCTGATGTAACTTCTGCGGCATCTAGGCGGGGCTTTGTTTGGAAACTCAACCGTCTCATTAACCGCTTATTTGTTTAAGCGCATTTGTGTGCGATTGTGTTTGCTTCATTATAATTATTTGCATTGCAAATTTGTGCAACAAAACACAGCGTTTGAGTCTTCATGCAACAAAACAACATTCCCTTGAATCGGGTCAATTTTCTTCACTTGGGAATCTGAGCCCCCTTTAGATTCGGCGTGTCCCCATTAGTGGACACCGTCCAGCCTTTGGCGGCCGTCTTTGTGTAATAATTCAGAACATGATTATTGCAACTCGACCTTGCATCCATTTACATTTCTTCTTCGCAGCATCACGTGATTGTAGCTCAGCTGCTTCCTGCCTGACTAAGAATAGCGACCGGCATCCCACAGAGAACCAGTGGGCTGTCGGGCTCCAGAAACGCAGGATCAGTCTCTCAGATCTGCTCATATGTGACGCACAGGTGGATATTTCCTTCTCCCACACCTGTTCCCACGATAACTGCTGCACAGTCCTACTTTTATCCCTTTAAATAGTGCTCATTCACCTTTCTCTCACCTCCCTCTCTCACTGATTCTCTTTGTTGTCTGTCTTGTTTTTCTTGGCTGTTGCCACCAATCCCTAAATCCTCCTGTTCTATGCCCGCTAGGGCGAAATTGCGCACCATAAAAGTGAGTGTTAGAGGAGTAGAAGAGGTGTCCTTTGTTGTTTTCTTCCATGTCCACTTCAGTGCCGTCGTCAGTAAACTATTTAGTGAATGACTGCTGAGAGAGCGCTGCTTGATTTCAGTGTCTCCGCTTTGGCTTCAATCAAACAAGCACATTTTATTCATCCATCTGCTGGAGAAAACCTGCTGATAACATACAGCAAAGGCTGGACATTCAGGCGAAAAAACGCATCTCCCCTCGGTTCTTGGTGAAGCCCATTTTATAGATGATGTGTGCATTTTGAATGAGTCCAAAAGCGAAACAACCTGTGCTTCCTTAATGCCTGGTGTACTGGGGGAAAGTGTCCAGATTACAATGGTTTAACTGCTAATGAGCTTATTGTGTTTTACAGGAGCCTTCATGAGATTGACCAGTACGTGACCAGTAAGCATTAGAGCAAGAGGTTTAACCGGCCTGCATCTGCTCTTATGATCCATAATTCTGCCCTGACGGTGTTGAGTGTTAGGCGCTGGAGTTTATCCAAAACCATCTTGTGGGTTACCCGGAGCTGGTCACCAGTCCATCACAGGACACACACACGTGTTTGGGCCTCTGAGCATCATGTATTTCTCTGCGCTCAGGCGTTGTTTCACCTCTGCCGGCTGATTATGTAGACGCTCTCTGTGTGCTTTCATGAGTGTTTCAGAGCCTCTTTACACAAAAACATTGTCAGGTGAAAATGATAAACTTCTGTCGTGTTTCGGCTGACTCCTAGTTCTAAACCAGGATCCAACCGGGGACCTTTAGACCTCCAGTCTTGTGTACAAATGCTTTGCCACCCGGTGGCCTGGCATGGAAACCACACCGTTTTTTTTACTCATTGTTAAGTAAACCCGAGAAGGTGAAGGAAACATTTTACGTGTTCTGGTAAAATGCCATGAAAACAGGGGCTCAGGTGAGTGTGCAGACCTCATTACATCTCAGCCAGGTTGCGTTATGGGCCTAAACTTTTGGCCCTTCCTGTCTATTCAGTGATAACGATACGTCTGATTCTGAGTCTTTACAGCACTTTACAGAAAAGTTTACAGCACCGGACAAGATTAGATATTCCTTCTGCTGCTGTCAGAGCCAGAGAAATAAAGTTGATTTACTCCGTTGGACAGTCAAGTACTTCTCAGCAATGGTTTACTGGTGGAGGAATTCAGGTGTCAGCTGAGATGTATTGAAAGTCTGGGTTGACAGTCATCCGGTAGATAATCAGCCTGAATGAAAAGGCTCTCCAGGAGAGTAGGAGAGTGTACAGTTTCCAGATGAGACCCAAATATCCAGGGGCAATGGTCTGTGGTATGGCGACCCACAAATGTTTTTACACTCTTGTCAATGAAGGTTAAAGTGATGCCTTCGAGTCCTTCAAGCATGGTGGGAAAGTTCCTGAAAAGGCTTTGACAGGCGGCAATTGTTTTCTCCGTTTCCCCTAAAGGCTCCCTCAGGTGCAAAAACAGCAGTTTGGTGTTTCCATTTTCTACCTGTTGTGGAACAAAATGAACTGAAGGCGTCGTTAAATGTTTTTAAATGTATATGAACTCCTCAGCATAGGATAACATCACCTCACTGTTTTGTGGAAGATTTTGCCTAAAAAGCACTCTGGATACGTTTTGAAATGAAATGCCAGACTCCCAGCTCCTGCTGACCATTGCATGTTACCCAGTAACTGAGCCTTTTGACATCAACAATCCTTTTAAATAGCCAGGCTCTTGTTGTCTATAGGATAAACCCAACATGGTACTGAAAGTTGGAGAATTTCCTTGTTAACGGTCCAAAAGAATGAAAATAAAGAAAAGACAGAAGAGACGGAACCCACTCGATCTCATGGTATATATTAGCCTGGAATAATGACTCATATTCATCGGTGAGTCATCGCAACATCAACATCGGTGTCATCAAGGTTCATCAAGCACCAAAAGAGGCCGAAACAGCTTTGAATTATCCTCCAGATTCGATCAATAAGGCACTATTAGAAGTTTGGCTACCGAAGTGAGATGGATAGACGCCAGGCTGGAGCCGCCAGTGCTGCTTCCTGACAGAAGAAGGCTTCAGAGCAAGGTGAGACCCAAAAGAGAAGGGAGGGGGAGAAAGGTGATGACTTGGGAAGTGCAGCTCTGACAAGGCAATTAAACGCACCCCGGGCTTGATGGATTTCTAATTGGTGGCTGATCACATTGGAGGTGTGCTGGATTAGAGCACTGGTAATGAATGAGGGATGCGGAGCGTGACAGATTAGTGTTGTTACGCCTCTCTGTGAACTGTGAGTGGAGGGGAGACAGATGTGCGCATGTTAAATCCAGCACACAACCCCGGCCTCTTACATGCGTGCGTTGGTGCTTCGCCGGTAGCTGATCAACATGCGTGGATGACACTGTTAGGATGGAGCTCTGACACGTGAAGAATAACAGGGAGGGAAAGGGAGCCGACTGGGGAAGAAACACGAGGTAGCAAAGCAGAGAAAAGGAAGGGGAGAAACCACGACAACAGTGGAGTTGGTTAGGACTAAATGTCGGGGATGGGGGGGTTCTAGCCAATCCAGAGGTACCCCAGAGGTAATTGTGATGAATGCTTGCATCCTTTGATGCTACATACAAGCTCATTTCTGTTAGCCTCCATCCTCAGTTTATTTCATCTGTTGTAGCTCTGTCAGTGGCCTGTACAGACCTGTAACCTGAAGGTTCTTGGTTTGATTCCACTTCAGGTCTTTCTGTGTGGAGCTTCCATGTTTACCCCAACTTCCTCTGCCGGTTTTTCTCCAGGTAGTTTTAGTCCCTCACACAGTCCAGCAACGTAGACTTTGAGTGGAGACTCTAAGCGCGAGTGACCTTGGGAATGCGAACCATTAGAAATGTAATTTGCAACGGGTTTGCCTGGTGTTGGTTTGAATACCAGCTTCTAGGACAGACATGAAACATGCTGCACCTCCGCTGGCGGATACACAGCCATTAGGCAACATTCCTCTATAACGTCTTTATTAACGACTTGTTTTTATCCCTTCAGTAAATGGTTCAGGTTGTGACTTTTTGACCCATATAAGAATATTTCTGGAGTTGAAGTTCTTGTTTCTAAATCTACTTTTGGCCGTAGGGTAACTACAGGGCAAAAAGCTCTTCTGGCTGTGAGAGGTGGCAGGAAGCAGATGTGAGCAACAAATCTCAACACTCTAAATTTTTGGAAAAGTTTAGAAAAAATGTCATTTCCTCTTAAAACAGTAGGTTTGACAGAGTTGAAGTGGTCTGTGATGGAAGCTGTGGATACAGTATAATGAAGTGAGCCAGCTCAGCAGTCTGTCCCCTCACATTTTAGCATGTTCAGGAAATTAGCTTAATTGAAGTGACTGGTTGCACTTGTACAGAGCTCTACTGCACTTTGACAAATACCCAGAAATACTTTAGAAGCTTATTTTCTGCTTTGTAAGATTGTGAAAATAACAATAGTTCGGGTACAGAAGAAAACAGAGGAAAGAGTTGCGCGGCTCTAGGCTGCGCGTCTGACAGAGCCGTTTCCCATTTAACAAGCTCTGGAGGAGTCCATGTGTCACACACACACACACACACACACACACACACACACACACACACACACAAAGGAGGCTGAAACAATGAAGTGACACTCCTACACGCTCTGCAGGATGGAGCTGCTGGCTCAGCTACAGCGCTGTAACTGTCTCTGTCTCAGCGGAGGCTGCTAACGCTGACTCCCAGCTGAGTGTCTGTTAGCTCTCACTACCTGCATTCTGTGGACGCATCAGTGAGCACTGGTTAATCAGGCTCCAAATGTGACCCTTCCATCTATTTTCCAAAAAGCTAAAGGCCTCCCACAGTCACCCTTCTGATGTATTTTTATGCATATTTTATGTGTATCGTATTCATGTGAATACTTCTCATGCTAATAAAGAACCTCTTTATTTCTGATGCAGAAGGAGCTCATGGCTCTGCATCAGACAAGAGAGGGCTAATTGATGTAATTGTCTTAGAACCAAGATGCATATGAAAATTATCTAATTTGCCTTCGGCTGCAACACACAATGCACCCGACCCCCCTTGGCCCCTCCTGCAGGTGGTGAGCCCACAGGTCCCATGTTGCCTTTTCGGGCTGTGCCTGGCCGGACTCCATGGGCAGAGGTCCGGCCACCAGGCGCTCGCCAACGTGCCCCACCCCCAGGCCTGGCTCCAAAAGGGGGCCCCGGTGACCCGCATCCGGGCAAGGGAAATGTAGGACCAATGTTGTTTTCCATCATTAGGGGGTCTTGGGCTATGCTTTGTCTGATCCCTCACCTAGGACCTGTTTGCCATGGGTGGCCCTACCAGGGGCATAAAGCCCCAGACAACAGAGCTCCTAGGATCATTGGGACACGCAAACCCCTCCACCACGATAAGGTGGTAGGCCAGGAGGGGCGTCCAGAACGCACTCAAGCAAAGCTTCAATGCAGTCTGAAAATTTCATCCCAGAGTTGGATTCAAAAGGACCTGAGCTGTGTCTTCACGCGTTAGCTCTGGAGGGATGATGAGAAAATGATGTGAAACACAACCGTGGTGTGCTGCTGGATGCCAGAGAGGTGGAGGAGGCTTAAAATTCAAGAGAAAATACTCATGCAAGGCATCACTGGTGCTGGCAGGCAGAGAGACCGATGCAGCTCCAGTAAACCAAATTATAACAATGTGCATGTGCATGTCTGGAAATGTGATTTTGGCTAGAAAAATTGATGTCTGCCTGAATTCAGACCATGAGCTTCGCTTGCAGGGGGGATGAATTTAGCTTCCTTCATTTTCCAAGAATGGAACTCGAGTGAGTTGGCATGTGTTAAATTAGCGTTTGAACGGGGCAATGCAGCCTTTTTCACCTGAAGCATTCAAAATTCTAACCTTGCATAAAACATAGTGACTATTAGTTTTCAGAAACCCGGCTGGAATCGCATTTACATCAACATGGTCATCAATATGGTCACAGATGCTAATCTTACCTTTATAAATGACGCTAACCCAATCATTGGTTCATTCATCCACACCTGTAGTTGACCTTTGTGTATTTTCACTGATGGTGTCAGGTCTTGGTCTTTCTGTGGAGCTTATCTCCTTGTGCGAAGTGTCAGATAAAATTTAAGGATTCAGGGCAACAAAGGAAGCGACAGTAATACGGCGGCCCTGTGAAGGACAGATAAAAGGGGCAAATACGAAAGAAGAAAGAGAGTTTGCTTTGCCTGAACAGAAGGATAGGCGGCTCAGAGGTGGAGCAATGGGGGCGTGCACGCTTTATAAAGTGAAGGGGGGAGATAAAAAAAACAGGAAGAAAGAACAGGCGAGGAACTTTTAATGGCCCTGCTGTTGTCTTTGTCAGCAGACTGTGACAGCCAGAATCAATTATTAAGCACGACCACAAGCCCTCGGAAAAGAAGAAAGTGCAGTCAGGAGGTGACGGGAGCGAGAGAGAGAGATCAGGGCCGAGTTATGTAGAAAACAATGGATCAGAGAGGAAGGAGAGGAAAATGAATGGAGGGAGATGGATGGATTAGGATGCGGGTAGAGCAAGAGGAGAAGATGGAGGGAGGGAGGAAAAACAAAGCCTAGAGCAGGAAAACGCAACATTTTCAGCAGCGTGTTGCAGGAAAGCAGCGACTGACTAATGACACATGATGCCATATGCTGTGTCTTCATTCCGTTTCAGTCGCAGAGATGCGATGTCTCGGCACAGGACGTCCCTCGTGGCTGGAGCCTCGTGTTATCCAGAAAGTAGTTCCATTAATGCAGACAAGCACTGGCCTCTTTAATTCTACCAGGAGCTTGTGTGAACTCACACTAACATCTGTTAATGCTAATGTTTACTGCTCAATGGATTGGTGAAAACTTTAACCTTAACGAAACCTTAATGAAAAACAAAAATCTGATTATGTTTCTGCTCAAATGAGGAAAAGGATCCTCTATCTTTTTCAACTCTACCATCTTGTTGGGAAGTACGTCTAAGTATTAAACTGACATTTGGTTGTCATGTCAAGCTCACAGGTTGACTGAGACTCCCGGCTAATGTGCTTGTTTCAGGCCTAAACGTCACTGCCTACTCAAAAACTCCTGAGCACTGCCTTGTTTCACGATATGGCACAGTGAGGGAAAACAAAAAGATAATAAAAACGTAATTAAACACAGAGGTCGGCCGAGAACACATGGGAAAACAGAGCAAAGGACAGTCTTGTTGTGAAAGAATTTAAAGAGCAACAGTGGAGGACGTCAGACGTATGTAACCTTTGGAACACGTAAAGGAACGGTGAAGGCTGGCCTGTGAGAGGCTGCCGACTGTAGCTGACTCAACTGAAAGAAGTGCAGGAAAGTAGAAGAAGTGCCCTTGAGAGGAGAAATGTTGTCTCAATGTTGAAGTCGACGTGCAGGCCCGTCAATGTGCAGCGTTTCTACACACATACACAGATCCTTTTAAATGTATCTTGTGAGGTTAAATTACCCTAATGATCACAACTAAGCACTGAACCCAAAATCTAAACCCCACCCTAACCCTAACCCCAACTCTGACCCTAACCCCCAACCAGAAACTCATCCCTAACACCAACCCTAACTCTGACCCTAACCCCAAACCCCTCACCCTAACACCAACCCTAACTCTGACCCTAACCCCAAACCCCTCACCCTAACCCTAACACCAACCCTAACGCTGACCCTAACCCCAAACCCCTCACCCTAACCCTAACACCAACCCTAACTCTGACCCTAACCCTCTACCCCAAACTCATCCCTAACCCCAACCCTAACTCTAAACCTCACCCTAACCCTAACACCAACCCTAACTCTGACCCTAACCCCAACCTATTCTAACCTCTACCCTAAAACCAAGTCATAACTCTCTGAATATCCTTCCAAGATATGAGGGTCAAGACCTGACATGACAAGACCTCATAAATTTTAAGAGGTCCCTTTGCTTATCGACCACCACAGGCCAAAACCCGTCACCTTTAGGGGAGACTTCCCATCACCTTTAAATCAAAACACAGAACACCAGTTGCTACAACCAGCTTTCTTACAGTGGTCGATTATATTTGACGAATTAATATAACGTAATTCATTTTATTGTCAAGACACTCACAGATCCATTGTAGATCAGTCTTTGTAGCATCAATTGTTTTTATTTTTTAATTTGCTTTATGTCTAAACATCTGACTAAAGTGCTGTTTGTTTACACTCTGTGACTATTTGAAAGACTTGAATAGCAGGTTTTATGAAATCAGCTATTTGAAAGTTCTTGGGTTTATGATACCATTATACTGTAAATACCTACTGCTTCTCAGTGTCCCAGTGGTTTTGTCTCTCCTCGTGGTTTTGCCAGTCACCCTTTGGAGACCAGATCCACCCCGCGACCCACAGCCCTTCCCCCCCTTTGGTGCCATCTCTGTCACCTTTATTCACTCCAGACTCTTTGCAGCACATTTACCAGCCTGTTTATCTGAAATTTCTCATGAACTTCTCATCGCTTCTGCCCGACTTGGCAGCTGATCTGGTTTCACGCTACGTGAAACACACGTGACAGGAATCCGTCAGTCGTCCGCGGTCATACAGAGTTGTTTATTCTGACCGCTCATTAGTTATTCATGAGGCAAAAATTACCACCAAGCGCCTGAGTGCCGGCCTGGCTGATGCAGCCAGTCACCGGTGACTCCTTCTGGGATGGAAAACACAGTAAAACAAGCCGGTTGCTGTTTTCTTAGTAGAATCAAACTCATTATTCTGTATGCGGTGGATCGATATGAGTGGGCAACGGAGCAAAATGAAAGCCAATGATCAGAGTGGAACATGTTATTTTACAACTGCTGCACAAAACAGAGTCTTGTTTCAGATGAGCCTAATTGAACCACAGGAGACCTTCTCCAAACGATGGTGAATTTACTGGAGCTGGAGATTATGCGGTGACACTGGAGTCAGAATCACAACCACACGTCAGGGGACACGTCATTGGTTCCATCTGGCAGAGATTTGAACACCAAAGCACCAAACCACAGGTTTTCCTCTGTGAAGGGAGGACAACTTAATAACCTTCACATCAATAAGGAAACCACTAAGCCATTGTCTTCTTTATAGGCACGTGGTTGGTCGGGTAAAGACCGGCCACCTTGGCACCTAGGAATTAGTCCGGAATGCAACCGGTCTGGCAGCTTTGGTCAAACTTGTAATTACTTTCAAACAAATGGTTGGTGAATGATGAATTTAGCTATCTTCAATCCTCACAAGGTAGGGATCCACAGCAATGGACATCGGTTTACAACCCAAACTCCTGAATAAAATGTGGTTGTTGTGCTCAATATTTCAGTAAGACATTAAATTACCATTAAGATGAATGATGTATGGAGTTTTTAAAATGACCCCCTCCTGCCCTTTAATCCGGGATTTTAAAAAACAAAACAAAAACAGAATCAACCTAGAGCTTGAAAACACACACGCGGTTAGCAATAATGCTCCTGGATTACATGCATTTTATTGAATTAGAGGATTGTCTGTCTGGCTTCAGTGTGACTGTGGCTGCCGGCCTAAACCAGAGCCACCATGTCCTGGTTGGTGCTGGAGCCAGAACCAACCTGAGCCTTTTAAAGACGTTTGGGGGGACAGACAGCATGAATAACATGTTTGGTGAAAAAAAGGCTTCACTCCTCAGGCCTCGGCGAGCTTAAATGATAACGTCCTGCTGCAAACATTCCTTTTAAAATCTCCAGTTTCAATCACTCTTTTAAAAATCTGGGATTAAAGGTCAGAGCGAGGTTAATTCCTAAAATCAATCTCTGCCGTTATATTAACCTTGATCTTTCTCATCATCTCATTATTCCTCTTTGTTTGGACTACTTCACTCTCTACATTTCCCTGCTGTTCAGCCAGTTCTATTTCACAAGCCAGCTTTTCCTGTGGTGTGTAGCTTTCTTCCTGCCTATTGTAACATTTTAGTTAGTTCTGACAATCATCCATGGCCTATAAGTGGAATATTTGGAAAGCAAGTTTTAAAAAGCGATGAAGGAGCCTGCAGGTAGCAGCTATTATATGAGAGTCGTAAAAAAAATATTGACACAGTGCTATCACAGTTAGCTATGTTTCCAGCAATATCCTAACACTGGTCCGTATTTGTGCCTGTGTTAGCCAGCTACACGAGTACTTTCATTACTGGAGCCGTACGTTTCATCGCGTGGCCACTGCAGACATGGCCATTGTTCGACTCGCTCTTCTTGATTCATGTCTGCTGCCAGTTTTCAGTGACTTTCCTTAAATGTTTCCCATTTCAGAATCACCAGTAGTTGTTTTTTTTTTTTTTTGATTGGTCGGTATAGCCATAGACAACACAACACAAAAAAAAATCTGTATTTCATGGGGGCAAATCCACCCCCACCCCCCCATATCGGCAGTTATGACGTCATCTGTAAATTACCCATTTAGGATTTGAGTTGTTTGGAGACACGACCACCATTTTTGTCACGTAGCTCCGACACTTTTACATTTTAAGTCCTGATGCTTATTTAAACCCTCCTTTTTAAATCTTGACTTGATCTTCTTCAGAAATGGTCTCCTGAAGTGTTTTCTGCTGCTCCTTTCACTTTCATGTCTGGTTAATGTTTTCTAAATGCAGTCCTCTGTCTGACTCACACAGATTTAACTCAGCAGATAAAACAAAGCTGAGACCAAAATTGACAGCCAAATTGTTGAGGAAGCGCCAATTCGAACCACCTGTAATTTCCGTATCTCAAACCAGCAGCAACAGCAGTTTGGAAGCGCCTGCCGGCGTGCGGGAAACATGTGTGTGTTTAATCCGCGCAGCAAAATCCTTCAAAACAATATTCAACATCAGTGCAAATTCACTGGTTTTGCCGTTGTTGGCCGGGTGCTGTGGAAGGAACTGAAGCATGCCGCAAACAGTGGCGAATAAAGAGGGTGTTTTAGGGACACGACCAGCAGAGAGAGTCTCTGTTTGAAGCTGGAGGCAAAGCCAAATGCCAAACTGCTGTGTCCCGCTACCAACAAGAACACAATACAACTCCTAAATGCTTGTTGACTCTTATATAAATACCCCACTTTCACTTTCATAAGGGTATTTGTTTCCATGAAAGTCTCTGAATTGAACATGAGGCATGGGAGCGGGGCTGGTTGCTCATCCTGGAGCTTCTGCATGCGGGTGAGTTTGGATACACAACAAAAAGGCCAGTTGCAACTGGGATGCCCATGAATGTTTCAAATCCAGATAGTTAATAGATGAAAGTGACACACATGGGCACAGGGCTGAAGACGGCTACAGGAGGAGCTCCAGACCTCAGTGGCCAGTCACTTGAAGTGATGCGGAAGGCAACAAGGAGAAGTTGTTCCTGATTAACCTCCTTGGCTCCTGTGAGGTTCATTGTTTGGTCACAAGCTGTTGAGCTCAGGAGGCTTCGGGGGTTCGTGCATTTGTGATGAAAGCCTTTCTTATTTATGACATCCTTGAGTCTGTCTCATGGCTACGGTAAAGACATCTGACAATAGCCAAATGATGAATTACATAGGTGCTTGTCGCTCTCTGTGAGTGTGAGACTTCCTGTATTTTCCCTTCATACTGTATCACAGGATTTCTTTAGGTTTGAGAAACAAAGCTAAAGCTTCTGTGTCCTTTTCTTAACTCTTCTGCATCCAGGCCCAAACAGAGTAGCTTTCACGAAGAGACAGGAGGGTCTGAGGGACACCACTTAAACTGGCCAAACTGGGTGCTTGTCCGGGATCACAAACCTGAAATCCATGCAAGTGACACAATGTTAAAATCAAACCTCATATGGTCAGAAATCCTGCCCCTGTTGGCAGCTGAGCCATCTGGGTTCACCACTAACTCTGGTGCTAGCTAAGAAATCACAGGTCTCTCAAAATCTGTCACAAACATGAACTCCGACTTATGCAAAGTGAAGATTCCAAAGGGAAACTTTTACTTGTATCAATGCAGCATTATTCTAAATGAGTGTTATTTTTCTGAACACTGCAATGTGATATTTATGGATTATCTGCTGTAATAAAACTGTTCACATCTCTGATCAAACCTTTTCGGACCCAGGCCGTAGCACAAATACGCTTATAAACCCAGTACCAATGCTATAGAACCAAGAGACAGATGCTTCACAAAAGGATCGCAAGGGAATGGAGACGTAAACTCCACCATCTGGGCCAGTCAGTCGTGAGATAAGTCTTGAGTCTCATTATCAAGGGAAGCTTATGGACCAGCCTCGACGAGATCTCATCAGAAAAACTGATAAGAAATTGTTACGTGACATAGACAAGTAACATAAAAACATCCTGGTGGCAGAGACAAGGAAAAAAGGCACAGACACATGCTGGAGCCATCTTGTTGATTTTTCAGCCTCATTTTAACACCCATGTCTTTGAGCTTAGCGCAATAGATCTGTAGTCATTACGGATACAAATGTAGCATGGCCGTTTGTTTACAGGTGCTACGCTTTTATTGTGCTAATTTATAACTCTTCATCTGACATGGTAGAGGTGCTACTCTCCCACACTGTGCACGGCAGCAGTGGAGTGTCACAATAGCTTCTGGTGGTCCCGTAAGAGGCTGTTAGTGCTGATGCAGAGCTGTAGTTAATCAGCTGTGAATCGCCATAGAAACACAAAGCCAAAGGGTTGCTCATTGTCACACAGAGATGTCTGAGATAACGTTTAAATGGAAAAAATCCCATTGTAACTCTAATTTAAATCTTTTATTGTGTTCAGTAGATGAGGTGTGTATTTTCCATCAAAACTTTAGATCTGAAATTGGTTCATTTATTTTTTAGGATTTCTTTTTTTGCCATATCAAACGATCCAAAAGAATATGGCCTTAACCACAAGAGGCATAGAAAACTGGAAAAACATCCATCCATTCATTTATTTATTTCTCTTTTTTCCTGCTGAAGAGTTTGTAGAAAACTCGGCAGATAAAAAAAGTTTAAATACTAGAGTTGCGTTTTATATTTAACTGTGTGATGCAAACTTTGTCGTTTGTATCTCGTAACCATAAAGCTTGGGTGCATGCTAAGAGCTCTGGAAGGTAGATTTTTCATGCACAGCAGCTTTTTCTGCAGGCTGGTCTTAGGGGGCAGAGCTAAAGAGGAAGGAGGAAGTTTAGAAAACCACAGCTTTAAATACTTTTACAAATGTAAAAACTCAAAAGCAGCGAAATTAAGTCTTTTGAAAATAAACAAATGCTCAAATGTTGGCTTCATTTTGAATAATTATCTTTCCTTTGCGACATTTTCCTTTTCTTGTCCTGTAACACTGAGTTTGTTCCAAATGAATCCCAGATGAATGTTTTAAGAATCCAAGACTGTGAAACATGATACATAAACATTTACAAATGCATTTATTTATGCATGTATGCTGCCCTCCTTTCTCTTATGCCGAACATGTTACCCAGTCTTTGGAGAAAACACACATAGCTGCGCTCCGTTCATGCTAGACGATTCCAGGACTTCTGCATAAAGATGGAGCAACGCAGAGAGAAGCTTAGCATGGAAAGTAGGATGCGTAGATTAAAGGCTGAATCGCCGTACAAAGGAAGACAATGGGTGGATTAAAGCGCGTGTTGAGGATTCTGCCGACTGACACAACAGTTGAAATTAAATTAACAAAGAGAGGGAGAGATGCATGGATGTAAATGGAGATCAGCAGATGGTAGGTTAATCAGATTAGGGGATTACATGCCATCGTCACCATATTTACTGGAGCATTTTGAGTTATTAGTCAACACTGACAAATAAGTCCATAACCAAGGGAGTACTCCTTAGAAAACTTTGCTCAAGCTAGGAGAAAGCACAAACCAGAACCAGTCAATTATTAGAAATGTGCCCTCCATTAACTGGAATATTTTACCAAATTCTGAGAGAGAGAGTTTAATTATTTAGTTGTCTCATAACCAAAAAACTCAAATGTACTTTTTGATCAAAGGCAGTGAAAGCTCTTCTGTGAACTCCTTTCACTACATTTGCAATATTTATTTGTGCAAATAAAATAGACTGATGCCTACTAGAGCCGGGTTTTAAAGTAACAATGGCTGATGTCACATGTGCCGAAATAGCTCAGTTGGGAGAGCGTTAGACTGAAGATCTAAAGGTCCCTGGTTCAATCCCGGGTTTCGGCAGTACATGGTGGTCTTTTGTGCGTGCTAGGATAGCAATGAAATGCAGGGATTAGTTACTGAACACAGCTCTTTCAATCAAACCCAACGTATCAAACACTGCATCTGCATTCACAAACATCTGAGATCTTAAAGGGGGGGCCTAGAGCAAGCTACCAATTCCCAAAATGACCTTTTCATAACCCGTTTGCATCTGGAGTGCTGTCAAAGCACGTGGTTAATGGAGCCTTTTAAATGCTGCACTCGGTTGTTGACTTTATTTTTCAGCCCTGAAGTTACACCTTCTCACCTCAACTCATCGCTCACACGATGATTCCCCAAGTAACACAATGCCACCACCAAATTCCACAACCTTTCCCACTTCCGTGCCTTAGAGGGTGTGAGTTCCCGACAACAGGGATCCCTTTTAAAGTTATTAAGTGCTGAAATAGCTCAGCTGGCAGCTTGCCAGGGTGCCTCTGTCGTCCATCGATCTATTGTTGCGCAATATGAAAATAGCCCTTGTGCCTCAACGATTTGTGTTTCTGCCGAACCTCCTCAAAGAGTTTGGTTTGTGTGAGGCCAACCTCCACAAACACTTCACTTTTAATAATTTCTCCCTACATACATCTAATCGCTCCATCCATCATTCCAGGCTGCTACAAAGCTTATGTTATGTACAAGACTGCATATTAGCTGCACTGTAAATGGTAGCAGTCTTCACAAACCACATATTTTTCTACTATTTTCTCCTTTTGTTATCCTTCAAGAAAAAGGGGAAAAACATACTTTTAGCAAACATGAAGGAAAAGATCAGTGCCAAAATATGGCTGGATGAAAAAATAGATAAAAGGATTTCATTTTCTCTGCAAAAAGCCCCCCCCCAAAAAATGCAATTTACAGCTGCACCTCTAATATAAAAGTACTTTCACGGTAGAAGATTTGGATGAAGCAGCAATTCTCATCTGACACGTGTCTGATTTGGGGTTTTAATATTATAAGACTGCTGTTGTGTTTCCTCTTTTAAATTCTGTCTCTACCCTTTCAGTTTTTTTTTATTTTAGCAGAACTACAGAATAGCAGCAGGGATTTAAATATTTATTTATATTTTTGTTGCACATGAAGCACTCAATCCATTGACAAAACTAGTTTGGAGTTCAAACTACACGAAAATGACTAGACCTTTCCCACAGCACTGCCAAGGTGCCCCTGAGCAAGCTTCCAAACTCCAAACTAGAAACCCCGTTTATTTGGCCACACTTGCACAACAGAAACATGGCCAGAGATGTTTCAACAAAACCACACATTCTATGGTCACCAAAGCATTTGGCCACTCTTTTTAATTACCGAACTCGGGTTTTTCCATCAGCTCTTTTCCCACAAGTGTATAAGTATCAATAATGGCGTCTCCACTTGCTAATGTTTGAGATCTAAAATGGGCTGTTCTGAACAGTGGACAACTATAACACTTGATTTGATGTTGGTTCAATCGTCCCAATAGTTCTGTCCATAGGGTGTTAATGGTCATGATGGTTTAAATCGAATTTGCGTGTTTAGATTTAAAAGTGTTGAGCCAGACCAAACAAAGAGAGGGTGAACTCTCCATTTACTTGTGAGTTCACGTTCCAAGAGGCACCCAGCCTCCCAGATGTCTCCCTGGCCAGACTCTTAAGGTACATCCAGCTGGGATGAGACCCTCAGGCAGATGCAAGATGTTCTAAAGGGAGAGATGACATATCCCATTTAGCCCTGAAACACCTGGTCTGGGCTTCTGAACTGCAATTGCTGCAACCAGGACCTGGACAACAGATGTGCACCAGTTAGAAAATAGAAAAGGCCAAGTTGGCATATCCCTTATCAGACACTAAAAGACAAGTGAAGACATTTACATCTGAACTATTTTCAACTTTCAGATGAAAAATATCTGTTGCTGTGAGTGCAGCCCTGCTCGGAGCGAATCATGAACTCAAGGAAGAGGAATCACAGGAGGACCTTAGAAGAAGAAAATGGCAAAACAGATATTAGCAGGTGCTAAGGAGGCCAGAAAAAAGTTGCTTCACACAGCGAGAAGAGCACAGCTGGAGGGAAAGAGTGGGTAGCAAGTTGCCAGTAAATGTGGAGAGTCATTATTCGAGGGGAAACCTTCAGACTGTTGTTTCCCAGCTGCTAGAAACTGAGAGGGAGTTAGCTTAAAATAATTTTGAATACCAAGACTGCAGTGTGGCTGCAATGTGTGGGAGGGAAAATAATTAAAACATGATCAAAATACAGTTAAGCTACGCAAATGCGTGAAAGAACACATGGATTAAACTTTGTAAAGTTTAAATTGAGCAGGAAAAACTTGAGTGGACGATGCCACAAATGTTGCAGATGTCAGCTTTTTTTTTTTTTTTTAAATCCCAAATCTGGAGAGCAAAAAAGAGATTTATCGTTATTCAATCTGATAGAGCTCAGCAGCTAAACGTGCAGGCACGCTCTACTTCACTACTGAGCAGTGGTTTGAAAATTATTGAACTTCAAAAAATGCTGAGAATTGTCAGTTAATTAGCACTTACGCTACATTTACGGACCACTTCACAACTAACATGTGCAAACACACCCCTCGTTGCAGAAAAAGGCTCAACTTTTATTGGATTAAACACAACAGGGGAACTCAAACAGGAAGGAGGCACGTTGCATCTGTGATGAGTGGTAGTTCTCAGGCGAAGACAGAACACGCGAGTGAGCATGTTTGATATATTCAGTATGACTGAAAAGTGGCAGAAATGGGCTATAAGATAAGGGAAGAATGTGAGTAATTAGAATTTGAGGCTTTGCAGAAGAAGAAATGACAGCTGTCACAGCTCGAGCACAGACACCTTTCCACATCACATATTCAGAAAACAAATCCGTGTTTGCGGTTTATGGCATATTCCCTCCTGACTGACAGTATAGTAAAAATACACACTTTGTGGTACACAAGCGGGAACCCAGAGATCTTGATGTTGCTAACCTAGAGGAAGGGTGTGTGTGTGTGTGATGGCAGAGTAGGTGGAGGCGAGGAGACGCCAAGCGGATTTATGCAAATGTATGTCCCATTTTTGTCAGATGCGCGTTTCCGCATTGCAAATGCTTCTTTTTTAGAAGGACACGTGAAGTTAAAGCTGCAATCATCGTCAGGACACACTGCAACCAGGAGCCACTTAAAAGTAGCCGACGGCTGGTTAACGAAGCTGGTTGGGGGGGCGACAGCAGCGAGCTAAGAGTGGAGCAGACACAGCCATGTGCACTGTCTCATGTGAGTCAGAATTAAACAAATCCCTGTTTTGGCTTGAGCTTTGCTCATTAGTTAATGTGATTTTGACAACATAAAAGTCAGAAAAAGGTTTCTGTAAAGCCGCATTCCTACGTGTTCCCGTTCTTAAATAAAATCTAATGTTAAACTTCCATTTGTACACGTCCAGACATAAGCTACATCAGCAATGAATTAGAAATGCCAACAGATAATAAAAACGCGGCCTTCACACACAAAAAGCTGAGAGATTCAATAATTATAATTAATCTTGCTCGTTACAATAGTTCAGCAGATGGTTGGTGGGCCACGGTCAGGGTGTGGGAGTATAATCCACATCGTGTGTGTGTGTGTGTGAGTGTGTGTGTCGCATAGTCGATTGGTAGTGAGTATTTTGATTGGAGCTTTAATATACTATACAGGAAAAAAGTCCCATGTGACTATTGCTGGTCTCCAAACAGCAAAATGGACTTAATCAGCCTGTTGCGAATGTCTGGGCTACAGGAGGAAATAAGAGCACTTGCTAATCCAACACCGAAAGGAAATTTAAGGACTTTCCTGCTGCTCTGAGCAGGTGTCCTGCTGAATATGTTAAAACAGTTTAGAGGAAGCTGGTTCTAATAAACTTTGGGTCTATGAATTACCTGATCTGGCACGCTGTGGTAGCGTCTACGGTATCTTTGTGAGGACTTTCATAGACGTAATACATTCCCTAACCCTACCCTAAACCCAAATCTAACCCCAACCTTTCAAACCATGTTTTGATTTTCAAACACTTCTTTGAACTTGTGAGGACCAGCCAAAATGTCCTCACTTCCTCAACATGTCCTCATTAGTAGAAGTTTTATATTGGTGCACAGTATGTACCTATTACAACCACACACACACACACACACACACACACACACACTCATGCTTAGAAGAAATTTGGGATCATTAAAGCTATTGTTCATTTTTCTGGACTGTGGGAGGAAACTGATCAATTTGGAGCAAACCCACAGAGGTGCGGGGTGAACATCTAAACTCCACAGAGTCCATCCAGAACAGAATGGAGAACTCAGGGTTAAGCTAGTAATTATCTTCAACTGATCCCAGTCCTTCCAGTCAGTTATTCTTCTGTTTTCCACTTTGGGAATTTGAACTCTTCTTGTGACCTGTGTTATTTAAATCCCAGCTCCGCTCCACAAGCTTCTGTGATGTTCCTCGCGTCTCTCTGGGGAATACATTTAATATTATTAGAAATGAAAAAAAGGACTGTTCTCACACACCAGCACGTAAACTTGTGTCTTTGTCTTCTGCAGCATCTTGTCTTCAATCTGAAATCAATCTGAAGATTTAATCTAAGAAGAATATTTAGAATCCAATGACGCGGATGGAAAAGCTGGAAAACAGATTTGAATCAACACAGTCGGATTCAAATATGAACCAGAGTTACCTCTGTCAGCGCTCTACCTTTAAATTCAGCCCGACCGACAGATCGGGCCGGTCAGCATTTAAGTAATCTCTTAATCGATGCGTTTCTTCTTGTTTTACTGTTACCTTTTACTTGTGAAGGTGAGAGGAAATCCTTAATCTGAATATCTGCCTCTGCCTTTTTTAAGAAAAATCCACCAGAATAAGCATGTTCTGTTTACTCATCGCGGTTTTATGACACGCCACAGACGTTATTGTAGTTCACAATCGTCTTTATTTGCACAGTATTTGCTGCCTCCCTCCTCCGTCCGTGCGTCCGCTCTTCCTGCTGCAGCTGCCACTATTGATACACTGTCTGTTCCGGGGGAAGAGGGCCTCTACAGCCCAAACCTGACGAATAAAACGTTAAAAATAAAGAAAGGAAAAAAGTCATCATATCTTTCAGACAAGGGTAGATCCATTTACAATAAGTTGGTTGGTTTAGTTCCGTTCTTGTGTTTGCTGGGAGGGGTGACTGAGCACCAAGGAAGCAGGAAGGAATAAAAAAGGGAGAGCGAAAGCTGTTACCATAGCAACTGAACCGAGAGGAGGCTTGATAGACGGGGCACATGTATGAGCTCTGGGATGTTCAGAGCTCGAAAGGCTCAATAGAATATCGCCACAGCTGCCAGGCCCTTCATGTGTGCCTCAAGCCCTCCCCCTTTCCCCAATGATTGCAAATACCACGGTCACACGCCGCCATTACTTCCTGTATGACGCCCTCCCTGATTCCACGGAGCTCCTTGACCACGAGAGCCTTTCTTCACCGCTATCCAACCTAAAATTTGGACCATCACCCATTTAAACCATTAACACAAACTGGTATTTTCTGAGTTTTTTTTTTTGAGACTCACCAGTAAACACCAACGGTTTGACCCTTGACCTCCGAGGTGCGCGTGTGTCTGGCTGGTTACCTGCTGAAGCTGTACTTACCAGTTAGGACGTCAGATAGAAGGTCAATTCAAATGAAGCCCTGGTAGCTACCATTGTTTAGCTAAACGCTAAACAAGCAGCTTTGATTGACGCGTGTGCACGTGGAAACACTCTCAAGGTCGTGGACGTCAGACTGCAAGGTGCATCATAAATTCCCTGCAGTGAAGATACGGGCTCTAAATGTCTGTGTTCCATAACGCAGCGGTATAAACGCACACATGCAGCAGTCAGGACGACCTGGGCACCACCGCTGTTAATGCACCAATCCTCCTCTTGACCTTTGCCCCTTCGCTAAATGGCCTCACAAAGATATGTTTTCTCGTTTTTCCAAGCAGCACGGACCTCGTGTGGGCTGAGTGGGGTCCTTGTGGTTTTGAACGTGGGGTTGGTGTCACGCTTTTGATTTATGTGGAGGAACATCCACAAAGTCAGTAGCAATCATTGCATACGTTGAACACCAGGTCACGCGGCTTTCAGGCTTGGCCTTGAAGCTCACCCACGCACGCACGTGGAACACGCAGACCAGATTGAAGCGATGTACAGTGGAGAAAATACACAGAGGCAGCAGCTGGTGTGGGCTTGGTGGGAGCTGTGGGACTCCCCCCCCACCCCCTTCCCGCCTGTTTTCAGGCACCTGACAGTCACAAATGCTGAACGTGCAGAGAGCCTGATGCAGGTGCGCTCATGCAGACCCACATACAGATACGGCATAGCATCACGTAGCCGTCACGGAGAGCTTCTGTGTCTGTGGCAGCGTATCCCCCCCCCCCCCTTCCCGAGGGGGTCGAAAACCACTTTCTTTGTTGTCGGGTACATTTAGCGCAATTGCCGCTGATCCCGTTAGCCACCGGATTAGCGGCCGGCCATCGGCCAATAAAGTCAATGCGAGGCCAAAGGGCAATTGGTGTTTTCAATTGGAAGACAAAAGTGAAGTGAAGGATGGAGCCACACGGGGGGGGGGGGGGGGGGGTAACTGGGAAGAGAGTCAGTGAAGGAGGTCGCATGGTGAAGATACATTTGATGTTTTTAACATTTGACATAAGGGAAGAGCCAAATCGGAGCAGAGGGGATTGATTCCCGCACCCCACGCAAAAAAATAAAAAAAATAAATTAAAAATAAAGCAAAATAGGAAAAATGGCCGACATGAAGACATTTACAGACTAAGAACAGTGATTCCATCATTTCCAACTGGCATCAGTGCGATGCCAATATTCAGAGATTCAGATGTCGGCTTTGTGTGCGCCGCGTCTACCGCTGACAAACACACTTAGACAACTGCCAACACGACGTGCAGACTGATTATTGTTGTCAAGGAAACAGGCATTGCAACAATTATTTTCTTTCTGATATCCAGATACCATATCTGTTCTGTAGATTAAAGGAAAGGCGCCTTCTGTCATGGGTTTTTTGCCCCTAAGAAACTGCCCGTGAGGCATTGGATGATAACGTGATAATTATCGTTAACATCGTCGTGCAATAATCGTAATTAATCCTCAATCCTGGGATTAATCTGATTAGCGATCAGTCAGCAGTTATCTTATGATGTTACATCATGTTAAGTGGTGCTGTGTGTCTAATGCCGAGTATTTTTTTTGTCGCATTACTTTTAAATCTGTTTCTTTTTTTGTTGTTCTCAGCATCCTTGTAAAGCTTCCACTGTATGATGAAACCCGTTTTATCTGTTCACATGACGACTATATTATTACATTATGGGATTCCCTGTACAATAATTGAATGGATTCAGCCTCCTGACAGGATTAATGGACATTATTTATTCTGTGTTTTCGATTTGCCCGACTTCTTCAGGGATGATCAATAGTACCGGGGCGTTTGGAATTCCGCAGAGAGCCACAGAACAAGTTCGGTCCTGACTTTTCTGCTCATCAACCAAACAGAATTTACATTTATCGACTGCAAACTTTTAATAAATGAGGGTAAGTTATACTCTGTTTACTGTCCCCGGTTGTGTGACCTGTATTTTTCATACTAAGTCAACAGATTTTTCCCAAGGTTTTTTTTTTGTTTTGTTTTTTTCAATTTTATGACTGAACGTGAAACAAATCATCTGAATCATTCTTTGTAATGAAAGTAACACGACAGGTTAACATTTTGAACGAAAATCGAAACCTGAAATTACGGTTTTCAACCCCCAAAATAGGTTCAGCCTCACTTCTGCTAGAAGACCCAAAACTTCAAACAACTTTTTACCTCCATGACCTAAAGAAGGAGGACAGGCTGACGCGTCGGCTTCACAAACGCCCTGCTCAGAAGAAGAGTTTTGCCAGTTGGAGGTTGTGAGTTACTTCGAATCAAAGCCCTCTTTATTTACACCTCTCACTAACAGTAATAATCTTGGCGGCAGACAAATGCTTGAAATCTAAATGCGGCGACTTCATTAGCATGACCTGCCCTCTGGTCTTTTCCCGCCATAGAGATGAATGTTTTAATTATGTTGTCATGCGCGTGTGATGCATGTGGTATTTGCATGGGTGATTGGATGGATTTCTGTCTGAGGCGACGTGGTGCCGTCTGCACGTATCCAGCACCGACTGAGCTATCGCCACTCATTCGAGCATGGTGAAAGTAGAATAGACCATCCATCTTCCAAACGGCTTATCTGGGTCTGAGGGGGAGGCGAGAAGCCTCAACAGCGAGGCCCTGGTGCCTCGATCCACTGCTACCGCCAGCTCTTCTGGGAGAATCCCAAGGCTTCCCCAGGGCGACGTCTGGGGACATCCTTACCCAAACCTTAAGTAGCTCCTCTCCACGTTAAGAAGAGTAGCGTGTGTAGAGAAACTCTACATTGAGCTCCTTTCCTAGCTCTAAAGTTGAGCCCAGCCTGCAGAGGAAACTCGTTTTGGCCAGTTTAAGTGGCCACCATATTATAGGTGGCTGATTGCAGTAAAAGGCTTGACTCAAACTTAAAGTTCTATTCGTAGATCAGGATTTGAGTTGAGTGCGTTTCCTCAGAAGACTCACAGAATACACCACAACATCAGTTTAGTAGTGTGATGGATAAAACTCCACTTGATTCTGTAACTTGATAACTTGCTATGCTAACAACGACAGCATCATTTATATTGGGAGTGTAAAACGGAGAGCATAATTTGCTCTCTGTCTTGCGCCTTTTCTTGCATTTGCTAATACTCATTTTACTACCAAAGTGAGGACATTTTGGTTGAGAATTGGGTTTTAGGTTAGGGTTAGGAACTTAGTTGTGATGGTTAGGATTAGGCTATGGGGCTGAGCATTGCATTCTCTCTATGAAAGTCTTCACAAATGGAAGCACAAGGTTGGTTCTGGGCACATCTATGCATGTTAAGATGATCGCAGACACGAGGTGGGCGAGAAGTGTCATTAACTCGGGCCGCCTTATCGGCTGCCTTGGTCAAACAGGTCAAAGGTGACAGTCTACTACATATCACGGATGTTCACAAGTGAGTAAACTAGAGGCTTAAACAGCCTTCAGGGAGATCGTTTTGTCAAACAAGAAGCACAAATTTGCACATTTAAAAAAAAAATTTTTTCACCCAGTGGGAATTTTTCTATTTCTATTTCTATGTCTGAAAGTGAAAGGCATAAACAGAGGACTCCTCTGAACCCTGAAACAAAGCCTGACACTGACCCACAGCTTGAAACCACAGGAGAAAATGAGGAATGATAAATATTTTGCCATCTTTTGCTGAACAAATGCACCACAGTATCATTAGCAGCTCTTCTTTTTGGACCCAACCGCTAAAGAGGTAAACGTGGAATAAACTGTCTGGCAAAGATGCCCCGTACAGGTGGGGGCGTTGCCGCGGCACCCACGGGAACGTCTGTCCAAGGTCCTGGATTTAAACTTTGCTTTACACAAATCGGGATGCACGGGTGCAGGCGGTGTGTGGGTACTTCATAATGACTGCAAACGATATGCAAAACAATGCAAATAAATACGTCGGCGGTGCGTCGCAATCCGGTTCCTGCTGTACTGTTTGCTTGAACAGACAGACATCGGTGTTTCCGTCAGAACGTCCGCACGCTGGCTTACTTCGCCGAGCGTGTTGATTCAATGTTGACAAAATGCTGACAAACGCAGCCGATGTTTGCTCCCGGCGAGGTGGCGTTGAACAAACCTACTGGCCGGTCCGCTGATGCTTGGTGTCCTCCCGCTCCTCTTTAGGACTCTATAAGTCACCGTTGCCTAATGAAGAGCTAAATGTGCAACAAGTGTTGCAGGTTTGTCCCCAGGTTCTAATTAAGGGACTTTTTAATATTTTAAAGACCTGAATGTAGGAAATCAGTTTCAAGCTGTGCCCCATTTGCCCTCGCTGTGTCATCATTTATTAAATTAATATTATAATATAGATTTTTTTGTTCTACTTATACAGCATTTTAATGGGCTTATTCTTAAATCAAAGTGGATATTTGATTTGAAAAAATCTTTCCTTGGTTCACAGAGTTATCGCAACTGATGTGTGAGTTTTGAAAATGATGTCTAAAAGGAATACCAGAAGGCAACAAATGAACATTTTATACTCACATTTGATGTGTTGGATGCAAGTAAGCAAGGGAATTTGACAGCGTACCGACTGGGTCTACAACACTGAAGCTCTTGTGAAGTGTCAGTCCTACCAGGTCGAGGATTTTGGGTTGTAGTAGGACCCAACAACTTTCACCCTAGATCCAGGCAGTTGGCTACCTGGTGGGGTGGAAATTCTTGTTGGAGGCCTTTTTTGACACCCTAAAAATGATACCCCTGGTGGCTGCTGCCTCCTCCAGCAGGTTGAGGGAGTCCATGGCTCTATTGGTCAATGCTGTTTTGGCAGTAAAAGGGCAACCAACAACCACATTAGCAAAGATAACACAACAAAGGAGACATTTTTGTTGCATCCCTCTCTACAGGGTTACTCAAAGAGGCCAGCAGCCAGGCCAGGTTTTCTGTCCTACCAGGCTGAAAATGCATCCTTAAGGCGATGTCTACCTGGTAGGATCAAACACCTGGTCTGTCAGGGGCCTTCAAGGACAGGATTAGGGCACATCTGCTCTATAACGAGCGGCAAACATCTCGGATATGTGAGCTTAAAAAAAGTAGACATCTAATTTTGTCAAGTGAAGTCTGTTTTGCTTTGACAGAGAAAATCGCAGAACTTAAACACCCCGTCCTCTTCAGCGTGCACCGGTCAGCACACCGCCGAAGATGCAAATTTACTCGAAATTGAAATTTACCACATGTAAACACGGCGAGACTCTATTCAGCTGTTGATAATGGAACACTGTCCCTAAACCCCAATTATTACTTGTACAATATGTTCCCTCAAGACCATATAATGCTTATTTCTGTCTCTCTGCACACACACACACACACACACACACAGATAGATAGATGTGGTGGTGCCAAGTGTTTGTGTACGGTGTTGGTCATCAGTCTTCAAAAGGATTAAAGCTGCTGTCCCAGTTAGAAGTACTGCACATGCACGCACATGCACGCACATGCATGCGACCACAGCACACATGAGCACACAGCACAGAGCTGCCTTTAATCATTTACACGTGCAAACAATTTTTAAAATGGCCAACGTCAACACGGTCACAATACCGCTAACTTAACGATTCTGCCCCTGTTTGGCTGCAGCAGAGAGACGCATGCCTGCATGCACGAGCCAACACACAGACACACACACACACACACACACACACACACACACACACACAGCAGCAGCAGCAGTAACAACCTTGTGGACAGTATCGCTTTCCTAGCCTGAGGCTCTGTGAAATTATCCAAGCCTGACGTGTGTGTGTGTGTGTGTGTGTGTGTTGGCTGTTGGATGACACCCATAATGGTTGCAGGATTAATGATGTGGGTTCTAAGGCCACTATTGTTTTGTTCAGCCTGAGAGGCTCTGGTGCATTTCCATCGGTGCGACATACATGTAACGCACATCCACGTGCATGAATGCATGTTTTCAAGGACATTTTGGACAGGATCGTTTTCAGAGCGCAGGCTGCACATTTGAACATCCGGCATGAAAACAGCCGAGGACTCTAACGGGCTGTGTGAAGATCTCTGTATTATCTGGCACAGGAGAACACAGCAGAGGGCAAAGCTGCGGCGGCTTTCATGCCGATAGTTGGAAAAATCAAAACCAATCTCACATTAACTCCAACTATTGACATGATTGTAACATGTCACTACGATGAGGTTGAGCCGTAGAGGCGCCGGTGCTTTGATTCGCCTAATTTTCGATGGATCGCGTGTCGCTACCGAATGATAGCAGCGCAGTAACACAAGCTACAGTCTGCCCTTGCAGATCTTTTTTTTTTTAAACCTTATCTCCTCCTTTGGAGTGCATTAATATCTTCAGTAAAGCCTGCTGCAGGCTGTGCATCAGCTAATCCAGAGCATCTGTAATTCACAGCACCAACTCGCTTTTCTGGCAGGTGTTACGGCTCTTAGCAGAAAGAAAGTGAAGCTCGCTTTCAATAGTTTGATCCGAGCTTAAAAGCATAAATACACGCTGTAAAAGGAGGATCAGTCCCTAATATGTAGACAGAACGGGTGAGTCAAATCGACTGCTACGCATTCATTATCTGAGGTAACGCCGAGTCATTTCTATAAGAAAGGAGCAACTACAACAGTCTCTGTATGAAAGGAAGGAGACATCTGACGAAATAGGACAGCGTGTTCTGTTTCTCCAGAGTTCACAGATCTGTGCAAATGAATGATATGCAGCCGCGTCTTACTTTGGGTTTCAAATAAACCCGAACGGTTCTATGTATTTCACCCGTGCATGACGTCCTAATACCCATTCTGGATATGCAAATGTTGTGCTATTGAGGTAACAGAGGTAACAGAGCCTGCGTAGTGGAAACTGGACGACCGTGTCGCAGCTTCCATTTTCTCCCTCTACTTTCCTTGGAGCCCCTTGAAGATCCAGATCTGAGACAGGCAGTTAGATGAAAACGTGTCCGACGACGAGCGAGCGCATGCAAGAATGCGCCCAGTTAATGAAGACGTTTTGGCGATGTCATTTTGTGCCGCCTTTTGGTTCCTGTGATGTTTAACATCCCGGATATTGTGCGGCTGCGGAGCGTTGATGGAGGCGAAGAAATGAACTCACCAAGTTCAAACTGCTGTTCCGAAGAGTTTCAATTATTCAGCCCTTTGCAAAGAATCAGTCAAATAAAGGCAGTCACTGAAGGGCTTGATGTTTTAATCCTTGTTCTTGAACAACAGTCCTCCCATCCTTGGCTCTTTGTCTCTGCCCTGTGAGTGGACCACTAATTGCCCGTCTTGACGAGTGCTGCGTTCTCCCATGTCTCTGCGGTTAGAGGCGATGGGATGGTGTAGTTAAGACATCATGGAGTATCATCACCAGGCAACAGAAGCCAGAAATGTCCAACATTATTTTGACAAATGAGAAGGGCCCGATGAAAGAGACGGACCACTATGGGAAAATTACACTAAATAATGGCCTTCCTATGAGCGTGGGTTGCCGGGGAAAATCCTGACCAATGTGTCTTTATTAGAGAGCGACCATGTGGTTGTTTTGATGTCCGGACTTATTGCGCACTTGTCAAAACAGCTCGAGAAACGACGATATCCCAGGCTTTGAACATCAACAAAAGCAGCGGATAATTGCTGGATCACCCAGTATTTGTCGAATCCTGAGCCCTGGGTTTTTCACCTTTCCTGTGACACCGGAGAAACAAATTAACAGAGAGGATTAAGGATTACGGCTCATAATTGCTGTCATGATGCTCGTTTATCTCTCCTAATTGAAATATCTTGCTAGCAGAGGGTGAGGGGCTGCATGTTGTGTGACGCAGGTGAATAAAACTTCATTGTTTCTTCACATTCCTAAGAAAGTCGACACTGGCTGTGCTGCTGCTGATGTCAGCTTATGGCAGAAACATGCACCTTAATTAGTCCTACTTTAGTTGCCTTAAATTTGAGTCCTGCCTTTGTACAGCTTGTTTCCTTGGTAGAAGCATCCAGGCCTCCTAATCTATAAAACCTTAATGGCTTCTCCTGCAAGTGTGAGATTACTGGATGTATTCTCTTTCAGCCATGAGATGCTCAGCAGGTGGCCTCTTTTCCACAGCTGAGTCAGGACAAAGGTAGAGCAGGACCAACCTCCCTTGGGAGACCTCAACATATCATCAAGGGTTGCTCGTATGCTTGAACCACATCTCTATCAAGGCCAGTGGCTCGTGGAGGGTCGATAGTGCTCTCAGCTAATTTACAGCTAAACTGTGTCGCTTCTTTGATTACAATTCCAGTTTGTGTGATTTACCTAGTGAGCAGAATAAACATCGCGCCATTTAAATACCCGCTTTTTAGGAGTTTCGCAGCATATTCTCCAGGCGTGTTTCCAGTCCAGAAGGCTGCTGTTGTCGCAGAGATTTGGAATTTGAAATGTCCCGATGCTGCAAAAGTGACCAATTTAAGCTGTGTTTGCCAAATGTAGTCAAATCTACTGATCATTTAGAACCACTGTAGCACTCACAAAGGAGGACCTGCATCAGCATTTAGGAAAATGTGTTATTCCTAAGTCAACCACAACAAAATGATTAGCATGCTACAGCCATTGTGCTTAAAAAAAAAAAGCATGTTCTGTTTGTGGACATTTAACAAGCTGGCAACTCTCCCTTTAATGCCTCAAATTTGTTTCTCTCCTGCAAATAATTAGAGTCGAAAAGGAGCTTTTTGCATCTAAATGTGCCCCTCCCACACCGTTTGTTAGACACAGGAGCTTTAAATGTAGGACGGGCCCAGAATATCAATTGTTGTGCTTTTAAACAAGGAAACTGGCTCCATGAGATGTCCATGCTAATGTCAAAGTGCCACATTAATGTGCAGTTTCAGGTCACATTGTCTCTTTAAGGCCATTTTGCTCGAGTATACTGTTAAATATTGTTCATCTGTTTGAGAAGAGCTTTCAGCCACTCACGACTTTCTCTGCACACGCATGAGCCGCGGCACATGCATAATTCAGCACGCGTGCCAATGTTTATACATACGCACACACGCTGAATTATACAGCAGAGAAAGCACTGAACAGTCTCTGGACATGCACCATAAGTGAATCTGCTATTAAATGTGTGTGTGTGTGTGTGTGTGTGTGTGTGCAAGTCAGACCTAATATCAGTCATGTAGTCAGCATCGTCTTTCTATTATAATCATATTTCCGTCCTCCTGCTTTCGTGTCCACTGTCATCGTGCCATTGCAAAGAAAATGGGGGGAAAAGAGAGAAGGAGCTTGACTAAAACAAAAGGAGAGCAGATACACGACTGTGCCATTTTGTTTCTTCCCTTTTTCCAAAACTATTTCATGAAAGTTGCTAGGGGGGCGGTCAAAAGCACCGGCAGCTCGGCGTGAGAGCGCTAATTAATGAATGGCATTCTCCAGCAGGGCTGTTGATAATGGCGGCGCCATTGTTTCGCTCCCTCCCGCCGCCCAGCACGTTCCCTCCTCCATTGTTCGCTTCCTCTTGACAGATTAGAATGAAAAGTGTGCTGGGCGCCATCGTTCTTATGTTGAGCGGACCATTGTTGTAGTTTTAAAAGTTGGGCTCGGCTCCGCACGACGCTGAACTGGCGACGAGCTTTGAAAAAAACACAATCTGATGGCGGCGGCTAAAGCAACCGGCGAAGGGCGATCCAGCGGTGAAAGAGGGATCAGACTGTCAGACATGAAAACACAGTTTTTACAATGGTTGTATCAAAGTTCCTAATCAACCTACATTTGTTTACGTATGTATTTAACGTACGTCTGAGGCCCGTGAACGGCCCCTGGGGAGTGCGTCCAGATTCTGCCCCACTGGCCGGAGACTAGACAAGAAGACATTTATTTTTGATAGAAGACAAAAGCCGCACAGACAGAACATGGATGCTAACATTGTTTCTGGGGTGCTTGGACACACCTAAAGGGGCCCAATTCAATTGAGTTACAGTTGAGGCTTCATGTCATCTTTATTTATAAAGCAACTCTTAACAACCAAAACTTTGTAGAAACCCAGAGCCAGACCCCCAACCAGCAACAGCGGTGAGGAAACACTCACTTTTAACTGGAAGAAACCTAAACAGAACCACGCCTTGTAATGATAATGGGTCCCATTCGTGTATGTTTAATGTCAGGGTTAGCATAGTAACCCTCCCGATTCCAAATAACATCAAAAAGGGGATTAAATGGGCGCTTTCAAGTCTTTATCTGACGCTTGAAAAGCATCTGACCAGCATGAATTATTGGACTGCTTGAGGGGCGAATGGGTTCTGCGTTTCAGCAGATTTGAAAATCTACCTTTTGGCTCAGAAACTCATTCCAACGAGCCATTATACCGCCCATTTCATTTTTTTTTGTGTGTGCAATTTGCACATCTAACACAGTTGTTGCTGAAGCTGCTTTATCGTGAGTGAAGGGCTACAACTCCACCGCCGGCCCAAATCCCCCGGGCACCATGAAATCTCCACAGTCGCTCCATCCACCCGGAAACAAACATGAAACCCCACATTTACCACAGTTTGGGAGGAGGCTGGGAAGCTGTAAAAGAGAGTTTGAAATCTTGCATGGAAAATACCAGAAGTTGAGATCAAAGGCTATTTCCGATTCGTTTCGAGGGACTCAAATCTCAATAAAAGTTTTAAGGAAATGCTCGAAAGAGGAGGGAAGAGCGATAGTTGACAATGTCGAGGACAGAACAGGAAACTGAGACGAGGGAGCTAAAACCTGCCCAAATTCATCGGACAAACGAAGACCAATCACAAATTCCCAAAGGGTCATCTTAACGTTACCTTCGGCACATTTGGACTATTCACAAAGCTTGTTTTTTGTTTTTCATAGGAAATACATCGCAGTGTTTCTTAGGTTGCTCTGGCCTTGATCAGGCGGAACGCTCAGAGGTGTTAGCGTTAGCATCAAGATAATGTTCCTGGCTCCATTTGACCTTGACAGTATCGTTTGATTCCGAGCATAGTTTTCACATTAATGTGTCTCACAGATCAGTCGGCTGATTTTTCCATTTCCTTTCAACACAAATGCGTGTTTTCATGCCCGGTTGATGGCTGCCACAGCTTAAACCCCCTCACGTATTCTCTGCAGATATTTGCCGCCATGCATACATTTTTCTATAGGCGGCGAGTCTATTATGGGATGAGCCTGGTGACTTTCAGAGTGAGACGGAATGAAATGAAGTGGAAATATCATGGAGCTCCCAAAGGAGTCTTCTGTCCCCCAAAAGGCTGAATATAGATGGAATCTAGAGTCAAAGCGAGACACGCAGGAAACATCTTCTACAGTCTGGTCTATAAGTAAGGGATGGAGGGAGGGAATGACGCAGAGGGAGTCGGGCCTGTTTGGAAGGCGTTGTAGAGCAACGAGGACCAAAATACTGCCGAAGCTCTTTGGTTGAGGCTTCTGGAGCTCAGTGAGTTTCTGCCACAAACCTCCAGCCGTGCGGAGATAAATGATTCAGGTTTACTGGGATGGCGGGAGGGAAAAGAGATGAGAGCGGCGGCGTGTTTACAGAGAGCGTCGACACACTGTTGCCCGTAAAGGAGGACTATTTGGTTTTCCTCTTTTTATTCCTTTTCTACAGGCTTCTGATCAAAATAATGACTTTGTTACTGGCATTTAAAAAAGAGGGCAGCATTGGTTATTAATGGTTGGCCACACCAGGGCCAAAGCACGGAAGGTGTTCTGGAAGTAAGGCAAGGTGTTAGAACTGTCCAGGTACCTTTGAGCAAGGTACCGAACCCACAAATGTTCAGAATGGGCCGTGCAAACAACTGGCGACCTATCCAGAGGTGGACCTGCCTCATATGCAACTCTTGACTAGCTTGCGCTCACTTAGTAAACAGAAAACTTTCCTGTGTTCTTTGCAGTTCACCATGCGCTCATTAATGTTCCCTCACCCATCAAAAGCTCCTGTTGGTGATTTTTCCATATCACTCGCCGAGGCTTTCGCCTGCTCCCATGGTGAGAAATGCTACAATGTTAGCGTGACGGGTTGCACAACACACATTTAGAAAAACCCAAAGCGGTCTTATTCTTCACACTTTCCAGAACGTGCACAGCTTTGGCAGGGAACAAATCTTATTTCAGGTGTGTTCCACACAGATTTTGGAGCCCAATCATCTGAACCCCCGCTGACGTCAGAACCCCTAAAGCGCTAATAAGCATCTTTGTCAAGCAAATTCGAACAGGCAGCAAGATGCCAGCTATGTGAGCCCTGCTGACGTCTTAATCTGTGTGTTTAACAGCTAGCTGTGCTGTTGAGGCGACTGACAAGGTTGGAGGAGGACAAAGAAATCAGAAGGCCAGAAGGCTTGGGACAAAGTCAACGCAGATCAGAGTCAGAGCTCCACATCATTTGTGAATGCCGCTCAGAAACTTGCTTCAACATATCCGGTCCACCAACCAAATGCTACTTTCAGTTCAATAGTTTTTTTCCTATTAATGTAAATGATGTATATATATATATATATATATAGATATATAGATATACACACACACAAATGTGCTGGGTTGAATACAGAATCAAGTCTAAACTAGAGGAAGGTCGAAAAAGCACAAGATAGAAAAGAAAAACCAGCGACAGGCTCATCAGAGAGAATAAATGTGAGACAAAACCTGTTGTGCTCCATCTAAATTTGAACTCATATGTGAGTTTGGCGTTTAAATCCACTCAGGGACTTAATTGTCCTCAGCCCAGCACAAATCGACACACGTTTGACCGGAAGTAATGTAAAAATGTAGGAAAAGGAATTTCCTTCTGTGTCGCTAAGAGTTTTGTGGGAACGCCCACTGTAATCCCCTAAAGTCACACGGCTTGAATGTGGACTAAAACACCTCTGAATGTCTGAGCCACAATGTGGTCAGATCCAATTCTCTCTATCTTAGTCTTGGTGGGATGAGCCAGAATCCAATTGACATGGGTTTTATTAGGAAGGTGATATCATGGAGGAGCTGCAGGAGCCTGATTACCACGGTCAGGATCATGTCCAGGTTCCATCCTGTCCAGTTCCTTTTCATCGCGGGACAATATGCTAGAACATGGACTGATCTAATGCTAATGCTCATGCTAGCCATGCCTTGTATGGATAGGTCTTCAAAGTTTGTAAAGTTGAAGATACAACATGTTAAAAATAATCACATTGTGTGTTTCTAATTTGTCAGGTTGGATCTGCAGGAGCTTCGGACTGAAGGAAAGCTGCAAGAGCCGAGGAGAGAATGACGAAGCGTCCCACTGAGGGAGGACGGCGGCCGCCAATTTGTGTGTATGGACAAACGCAACTTCGATGGAAGAAACCATTCTTCAGACAACACGAAGATTAGATGTTTTCAAAAGATTAGATTGTGTCCAACCACACATCCCACACCTGCGTACCCAGCATGCCACCTTCACTCTTTTTATTCTGCTTTGTAACCACGGCAACGGGAGCTACCTGATGCATCAAAACAAAACTAATCAACATCTCATCGCAACTTCCCCACATGCCTCCTTTTTTTAAATTTAGGAGGAAAATTCTGGGATAACACGAAGGGTGATTTAAAAAGAAAAGGCAAATTCAAGTTTGGCCTCAACATCATATCCTTTCTATTGTTAAAAAAGCAATAAATCATAGCAGATTCAACATTTCATCTAATTCCCATTTGTACTCGGCATAAACACACACGTGTGAATAAATATGGGAATTTCTTTGGCTATGCTGGATTAGCTTGAAGCAGCTGTACTATACTTCACCCAACCTTCGAAGCCCAGCCACTTAAAGGGAACTTTGACAGTTTGACCAGCAGAGGTCTTAACTTTGCCGATCCCAAACGTCCAGCCGAAACTCGCCATGTGTGCTCGGGAAAGCATAACAAAGAAAATGAGCTTGAATCAGTCATCGGGGGCTTAATCTAAAATCTCATCTGAGCTGTACTGCGGCCTAATCAGATTTGCTATCCGTAGCCGCGGCGGCTCTTGCAGCCAATTCTTTGGAACTGTGTCACACTGTAAATTGAGTGTCACACTGCACATTGTCTCCAAGGACAGACACCAAGGCGAATGCACACGCGCATTAGAGAGGGCGCGATGATAAAGCCGCTACGCAGAGAGCTGCAGCCCGCCAGACGACACCATCGGGCCCTTTTTATAACCTTCTTCAGAAGGTTTAAATATGAAAATACAGGAACGCTTCATTTGGGGCCAAACTAAACTCAGCTTGAGATTGAGGAACCAGCATGTACAGAGTAAATTCATTTAAATGGACCACTGAGCTGGAGGGCTGTGATGGAGAAAGGCTCCTCACAGCCTCTGCTAACTCCTCAGTAAATCCAGGTTCTTGGGCAGAAAACCCTTTTTTCCGCTTCTACACCGGTCGATCGGCACCTCAATGCTGCGCCGGCGTCATCGTGAAACTCCGGACCACTAAAGCTGAGAAACCTGACGTGGCCGAATGATGATTGATACTGAAACGTGTTCTGAGTGAAGAAGAAAACAGCCGTTTGTGATTAACGCCGTCACCCAACCGCTGCCCGGCGCTCCATTTGCGCACCGACTTGCAAATAAATTTTTCGAGCTGCATCATCAAACAGCTGATAAGAGTGTCAGGATCAATTCAATTACAGCAACGCTGATTTTGTAAAGGTCGTCCTGATGTTGAGGTCGATAGGAAATGTTGGAAACACGCCTGTCTTTTTAGAAATGGTTTAAAAATCCAGCGCGACGCGTTCGGTACCCGGAGCAGCTTTTAATGCGTCCTGTCAGTTTTCACGGTAGACGAGCGCATTCCTGTAAAAGACCTGAATAGAGAAGGTGGTTATTGTGATGGAAACATCTCTAGCTCTGAACATGAGCGATGAGAACTGGGGGGGAACAAACAGCCATGAGACAGATGGGAAGAAGAAGATGCGTATTTGATTTAATGTTCTCATCTTATATCACCCATATGTCGGCGTCATACTGGCGTCATTGTTGGAGCGCATGACAGTCGGACTGTGCAAAAATCACATTTTCGTTTTAATGATTTGTATTGAAATATTATTGTGGTGGGGGGGTGGGGCATATATCTGAAGGAGATGTTTCTGCCCCAGAAAGAATCCCCCTACCCTCCCAACGGGGGTATTTGCAGGGCAAAATCTTTAATTGCCTCCACCTCATTGTTCATTTATTTCATTAAGGAAAACAAACAAACAAACAAGCAAACAAACAAACAAGCAAACAAACAAACCCTGCCTGACATAAATACTACAATAGATTAATGTCGATGGAATTCTCTCGGACTGCTGATGTTTCCTCTAAAATCTTTTAAAATATGACTCAACCTGAAAGTAACTGACTTCTTTTTTTACCCCCCCCCCCCCTCCCGGCTCCAATGGGGGGGGGGGGGGGGGGGGGGGCGATGAGAAGGGAACAGAACCGTCAGATTTTAGAAGAGCGAAGCTTTTGCGTGAATCAGACAGAGCTCGACCCTCCTCGGTCTGAGTGTGTCCTAGAGACGGCCTTGAAAACTCGGCAACGTCAGCCTTGTTAAAACCTGCTGCTTTATTTTGTTAAACACACACGCAGGCCTCTGTGGTCCTGCCTCTTAACGCCTGGGGTGTCGCCTGCCAGCTGAGTTTTGTGGAGCGGAACAGTCGTCTTCGCCTCTCGTCCTGAGGAGTTCTAGGTACTCGAGGACAAGCGCAGGTGGCTCCTGATGCAGCTACATGATAGGAGGTGATGCATATTCAAGCCGTCCTCTGTGTCCTCTCTCTTGTTTGTGGTCCCCAGTGTTTCAGTGTTGTAGGAGACTTGCTGGGAACCATCTCCAATCCTGCGTGGAGCCAACATCAGAGACACAATCCTGGAGGGACTCGACCCTGCAGCATGATGAGCTGTCCCAAAGATGAGAGCACGGTTGTCAGGACTTTTTAATACTACGGATGTCCCAGTCCCACTACCCAGTCCTGATCCGATACTTGGGTGTGTTCTTTTAAGGGTTCTTTTCTTTCGTAATTATTATTGTTATTGAAACAATGAAAGGATCTATGTGACATTATTGGGTCATACCTATTTCATCACATACTGGGAACAGGAAGTTACCTCCTTTGAGTATCCAAGGTAGTTTTCTTTGTCAACTGGACTGTTTTTCTTCTCTTTTGACAACGTTTCGCCTTCCATCCAGAAGGGTTCTTCAGTTCTGGACTTGCTGGGGACAAAGCTTGAAATATAGCCCTTGTGGACCATTAGCATGCTAATGATCTGGGTGGTCACCTGAGAGTTGTTGGTTCACCTAGGGTCTCCCCTTTGTCTGCTAGCTCACATGGTGGTGAGTCTCCAGGTCTCCTGAAATGGTGTGAACGTGGCACCACACCATGACTGTTCATCAAGCTAAGCTGTACCACGTTGAAATCTGGAAGCTGGATGACAGCATCAGCTTCACAAAGGTGGAGCCATAAAAATACGCCCCGGCGCGGCTGAGTCGGGCATCCCTGAAGTAGACAAAAGGAGTGATGCCATCCGAATATGGATCTTGTTTTATCCATCCTGGCTTTATTAAGCTTCTTTACTAATCGGCTCTCCCAATTGTTGTGGAAGACTAACCAAACCACTATCACCCTATGAACTAATATTTCCTCCACATGTGATCACTGATTAAATCATGAACCAGGTAATTCCCTCTTCATCTTCGATCAGTCAACGTGTTGATACCCCACCTTCAGCCCACTGAGGGAGTGTAAAGTATCTGTTTTCTGTATTTCTGCTTTATTCTACCTTCAAATGTGCGAAATATCAACGTCAATAAATGTCCAGATTCTAAACTCTAGCACACGGCGTCTTTTTATAAGTTTTAATCCATGGATGAAAAATCACCATGTTGGCCAAAAATCAATTTCAGCTCCTGTTGAAGTGGACCACAAACACTGCCGGAGCACAAAAGTTCAGGGGCTGGAGATGATTTAAAAAGAAGAGCTGGGAGCAGACCTCAGTGCTTCCCCCCGACTGTCTCTTCCTAAGCAGCTGGGGGTAAAGCTGGGTTTGAGACCGAGAGACTCAGATAGCTAAGTGAGGATAATAATGTCATTAAAAAGAGGAATCGGCAAGAGATGTGGACAGAAGTGGGATGGGAGAGCGGGTGGGATAAAGCATGGAGAGGATTGTAGAATCAAAAGAAGGCATTGGTGTGCCTTAGAGAGGAGGGAGCAGAAAACCATTTATTGTTGGGGCTCCGGCATAAATCACTGATGTATGTGGTGCATGGAAGAGCTTTTTGTTGCTGCAGGGACATTTTGGCTCTTATCTGCAGGCACCATTGTGCCTCATAGAAGCAAAAAAGAGGCATAGAAGGAATGAAGGAATGCAGGGGGGATTCTGGAAGAAGACAGGATGTTTAAAAACAAGTCAGAGAGCGAGAAAAGGAATTCTCTGCAATGGTGAACGGAGGTCGATGTGAGGCTGTTCTGCAAATGAAGAATGCAGGTGAATGTCTGGAACTGACCCGCAGCTTTCTCACAAATCGGTCGTCTATTTAATCGTAAATTCTCAAAACACGTTTTATTTTTTTGTTTCTCTCCCAACCACCACATCTTAAAAGTGATCTCGACACAGCTTAAAATTTCCCATTATTGGGACCAGTATCAACACTGTAACTGGCACGAAAACAGCAGGTTCTGGCTCCTCTTGCACAGTGTTCTTCTGACGGAGCCTGCAGAGGGATCCATTAGCAGTCTTGTTGTGTGTTCTCAGTGTGCGTGTTTGCGTTCCTGAGAGTTGAAGGTCGGGGACAGGAGAGACGGGCGTGTCAATCACCACGCTAGCGAGGAGAAGCCAGGAACGCAGCTCCCTAAAACACAGGAGAGCGAGTGAATCGAGACAAATGGAGAGAAATCAGTGCAGGAGCTAATATTTGAATCAGCCCTGAACTGACAACGCTGTCAGGAAGAAGCACTTTAAAAGGTGCGTCTCCCCCTGGATACACCCAAACAGCCTCCATAACCCAGATTCCTCCCACTGATCTGGCTGTTGGAGTGTGCGGAGTCTTGCTGGTCCTACAGCCTCCTGTGATGCCAGTTCATCCACAAAAGAAAGTCCTTAAAGATAACCAAGGAGCTTGTCGTTGCTAACAAACCCTCAGCGGGGGCTCAGAAAGCCTCGGTTGTTTTCATCTCCTGTGGTGCTTTTAAACTTCTAAATACAAGACACATTTGATGTTGATGTTAACAGAAACCCAGTTCAAATTAATACCCAGACTTTATCGCTTTGGGACAAAGTCGGGATTCTCACGGAGTCCCCAACGTTCAAGCGTGCGATATCACAAACCCTCACGTCTTTGTTGCGGCTTAATCCTCTGATATTTTTGGAAATGTGAATCCCAGGGGGAGAAAATTGTATGGAGAGAAATAAACTTTTTTTTTTTTAAACATCAGCAATCTCACAACGCAGATCTAGCTCCTCTGTCTGCCCACAGATACAGGAACATGAAGATGAAGGCATAGAATAATCTCCCAGTCTCTGAGGGGCCTCATAGCAGGAAGTTTGTGGGTTTGAATCCACCTCTGTGAGTCTTCTGCAGGTGCCCTGGTTTCCCCCTAGGGTCCAAACACATTAGGATGATTAAAGCGTCTAAATTTCCCCTCTGTGTGAGTGATGGTGTGTACCCCTTGACAGACTGGCGACCTGCCCGGTGTCTCCTGAGACAAGCAGAAAATGGATGGAGAAACTCAGAGGGAAACTCCCAGCACCTCCATGTAATGTGCTAAGCCCCTTTACTGTGAAGCTAGCACGTCCCAGGGTAGGTGTAGTGACCGTGAAATGCACTTCCACGACGCATCGAGACATCTTTGACTTTAAAACGTGGCCCTGCAGGGGTGCTCAATGCATCTCCGCATGGTTTTGATTTAATCACTGTTGAAAATTTAAAAAAAGAAGGATGAGAGCCACTGAAAAATGAAAACTCGCTGCGACCCTGGCACGGATATCCAGTGATTTTACATCCTTCCCTTTACACCACAGCAGTGCTGCAGTTAAAAGGTGTGACTGACCTGAGGGGCAGCGTCGCTGAGCATCCTGAGGCCTGAGTGACAGAGAGATGCTTGGAGAACTCACTCAGTGAGCCGAGGAAAAGGGGACTCAAAATTCAGGGCTTTGCTGCACGTCCTGAGAATGGTAGAATGCTGCACAGGCAGATGTGATGTGCAAACAAAGAGCAGCTTCAATGTAATACCAAAGAAAAGGTAAGAACCCAAAACTGCTTCAGCTCCTCTGCGCGTTAAAGTCTTGTTGGGTTGTAATCCCAGAATTCCCTTTCTCTGGTGTAGAGATACACTCTCGAACTCGCCTCCATACCTAAAGGGGGTCCTCATCTATTCCGGAGCTCCGTCCAGCCGGAGGATGTGTTGGGATGATGTGATTGGGCGCTGCTGGAGCTTTCTCTAGTGTGTCTTCAGGCAATCATTTTGTGGCAGAATTCAATATCCTGATGGTTCAGAGGTGGCAGGTTGCTGGCAGGCATGAAATCGGGATTTTCTGCTGAAGAAAAGGTTTGACTTCAAATGCATGTATGTGTATCTATACCAAAATCTATATATCCGGGTGCTACAATGCAACAAATGTCATTTGCGTACGTGGTGCCTCGAGATGCTGGTTCCCCAGCAGGTGTGCGGTCGTCATGAAGACAAACATCTGCTGCCAACACAGCGGTTTTCCCTCTTTGATCCACGAGTCCCTCTTTCATGCCGCATTTCTGAGTCGTAAACATGGGTTGTAGCAGCAGTAACGTCACGTGAGACGATTCTGGAGTTTCTACGGCATCTTTGATGTAAAAACATCGTAGTAAAAACATCAGTCTGCAAATGTCTTGTGCGTTTTGGGGACACCGTTGAAGATGGTGGTGCTACGGTAATGATACATGCTACTTTGTTCTACCATTGACCTTTGATGTGCACTACAAGTCATATGATGTGTAAAATATGTTTGATTTCTGCTCCTTAGTGCTGCCCATCGTGATGACGGTGGGGAAGAGAAGGTTATAAATGATGTCAGGCTATCACGAGAGAGAGGTTTTTGACCACATTTAAATTCAGTCCATATGACAGCCGCCAACCCCCCCAAGGCCACCCCAGCGGAGATTTGTACCCACGCATCTTCAGCCTGTGTCACACTGACGGGTTTGAATCAAACGCCTCGTGACTCCTGGGCTTTGTCGCCAACGTAGCCCACAAAGATGGTGTTTTAAATAAAGGAGGCTGCCAAGATGTACCTACGTCCCCGTCGAGATGTCACGCGGCTCCATGATTTTGTTCCGACAGCTGTCATGCGTAGCAATTAAAGCAACCCAGACGGTTATCAAAGAGACACATTAGAGCAGCCCATATTTGTCTTGTACATTTCCCTTTAATCCATGTGCGTTTGCTAGCATAAACACGCTGATGGTAGCAGAGCTAATATTTGACGCGGGACATTGACACATCCCGTTGGTGGTGATTGGTACAAATTCCTGTTATCATTTAAGCGGAAACCAAAAAAAAAGGAGCCCCCAAAACACTTTTTATTGACATTAAAGATAACCTTGTGGCTCATTTACATAGAAAATAAGGCATCATAAGCAGACTTTCTCTACTTTTACTTTGAGAGTTTAAAATAGGTTCCAACCAATCAATAATATGTGGATGGTCCTACAGCCCAACAGCAGCCAGCGGGATGTTCCTGTTCTCAGCTGCAGGTCTCCTGTGTGCCTCACTCCATGTGGGATTGCATGTCCCCCCCACCGGTGTGCACGCGTACTTTGCCAGAGGACAGAGTCCACGTGTGAGTACATGCGCCTTACTGTACGTGTGTGCTTCTCTCTGCGGCGTGTTGGCGGCGAGTGGTGTCGGCCGTGTGTGACAGGTGTCCCGGTGATGGATGGCCTCTTCCGCGCCGCTCCAGACGGGGTAAGAAGGAAAGCTGCGATCGGAAGAGAAGGTCAGGTTTCCACCAAAGATGCTAATTAAATGAGCTTTGAGGGAAGTCTGCGCTGTAAAGCGTGGATCTACTGGTTGACTAAGAGGATCTGGGCTGGTTTTTGGCACAAATAGGATTTTTTAGTTGTATTACTTAGCTTGGATCAAGCACACATATGATTTAATAAATAGAGTCGAGTTTATGCTAATATATTCATCCATCCGTCTGTTCATCATCTGTAAGCTGCGTTTTATTCATAATCAGCTGAGACGAGACTTGCTCGGCGAGAACGTCCAACTTACTGGGAGCCACCGCGTGACCTTTCACCCCTTATTCAAATATATTTAGAATGTGTTCTACCAAGACCAAATCGGTTAAGATCAAAATAGTTTCATATTGTTTTTATGTGCTTTCCTTCCCTTTGAGACCACATAGCAGTATGTTATAAATGATGATTTTTTTTATTCTCTTGTTTATACAAGAGAATAAAATGATAATGTATCAAGAAAAGAGAGTTATTTCATATAATTGGATCATCATTCAAGGGGGAAGAAATCCGTTTGTATGCAGATTTGTTCGGGTGTATATTGCATTTATATTACTGTCATTTCTGCTGTTGGATGGTGGAAGTATAAATGTAATTATGAATAAAGACTTTCATAATGTGGAGTTCTTTTCTTACAGCATGATAAATAACTGAACGCCTGTTTTATAACCTTTATTAAAGTAGCTACTTTCTTTAAAACCAGTCTATTGTGTAGATGTTCAGGACGGTTTAAGGTCAATTAGTCAAGGTCAGTGTCATTATTGTTTCCTTCTGTGTGCCTTAGATCCCTTTTCTGATTTTTCTTGGAGAACAAACCTAATGAAGTGAACCAGGGCTCAGGTTCATCATTGCCTCAGTTTCAGTATCATCATGTGGTCAAACATGTTTTCAGGGAATTTTCTGCAATCAGCAGAGACAAGAACTAAAGAGAGGAACAATTTACCATCACAGGCACTGAGTGATTACAGCCTGTGGTGCGTGTGTGTGTGTGTGTGTGTGTGTGTGTGTGTGTGTGTGTGTGTGTGTGTGTGTGTGTGTGTGCGTGTGTGTGTGTGTGTGTGTGGACATGCGGAAGAAGTCTTGAAGTCAGGTGATGATCTGAAATTGGGAAAGTTATGGATACCTCACAGTGGAGGTGGCAAAGTTTGAGGCTAATCAGCACACACACACACACACACACACACACACACACACACACACACACTGACAGACACAGAGAAAAAGAGGGAGGAGTTTGCATCAGTGCACCAAGTGAAGTGAAGACAATGAACTTGGACGCGTCAGTGAGGTTTATAACAACTGAAGTCAGAAAATGTCCTTGTAAGAATAAAATGAATGAGAAGAAATATGTGGACGTATTTATTATTTCCAGTTACGTGAAACGCTATTGAGGTATGGCGCACCACCCATCGCTGGTGACTGGTAACCTTGGTGACGCACGATCAGACTTTGTTGAAGTGATGACGCAATTTAGAAAACTGTCAGTATTTCCTTTACTTTTGACAAGAGACTCCGGCGCTTTGCTTGATTCGTCCTGCCTAAACTAGAGGTCCACTTTACTCCTAATCCAAAAAAATCTGCATCTTTGGGTAGATTTAGTCTCAATCAGCCTAAAATCCCCCGGATGATGCCTGGTCCTTGTCACTGAAGTGACGGGACATGTGGGCGGGCCCTGTCGCCATGGTGTCCGCCTACATGAGCTGTGCTTTACCGAGTGTTAAACTCAAAGGTATCTTTGACAGATCCGCTCCTCCTGGCGCCACACGCTGCTCACGTGGCTGCAGGATTGCGTTTGTTTTGCTGACATTCACCCATAGGAGCCAAAACCGCCGATTCGCCGCTCTCAACCCTCGCTGCTGAGGACCTGTCCCGCATGCGTAGAGTGGAGGCCGGCCCGTCTTCAGAGCGCTGGTAGTAGTCCGGGTCCATCATGTGTAGCAACCGCCTGCCGGGCTGAGGTCAATCTGGTCTGACACCGCGGAAATGAGGGAGCTGTTAGCCAGAGAGCTGCAGCATGCCAGCACCACCAGCTGCCTGGAGATGGATGTATTGCTGGGAGGGAGAGTTCCTGGAAGCAGCAGCCCTCTCTGTGCTCTATCACTGGGTTCCTCAGCTCTTTTATAACTACAGTTGGCGGTTTCCACTTAAACATTGGCCTGCATTTGTCACCAGCGTCATGTTTGGTTTTGGCATTTCGGACGGTTATTTTTCAGGATTCTTTAGCCATTTTAAGAAAGCAAATCTATATTAAAGTATCCTCATCACAAGGAATTGCTGCTTTATTTCAAAGCTTTCTAGAACGACTAAACTCGTGAGACTGAATTGGTGAAAGTTTAGGTCAATTATATCCACAAAGTGTGTGTTCAGTAACTTACACACAGGTTGCCTTGGCAATCGATATGTTGTTCTCTGCGTCTCCGTTGTCGGCGTCGATGATGAACACTTAGAGAGATCTCCCGATCCATTAATCAGCGTTGTATCGTTAACGTCTTGGTCAATAGAGAGAGACGCTCGTCTTCCCCGCTGCTCCTGTGATAAAACCCTTAACAAATATTCGCCCTCCTAATCCATCACAACCTGCCGGCGCATTATCGCCGCCCCGTTCTTGTGATGAGCCTAAAACACGGCCACAGGCTGTCTGTCGCTTTTATCAACCGTCTCCACCGATGTTGGAGCCTTTGGGGTTCTCAGGTTGACACGTGCGGCAGCTTTTCCTCTGAGGCGACACTTGCACTTCATTAATTCCACCAAAAATTGGTCAACCTGTACGCCGATACACTCAATAGTGTGTGTGTGTGTGTGTGTGTGTGTGTGTGTGTGTGTGTGTGTGTTTTCCCTATGTTCCAGTTTCTTACCGCAGGAATAAGCTTTAGCATTTTTCATGTAACAAAAAAAAAGACTTTTCTGAAGACTGCAGACCAGAACATGGAGGTGGGACGATGAGACGGTTGGACAAGTCAAAACTCTAGAAGGTCTTGAGTCCTGGCCTGATGGGGCTGACCCCCTCCAGCCTACTGCACTCTCAAATAGCTCAATAATTTACTGGACCAACTACCAGGATGTTCTATTTTAGTAGTTCTAGACTGTAACGCTTACATAATGGGACTACAACTATAGTCCTGACTATAGACCAGCAGAAAACTGAAGGCAGGTCAGGCTTCTCCATTTCTGCTCCTCCAGCTGTGGGCATGTGATGAGGATGTGCTTTAATCCAAAAAAGTGTCAATCATACAGATTTGGAATGAAACAATGTAACTTAGAAATGGAATCAATAAGCTGTGGTGCGCCATCCTCGGGGACTCGGGTTTTCAGCTCTTTGCTGTGTAATTTCCTCACTTCGACGTGCCGTCATCTTCAGGAGGAAACAAACGCCTTCTGGCCAAGACACTTCAGCGTAGCTTTGTTGAACTCGTAACTCCGTCAGGGGGTGATTACAGCTACCGGTGGCCAATAGCATTTCCCAGTGACGACTGATTAGCCAACGACTGCGATGATGTCAATTGGAGCATGTTGTGTCATTTAAAACTCAGCACATGAGCGACGCAGCAGTTGATTAAACACCTTCCACCCTCAGCCCAGCCCACGCTACGGTTTCCAACATCTGGCACCAGGGTCTACACGCCTTTGTGTTGCCTGTTTGTTGTCCATACTTCGGTCCTGTGTCACCACCCCGGGTGGTACGTATGCTCATTTGTATCCCACTGTAATTGTGTTTGCGTTAAGAATCAAGCATGCGAAGGCTCGGCCAATTTACGGTGCATTATGGAAATGGTTGAATGACTGATCGTATGAAGGCAAAATGATTGCACACAAACCATAATTACAGTACATCTGTCATCGCTGATGAGGCCTTCTCCATAATTATGTCATTACTGCAGCCTCACCAACTTTATATGTCCCTGTTATATTTGGGCCGGCTACGCTAACAGCAGGCAATGCTAGCATTGGCTGTGCAAGGACATATTTATCTCCAATCCTCCGGATGAAGTTTCCCAGTTTCCTCTTTGAAACGGTGAAAGACGACAGGCAAAGGCAGCTGCTCTCCCGCCTGTGCTCATTCATTCGGCTGCGATATGCTGCAGCAACGTGACACCGAATCTCATTTCCCACTCTCCGCTCTTTTCTTTAACAGGCTGTGGCCATGCGGCACTCTTTTCTTCCGCATACCTTTCTCCGGCTGGCCCGCTCTTTCACTGACTCCGCAACCGTCGCTTTTGATTTGCTTTCAAGGCTCCTCTTTTTTTCCCCATCTCAATCTCCTTCTCTCTCTTTAGTATAAGCTGTCACTCTCCTCGCTGCAATATTTTCTTTTCCCCGTCCGTCTCTCGCCTGCTTCCTGGTCTTGCTACACCTCATCCAGCCTTGCTCTCAGATACAGCCTTAGTCTCCAGCTAATCCTCTTCCTGCCTGTTAAGCCTTTATCCCCACTTTGCCCTGTGCCCTTTTTCTCTTCTTTCCTCCCCGACGTCCACAGCAGGGAAGCTAAATCTGAAAATGCTGTTTGCAGACGATATCCATAGTTGAATTCAATGTTACTTTACAAACGGTTGCAGAGTTTTATAAGAAATGGAGCTGTTGATTGGCAGGTTGGAGCTCCAGAGGAGGGTATCCTTCTTGCCTTCGGTAATATTGGAGGAGCCTTTCAACTCCCCCACTCTGTCCCAGTCCCAGTCGGTCCCTGTCAGACGTGTTCCAAGCAGATGTAGATTCCCCAAATTGACTAAAAAAGTTTGCCTGCTCTTCTTGCTTCAGTGATGCTAATCCAAAGAAGACCTGCTTGGCCGTGTTGGTGGCTGCTAACAAAATTTTTAAAAAAAATCACTTGACTCATGATAGCAAATGAGGATTTCAAAAGACTTTGGATTCTAAAGTGGAAAAATATGTAAAAGATGCTGTGAAAACACCTTAAAAACTGCACCTGCAGTGATTAACTTACCATTAGGAAATTACCAGGTAATATATCATCACTGGAGTGGGGTCATTTTCTCAGGAGCTCAGGTACAAGAGGATTTAATTTTGCACACTAATGTCTCCTAATTACAGATAACGCCACACTTATAGACTTTCATGTTAGTTTCTCACTTCAGAACTGGAGGATGTCCGGTCCTTTACAGAGTCAATTAGCCTCTTTTACTGTTTCAGGGATTTTTCATAATGAGGCAGAATGTTTCTGATTGCTACAGCGATCACCTTCAAAGGCTCCTTAAAATGTAAAACAAAGCATTAGAACAGTAACTGTATTAGAACATTAACCCCGAGTTAGAACAGTAACTCTGTGTTAGAACATTAACCCCGAGTTAGAACAGTAACTCTGTGTTAGAACATTAACCCCGAGTTAGAACAGTAACTCTGTGTTAGAACATTAACCCCGAGTTAGAACAGTAACTCTGTGTTAGAACATTAACCCCGAGTTAGAACAGTAACTCTGTGTTAGAACGTTAACCCCGAGTTAGAACAGCACCTCTGTGTTAGAACATTAACCCCGAGTTAGAACAGCACCTCTGTGTTAGAACATTAACCCCGAGTTAGAACAGTACCTCTGTGTTAGAACATTAACCCCGAGTTAGAACAGTACCTCTGTGTTAGAACATTAACCCCGAGTTAGAACAGTAACTCTGTGTTAGAACATTAACCCCGAGTTAGAACAGTAACTCTGTTTTAGAACATTAACCTGTGACAGAACATGAATGCTGCTGGTGGTTGTCCGCTCAGCAGAGGCGATGCCTTCACTGAAAATGAGTTAGTGAGTTTGTTGTGCACAACTGTGACCTTTCAAGCTGGCAACTGGGACTGGTCACGATCCACTGGGCAGATCAAACACTGTCTCTTTGCTCTCTTTGCACCCTGAAATTGTGGTTTATACCTTCTACGGCCTCGAAACGCTAAATCATAGCATCAACTCCAAGGTGGGAGAGGTTCCTTTAACCAGCCTGAACTTGAACGTGAGAACACCTTGAACGTGAGAACATCATCCAACATTATAAACATTGTGAAGCTCCTTTTTAGAGTAAGTATTCCCAGGACAGGGTTCTCCATGGGAACACGCAGAAACCGTTCTGACTCGTGTTAACCGTTAGACTTTTGCCATCACATGGAAACGTAAACCCCCGACAAAAGTTTGTAACGAAGAGAAACGAAATGTTTTTAAAAAAAAAGCCACATAGAGTTTGATGAGGAACAAACTGAGTTAAACGAGGCTTGGTTAAACGGATGGTGGAGTGGGAGCTCCACAGGACAGATGTGGACATATTCAAAATGCCACCGTGAGGTAAATAAAACGCTCCTCATGGCCGGCTGAGTGATTTAGAGGATTATACAAAGGTCATTGGTGCTTCCATATGGTAGCGAAAATGAGAACAGAAAAAAGAACAATAGGAAGCAATCCACCATTACTTGTCAATATAATGAGCTGGGAGCAAATATGACGGCGACAGAGAGAGTAAGGCGAAGGTGCGAGGCGCAGAGCTAACTAACTCTGGGTCCTTCGCTAGCTGCCCGCTTAATGTTGCAGCTAACACGGTGTTGTTGCTCTAATTTACAAAATATTGAAGTAAGTTTGGGAGTGACTGATCGAAACAATGTCATTAAGTCAATGTTGACCCTGTTGAACACACACACACACACACACACACACACACACACACACACACACACACACACACACACACAAACATGCTCCGTCTTATCAGCGTTGGCCTTAAAAAGCTTTTAGTTACTATGCGGGAGTTCTGCGTTTGGAGCCAAAACAACAACAGAAACAAACCACCCACACCACATTAAAGGTTGTTTCCCTGCACTTTGTTCGATAATCGTACCTTTTGGTTCACTTGGGCTTTTCCTTCGGGAGTTTAATGGCTCACAACAGGTCGTGAGTGGATATTTTACGGCCTGCTGAAGTTAGCCTGTGTGGGCGGCTCATTTGTTCCTCACTAAAAGCAGCATTTCTGACGGTTGCTGGCTTCCATTTATTTATTTTTTGTGTGTGTTACGTGGGTAATACCGCTGTAAACAATTTAGGTGAGAATCAATGAACATTTTGTCCCATCTAATTTAAATCCACGCTGAGAGGAGCTTCCTCTCTTCCTGCTGCCCGCTGGAGTGTCAAGGACCAATGGCAGTGCCAGGATTGTGAGTGACTGCTCAAATGTATTTCACTCATAATTCATGGTTTTTCATTCTTTGTAAATATGCTTGGGTTTCTTTTTTTTAAATTTTTTTTTTACTATTTTTAGCACAAAAATAACAATTACTTCTGCAACAACCCTCCACACCATAACTGGGAAAAAGTTGCCTTTTCATTCCTTGTAAATATGTTTTGTTTTTTTAACAATAAATGTCAGTGTGTTGATCCCTTCCATCCTGTTGATCCTTTCCACTGCATACAGCTCATAGTCCAGTTTATGGCTATGTTCACTGAGGTATTTATCCATCTCACAACTAAAGCTTGCTCTCAAAAGAACCTCCTGAGCTGTAAGGTATGTCCCCTCCCTCACACAGGTTCAAGTGGCTCCGGCCGTGTGCCACTAACAGCCACATTTCCATAACAAAATGAGTGTCCACAGGGGGGACTTGGGGCCAATTGGCCCTCTTGTGGGTTTTCTAGGTAAAAACGCCAAATGGCCCCTCTCTGGGACTTCTAGTGTTTATGAACGGTGTAAAACTGGGCACGCTGTCACGAATTGATGCATAAGTCACGACAAACTGGAAGTGGCAGTTCTTTGGAACTCCTCAGCAAACTTCAAATGGACCCCTGCTGTGAAATCCCAAGGCCCCTTCTGGAGGAAACAATGGAAAGGTCACGACCTTGAAGTGAAAGACAATTAAAGGGATGTGTTACTTCTCATGAGACTTAATAACAACAGGAAAAAAAAGATGTTTTTATGGATTTAAGCTGTTTGTATTTTGACCTTTGGGTAGATTCTCCTACTCATCTTCTCTCTCAATGGTCCAGTTTGTCATTCTGGAGGGTTTTATGCTCGTTTTAAAGAGACAAAGGCTGCGAGCTCAAGAGATGAACTCCCACATAGCGAAATGTAAATATATCAATTCGAAGACATTTCAACGCCGCATAAAACGATCAGATGGTCAAGAGATGATTTTTCTCTTGTGGACCTGGAGGCAAAACTGTGAGCGAGGGGGGGGGGGCAGGTGAAGACGAGAAGCGCAGGACAACACATTTTAATCAAAACTAAATGAGCGGGCAATAAAAGGGGAGATGGAAAGGGAATAAAGCGGAGAGAGACGGCAGGAAGACGCGACGGAGGTGGCTCATAAAGAAGCCCCGCGCAATAAAATTGAGGCATTACCATTTTAGTGCACGAGTTCATAAAACTGCATGTGAAATATGTGGGAGGCACACATGCGTGTATGTCGTCCACGCCTCCCTCTCCGAGTCAAACCTCATTACCTTTATTCCTGTCATCACCGCCGACTTCCCATTTTCTCTTTTCATTTAATGCCTAATATGAGGTAACCAGGCAGGAGCTTCTCGAGTCCCGCTGAGAACATATGCATCACGTCAGGTTGACCGAACCCATCCGCGGCGCGCCACGTTCCCCTTTTTGGAAAGGTTCCATTTGTTAATATCGTGTTAACGTAGCTCATCAATAACGGCATCTTTGTATAGGCTAAAGCAATACGAAAACCATGCTAGCAGGAGGGACAAGAGGAGGAAGTCAGCGGGTGATGTGAAGCGGGTCAACTCTTAAATGTTGTCAGAAGCCATCCGTCATATCCCCGACACGGCAACGATTCCATGTGGAGCCACCAGCGGTTCTGATGGTGACTGATGACTGGTCAGACTGGGCTGAGGGTGATGGGTCTATGGCGGGCGAGCACGGGAGGCTAGCCTACGTACTTACATGCACCTCAGTCAGACAGGTGGGAATCAACCTGTTAGCCGTTGGGAACTTTTGGTCAGCAGAGGGAAGCAGAGTCCGGGAGCTCATACTGGCGCTCCAGGTTAAGTGAACGCAATCGGAGCGTCTGCGTGGGGAGCACGGTTGCGTGCATGACACCAGATGGAGTTCCAGATCCGGGTCGATGCATCTGATACTGCAGCTTCTAAACGTAGCGCCGGAGGCTGAAGCCGAAAATGCCAACACACCGGCAAGAAGTGGAGCAGCAGTTGATTTTCGTTGCCCACCCGACTGTGTTACAGAGGCCATCTGACTCTTTCATCCCCTCAACCCGCAATTTCACTTCTTTTTTTTTTTTTTACTATGCGAGAAAGATATTTGAACCAGTCTGTGAGATTCGATTGGGATTAAACTCAGTGATGCTGAGCCTACTGTGTTCATCCAGCTGCAAAATGCACTGGGAGGACTTTATGTCATTAATAGAAATACGAGATAAGTGCTGGCGGGAGCAGGAGCAGCCTGTTGAGCCCTCCGATGTCCCAGTCAGGTTTCTCTGACATGGAGAATCAGAACCAGCTCAGATGGTTCTCAATCAGAACCATCTCAGAAGCTCCAAGGTCTTTTAAATGAATGTATATTCTCTTACAGGAGATTCCAAATAGGCTCAATTCAGGTGTAAGCGGTTGTGAAGGACATTGTCTTGACCCATCAAACAGCTTTAGGCAGCAGCGGCATGGGCCTGAACCTTGAATGGGGTGGGGGGGCAAATGAAGAGGAGAACCCACAGTGTCGTTCCCCCCTCAGAGGACGCTTGGCTCACCCGCTCTGCCTTAATGAGAGCAGCTACAGCAGCTTAGAAGGTGGAAGGAGCCTGAGGAGCTCTTGTGTGGAGCATCCTGTCCTCAGATCTTCTGGATAAGCCTCAGCTCACATGGTGGACCTCCTCCTGTGGGTTAGGAGAAACCTTTCACATTCTTTGCTGCATTTAATTCCTTTAAGGGACTATTTCTTCTCTGGTTTGTGATTTGACAAAGGACAGCAGAAACCTTGAAATTTCTGTCAGCAGCAGGAATTTTAAAAGCTGCTTCGTAGTCTTTCTTTAGCAACAACCTTTTGTGACTCCCCTGCTTATACGCGCATATACGTATATACACCAGAGGATGTTTACATGACAGTTTTGGATACGTGTGGGTCCTCCTGTGCATACGTTCTTCCCATAAATAAATTACATAAACTGTGACAATGAATTAACCTCAGCGAACCCACTGACATTTACAAATTAGTGAGTCACTGTCTGTTCAAGCCTCTAACACACACACACACACACACACACACACACACACACACATACACACAAAATCCTAGCTTGGACAATATGTGTTATCCAATATTAGCTATTGCTTTATTGTTAAAAGCAGCATTACTCATAAAGAGGTGTTTGAGGGCCTCAGGTTTGAGCTGCTCTCCCAAATCAGCATTTAAAATCGACAGTAATGCGTCGAACTGGAGTGGCCACGCTGTGCTGGTTGGACGGGTCGGGAGGGGGGGGGGGGGGGGGGGGGGGGGGCGCTTGCGTTGCTGCAGTTTTGCAATAGCGGTCCCATTCTGCCCCGTTACCGTGCTAAATGACCTTAATTTGGAGGTGGTTTTGCAGCAGATGCACAGTTGCAGTGAGGGAGGGGTGGCGACGTCATTGGATAAAGGAAGCCTCTCCTATAGGATAATGTCACACGCCAGTTAAACCCCAGAAAAATGTATTTATTTTTGCAATACTGGGGGATACTGCTGGATCCATCAAGTGTCTCAAATACTCAGATATTTGGGAAACCCAGAAATGAGCTGAGAAGTGAGTTTTTTCTCCCAGCGTGTCCCCATAAATTGAACATGATGTAACTACACGCAGTTGACAAAACACCACTGGAAAGTGGAATAAGTCCATTATGGGTGCAGTGCTTCACTCTTCCCTTCTCCTCGGGGCCACGGAGCTGGTATTGTACCGTTGGAGATAACAAAGACGCAAACTCGCTACATGAATATAGACGGGAACATTAGCGACTTTAGCAGGGTCCTCATACAATGGAGTAATGGGGCATCATATAAATATACTCACATTATCGGGATGTGTGATTTTACTCTCAAACAGTGTGTAAATGTGCACATATTAAGGTGGAATTTTGATTTTTGCGAGATTTTTCAAGGATACCTTTCAGTCCCAGGCTGGCTGAACTTTGGAATGGCCAAGATCTTCAAAACATGATTTTAAATAAATGTTCTTGAATCTGAAATATTAAAACTATTTGAAATCCAAAAGGTCAAAATGGAATGTGTGTTTCCTTTGCTCAGCAACCAGCTTTTCAGACATTCAATAAACATTGAATTTGTGTCATTGGGAATGTGTAGAGGTGGGCAGAAGCTAAACCAAGGCTAATACAGCTGATAACGTTGTGGCTGACAGACACAGCCTGGAGGAACTTCTTCCATTGCTAGCATCTACTAGCTAAGGCAGCTAATCTAGGTAAGGCAAAGCAATGCTACCTTCACCTGCTCGGCATCATGTCATGGCCATTTCACAAGGAAGAAAGCACAAAGGAGACCCAAGGCGGCTACTGAGATCCAGGAACTAGCACAATAAAGTGTCCATCACTGCCAGCTCTTTTACTACTCACACCTCACATCCTCAACTCTCTACATGCTGCTCACTACAAATAAAGCTACTGAAACTCAAGAGTTGTTATAAATATCAATAAGGGTAAAATGGGAAAAACACAGAATCAATCCCAGGAGGATGTTATTTCAATTCCCCCTGTCTGAAAGGTGCTAGAACCAACATTTACAGACGTTTGGCAGTGAGAGTCAGACCTCATCAAACTCTAATCACAAATGGGAACTTGGCTGATGATACAGTCTGAAGTGGACGAAGCACATCAGGCTTTTTTTTATCAACGGTGAAGGAAAAACACTTGGAGAGAAGGGTTGGTGGTGAGAAATCACCCTAAGATACATTCATCCATACATTTATTTATACATTTATCAGCCTGTGTCATTGCTCCCAGCTCCAAAAGCACATCTTCGGCTGATAGCTAACTATAATCTGGGCTCTAATGTCAGGCCACAGTGGAGTTATTATTAAAGGATTGAAGTGCCAACTCTTTAAGCCCTTAGGAGACTTCTTTCTCCTCACATGGCCTTAAGAACCTGAACCTTTCTCAATGCACCCCAGGATTAGCCTGAATATGTGCAGCTAGCACCACGACTGCATCCTCATGCAGGGTGTCGTGTTGTGACAGGACACAGCCTCAAACTCAAATCTCATTCAGATATCGCCAAATTCCATTGAATTCAGTTCAACTCGTGTTGATGTTTGTCATCTTTAGTAGCTCTTCTGTTAAGGGGATTAACAGAAACAGGGAGAAACCTCGAGCAGGACCAGATTCATCAGGGAGTCCCTGCTGACAGCCGGCCGGCTGAATGAGGAGGAGGATAGCGTAGTTTGTGTTGACTGAAGAGTGTGATGGAACATTTCTACAGGGTTACATCATCACGGTTTAGCTAAGGGAATAAACAAGCAATTATAAATGATATCGCAAGTTGCACTGAATCTCTCTCAGACTGTCAGCAAAGAGGCAGAGAGAACTTTCAAAAATGATAGTAAACTACTGACCACCTGATCACCTACGCTGCCCCAGTGTTCCCCGGTACCCCAACACGGGGGTATCTGGGTGCCCCAACACGGGGGTATCTGGGTGCCCCAACACGGGGGTATCTGGGTGCCCCAACACGGGGGTATCTGGGTCTATTCTACGGCTCCTTTCTTTGATGCAGAGCAAGAACCGACAGCAGAGTCTGCAGCCACGACAGCTTCTGGGTCAGCTGAGACGTACCAGCGGCCTAATAGGATCATGTGAAGACTCAACCTGTCAACCGCGGGTTATTACAGAGAGCAGCGCAGAGGGAAATAAACTCCCCGAAACACACCTACGGAGTCGAGACGAAACCCAAACGATTTAGACAACATCAGCGCTCCATCGCGAGGTTCTGGGATCACACACACATGTTCTGAAGACTGACAGACATGTCGAAGGTAGCAGATAAGTGCAACTGTGTTGCATAAAGTGCAACAATTTCCCTTGTGTAATTTGCGGCTTTGCTACATGCAGCTAATCCAGGACAGGAAGTGTGTTGATCTTTGTGTTTAATCCCCCAGTGAAGATCTAACTGACGTGTCAGATGTGCAGGAAGGAGTTGCTGACCACTGCAGGACTGGGGCCACTGGGAGGGAATGCAGTGGTGGTTTATAAAAGACGGATGGACGTACCACTCGACCTCTGACTGTCGCTGTTGGTGGGTTTCCGTGGTTACGCTTTCATTTTTCAAGCACGGGCTAAAGATCCACATCAAAGCCCCCCTGACACCGTTCAGCTCGATCTTGCAAATTCAGGGTATCTATCAACGATGCCTGAGGGTGACCTTTTGACACAGCTCATATATGATGCTAGTTCAGATGGGCGCCAAAACCGCACGTTCGGTTTGTGTTTCGAGAAATCGACGGCCAATCCCATCGCAGAAAAAATACAGTTTTATTGCTATAATGCCGCGCTGCCTCTGCACCCCATCGACCTCAGCTGCGTGATTAGCCTCCGCGGGGACGTCGTCCAAGCCGGGTTATCGACTGCGGATCGCTTTAATGAACGTGACATTTCAGCCCGTTAGCTCGGCCCTCAGGACAGGAAGTGAGGGGGAGCATTGACGGCCACGAGTAACTGACCAATTTATGCTGTGGATTCATCCCAGAGGCCGCAGGAGGACAACCGCTTTTGTTTCATTTACTTTAAGGATCTTTTAAATGATCAGAGGAGAAGCAGAAAAAGCTCTGGGATCAGAAACATTGGTCGAACAGGATTTATTCATGTGTGGTCACAGTCTGAAGACTTTAGATGGTTTAGGCTACTGACGTGTGAGGCGAGACTTGAGACCAGCTGTAGTTAATAGTAATAAAATGTATCCTTGTTGTCAACGTGGTTACGACCGTGATCCAGTCAGAGACTAAGGGCCTCACTGGGTCAGTGCCTTTATCCACCCTGACGTATATAAGTGGCGTCAGTCACAGTGAGCTTGAGATTAATAGATGGAAATGAAACCTCCTTTAATGTCAGCAGCTGCTGTGGGAACAGCTTGGCCACGAAAATATACCAATATTTGGTACCTTTATTTAAACGTGCCCCACCAGATGAATATTGGGTATGGATTACCCAAAAGCTTAAGTATCAGTATTTATCATAGTGTTTCTGACTGTGTTCTAGTTTTCACCTGTAGTTTGATGCAGTTTTAGTGTCGCCACGAGGAGCCGGCTGCAGGTATTCGATTTGTGTCTGTGTTGATGCGAAACATCTGCTTTCATTTCACATCGAGCAGTTTTAGTCAGTTTTTATTCACTGTATGTCAAATATTGGGTGTCGTGGCCGTAGCTGACTGTGGAAAACAATGAAAAGGAATCAATGGCTGTTTGCTGTCTCTCAACGCTCCTTATGGCAGTGGTGGGATTCGAACCCACGCCCCCGTAGAGACTGGAGCCTTAATCCAGCGCCTTGGACCTCTCGGCCACACTACCACAACAAACCAACAAATCAAATCAGGTCTCATAGATGGATAGATAGAGAGAGAGAGAGAGAGAGAGAGAGAGAGAGAGAGAGAGAGAGAGAGAGAGAGAGAGAGAGAGAGAGAGAGAGAGAGAGAGAGAGAGAGAGAGAGAGAGAGAGAGAGAGAGAGAGAGAGAGAGAGAGAGAGAGGTTGTTTGTGAATTGTTCCCCCCAGTGCTCATTAATAAAACACAGTCTGTTCCCAGTCTTTCATTTCTAACCTTCTGTTTTGGTTTCATACTGTGCTGTGTGGATTATTTGTGCCTCTCCCTCTCATTGAACATCATTCCTTTTAATCAACATTTTAATTAGCCCGCCGAGCTCACTTTAAACCTGTCTCAGTTAAAAGGATTGTCACCAGCAACGACGCACCCCGGTGTCTGTTGACGACTGAGGTGAACTACCACCATGATTTTATCATAAACTCTCATGTGCGCCACTTGTGGGACAATTATCAGTTAAATATCATTAAATGTTTTGTATTGTTGGTCTATGAAACAAATCACAATATAATTAAAACCATTAAAAAAAAACTTGAAAATGACGTTAGCGGTCATGAAAATGTAAACTTTCTCAAACACGTCGAGCCTTTCGAAGCCTGAGTTCAAGCATTTACCGGGTGGAAATGAGCTCACAAGCTGGCTCACCCAGCAATGGATGGGGTAATTTGAGGAAGATAATTATCAGATCATTGATGGAAGGGATTCAAATGAGGAGAGGGATGAGAAATTATCACCTAATATAGGTTTGCATGGTAGACTGAGTAACTGAGAGGCAGATGGTTGAATTAGACATGTGGGGATCTAGAGTGGTGAAATAGAGAAACAGGTCCAAGTACAAAATGTTGCTGTGGCGGCCAGAAAGATCTGCAACATTATCACTGATCACCTTTGATGTTGGTCCACCTAAGGATTGTGGACCAGATGCGTGTGAAGAGCAAGCGCGTGCTCATCGGCTACATCTCAGCCGTCACTGTAAAGCTGCTGGGGCAGGATGGAGGGGCAACTGACCAGGAGGGGCAACTGACCAGGAGGGGCAACTGACCAGGAGGAGCAACTGACCAGGAGGTTGTTTAATCCGGTAAAATCCTGACCCTGAAGAGTGTTTCAGGCAGGTGGAATCCCGTGAACGAGGCTATTTGCTATTAGCCTGTCCAGCTGTCATTTACTACCTGTTTATTGCAGTTTTAAGTGCACGTGTGGGCGCTGAGAGACATAAAAATCATTATACAAATGGAGCAAAAGGAAAATGAAAGGAAGGTGGGAAGACAACCTCTAATAAGCTAAGATTTATAGACCGGGACACACAATGCAGCGTAATTACAAATAAATGAGAGAGTTTATGAAAACCCCACTTTCTGCAGAGAGTGCATTAACATAATATCTTCATGCTTCAGCAGGGTCTGCAGATAAACTCTAATCGTACTTTAATTCTCCCGTCTCGGAATCCTTAAAGGGGCACTTCACTGTGAGCGAAGGGCTGATTTATTATGCACATTATGGTTCCTCTCATTTGAGGCTCAGGGGAAGCCGCACGAGGAAACAGATTCTCTCAGGCCGGGAAACACGACAATTGAAACGTGCCAGAGCAAATGTCATCAGGGGAGGACCCGGTGGGAATTTTAAGCGTCGCTCAATCAAAGTTCAAGCTGTGCCAATTGTCACCGTTGCAGATATTCAGCATCATTGTCAGGTCTGACAAGTGTGGGGGAGATTTTCTATGAGCGTTCTGGCCCAGAGTTGTTTTTCACCAGGGTTTCTGGGTATTGAGGCACTAGAATGGTTTCCGTTCCGCCCAAGCACCTCGCCTGCCCAGCTGACTCCACAGTTTTGAACCAGGTTTCTTTACCTTTGATGCGTCTGAGCTGAGTTTGTATCCAAAAACACACATTGAGACTCTGCATTATTAGCATTTGCTAATTTAAACATTGTGTGTTTTTTCACCGTTCTGCTCTGAAAGCGCGGCTGGATCAACGTCTTTACGTTCGTGCACACACACGATCTCAAGAGATGATGAAGGAGAGGTGTTTTTGAGAAGTGACTTGACGAATCGGGTCTGCGTCACAAATACTCCATTCTGACGGAGGTCAGGGGTTTTTAACTTGCACATCACCAATGGAAAAAAATCATTTTTCGTTCGCTCCATGAGAGGATTTAACCGCCCTCAAACATGACGGGTTTTTTGTTTTCTTTGTCAAGCTGTGTATACGATCCTGTGAACGACTTCAGTACCTGCGATCCGTTACCATGGAAACCTTTACCATTGGCATGTGAACCCAGCAGAGGCTACCACAGCAACGTTCTAGTCCACAAAACACAGCTACGACACTTTCAGACGTCCCCTGATACCTTTGGAGATTTTGGATACATTAGCAAAAATAACCTGTACGTTACGATTACTTTACGTTGTAAATTACAGGTTCTGAAAAGATTTTATATTTCTTGGGGAACGTGTTGCCTTCCTGACTAACAGCTCTTAGCTTTTGCCCAGCTTTTGTGGGGCCTCTCTACGTCTCGGAGCACGGTCCCACTGAGGCGACGATTCAGCCTGTAAATGCTTTTTCATTTACTTCCCAGCGGTGACCCGCTATCCGCTTGCTACAACTGCCTCTGGAGTTGTAACCAACAGAGAGAGGATAGCGAGCAGAGCAATTAAGATAAGCTGCTTTTCCACTGCAGGAATTCTGCACCAGGATCCGAAAGCTTTGAAGGAACTCTGGGCCATGAACTGAAGATTACAGGTTAGCAAAGACTTGGTGTTTTAGTTTACCAGCAATGTTTAAATCTCCAGCTGCTTTTCTTTATTATTCCCTGATTTGTTTGAGTATGCACATATGGATGTAGCCACAGGAAATAGCCAACCGGGAAACCTCTCTAAGAACTGTTTATTTCCTGAAGTAGTTCAGAGTAGGGCTCAATAGAGCTAACAGCTCTCCATTACTTGTTTGGAATAGCAGCCTTTTCAGGGCCTTTATAGCTCACAGGTGGTGGCATTTCACCGCGACTGCCCACTGGCTCAGTTTAGACCGAACCTGGAAGCATCACTTACAGCTACACTCACTCCCATTCTGCCGTTGCAACAGTGTTCCTCCTATTTTTTTGCAGCGTGAGACAGAAAAGGAGGCTTCTGAGCCGATATGAGCTGGACAAAACTCAAAATTAAGGAGACACAGAAGAGCAGGACATGGAATGTGTTTGGAGGAGGCATTGTTGTGACCTAAATAAGCTCCTTTGAGTTACAGCATCACAGAACAACCCTGGACGCGAGGGAATCGTCACAAGTGAACATCATTATTTTTTTTAAAAGAAACTTGTGATGGGTTTTTTGGTTGTTTTTTAAATACTTGTTAGATTTCCTTAAAAGCCAGCCTGGAAGCAGTGTTCTAAACAAAGATAAAGACACCATTGAGACTCTGCATTATTAGCATTTGCTAATTTAAATTAGCAGTAATATTTATTAGTTAGAGTCTTGAGTAAAGTAAAGAAACAAATCCTCATAAAAAAAGGCTCGTTCAGGACTTAAAAGTGTGTTTATTTCTCTGTAGTCAAGCGGGCTGGTTTATTTTTCAGGGTTTCTTTTCTACATTAGGAGACGCAGGAAGGAGTTTCCATAGTTCACAGCACATTCGGCAACAAAGAGTAGCAGTGTTATTTCTTCCCAAACACCACAGTCAGACTCTTTTCTCCCTTATTTCAAGTATTAAAAAAAATGTCTTTGAACATGTAAAAATATCCGGCATCAAAACAGCACTGGTAAAAAAAACGGCCCGGACATTTTTGTTTGTGATATTTATTTGACAGTGTGCTCACAGAAACAATGGCACTCTTACAGAACTCTTACTGGGATTTTTGGAACATCAGCCTGGCAAGTCAGGGCAAAAGCAGTGGCTACGTGCTGGACAACCCCGGCAGAGCTGGGAGTGTTTAGAGGGTAGAGGAATAAATGATGACTGCTCCCAGTGACGTGTCTGATTCTAACGGCTTCTGGAGCTCTTCTCTGCCTCGGAGAGACTATAGTTGTGCAGGAGTGTGTGTTTGAGGTGTGTGTCAGTGTGATCCCTGTTAGTTTTGCTCCATTGAGCAGCGCTCTTGTTTCACAGAAGCTCCTCATCTTTGTTGTCAGATCTGTGTTTCCTGCCCAGCCTGGATTTTCTTTGGGCTTTTCTTCCTTTTCTGACAATGGCAGCTCCTCAGCTCCTCACCCCGTAAATTACAGCCTGCAGGTCAGGTCAGAGTGTACCGACGAGGCCAACTGTCGCTGCCGCTCCGGAGGGAAGCCAACGCGATGCCACGGCTTCCTCGTCATGCACGTTGAAGAGGAGCCAACCCCTTTACACTTTCTCAGACTCCATCCAATCCATTAACTTGTCCTTGCTGGGTGTTTGCCAGTGCCAGCCCAAAGCTATTGCCCCACCCCAACCCACCATGCCTCGGCAGGGGCTGCTCTAACTGCTCTAAGTACACGTTCACTGACCATATTCACAGTTTCACTGACCCCATCGTGTAGGATGCACTTAAAAAAAGGAAATAATTGGCGGCAACCGTACTGCCCTACACCCTGAAACGCCACGTGGACTCTAAAGTTGCTGGTTTGATCGTTACGACGGGGCTTTGTTGGCAGTTTGTGGGTCCCACCGGTGTCTAAACCGATGGGTGAAGCTTAGAAAGGGATCAGTGGTCTTTTAAAGATCTTGAAAAGTCCTCCTTGGATGTCCCTCTAGGCTTCCATGTGGACGTTGGCTTTCATTGTTGAGCAGCATGACACTATTGATCACTAGCATGAGTAATCCCTTATATGTGACCTGCTGGTTTGTTCTTTTTTAGATGCGTTTCCATATGAATTGGCCGTCCCTGATGTCAGCAGTTCTTGCCATTTTTTTACACATGTGGTTGCACCGGATTAGCCTGTCGTGTGATATTTAAGCATGATAAGCACATTGTAAAAAGAAGATAACAGGATCTTTGCCTTCTTCGGCAGCTCTATAGAAACTCTCTGTTTGTGATGCTCAGAAGGATGTCAGGCTAAACAGAAAGGGACAAAAGACAGCGACAAAATAGTTGTTTGTACAGACAGAGTCAGATTCAATGCCCATGAGCGCTGACCTTTATGGGAGCTTAAGGCAACACCGCCTGACAGACAAAAGGATTGTTTCCAGTATTGTGCGACTGAGGCCCAAAGCAATTCTATTGCTAAGAGATAGCGCTGTGTGATCATGGGCCATCATGTGCAACTGGAGAAGCTGATACTCTGGACAGGTTTCCATCTTTTTGCACGTCACAAAGCAAGTTTCCCTTCTCAAGCCTGGCAAGCATTGCGTTCATATAACATTATGGATTCATTGAGACATGTTTCACCTCCGTTAAGTCTCTATGGGGTCTCTATGGGGTCTCTTGAATTAGCTTGTTTGTCATTTTCAAGGGCTTTAAACCAATGACTGTAGAGCATGTGTTTGGTGTGTGCTGTGTAGATTCAGTACTGGAGGTCAGAGCAGCTCAGAACAGTGTTAACTTGCCAAAATTACTAATTCACCATTTTTCGCTTTTGTCTCTTTTGTATTCATAGACCCAACAGTGCAGCTTGGATTTTTCTTCCCATTTATTTTATTTGCTGGATTGTGCTAAAAACAATGATTTGTGTAAGTTCACAACAAATAAGAGAATGATTTTATTTCCAAACTGGTTGAAATGAAATTGGCCAAAAACAAGTCAGGGTTTAGAGGGATTGAGTGTATGATTGTACATCTGGGGAATTTAGGTAGTTATTTAATAAAATGGGAGGAAAGAATTGCAAAAGTTTGGATTGTAACACTTTTAACAAAGACCAGATTAAAGTTCCTGAACATTTTTCTCAATATTCTCCAGCTTTTCTTGGAGAAGCCTCATTAGTGAAACCTCTCAGGGGGCACAAATGAACATGGCAGGTTACCACCAGAACCTGGGTCTGCCCCCCCACCCCCCACCGTCACACATGGACATTGAAGTCTTCCTTCACAGCTGTAATAAAACTCCACATCATCAGGAGGCAAATGAGCTGCTGTCGATTTGGTCTCGCCCGGATGATTGCAGCATAATGACAGCCCCAACAGCGTTCAGGTGGGGAAGAAGAGGAGGGAGGCTGAGGTAGCTTCTAAAGAGCCCTGTTTTATTAATGTTCATACAGATACTGGACCGAAAGATCAACGTCCTTCAAGCATATATAAATACCACAGTAGCTGTAAAAAGAAGGATCTAAAACGCAGACAAGAGAGAGAACAAAGGCGGACAGGTGCAGCCAGGTGAACAACGCTTGGGAAATTAGGCTCCATTAAGTTCGTCATCAGTTATACACCAGGCGAGGTCACCGCAGAAGACCCTTGTTCTCTGTGCTTCTTCCCTCTCTGTCATGGTCCCTTTTTGGCCTCATTGGTGTCATCTTGGCTCTTTTTCTGCTTCTGTCATTCAAATGTCCCGATTTTAAAGCTACCATCCTGCAGAAAGATTGACGTCGAGGAGACTGAGCGCTCAACAGCTGACCGGACAAAATCGGACGGTGTTGGTCAGTGCTGAGGGCGAAACATTCCCTATATATTAAGTCATGACATTCATATCAAGGATCAAAAAGATCCCGCTTATACTGAAGCCGTAGATTCATGCAAAGCTAAAGTTGACTATACATCCCTTCACTCTGTTCACTTCGGGTTTATTTATACAGCTTGTCTCACTGACACTTCACAGAAACCCAGAACTCGAACTCCCGCAGAGCAAAAACCGAGGCCACGTTACAAAAAAAGTAAAAATCCCATTTGACACATATAAACATTCTGCTGGTCTTATCGTGACACTTCAGTGGTGTTCCTTCACACTTTGGCCTCAGCTCTTGAAAATAAAACTAAAGACAAGGAAGAACGGAAACAAAATTTGGCTGGTTTGACTAATTATTGCAAATTGGGGGGATGGGGGGGGGTCTGATGGTGGATGTATGTTTCAAGCTATGGGTTTCAAGCTGGTTTTCATGTTCTCCTTGATTTCCTCGGGGACCTTCTCTCCCACAGCCCATATATATGCAGACTTAAATTGCCCTGTGTGTTTGTGTGTGTGTGTGTGGGGGGGGGGGGGGGGGGCGGGTAACTGGTGTATTGCTGGAGTATTACTGCGTCATGGTGACTGACTCAATTAGACTCAGGCGTCCTCCATGATCCTGGTGAGGACCTGACGATTGGTTGGGGACGTCTCGATTGACCTGCTCGGCGCTACAATTGCACCTTTCCAACTTAGGAGCCATCTGACCTCTTCCAGCACTTTTGTTCAGACGTTCATTCATCTAAACGACGGCTTTTTCTCCAATCACGGTCGCAGGTGGTGTTGGGCAATATGTAGGAACACCCTGGATGGGTGGACATACAGTCCATCACGGGACACACACACACACACCTAGGGGGAAAAGGATTTTTAAAAAAAACAAACCCTGATGTTGATTTATTTCTACAACTTTGCTTCATTTATTATATTCCCCCTCCCCGCCCACTCTGCTCCTCGCCTGTATTCTCTCCTTCGTCATTGTCCGTCAGACTCAGATTCATCAGAACGATGAGTTCCCACCTCCCTTCAGTCCTGTTGGCAGGGTCATATTTTCTGTCGGTTTTATCTTGTGTTTCGGACACTGGTCATTGGGAAAAGAAGCATTTCAGGAGAAATTCTTCTTCAAGTTGTTCTTTTTCCCCCTCCTCCTTCTCCTTGTTGTCCTCCCTCTTTCTTCTTCTCCTCATACTTCACCGTTATTTCTCTCATCAACACCACGTTACCATGCATGAGAAGGTCATGTGGGTCAAAGTAATGTAGGCATCCAGCGGTGCTCCTGCGCAGAGCATGAAAAGATTCGTTTTAGGAGGAATAAATAAAGGCCGGCACCTAAATTGTTGCACTTAATCATTGGGTACAAACGAATTGAGACATGTAAATAAGTAGGTACCAGAGAAGGCTTTTCTGTAGCTGTGCCTTCATTAGGTGCGGAGCCGGGTGAAGGGGATAAATTCGAAGCTGTACGCTCAGGCAGATTTTGCTCCCTCGTTGAAGCATTTTTTTCATTAAACCTACGGCTGCAGGCTAGTGCTAAACAGATGTCCCATATGTGCTCCCATTAAGATAACCGCGTTTGTGCCTAAAAAGAGAGGCGTGACAAAGCAGGGGAGTGGGGAGAGTGAATAGGAGGGAGGCAGACCAGGAGAATATCAGAGTTGGGGGGGCAGTAAAGGCCCAATGCAGGAAAGAAAAAACAGACAAGAATGAAGAGGTGAACAGACACATTTGGTCCAGAGAGAGGGAGAGAGAGAGAAAGAGAGGGAGGGAGAGAGAGGGAGAGAGAGGGAGAGAGAGAGAGAGGGGGGAAGAGAGAGAGATTGCAAATGGTTGTAAACGAACCTTTATTACTAAGAAGAGTGCAATAGTCAGCACTCTGTAAACTGATGAGGCATAGACGTGTGTGTGTGTGTGTGTGTGAGTGTGTGTGTGTGTGTGCGTGTGTGTGTGTCTCTGCGGGTAGATCTCTTCTGCAGCCCCCGTGGATCCAGCCTCCCACATTAACTGTTCCTCCCTGTCTTAATACATTTAGAAGAACCTGAAAACTTCATGTTCTAACAGATGGTGCAGTGGTTATTCTCCACACAAGAATGTTCTGGTTCACATCTTTCTCGGGCCCAGGGGCTTCTGTGTGGAGTTTGCATGTTCTCTCCGTGTCTGCTCGGGCTCCCTATAGGTCCCCGGGTTCCTCCCTCAGTCAAGCATTTGTGGATTAATAAACTGGCTTTATTTGTGAATGATTGTCTGTCTCTGTATGAGATGACAACCTGTCCAGTCCACCTTTTGCCCGAGGACAGCCCCCTCCCTGACCCTGCTAAGGTACAAAGAGGTAGAAGTTGGACAGATGGCCTCTATTTTAAAATGTTCAAGACTTCGTTTATTGTGTTAAAGTACATCATAGTCAGCGTAAGGGACTCTTTACGGTACATTTACCACTCATATATTTACAGCCAGTCTCTGGATTTGATTAGAATATCTCTGGTTGGCAAACAGCATACATCAGCAAGAGCAATGAGGACAACAGGCGAGATATTTTATTTTTCATGTAACTCATGTAACTTGTGTAAATGGGCTTAGAGGCTGTGTGACTAGTTGTTTTGGTTTATCTAAATGACATTAAAAGGCCTGTTTTGCTGAGTGATATGCTTGCCTTTATGTCATTTAATTGTTGTCATGAACATTTTGAGCCTTGATATTCAAAACCTAAACGAAATACCAACTGTCTTAGGCAATTATGATTTGTAGAATGACCAATAGGGGTTGTGGTGTGATGACTACATGTAGCACTGTGTTAACTGGGCTGCTAGAATGACTCTTGCAACATTAGCTTGTGCAGCTAAACTTCACTCTCACTGGAAGCTCAACGGCATCCAAAGGAACTCCAGAGAAGTTCCATCAGCCTGGCACCTGATGCACTAGTGGCACAAAACGTGAGCTAGCATTCTGCACAATCATTTGTTGGCTCATTTCCCTAATGTGGGCTAAAATGATTGAATATTACATATTGTTATTGCTGATCCTAATTGTTTGTCAGTGTGGCCACTGATTGGTGACATGGTCATGGCTTAATGCTTGATTAATGACAATGAATTAAACGATTATATCGTCAAAGAGTTGGGTAAAAACAAACACATAATTCAGACCGTTTTGCCTTTTATCCCAACAACTGGGACGACCTCTGCTGACCCCTGGGGAGGCGGGGTGCCTCCGGAGTTGTTTACTAGCTTGAAAATGCCACTCAGCCTTGGAACAGTCTGCGGCAGGTCCTCACCTCACACCTGCTGGGAGACAACCAAGCTCATCCCGCATACCTTGGCCTCTTAATATACTCTGACAGGGCGGTTTAGACGGATTTGACCCTTAAATCGCATGTGGAAAGCCAGCAGCTTTGCACCATGTGCTCCTGCTTTGGTCGGTCAGTCCTCCATTCTGAGAAGACAAAACAAATCAACAACACCACCGATCCGACCTGTAGATGTCCCTCCTTATTGTTGAATGGACACAGAATACATAAGTATAGCAGCACTGGTGTTTAAGGGGAGGGGGGCACATTTGTTGATGGGATGGCAACTTAGGTTTGCACAATTAAAAACTTATCATGGCAGCTGTAATGTGCTCTTAACACCGACTGTAAAGTAAATTGGTGTAAAGACTTTCAAGAAGCTAATTACCTTTAGCTGGCACACCTACACTGAGAATGTTAGCAAATGTAGTGAGTCAGCAGGTGTTTTGAACACCCACCTACAGCCTGATTCATTTTTTCCGACTGAAATTTCTAATCGACACATGCTTATAACCACAACTATACAACACAATCGTACACTTGATACATCGGATTTAAATTCGGTCTGTTGTCAAAGTGCATCCTTAAGAAGACGCGAAGAAGAGAAAAAAACTGCTGTTTTGGGTGTGGGTGTTTGTGTTAGACTGAGAGAGAGTAAGAGAGGCTTTAAGTTAATTAAAGTTAATAGAGTTAATTTATTTTCTAACCCCGGCAACCCTTAAATCCGGCTGCATGGAATTAACCTCGTGTATCCCCTCACTATTGCACACTATTACACGCGCACATACACACTGGCAGAAGCGGGCGTGCATGGGCACACACAGATTGTGTCATGCAGAGATGCGGAACAGAACTTGACCCAACAGCCTTATAAATATCCCCGCGGTTAATCTCTAGACATGTGGTCAATCTGACGGTCAGTGCGGCCTCTGACCAGACCTCAGGAGCCGATCTGCTGTGCGATGCTCCACACTCTGGCAATCTGTGGGATTAAAAAAAAAAACGAGGGTCACGGAGATCAGCGTCGTTTCAATCTGGAGAAGCTCCGAGGAAAACGCCTCAAAGACAACAAGAAGAATTCAATTTGGAGCGAAGCCGCTTGAAACACTTTCTGGTTTCTTGTGTGGGACCCGCTGTCGCATAGCTACCGACTCCCCGGAAATTGCAGCCAGCTCCCAGACAGGTGTTGCCAGATCCTCATAAACGGGACTCAAAAACGAACACCGGTAACCTCTAATGTGAGGACAGACAAAAGTGAAACCACTTGGTTGTAAATGATTCTTTTGCATTTTTGCAAAAAGTGGGTTTGTAATTGTACAATTCTGTTAGCATCTTCACAAAGAAAGACTCATCTTGAAACCCTGACACAAGAACAAATGTTGGTTTACTGCTCCTGGATCAAGTTGAGGGTCCTCAGCGTTTGCAGGCTTCAGTTAGTCTCTCTGTGGAAGCAAATTATGTGTGCAGAAGAGCTCAGGGTGGAAATGTCTGGTTGATTGCTGGGTTCTGGCTTCAGATGGCTGCGCCGTGATCGGCATTAAAGAAAGGGTACCTTTCCTAACCTCAGCCTAGCCCGCTATTTCTGATTATTTCGTTTCTGTAAGAAAGGCTTGCAATTTTGGTGTGGCCCTTTTAGCCTTTTGTGCACGAATGAATAGATTCTCTTTGGTAAATAGTCGTCAAGTGGAGAACCACACACATTTCCTCCAAATCAGAGAGATCCAGGGGCGGGTACATTCCACACCAAGTCTTTGGATCTTGTGAGGTTGTCATGGCTGACGCGTTTCAGTCTGAAGTTGTGTTTGTCAGTCAGAAAAGGGTAGATTGTAGACTTTAAAGGAATTGAAGCATCTCAGCATTAAGGTTAGGGTAAGGGCAATGGTTAGGGTAAGAGTTAGGGTTAGGGTTAGGGTAAGAGTTAGGGTTAGGGTTAGGGTAAGAGTTAGGGTTAGGGTTAGGGTAAGAGTTGGGTTAGGGTAAGGGTAAGAGTTGGGATAGGGTAAGGGTAAGAGTTGGGATAGGGTAAGGGTAAGGGATGCTCGAAGGAACGTTACAGGAAGTCATTCCTGCCGTCCGCCATCAGACTCTAAAATTCATCCAAACCCAGTCAATAACAATAATTGTCTAATGTTTATGTTGTAATTTTATTTCTATTATATTCTATATTTATGTATATATGCTTATAATGCTTATAAGATGTCTATATTATATTATATATATGTATGCTTATAATATATGCTGTATATATGCTTATAATGTTCTATTTTTCTTGTTTGTATTTATTTATTCTATTTCTGTACCTTGTAAATAGAAAACCTAGCCTACAGTTATATTAATCCACGTTAGGCTGCTACTACAATTGAGTTTCCCTATGGGGATGAATAAAGTACATCTTGAATCTTGAATCTTGATAGGGTTAGGGTAAGTCCATTGCTTTGGTTAGGGCTAGAGTGAGGGTTAGCGTTAGTCCGTTGCAGCAGAATACAAAGATCTAATTTATCAATGTAGTAGCAAGTATCTGCCACCTGATCGTTGCACTGTCCCTGGAAACTATTCCCATCGTGTCCGGCCAGGGGGAGACCCTGAGAAAGACCCAGGGCATATCGGAGGAGTTACAGCCATTATAGCGACTGCCCCAACATAAAAGACGTCCTATTTTCTGTGGTAAATGATCAGTGTCCATTGTATATTTTTGTCTGTTTAAAGTAGTAATTTGAAAAGCTGAACATTTCTTTGCCGTTATTTTTGACACTCTGGGGTGAGACAGTTCATTAGTCCTAATATTAAATTTAAGGCCGATTAATCAAACTCTCACTCAAACACACCTCGGGCAGATTCTATCCTTGGTAGCTTCACTACAAGCACAACAACATTCATTCCTCATTTGGACAGAAACCTTTTACTTCTCCCGGTGGGCTGGTGGTGAATACTTGACAAAGGTTCAGCAGAGTGCAGACAGACCTTAAAGGTGTTGTGATTAATGTGGTTCCGTCCAGAAAGCAGCATCGTTCATTTTTCACGTCATCAACCAAAGCTAAATCATTACAGCATTACAAGGATTAGCATAGTTCTGTCCTACACTGCATTTTTGCAGCCTTTTGAATAAAAGACATGTTTTGGGGCGAATTGAGTCCAAGATGTGAATTCTAGTTTGGTCCATCCATCCCTCATCTACCCTTTTGTTCCTTAGAGACTGGAGCTGATGCCTTCATGTAAGAGCCATGCTATACTCTGGTTAATACCCAGCTCACATGGGCAACATAAAAAGACATGAAACCGTTCACATGTTCACACCTGGGGACAATTTAGAATCATCCATTCAGCAATTCCCCAAAGGCCCGTCTTTGGAGTGTGGAAGGACTCGGGAGTAGCTGGAGGGAACCAGGAATGGGGAAAACATGCAACCTTTGTCCTCCAGAGAGATTTATACTCAGAAACTTCTTACAGTGTGCTAGCCACCGCGCAAGTTGACCATTTTCTTATGGTTTTTTTCTACACGGTAACTAAAATGTATCTTTGATTTGTCTTTTAGAAAAGTTTTGAGCTGCACTGTTGGATTGGACAGTCTTAGACTGTCATAGTTAAGGCCAAAGATTGATTCAGACTCACACTCCTCCGATTGAACGATCAATGTCTGGTGAGTTCACATGCACTGATTTAAGCCCTGGAGACATTCTAGAAAGACAAAAGACAAGAGTGAGCATCTGATAAATGTCCACTGTCGCACTGTTCAAATGAAGCTGTTGTTAATAATTCTACTGGGAGGCAACATGGGGGAATTTCTGGAATTTGTATTTGTATTAAACCCTGTGTTGAACAAGTACTCTCAGAACACAGAAGCAGTGTAAATGCAGTAGAATCATGTTGATTTAAGCCAGAATATTTAAAATTATCTGTATCTTTTTGTCCAAAGGATGGAGCAATGAAAATGGATGATAATGGACATTCGCCATCTCACCAAGCACATATTATGAACATGACCTTACTCTTATTTTGAAGTCCCTGTGTTTAAAAATATGTAAATCACATATTTACACCACTGTTTGTTGTCTTTTCACCGCATCTCTAAAATTCATCTGTTTGGTGGCGAGTAGGCATTTCTTGGCATTTTTTCAAGATTGGCTGCACTCTGGCATAAGTTTAAATTCTCAAAATTGACTTTGCCCTACCCACCCTTCCTGTTGTACGTGGACCTGTGTGGGCACCATCTTTTACGGTACGTGGGCGGCGCAGACTGAAGCACTTCCAGCAGCCGGGATAGAGACTAAATGGATTTAATGTGAATCAGAAATAGAACATAAGTTGCCCAAAGCACAAGACACCGGTGCCAAACCCAGAAGTGTCCGCAGTACTTCCTCTTATATCAGCTTTCTGCATGAAACGTGCAAACTACCTCTGTTCGCTCTCATTGAGGAATTAAGGGTGGCAAGGTGGAGGGGTGCTGTGACCTTTAGAGACGCAAGAGACATCAAGGTCTGGGAAGCAGGGACAAGAACCAGATCAGGAGGAAAACGGGAGGCTTCTACAACCTGGACCTTACGTTGTCCACCTGGAAGGACAGCAGGAAAGGATCTCCTTGCTGAGGATCGTCTATGACATCCTGCACATCATGGCAGGATATATATCACTGCACTATCCCAATGCTGATACAGGTGGCACCACGCGCTCGCTGATGAGTTAGAGCAGGTGAGAACAAGGTAATGCCACAGTAATCACCTGTGTCAAGGGGGTCCAACCATCCCAACATGTAGAGATTCTTTGCATGCCACAACATGATGCACCTGATAGGTCTTTAATTGTTGCATAAGGATGAAACAGGATGATACTGAAGCCTTTCTGGAAGGCTGGATAGAAAATGTCATAAACTGAACCGCTAATTCCAACAATTTAATACTGAGAACATTGACTCATGTTCGCGGAGTCAGTGCACATAATTGAATTTTCACTTTAAATCCCCCTCGGTGGCCTGACTGGTACGACTGTAAAAGGAGCACTGCACATCTCTTACTCTCTAGCTTCTCATCCTTCCCCCCTTAATTTGATCCTTTCTGCTGTCGAAGGTGGACCCCTTTTGATGAGACAGTGGATCAATTTTTGGTTTCCATGGGGCGCCCATATAGCTGTCATGTTTTACGGTGCAGCGATTCAGAGGGCCACTGAGATGGCGACCCTTGTTTTCTGACAGGCCGGACGCAACATCGACAGCCTCCATTCAGCTGCCTAAATGAGAAATACCTCAGGGTGTCCCGGGTGTCTCAAATTATCGAAGCCTGAACTAGTTCAGCCCTGCCTGCACCTTCTCTGTGCATGGAGGTGCTCATGCATACATGTTATACAAGAGGCTCGGAGAACGTCCCTGCGCTAAATTAGGCAAATGATACGATTATTCATCAGTTATGTGCAAACATTGACCTATTTTGGATGGAAACACCACTTTATTATTCTGTTGGAGAGAATCTGAGTCACAGAATCCAAATCTCAGACAAATTTAACCAAAAAGGAAAAAATATCTCATCAGGCTGATGAAATCAAAGGGGCAGAAGCAATGACAAAGACTGACTTGAAATTGAAACGCAAACGTAACATTAGAAAAAGATGCTTTGATCTCCTGTGGTACTGACAACTGACGCTAATTGTTTCTATAACGTGGGCAAAATTGACCAGTCAACTCATCTCCATCACTATTTTCTTTGTTCTCTTCTATAGATCCTTCTCAGTAACTATCTTGGGAACCCCAAAGATAATTATCATGTCAAGCACACTTTACTCACTTCTTATCATGTTTGCTTCATATTGTATTCTGAAGCCGTGTTGGGGCAACTTTTATGATCTATAATAAATGAAACGATGCAGACGCAGCAATGAATTTGACAAATCAATTTCTGTGTTATACCTTGTTTATTGGGGCATTATTGGACGCTTGGATTGATGGCCGAGGCCTGAATGAAGCAGACGGTTGTGTGGTCGTGGTACCTTCCCCCTTTGATCTTTTGTCACCTCCATTCAAGCGTTTTGTTGTGCCTTGCTGCTGTAGCCCATCCGCTAACGTATGAAGCTAGAAGGCTGTATTTCACCGTATTACACCATCTTGCAACAGAAGAGCCTCGCCATGAAAAGAATAACTTGACCTTGGCAGATGACTCCTCAGAAGTATGTGGGCAGTTTTTATGAGATCATCTCTGAAGCAGAGCTGAGGTCTCGTGGGTAGCTTGGTCTCTCGGGCGGGGACCAATTATGCTAAGCTCCTAGCATTAGCATACGGTGCATACGCTGTCAATATGATGTAAACCCTCCAGTAATGGCGTCTTGTCTTCGTCACATGCGCACAGGTGTTGATGCCGTTTTAAACACCTCCCTGAACCTTTTGTTTTGCACAAATGAATGAAGACACAGATATTTCCTGGCTGTGTTGGACAGATATGATTCAGAGCTTTGCACACCTAGTTGATATAAAACCTCTGAGGAGGAGCATTAACATCTGCATTCTAACCTGGCAACCACTCAGAAACCCATCACTGTGTTTCATCTTGTCACTATGAAGACGTAAGATGGTCTAGATTATGTTATCTTCCCCTCACATTTACAACCACTTTACCCAGCTGGCCTTCATAGGCTAAAAGAGATATAATGCATGCATAGATAATGCAGCTGCTTCACATTTAAATACAGCAACTGCGAGTCAGAGCGTGGGTAAATGTGTTCCGATGGCCACCAATATGTGAAAAACTTGGATTGAGAGCAGAAATTGAAGTGCATTCAGTTGGCCTCCTGCTGTGTGCCGATCTGTACATTGTGTCTTTGCATAGCGCCGTTGCCGACCGCCTTCTCTTCAGTGCTGTCTGACAAGCATCGTGCAGCCGCTGAGCAGGCGTTAATGCATCTATAGTTAGCTGGCGTGCCGCTTCCTGCTGACTCCCAGTGCTGCATCCCTCAGATGTTCTAATGATCCGACACACCTGATCCAAGGTGCTGTTCATTAGCTGCGTATTCATTTCAGTCGGGCTCCAACGCGCGGCTGTATCGATCGGGTGTGGCTCCATTCCCACTGCTGATGAATGCAGATTGAGAAAGTGCTTGAATATTTCATCAGTACCTACAAATGGTCTGTTGTTGAAGCGATCAGCCTCGTCTCCTGCTGTTATGTCTTTGTAAGCCTATACAAAACACGAGGTATATCCGTGGAGCAGCAAGGTTGCCTCCCGGCTGTGTACCTAGACGTGTTCCGCGACGTCTCCCCAGACTACAGAGCAGCTTCTTTCCTCGGGCTGTGAGGAAACTCATCCGCGCTTTGATTCATCCTCTGCGCTGTGCCACAAAATGAGATTTACAATTCAGAATCCGACCTGCTGTCAAACATTGGGAAGAAACGACAGTCTGCTTAAATGGGTCACGTGACGACAGTAGGACCATCTCACACGTTTGATCATCATCATCATGTTTGATCCCATGACCAGATTTGTGTCTGCGTATTTGTGCGTTTGTGTGATTGTTGTTTATTGTATTTTTGACGGATCGTTGACATTCCGACACACAACTGACATCAGGAGAGATTGTGAGAGTGGAACGCTGGAGAATTCTCCGTGTGTGATGCAAGAGCTGCTTGTTTCATAGTGTCGCTCAGAAACGAAAACCTTCTAGTTTTAGTTTAATTACTAAAAATAGCTGACGTGACGCATAGCTTATTCAGGCTGCAGCCTCCCAACACGTTTAGGATTCCTCTCCTTCATCTCAGCAAAAGGCCGTCCTCTTTAGTTCCTCTCCAGCCTAAACCTGAGCTAAAGATTCCTGCTCTGACCGAGGCTCATTAAAGTCTTCGGAACTCAAACAGCCGTGTAGGCTGTCCTCTGGTTTCATGTCTGCTCTGGAGCTAATGGGCTAAGAGGACACTATTACAAAAGAGCGAAGAAAGAGGAAAAACATGGTGAAGCTGGACCTAAAAAGTGTAATCATACCCTGGATTAGAGCGGGGGGGGGGCTATTAAAAAGGAACAAAGGGAGATGTTAAGAAAGACTGGAACATGGACAGGAAATGGAGTCTGAGAGGAAACAGCAACCTTTTGTCTAATCAGGCCAAGATGTTCCTTCAGTATTCATCTCACACACACACACACACACACACACACACACAGATGCTATCTCTTAGTAACCATCAGAGATCATTTCAACCTTTGCTGAACATAATCGGGAACCTGTAAAGCAAGATTGAAGAAAACAAGTTGATTTTCTCTAAGCACACTATTCCTACCTTTGAGAGGCTCTTTCAACGTTTTTGGAAATTAAAAGCACGTTATTTAAAACGTATTGTAGTTGTGAAATTTAAAAAAGAAGGGGACAGCATTGTGGTCCAGTGATTAATCTTAAACCATTTAAAGGCTTGACGGGGGAGGAGGGGTCCCACTAGGGGATGTGGAGCTCCAGCCTTCTCATCCAGAGACGGATGAGTGACTCACATGAGGAAAGGCTCATGCACCGGGATGTGCACGTTACACATTTATACACCAGTTATAAACAACAGAACTTGGAATGAGTGAAGCTCTCTGACATAACTGCCCCTCAAAGGAAACATCAACGCTATTTAACAGGAAATGGGCTTCGGCTGCTGTTCATTTGGATGCAGCAGACCACCCGCCACTCTGGAGCAGCTCTGGAGCACAAATACTGACCTCACTAATACAGTAAATCGACTTCATTATCCTGCAGTGGCCTGTGAGTGCACGTTGCTGCGCAAGCATCCGCATCTTAAAGACTCTGATTATATAATTACTGCCTGTGAGCTCAAGTATCCTGTTACAGCAGCTTCCAAATATGACTGTAGATCCCCGCGAACGCTGTCTGCTGCTCTTATTTTACTCAGACTTGCTGATTATCGTCATTATCCAAAGACAACGTCGGCGTTTGAATGCAGTCAGAGGTGCCTCTCGCCCGAAGTCTGCTCCTCCGTCTGCTGCCTTCTCTCCCCATCTTTTAGCGTCCGTTTAAAGCCTGAGCGGATAAACCAAAGTTTCCTGCGAGTAACAACACGTAGAACCTCACGCATTTGTCTTTCTGAGGGTCGAACTGTGAATGTCTATGGTTGGAATGCAGATTTCACAGGTGGAAACGGGTCATTCATCACGATTCAGCGACTAATCGATCAACACCTGAATCTGTGTTTAGCAACAGGCCGGCTGTGGTGATGTGTGATGGTGCCGGAGGGCACAAACACTGGCACGCACCCAGGAAAACCCAGACATTTCTCACCTTGTGAAAGGCTCCGTGCACTTTTATCATGTGGACTTGCCAGGAAGCCTAATTTCGAGCAGCAGTGCTTGTGCCTCTCCACCTCTAAAGATTCCGGATTGGGCTGATGTTTGGGACATCGGCCACATACGTGTTCACGCTTTTGGTTATTTTCCTGGGAACCCAAAGTTTGAGACTGTTGACGGTTGAGCGAGCAGCAAAACAAAGAGAATTGTTTATCCAGACCCCGACTGCTGTGTCGTGAAAGCCTGACAGATTTAGAAAATCCATTTCTGTGTTGTTTTTCTGGGATTTTTCTTTTGGGCTTCTTTGGTGGAAGTCTCCAAACAGAGACTCTTTTACATCGCGGCCGAATCCGCTCATGCATAAGTAACAACTGGTGACATCACGTCCAACGGTGTGGTAATTGGTGCCGCTAATTAAGCTTGCTAATGACCTTATTAAGACAACTGAATATATTCAATAAATCATGGTGATTATGGGGGGGAATTAAGAAGCTTATTCATTGTCCTGGTTTTATCAACACCAACTGTCTTTTACAGCATTATTTATGGCAACGAAGCGCCGATGCTGAATTACTGATGAGTCTGTCCTCATGGATTCAGTTGAAAACACCGTTTAGAGCCTGGGCTTGAACCAACAACCTTTGTTTGATTCACGCCATCCACTGTAATGAGAGAAGGAGGCAGGAGCCAGTTTCCCCGACCCCTCACCCTTCACTCAACACACTGAATCCCGGTTCAATCCCCCTTCGATCTTTTTTTCGATCTTTCCTCCCGCTCGCCTCCTAACTGTTCCGCATCTTCAGCATCTTGCAGGCATATTGACAGACTGACCCGTCCACGACATCATCCCGACGCTTCGGAACCGACAGACTGGTCCAACTGGTCTGACTGGTTGAGGAGGGCACACCACTGCTCGGGAAGTCATTTACTTCCCACTGTCAAACGATGGTAATTAATATGAGAGCGCGCACACCCACACAGTGTCAGCACAGTTTATCTGGAATTGGCTGTCCACTGTGAGTGACAGGTGATTAATGGGGGGGGGACAGTCTTCTTGCTGAATGCTTCTTAAACTGTTGAAGAGTCTAATCAATCAGTCAATCAATCAATCAGTCGGACAGTCAGTCACACCTACTTAGCCAGTATATTAGCGCTGTAGTCTCACCTCTGCTGGCCTGGAGGTCTGAATATTTGTGTCCAACCCATTAAAAATAAAAGCAAATGTGTGAAATGCTGTTAAAATGTAGACACTGCCATTCCTATGATCCTACTACTATGATCCAAACGCATCCTGCAGCTTCAACAACTCTGAAGTTCATTAATGCAGACGGATGGCTGCAGCACCGTTTGACTGGGGCTCATTCATACGTGCTAAATATACTAATTAACAGCCAATCTGAATTCCTAAAAGTGGTTCCAGGTTTTTATCACCTTACCTACAATCTCAGGTTATTTCTGAGACTATTCATGTCAGTTATCCTCAAATTTCAGGGATTAAAAGTTCAAAAGTCCGTTTTTTTTTTCCCCACAATGAATTCATCTCCTTCTGGCGTTGCGATGCTAATATGAAGCGATATTTCCCCGCGTGCACACACACATGCCCGTGGGGCCGCTGTTTGCTGGGTGGCTGCAGCACCTGCAGGAGGCAACACAGATGGCAGCAACATGCTACATATGCTGTAAAAACACTGCTACAAACCTGACCTGCTTCCTGATTAGCCGCGCCGTGTTGCCATGGCGTGACTGTTCACTGCCATGCCGCCAATTAGGTTGTTTTTCTCTTGTTTTTGTAATTTAATTAAGGTTTATCTTCAAGCTGAGGTTTGTGTTAGCGTATCTAAGATGTGATTTACAGCTAAGCCCCCTTTTCAGGTGTCTGACTGTTCCCCGAAGCTCGTCACGTGGCGGCGGAGTCTCCTGTCAAGTCTCCTCGCTGCTCATTACGAAGAAAGCCCGCAGCCGCTCTCAAAATCGCTCGTACTGTCTTCCGGTTCGCTACCTTAAAAACCTGTTTCGATATAGAAGGAAAGCCACATGTCCTCACTTCTGTAGCATCTGGACAACCTGGACTTGTCTCTGATAGGACTGGAAATGACTGGAGCAAAGGGACGGTTCCTCTCGTCTCCCGTGGTCACCTTCAGGGAAGTGTTTGTGTGTGTGTGTGTGTGTGTGTGTGTGTGTGTGTGTGTGTGTGTGTGTGGGAGTGCGAGTGCTGTCGACGGGGGTCCAGGTCAGGCCACTAATAAGCACCATATCTGTGTCCTTGTCCTATTTTACCAAAGAGACACAGAAAGAGGAAAAAAGGGGCAGCAGGAAGACAGGGGGGGGGGGGGGGGGGGGTTGTCGCAGTGACCTGCCACAATACTGCCCGAACATGTCACATGCACACGTGTGCACACGCACACTCAGGCTGGAGAATAAAAACGTTAAAAATGATTCAGACTTCTTGTGTTTTTTTAACAGTGTTGCTGTGAGAGCGGCGGCGTCCTTCAGCTCAACTGTACGAAGCCTTCATTTAAAAAACAAAAATAAAAACAGCCTCAACTCCAAGACGTGACAGGAGACAATAAAACAAGATAATACTTATTTAGAAATATGGAATTTCTTCTGAGAGACGATGAGCATGGGCTTGAGCGAGAGAGCGCCACTCACTGCCGTTTCAATGGTGGGATTAATGAGCCTATTGAAATAATTTCCCCTTTTCTCTGGACCCGCCTTGCAATTAAAATTAGCTTTGAGTTTCCACAAGTGTTGCGATTACACGATTCCTTGAACCGCCGGGAGCCTCAGAATAAATTGAGGGAACCAGGCGTTTTTCAACGTTGTCGAGACTCAGAGCCGCAAACAAAATAAGCGACGGACGAAGGGAAATGTTTTTATTATTATTATTATTATTATTGGTGAAAGGAAGAGACGCGTGCGTGACCAGGTTAACATTTTCTTCATTACATGCACAGAAAATCCAGAAAACTGAGCTAAAATTGGGATTTGCAGTCTGCAGACCACCATCAAAGCAGCAAGGCTGGTTGTATCTGGTTATATCTGGATTCTGGCCCCACAGACGAACACACATCCTCATACTTCTATCTTTGTGAGGACTTTCATAGACGTAGCACATTACTCAGCTCCTTACCCTATCTCTAACCCTCCGAACTGACCCCCCAACCCTGACTCCTACCAAACTGTAAACTTAAAACCAATTCTTAACCCTCAAACTATCCTTTGAAGTTGAGAACAAGCAGAAATGTCCCCACTTTGCTAGTACAATGTAGCAAATACAAGAACACACACACCACCCAAACAAACTGACGGGGTAAATTTGAGTCTCTGCTGCTTCTAAGCTGATGAATATATCATTCGGACCATTTTCAGCCAACAACATGGCGGCTCCCACACGCTATGCGGCTCTGCCCCTTCACTTTCAGTTAGACGAACACGCAGTTAAAGCAGGACTGGTGGAGAATTTAAATGTCACGCATGAGAGAGGGAGGAAAAGGAGAGGGGGGCGATCGAGGGCGAAGGTAAGCATGAGGAATCAGAGGGAAAGAGGATGAGTGGGTGGTAAGGAGAAAAGATATGATGGGAAATGGGGGGGGGGTAAGGCTCTCTGTATCTGCCCTATCGGTTCCACTTAAGTTCTACAGGAGCTGTGGTAAATGGGAAAAGGCGGTGTTGCAGCAATAAATAGAAGAATTTATAGAACGAGTGCAGAAAAATCATAAGAATGAACAGTGGAAGACAGCGTGAAAGGTCTGAAAAACACATCCTGTGTGTGTGTGTGTGTGTGTGTGTGTGTGTGTGTGTGTGTTAATTAACAACATGATTTTGACAAAATAAATTGGTCCAAAATAAATCCAGTTGGATGGATTCGGGGCATTAAAACTTCAGTTCAATTTGGGTGAATTATACATTTAACTAGCTTTTAGCCTTTTAGCTGGAGATCACCACTATCACCAAGTCATAAAACATTAATATTGTTTAATAATGACTAATAACGGTGCGACCAAAGCTAAATGAAGCATGTCAACTTTAATGAAAGTTAGAAGTAGAAATGGTTTAAAGGCTGGCACAATGCGTAAAAAATGATACATTCCGTATGTCTGTAAGTCAAATGGGACGGCGTTGGTGCAGTACTGGTGGATTTCTACTGCGTGCTGGTGGGAAGTGGGCATTAATGGAATGTGACACACTCTTAGCTAGCACATATGCCCACCCACACATCCAGTCTGCAGCATCACATGCTCTCAGCGCATGATGAGCAGCTCTGCTCTGGTCTTTCCTTTTCTCCCAAATAAAAATATTCTCATTACTGCAAATTAACAGATGATAGAAAGCAAAAAAAATAACAAATCAAAGGGAAGATTTTCGCTCAACATCGTGCTCATCAAATGAGCTCCGCCCTGCGGTACCTCAGAGTATTACTGGACTAAAGATAAACGGCAGAGCTTAATCGAAGTTTCAAAAACTTTTCGATTATGCTTTTTTAAAAAAAAAAAAAAGTTCTAATCACCAACTTTAAGATGTCCGCACAAACGTCTATAAAGACCAGAATCTCATATTATAGAAGCAGTTTATTCTCATCTAGAACCTCAGCTCTTCAGCTTGAGGTCAGCACCAAGAAAAGAACCATCAAGCTAGTGTTGACCTCCAAAACTAAAGCAACGCTTTTACAACAAATTACTTTTCTTAGAAGAATTTGTTCGGATTCGTCCTTTTGTCAGTTTTCAGACCCATGAGGAAGGTCACTGGGGCAGACCTTCATCGGCTGAGCCAGAGGAGTCTGAAGGGAGCCGTCAAACTGTTACTCACATCCATCCCATCATCATGAGATCCAGTCATGACATCACACGTCTCATGAGTCGCTGTTTTCTTGTTTTTTCCTCCTCAGCGGCGGGAACATCAGAGAATGGAGAAGTTTCTGGAAACTTCCAATTAACTTGGGCTCACTCACTGTCAGAGAGACAGAAGAAGAAGAACAGAATGAGCACATGAAACAAAAACTAAAGCAACAGGAGGCTCCAGAGGACCTAAGAAATCTTCTTTTTACCGAGGCAAGGGAACTAAGTACATCATTTTTTATATTTTTCACTTTGGACGGGAAAAAAAATGCACTTGTGTATTAAACTGCCTCTGATCTTCCTCACAGGAAGCTGTTTATGAGCTCTGAGAGCTGGAAGAGCATCTGTGACCTCCTCACAGCTGCGTGATGAAATGACCAACATGAAGTTTTTGAAGGATCTCTGCAATTGCTGAGAAGGATTTTCCTTTTCCCCGTGGTCTCTTATGGAGGCCGTTGTTAGTGTTTGGCCAAAACATGGGATGATGTGAATATAGAGGGAGTGTCAGTTGATCAAAAGTCTCCATCTGCAGTGGACCAACAGCCCTCCTCCTCCTCCTCTTCATAAACCCAGTCTAACTTTAAGTAGAGCAGCAGTCCTCAGCGTGGCAGAACGTGGCCTTACACAGGCCGACTTCATGCCCGGAGATCCATCCTTCGGGAAGCCTGTCACCGGTCGGGGGTGCACACTTCAGCGGAGGTGTGGCTCAGCGAGGTGTGGAACAGCTGGTCAGGGGAAAAACTGTTAAATTTAGACCGCCGACACGTTTGCGTTTCGTAGATCTGTGTAACACCGACACCAAAAAGTGACGCCTGACAGTCGCACCTGCGTTTCTGCTTCTTAAACAGCCCAACGTGATTGACTCAAGACACAAATAGCTGGTGACGCACCTCGGCGCTGCCTCTTCATCCTGCGGAGAGACAGATCTGCTGGCCGCCAGTCAAAAGTCGCGCTAGACGCACAAAACCAGAAGTCTAAATTTACCTAAATGCAGCATCTCCGACCGTCCTCATCAGTAAATGTGTCGTTCCTATATTCACCTGTCTTGTTGGGGATGAAAAATGTCCTTTTTCAAACGTCGATTCTTCGAGTCACGTCTGGTTTTAGATCTCTGAGCATCACAAACGCCTCAACTCAACCTTCTCTCAGGTAACATAATGTAGAATCCTTTGCTCTGATCTCATCATTATCGTGGTAAAACACCATCCTTCCAGTTTCACCCCACATTTGATGGTGAACACTACCACACTACAATATTCACATTCCACTTTTTCGCATCGGTTTGTTTGAGTTGGCTGAATACAACCTCATTAAAAATCTCCTCAGGGTGGCCCATTTAAGTGGTGAACTCCTACAGGTGAACTTCTTCATCTTCTCGGTGTCTGTTCAATTAATGTCCGCACGGGAAAACAGCTCAAATCTTCCCAGGAGCTGTTTTGACTTAAATGCTGTCATCTTAAGCGTTCCTTTTTTTCAAGCTTTAACTCGACTTAATGTGCAAACACCATCACCCCCGGGACGTACACTAATAAGAAAGTTTAAATATATGATCCACTCCCCCCAACAGCCTTTGACTCTAAAAGGGAAAAAAGTTTGAAAACTGTCACATCAGCCAAAATGCTGCTTGACAGCCAAAGTCCACCCCAGGGCTCGCTAATAAAGCACAAATGAGGGTCTAAAAGGTTTTGTCGGAGGTTTAGATCTTGCTTCAGAGTCTTCTCTTCATCTTCTCTTTTGGCTTGTTGATCTCAGCACACGAGGACTAACAGAAGATGCAGCCGGTACCAGTAAAGAGCCTCACAAGCCCGACGGATCACAGCCGACACGTGACGTCTCGATGAACACCAGCAGGAGCCAATGTCTAGGATACAAACTACCCATAGCGCTCAGGCGAGCCGGTCGGTCACACATTTGGTCTGTCCGCCCGTACGCGACATCCCACAAGAGCCCAATTAGGACTGCACACCCTCACCAGTGGTGTGGTGGTACTCAGTCAGGGGTGTGTGTGTGTGTGTGTGTGTGTGTGTGTGGGGGGGGGGGGGGGGTAACACTGAGGAAGGGTGCTCTGAGCTGTGCTGGTCATGCTTTTAGAATATCTTCTCATTTGATTGGTTGTGTGTGTGTGTGTGTGTGTGTGTGTGTGTGTGTGTGTGTGTGAGAGGGGGAATCATCGTTTTAGGAATTTCAGGCTACTTCTCCGTCCCCAATTCAACTCACTCAGATTTAATGAGCAAGTGTTGAGGTAACTGAATAAAACCAAACCTTTTCACTTCGCTGAGGTTTTAACCGCTGGCTTTTTCAGTTTAATGATATTTCAAATGTGTGTTGTTAAAAAAGAACATTAAATGGCTCGTTGTCGATGGTTTGGCCGGCTGCACAATAGCACAATAAACACCTAACAGCTAATAAACACCATCAGCTTAGGAGGTTCGTCCGTGCTGCTTCTTTCCTGAGTGTCCGTCTGTATGTTTTCCGTCCACTTGGACACTTGCATGGAATTCTAACGCCCAGCTGCTGCATCAGGGTCGCACTGCGGCCAGAGTCGCTGGCTCGTAGGGCTGCACGTTATCAAACATTGCTAAGTCTGCTGACCGGTTCAGGCTCCAAGATTTTCCTTTGGGGTGGCATTTAATTGAAGGTGGCCGCAGATCCGAGAGGAGCAACTTCAAACTGCTTTGAATACCAAAGTGTCCCTTAGGGGAATCACAGGTACGGGCCCTTAAGAGGCAGCCTATTGAGAGAGGTATAAAGAAAACCTGATAAAGGAGAAACGGACGCCTTTGAAAGCTGCACATTGATAAAAACAAAGCATCTTTTCATCAGCAGAAAAAACTGTCCGTTTGAAGGAGCATTTATTCCCTCAAAATCAAAAGGGTGCGGGTGTCTGCCGCCGAGGCCCATCTGCTCAGTTTAAAATGGCTCCCTGTGCTACTTTTAGACTTCCCAGTTCACATTTTGTCCATGTTAAATACCGACGCCTGGAATTTTCCGTGTTTTACCTCTATTCAAATCGACAACAATGGGAACGTAGAAAGACATCTGAAAGGCCACCGTTGTTGGTCAGAGTACGGCGGCAGGGACCACTGTTAATCATTTTAGGCCCACTTTTGAAACCCACATTTAATTTAAGAACCAGAAAGAACCAGTTTGGGGCCATTTCTCCACTGCAAGAATTCATCATCACAGTAGGATCAGGACCCTTTACCCACCAGCAGCTGGGAGTGATTTTAGCTAGTTTGCTGAGACAAAATGGTGAACTCCTTCAACTGTGTTCGTACAGCCACTTAACTAATTTAGCTATTTGTTTTACTGATTAAAGCTAATGGTAATTCTAGTTACTCTCTGTTTTATCAAGAGCAAAGGCCATGTCTTCTGATTGTTTTCGATTAGCCCCTTTTTCACCAGGATTCCCAGGAACTTTAATTACCAGGAAGTTATTTAGCTTGCTTCTAACAGTCCTGCTTATCTTTGTAAATGTGATCTAATCAGGCTGAGGGGAGTTGTTTAGACCATCCATGGTTGTTGGGGTCCTTTGGCTCTTCACAATCTTCCCAGTTTAAACCTCATCAGCTAATTTTCCAGTCAGTCAGTCATCAGTTCTCACCTCTGGCTCCACACCTCAAGAATTCCTGGGAATCAGCTACAGTATTCATGGAAAGATGAGGGTCAGGGGAAGGTGTTTTCCTGGGAAATTTCAGTGGTTCTTCTCAGATTGCAAGTAAATGAAAAAAAACGTTTCTTCGGTGGAAAAGAGGCCTCTGATGTGATACCTTAAGCTGTGACAGAAAATCCCATTAAAGAGGGTGTTCTACTTTAGATAGTAACTGTAATTCTTAGACATTTTGGCGGGAGAAATGGGAATCCATTGCTGGGGGATGAGAGACAAGCAACACAGACAAACATGTATCACTCACTAAGCTGCTGACACAAATGGTGGGATGGAGGGATTTCCTTCTGCTAAAGGAAAGAGGTTGTAAGAAACCCCCCAGATCAGATAAATGAATGAATAATCATCAAGTTTTCCTTGGAATTTCGTGGCTGGCACCACCTCATGCCAGATAATAATAAGTGTTGGGATGAAGTCCAACATCGGGACAGAGAGTGTCGGAGGCATTGGCTGTCACATTAAACCATTAACATCACTATGGTAACCAAATCCGATTCATCATTTTATCAATTGTTCCCAACAGACGTGAGGTCACATAAAAAAAGCCATTCCACTGTGAAAGTTCCTCCGAGAGAGTTGTGCACGACTTTATAATAATCTAGTAGCGGTTAGCATGAACCCAGTCTGGCTTTTTCATCAAAGAAAAGGCTGCAAAAAGGGACGAATCTGACAAACTTCTAACAAACTTTAGGAAAGCAGATAAGCTGAAGGACTGAGTACCGACTCTTTCTAACGAAACAAAGGTTATTTTCACTTTAGTTTTCCCTAGGCCGCAGTTATAACGTCTGTATAGAGTGTTGTGTTTGTCCAAACGTGCTGCTCCTATATCTGAAGTCCGGTGTGCCGCTTAGATCATCACTTAAAGATTTATGGCGGGGGGGTGGGGGCCAAAAAATCATTTAGATCCTCGTTAATCAAGAGAATGGTGAATTAGCTTTTGTGAAGAGTCTGCGTGGGCAGCTGCTCGCTAACTCAGCTCGATTCGTCCCTTTTTGTCTGGCTCACTTCCAGTCGGAACGCAAGAGGCGGCAAAATCGGAGTTTATTGGAAAATCAACACATTGGGATTATGCCCACCTGCTGCTGGAGTCGAGGGGAATGTAGGGCCAAGAGGGAGGGTGTAGGATGGAGAAAATGGACACGTCAAGGCTACGTAGCATGAGCCACTGCAAAGTATTCGAGCAATGACTTCGCTCAGTTTGCCACAGACTTCTGGTGGAGCTCACAATCTCATCCTGGACTCGGCTCCTGCCTACGCCGCGAGCCTTCAGATCCCACTTTGCCTCCATCTTCTTTTGCCTGGGGTCATTTTACTCTCTGGTTTGCCACCATTTATTCCACACTGGGGGGGTTGTTGCAGTTTACCTCCATAAGTTAGCAAAGGGAGGGAGAGGGGAGCCTGCTGTGGGTCTGACAATGGAGTATCTCCCCCAAACAGCCATTAATGATGCACAATTCAGTTGAAGAAACCTGAGGCGAAATGTGTTTAATCTGTAACTACTGTAAATATAAACTACAGATACACTAATGATGTCAGCTTTGAACAGATTCACAGATATTCTTGATTGGATCAACTGGCTTTGTCAACAGGTCCGGTGTCCCGCTCTGTCGTCACCTTATTTGTTTCGTGGTGGGTTCCTAATAAAGTAGGAACAAACACGCACAAGATGGGAATCATTTGGGATGAGAGCATCAATGAGCGTGAAGGGAGCGTGATTGCCTGAAGAGGTTTATTCAGAATCATAATCTATTTTGAATTACCCGCGGGACCCGGGCTGATGCTGGTTTCGTGCTTGGCCTTTCCTCATCTTCGCACACAAACACGTGCGTGCAAGACAGAACTCCAAATCACTTTCTCTTATCGTCAAGCGGAGAATTGGAAGCCGTAGCGTGTTCCAAGGCTTGCGGTAAACCGGCTTCATTTTTGTTGCGACTGCCTGATGTCACCAGGGTTCTTTGCAAAATTGAAGAAACTGAACAGCGGCGCCGTTTGAAGACACAAAACGTGCAGTGGATGTAAAACATCCGAAACTCCGCAGTCACGCTGATGCCACAGCTGAGAATTACCGTCGGACTTCTTCGATCCACCAATGCTCTCCAAAATGCAATATTGCGAGTTCACCTTGGAAGTCGGAGCCGGGAATAACGCCGTAGCTACGGCATCAAATGTAAATGTCGTCAGTTACGGTTACAAAGTCAAAAAACAAGATGGCCGTGTCTTCGAAAGCTGTTCTTTTCGTTGTTGTTTAGCCCTTAGCAGCAATTTACACGAACAATCTAAATCACATGAACAACCCAAATTACACTATAACAGCATTCCCCTTCATATATGTAGAGCGTTACCATATATACGACTGAGGAAGTGCAAGGAAAAGTAATTAAAATGTTCGAAATGCTCAACTCAGAGGTCGTGATTATTCCCAACTTCCTGACTCAGAAATCCGACTTTGGGGGGGCGTTCCAGTGGATACTCGGAACTCCGGAATTCCAGCTTCTGACCTCCAAGGACTCAATTCAGACACCTCATATGACAGAAGACTGTCGTGAAGGTGATGTGAGCGAAACTTTTCTCGAATGGGAAAGTCGAGGTCTAACGTGGAAAATAAATCCAGATATGAGTTTGATATTTGGGTTTCTGTTTGTCAGCTGGCCTGGCACAACAGGAGCTTTCATTGAATCTTTACGTTAGGCGTCTGTTTCACCAGGATTGAAAACAGGACAGTTTTCCATGGAGAAAAGAGAAAAAGTTTGGCACTTTTCCCTCTCTAATTCCTATCTCCATATTTCCTCTCCTCCTCCCCCCTCACCCAACGTAGCTCTCACACTCACACACTGAATAATTAAGATGCAATAAATCCAACTGTCACATCCATTTTTTAGAATCCTCAGCTGTGTGTGTGTGTGTGTGTGTGTGTGTGTGTGTGTGTGTGTGTGTGTGTGTGTGTGTGTGTGCACATCTTTGCATCTAAAACTTTGCAGCATTAAAAGCAAAATTAAACTTTCAGTAGACGTGAGAGACGAATGAGGGAAAAATTCAAAAGAATCCGTCTTTATGGACGTCCTCACTCTTCAGAAGTGCCTTGCTGTTGTTGTCAAGGTCAGAGGTCAAGAGAGAGCAGGTTCTGGCACTTTGGTTAGCATTTTAAAACATGAAAATCCACACGAATACTTTTCTTACGGATTCCCAGGAACAGGATTCCCGAGTCTGCATAACTGGAGGCTGGCCGAACTATTTTTTTTATTAAAAAACGGTCAAATTCAATAACTGTTAATGCAACTAAACCCTTGGTTCAAACATACATACAAAGTTACGCTGTGCCTGCGCTGCACAGATAACCCAGAAAGGATTAGCTATATTATTTTGACCTGGAAGGCATCCATCTCGGATGTGTCAGACAGTGTTGTGTTTGCGGACCACAGCGTTATGGGATTAGTTTAATTATACCAAATTCACATAATTGTATAATAGCAAAATACTAGTGATGGGAATTCAGGAAGCAGGTTTAGCTGTAAGGAAGCATCACTTCAGGTGGATGGAAACATTCCGCGTCGCTGGGAACGGCTTCTTAAAGTAAGACTCAAGTATTTGTTTCACATAAAAGGGCGGTTTTTTATCCTCTGGACTACAAATACGAGAGCAGAGATGGTGTGACATGCACAAAGGATGCCACGCTGAATGCAATCAGGGCACATTAATCCCACCAAGGGAGCCGGGATCACATTCAATTTAAATTCCTCCACGGTGGCCGTTTAGGCTCGGCGAGATTGGCACACGTTCATCCTTTTGTTGAGAGCTGTGACAAATCCAACAAAATCCCTCCTGACTTTCTGACATGTGTGTCTGGAGGAGGATGGTGGTCAGGGTGAGAGAACTGCACGGAATATTAACAAGATATAAACTGTGACTCAAGGTGTTAGATTCCACCCCCCTACACACACACACACACACACACACACTTCCTGCTACTACAGGACTGTGTGAGAGTCCTTCCACCAGTATCCAAGTCTTACTGGGCAGCACAGTGGTTTAAACTGCTTAGTATTAACAGACGGGTTAATAAAAGAATGTTCTGTTTTAAGCTTGAGAGGCTGGTTCCTCCTCAACTCTCTCCCCCCCTCTTTGAGAACGCTGTAGCTCTGCAGGTAAAGTCATTATTCTCGTCGAGCTCTCGTAGTTAAAAGCCTTCTCAGCCACCCACAGGAGGGCCAAGCCTGGTCCTGATCATGGTTTCCTCCTGTTGAAAGGTAATTTTTCCTCATCACTGTTGCTTGTTGGGTTTTGGGTTGTAACAGACGTTGTATAAAGTTCCTCTAAACGGAACTGAATAACCGCTTTAACTGGACCAACCACTGGCGCGGCAGGTTCCTGGTTCAGTATCTTGCTCAAAGACACTTCGGTACGCGGTATCTAGGCCTCTAGGATGGAAGCTTTCTGACACCGCAGCGACCACTCTGCCCCTTGACCCCCGGCCACCATTAAGCTCTTCATCCATCACTTGTGAGCCCTGCAGGACTACGAGTGCGCACGTGCGCCTCCACATACGCAGCCAGAGCTAAAGTACACCAATATAGCAGCACACCTCAGACAATGTTGACTCTTCTGAGTGTGAATGGAAGTGGAGCTACTCCTCTGAGTTTCTGTCTGTCACCAGTGTGTGTGCGATGGTGAATGTCGACCTTTAAGGTCAAATAATTGAAGTGTTGGAAGACGAGTGTGCAGATGAGCAACGCTGTCCATTTATGCAGGGCTAATATCTGCGTAGTTATGGGCTATGTGGCTGTAGGAGGGGGAGAGAGACGGGAGGAGGGAGACTTTAAAAGAGAACGGCACATTAATGCAAATGGAACAACTTCGCGATCACATTAGAAAACGCCGCAATGCACTTGTGAAAATTGATGTGCACGACCTCGTGGTGGCAAAAAGCAACAAATAGAGGATGATTTCAAAGGGACAGAAATGGAACGGTGGGTGTAAATGAGTGCGGACGTTCCCTTTGATGCGTTATCCTTTCATTTGAAGAATGATGGGGAATAATGGGAAAATGAGCAGTATGTATGAACCAGGATGACAGAGGACGTTTTGCCGTCTCTGCTTTAAAAAGACATCTAGCTGCATATTTATGGTTCTGTTGCCTTTTTTGGTGAAAATGAAAAAAACAGCTAATGCATAAATATATAATTCGTTTAAATTTTCCTAAAGGTTAATGTTGAGATGAGTGTAGTTTCTCCTGAGGGTGTAAGACATGAAGGCAGCACAGCTGATCTCTGCAGAGAAACTCAGAGAAGGGTGAAGCTGATTAACATGCTTATTACACCTGTTATAATCACCTGCCATTACTCCATGAAAAATACTTTTTGATTGTGATTTTGCGCGACTTCCTGCTCAGAGAGTCAAGAGCCTGTTGAAAATAGGCAAGATTTCGCTCACAAATGCACCTTTGCTCTTGTCAAATATTGCCGAGGCAGCAAACCGCCTGGTTTCAACGGGGTTTCCCTTTTAACTGACTGCTAACGGTTTAGTTTCGTAGACGCCAAAGAGCAGAGTGGAGCGCCGATACTTCCGTTGTTAATCTTGTCCTTACGAGGGGCCTCACAGGGCCCTTATCAGCCCTCACTATCAGCCCCCCGGTACGTCCTCTAACAAAGTGCTTGAATGATTGTCCCCAGCCGCCGTCTCGGCCTTCCCGCCTTTCTGATGGCGCCATTTTGGGGTTCTACCGATTTCTCTCTGAACTTTAACAATCGCCCAATCAGATCTACTTTGTCTCTGTTCAGTGGGGACAAAAGGGGGGAAAAAGTCAGTCAGGGAAAATCGTTTTTTTGTTCTTCCAATTATTTCACAAGTTCCCTCCTCACAGTCTTTATCACAAGAGCCGCTTTTAAATCAAACATCTTTCAGATGAGTGATGCCATCAAAGAAAAGGCTCTTCCAGCTATTGTATATTGAATTCAGTCATTAACTTAATAAAGGATAGATGGAATGCAAAGATTATTTGCCTCTTTACTTTACAAATTCTATTAAGTAAAAGAGAGCCAAAACAAAAAGACAGGAAGAAGCTATTAAAAGAAGACAAAAACCCCCCCCACAATGATGGGTCTATTTATCAGATTTTCTGGAGCTCTCCATCTGTGCATGCATGTAGTGCATCTTTGGCACACGTAGCTGTGTGCACGAGGCAGTTGAATCAATGTAAAGAGGCCTGTAATTGTTTATTGATCTGTATCAGTTTCCCACGAAGCCGATCAGTGAACAACTCATTGCACCTCCAACAGAGGAAGCTGCACCACGTGCGCTGATGACTCCCCTAGTAACGGCTGCATTGCACCAGTGCACAGGGGCACAGATGTTGTTAGCAGTTTTAATGTCGCCTCCTCCACGCAGGTGGTGGTGTTATTAACGATAAAACATGCACAAGGTGACGCGGGTGTGAAAATGAAATAGCGATTAATCCCAAACTGCATTAATCGCTTTTTTGGTTGAGCACTGAAGCCTCAAATGCAAATGAATTCTGGTTTCTAATTTTGCTCTGCGAGTAAATGCTCATGTTCTCTCGCTCCGAGCTTATGGAACACATCATGCTAGCGTGCGGCGCACCTGCTCTAAAGCCCTCAGGTCTGACGCTCAAACCTCATCAGCTCAAGTGCTGCTCGCGTCCGACTTCAAGGCTTTGTGCTGAATGACTTCTCACAAAAATACTTTTTCTTTGGCTGCTCTGTGTGTCCTGCTGTGACCGCAGTTGCGGGCTCACTCTTTGCTGCCATTCGAGTCATCTTGACCTCTTTCCACCTGCGTTCGCCCACCCGCGCCCCCCCCCCCGCACACGCCGGCGATGGGGAAATGGTGTCAGGGTGCTTCCAGCTAATCAGGAGCAATAAACACTCCAAGACGAGCTGAGGCGTCGGGACTGATTTAAGGGTTTAGCATCCCAATAACACCTTGACAGCAAGACCACGGGTGCTGTCTCGGGACTGTAACACCGACACCACAATCACTGGATTTACTGCATTAGCCAGATCTCAGTTGCCATGGTAATAAGGAGAGTAAAGTCTCCGGTAGTGTCAGGAGTTAAAAAACTCCATTATTCTGGGCTTCTGTGAAGAAGAACCTGTGTCTTCTCCGCTGCCTGACCACAGACAGGAGCGTAACCGTCGTTTGCCTTTGTCAGGATTTGGAGATGTATTTGAAAATACAAAAGTCTCACTGTGCAGTTTCTGTTCAGTTTACACAGAAATAACTAATTTTGAATAGAAAAAAATGTTACATGTACACAAGTTGACAGCTAGATATAGTGGAAGCCGCTGTGTGTGTGTGTGTGTGTGTCTGTGTGTGTGTGTCTGTGTCTGTGTGTGTGTGTGTGTGTGAACAGAGGGAAAGCCTATTACCTGGTTGCTTGCAACACTGACACAAATGTTTTGCCGCAGGCATCAATTAAACCCTGTCGGCCTTTTCGGCTCACTAAAGTGAGTTTTGCGTGAAATCGCCACGTGGGTCGTTGGGGGTCATCGGCTCCGAAGGCAGCTGAGCCCCACAGCATCACGTCGCCCCCCCCCAAAAAATGATTCTGTCATTTAAAGACAAGCTCTTGTTAAGATTGATTGGGTTCGTTTTTTTCTGCTAAAGTGGAATCCAGGTCCGATGTTCGTATTCTCCAACACGTGCGCAGCATCGTGCTGCTGCACATACGTCCTTTTCGCCGGGCAGGTCGAGCTGCAGGCTGTGCCGGATCACAAGTAAACAAATCTTTAAACACAAGTTTAAAACCACAAACCCATTTGGGAATTTAACTCCACCTTAACTCTCATTACAAAGCAACCATGATGCTCATATTTTGAAAAGCTGGCAAATATTTTGTGTCAAAACAACCACGTAACACAATGTCGTAAAAGCTGCCAAAACCAGAATTTATTTATTTTGTGCTCTAGAGAAATGGAGCTTGGGGGGGGGGGGGGGGGCGACACTGTAAATCCCCTTTTCACAGATTGGAAGGAGCGAAAAGTTCAGAGCCAGATGAAGAATCTTCCCGTGATCTGAGCCTAATTCTCGTACAATTAAACCAGATGCTAAAACATCTGAAACCTCGTCACGCTGCTCAGGTGGAGATGGACGGATGTTGATTTTTTCCTCGTGCCCCCATCAACCAAGCTCCCCTGTGGTTCCTGTGGACATGAGAGGTTCCCCGTTGGTACCAGTCTGCTACATTAATGCTACACATCAAAGCATCATAAATATGTATGTCAAGGTCATGAGAACCACGAGCAACATGTCAAGAGGACGACTGCTCCGAATTACCATAACATCAGTTTTACAATTCAATTAAATGATATTATCTCCATCTTTGAACCATTGCCGCCTTTCAACCGCCCCCTCCCCTCCCCCGCTGCGCTACATAATGAGATTTATCCTTGTTCTGGATCATTTGTATTATGTCGTTCCATCACAGGATGGACGCCGCCGTCAAAACAAAAGCCTGTTTTTGTGGGGGAGGGGGGTTCACGAGAAAGGACTCTTTCCTGCCTGCAGGTCAATCACATCCTGTCAGAGATGACACAGATTACAGAGTCTGCCTGGCAGAACCCCCCCGACACCCCCCCGACTGACACCCCCCACTGAGTCGGCTCAAGCCCAAATGGATGATCAAACTTTTTTTTTGCTTTGTTATGTTTTGTCCGGGTGTATCAGCGTGCATTTGCTGTGCTAACACCTGCTGCTATGTAGTTATCGTGTGTGTTTGTGCACGTGTGTGTGCGCACCTGTGTGTGATGTCAAACCCGCTGCGTTTATGTCGTCACGCCTACACAATATGAGCACATGTCTGATTTTGGATTCGGATTTGATTCATTTCTCAGGGCTCCATCAGCTGCTGCCCAAGTGTCACATAACGGTGTGAACGTCTACGTTTCAACTGGCTTTTTTTCCTTTGGGTTGGGGGGGGCATTTGGTTGGGGAGCATTCCAAAGAAACAAAATTGGGAATATTAATGTTGCTGCAGTCAACTCGGACTATTCTTTTAAGAGGTCCGTGCATTTTTTTTATGCAGGACGTCTGCAAACCCTGAGAATATTAAGTGGTAAGAAAAGGATGATATTTCAGTTTATCTTCTCGTGACAGCAGGAAACGCCACAGAGACGCTGAGAGACACATCAGATTAGCCGGTGGGATTTCCTGTGACTTTGTCACCGCGTCTGTGTTTTGCTCGCTTGCATCAGTCTGTTTGTCTCGGAGCTCCTAATGAGTTTAATTCTGCAAGACGTGCAGCCTGTTTAAGACGTAAAAGGACACAACAAACCTCTCTGGCACTTTTAAGCTCTAAAGAAGCTTCCACTGATGAAATATCAAGAAAATCTGCACCTTCTAAACTGGCAGATGGACCTACAGCTTCACTAGCAGCTACATTAGCATGAGCTGCAGCTGTGTGCAGGGTGCTTTTAGGGCTTTTTGTTCTGGTTCAGGAGGGTCCTCTCAGACAGAAGAACCCCTGTTCATTTATGTAACCCTGTGGGTCTTTAATTGCCCCCTTTCAGATATGATCCTCTATATATATTGAATGAAATTTTGAAGAAGAGACATTTTAAATGGAGAGAGTCCACCGAGATCCGCTCTCATCATTACTGATATTTGCAGTTCATAATAATAATAATAATAATAATAATATGCAGCAAGATTCTTCAACAAATCAACCTAATAGCTATTTTAGATGTATCAGTCAGATTTGAGTGATGGGGGAAACCCGTCCAATCTGACTGGAGGACGGTGAATGGTCTGGTCAGGTCTGGCCCACTAAATCGATCAACACGGCCCTGCTGGAGGCCCTGCAGCCCCTCGTTAGGTAATACTGGATCTTCACCTTCCTCCTGTCTGAAAAGAGAGTTTTACAGTGCAGAATTGTCGAAGTACAAGACAGATTTGTACGTCTCTGCATAAATGAAGGAAACAGGACTTGTGATTGGCTGAGACACACCAGAGACGAGATGGGCGCGCTCGGTTATTTGATGTCGGCTCCTTGGAAACGTGGGTTTTCGGGGAAACGCTGCGAGATTTAGAGCAAATGCTGGGATCAAAGTCTGGGGGGGCTTCTAACTACCAGTTCATATTTCATTACAGTCTGGGCAATTTCACAGGAGATAATGTATGAATCAAACGCAAATTATGCCGACAGGAGAGAAAAGATGCCTGACTGCAGCGCGCTGCTGAATACGGTAGGTTGAACAAGCCCCGTCCAGTCGTGAGCACCTGATAAATCAGCGCAATAGAAGATATCGGCAGCTTTTATGAAGTAATTTACAGCCTGATGAGTCTTGATAGTAAAGGCTTTTATTTGCATTACCATAATAAAAAAGAGCTAAAGCTTCATGTCCCCTGAGAGCAGCTGGAAGACTCTGCAGCTGAAGCAGGAGCGGTTTCAGCCACCAGGCTGCCATCAGAGCTGCAGCAGCTCAACACCCGAATAACAAGTCTTTATTTGACGGACATCACACGCACAGTATAGCAGTACGGAGAGAGCAGAGTGTGTGTAGCAGCCATGGAAAAGGAGCCCGCCGCGCCCCAGGAGGTGGCTTTAGGTAGGAGCAGCCGTTTGTGTTTGTGAGCGGGTGTTTGCTTTAGTTTCCGACTCAGCAGATGTCTCCAGCGACTGGATACCAGACGAGAGGCTCTTTGAATTGAGGCTGTCCTGGAAGGGTGGGGTAGGGGGGTGGATCCCGCCACTGTTCTATACACAGACCTTCTCCGAGCCCCAGCGGTGTGTCGCTGGTCTGAATAGTACATGTTGGTTTGGAGAGGGATCAGCGGACGGTTCAGATCTAATACCATCGGGAGGGAAGATGACAGATGGAAGCCGGGGGAGAGACTGAAGCAGAGGACGGGAAGCACAGTTGCTACTTATTGCTCCCTCATATTTATCACTTGAACTTTGTTTCAGCACATCTCACAATCCTCTCGACCTCCCCCTGTCTGTGTGGCCACTCGAGCCGTTTCAGGGTGCACTTGTCAGCTCCAAAGCTCTGTTGAACCCCGACCTTCAGTTTGTCGGACCAGTCTGAGCGGTGGAGACAAGTGTGTGTGCAGAGAATGGCAAATATTATTCTTTCTCAACACTTATGTTATAAAAGGTTGCTCCTGGATCTGACCAAGAGGCTGGTAAATTAAATCACAGGCATTAAAAAATATGGAGACAAAACCAGGAGTTTGAGAGGTTTAGATTATTTGTGTTGTTACCTGCACTGCTGATACATACTCGACCTAAAGGAACTCCTGCTCTAATTAAGCAACACAAACATAATAAAACTGGGATTAACAGTAAAGCCAAGGCAAAATAGAAATGGATGTGACGGGTGCAGTTTAGGACCCAAAAGCAGCACTCTGGAAAGCTGGACCGTAGTAAAGACTTTTATTAACCCACGGGCAAACAGGAACTCAGGCAGACCAGGAAACACAGGTAATAGTCCGTTCTTCTGGGCCCGCACAAAGTCTACGGGTTGCAGGCTCGGGGAGTGGGACCAGCAGCAGCGAAGTCGGGGCCGGGCGGAGAAGTCTAAACCAGGTGAACCGACAGGAACCAGAGACGCTGAGGCAGAAGTCGTAGTCAGGGGCAGAAAGCAGGTAGGTTGTCCGGGGAACAGGCAAGGCAGGCAGAACGAAGACAGGCAGGGTCGGTAACAGGTAATCCGGCAGGGAAACAACGCTGGAAAGTCTTGCATGAGAGCAGAAGAACAATCTGGCACCGAGTGAGTGTGAGGCTGGAGAATATATACACTGGTAGGTGAGCTGATTGATGAATGAGGGCAGGTGTGTGATCAGTGACTGAGAGCAGGTGTGTGATCCGTGACTGAGAGCAGGTGTGTGATCCGTGACTGAGAGCAGGTGTGGTGATCAGAGGGTGTGGTGTGAGCAGGGCAGTGGAAAAGTACTGGGACAGGAGGGAACTGGAGAAAAGGGGCTGTGACAATGGGTAAATATTGTAAATATGTAAAATGTAAATAATCCGTTATTACCACCACAGCTGAAGGGCAGAGCTGATGTAAACAGGGAGAAGCGCGAGTAAGGCTGGTCAGAACCCAATGTCCTCAACTGGACTCACGCTTTTCTTGACCCACTGAATCTCACACGTGCACGCACACCTTCAGCCAATCGTGAGGAAAAGTAGAGCCGCAGCATCAATGAGTTTCCGCTACGTGCAATTTTAAACTGTGGTTGTTTTCTCAAAGTGCCTGAACAAGCCGCCTGTTTCATATGACAAACAAATCAACGACATGAGATGAAAAACCAAAAAGCTGTTGAAGCAGCATTGTTGAAACACTTTTCTGACAACAGCAAACTCGAATAAACTACAAGGAATGAGAGCATAAACCAACCGTTTTAACCAAAAGTGCACTACAAATGAACAACTACAGCCCTCGGCTGCACTTTGGTGCCAGAACTCACAAAATTTAATGACCTTTAAGTGGTCTGGATGCCCAGACATGCATTAATGAGTGTTTCTGTGATACAGAAGAAGACAAATGGACAAGAAAGGATATTCTGTACTTGAAGGTTTCATGATTCTACAGGGATCATGTGCACATTTACATGCTCCCGCTTTCGTGTCTGGATGTCCTACATGTGCCAGAAGTGGCTGCTTCAAGTGTGGTTGTTTGTTTCCTGGAAGCGGTGACTCGGTTCACCCTTGAAGCAGATAAACATCAGGTGCCGTTCCTGTCGTCTCGGAGCAGGAAGCTGAGGCTGAAGCTCAGCTGAAACAAGTGGGTCTCACATCAGACCAGACAGGGTAATTATTGCCAGATCAGCCTGAACGTCCCCCAGTTGGAAGGATCGTAATCATGTCCTCTGGTCAGGACTTTATTGCCTCGAATGCCCTCAGCCAACTAATAAATCGGCGGATTTAAATGATTGAGTGAATTTTTCATATCATCTGCATACAGACCGAATATGCCTGTGATGAAACCTGAGTGCAACATCTTCATACTCAAAACAGCAATTAAACCCACCCAATCACTTCAGCTTTGCCATCACGACTCATTGTGCTGCTTGTGTGTAGGTGGTTGAGGCTGCAAGAACATAGTAACCATAATATGCATCATAGTCAGGACTGAGAGTGTAAGGGGGACAGCTACAAGTACCTCAGGATTCCGCAGGCAAGTGGGCACCTGGAGGAGGCTTCCAGGAAGTCGGCCACAGCCAAATACCAATGGAGACGTATACTTGTACGTCTTAAGTTGCTGCTACTTTCATTTTTGGGGGTATTTCTAAGTAGAGTCTTTTTTATGTTGTTTTGTTGTGGTGTTGTCCCCTACCGCTCGTCTCGTCCTTCACTTGCCCCAAGGTGCAAAGTTTTTCCTTAACTGCACAGAGTTGAATCAGGAAGGTGCTACGTGAACACTTCAGGCAGCAGAAGCCAGATGGGGAAGAACAGCTGGGCCCCTGCCGCCGCTAAATTCAGGGAACCCAAGGATATCCGAGGTCCAGGAAGCCCGTGATATGAACAGGGTGGAGGATGCTAGCAGGTAAAACCCAGATGGAACATCACAAGCAGGTAGCTGGTATAGTCCACAGGACCAACTCGAACAAATTTGGACTGGAAACGCTGCAGGTCAACGTAGGACACATATCCAAAGTTGGTGGAGAACAACCCCTTAAGGGCCCTCGAGGACTTTCAGATAGGGACTAACAAACAGCTGATGGTGAACCTGATTGTGGTGCTGGACAGATTTACCCTTGCTTTTGAGCTGAGAAATCATCTTAACTGGCTGTTTCCTTTCAGTATGGAGAGTTTTCACCTTTGCTTTATTCCCAACCTGAATTCCAGACTTCATTCCTGACAACATCGCTGCTCTTTGTCTAATTCTGCGATGAGTTCTGCAGCTTTTGCACACGTGGCAGATGGGGGTGCACACAGGGGGCTGTTGTTGTTGCTGCGTGCACATGTTTGGGGCCTCATGACAAAATATTGCTGTGGGCTCAAATTTTGCCAGCTCTTGTTTTCATCCTATTTGTTGTTTATCCATTCCAAGTTGTTTCGTGGGAACCATCTGTCATTGTCGAGGGTAGATTATCGTCCATATTGCAGATACGAGATGTGACATCATTTTGCTTCCTTTTACCTTCCTTCCCTGGTGGTTTTCCCTTGTCCTCATCTCACACATTCCCCACGTTGCTTTCCTCTCTTGCTTTGGTCCTTTCATCTTTTCCTTTTTACCTCCAATGACCCCCATTTCTCTTCCCCTTTTTGCTTGACTACTCCTCTATTTGGTGGCTCCTCAACCGCTGGTCTGAAGTGACCCCATTTGCTTCCTCTCATCCTTTTTGTCCCTCATCTTACCTTCTCCCTCTTTCTCCTCTTACCCTCAGCTTTATTACCTGCATCTGTCCATCACCCTCCTACTTTATCCTCAGATTCGATAACGTTTTGCACACTTTTCATTTATTCTTCCAGCCCCTCTTTACCTTCTCCAACTATTTCTCCTTCTACCTCCCACCAATCTGAAAATACTTATCTGCCTTCACTTTGGACATTTGACACCCTTTCACCTTGTCTCTGATTAAATTTTCATTCTTCTAGCGTGTGTTTACCGTATTCTTACCTCCTGCCTCATTCTCTCTTTTATTACTTTGTCTTTCCTTCTGAGTTGTTCTCATCTGTTCAAGTCTGCATTGGAAATTTAGTTCTCGCTTGACTGAGTCTCTTTTTAGGGCTTGATAGTCATTGAGAACAGGATTAAATGCTTTTTCTGTCTTTCCCTGTCGTGCATGTTAATGTGCCCATTTACTATCTTGTGGCTACAGCTTTAGGCCATTCCAGTTGTACCGGCTCTATGGAAACAATGTTATTTGAGTCTTTTGGTTGTGAAATGGAGACAATGGGGAGGTAACAGCAGCCCGGGTGATTGGATGACTTCACATGCTGCAAGTATGACCGGCATTTGTGTGTATGTGTGTGTGTGTGTAGGTGTGTGTCAAGGGTGCAGGTGGTGCTCATCTTGTCGAATATTCATAAACACCGATGCCAAATAAAGACTCTATTGTCCTTTATGACAATGTTCGTAGAGCCATTTTGAAAATGTTGAAGTTGTGAGTCTGTAAATATAAAAAGACTCTGCCTGATAAAGACTCTGTCACTGGGTGCATTCAGAGCTACAGCGGAGCCACTCTACTCTCACTTTACTACTGAATAAGTATTTAAATCTCACCTACACACACACACACACACACACACACACACACACACACACAAACGTTTCATTACAGACAGAGACCTTTCATTTCACCATCCATTTACCTGGAACAGGCTATCATCTGTGGACAGATCACTGTAATCTCTCTTGAATTTGATCAAGGACACCAAGACCCTCTCTCTCTCTCTTTCTCTCTCTCGTTGTCTATCTCTCACTCAACACACATGCACTATTTTACCAATCTTTTTTATGTCCTCTCATATGGGAATGCAGATGTGCTGATATGACCCAGCTGTATCAACACCATACTCAGCTCACACCTCCACATCGGATTCCTCTCTCAGCATTCTGACACATTAGTGCTGTTTCCGTGAGCATGTTGGGCCCGCTTCGTGCAAAACGGGTTCCTCAACAGGATCCACGTGAAAGCACACAGACAGCATCTTGGACTTCTACAGCAGCCTCTGCATTACATTATTTTGACAGGTAAGCTTCAGCAACTGTCCCTGCTGCAGCGCTTTTCTTGAAAGGTTATCAGTTACGTTCCTCAATGATTTACAAATCAGGCACTTTTGTCTGCGTGTTTGCATCCAGTCCCTCTCTCTGGGCTCCTGCAGCACTTGTGACAGTGTGGAAATTCACCGTTTGTCCTTCTAGCCTTTATATGAAGGAATTACAGCTATCTTATTGCGTTTTTTTTTTCCAATATCAGCTGTTTTTTTAAATTATTACTATTACTACACCCTATTTTACACTTGCAATTTAATCAACAGATTATTATCATGAACATTATCACTGATAAAAACACCTGATTTTGTGTGTGCAATGGTGTTGAAGCTAGTTTTACTCTAGAGTTTCCCTACATGGTTAATCGAGGATGAGTAACTCTGACTGAAGCTAATCTTTTGTTTAATTGTCCGGCAAGTTCACAGTTCCCACATTGATTTTTGTGTTGTTGGAAAGCAATGGGCTCTCTGGTACAACATTAGCACAGAAAGGTCCACTTTATAGTGATGGAGGGGGTTTAGTGCCCTAAGGAGTCGAGGAAGAATGTTTTATGGCGCCTCTGCTGAGACCCTTCAGGGAAAAGTAGTCATTGTGTCCACACACCAACTCCCAAAGTACAGAATATACACATAGCAGCCTTTTCAAATGTCATCGGTAGGTAGCAGGTGACATGTTCTCCATTGTGGTTAAAGATATCACCTCATCCATTAACCCAACCCAGCAGCCTTCAGGCAAGAGGCGGGGCCACGCCCTGGACAGGTCGCCAACTCCTCGCCAGGCTAGCATACAGAGACAAAAACACCCTTTGCACCCACGTTCACAACTGAGGTCAGGTTAGAGCCACCAGGTCAACTCTCCCCAAACTGCATGTCTCTGGGCTGTGGGAGGAAGCTGGAGGACCTGAAGAGAATTTGAACCTGTTACTTTCCTTCTCTCAGGCAACAGCGCTGACCTCGCTAACCCGCCATGCAGAAAAACATAAATAAGTGTTAATGTGTGAAGTGGTGAAGACGTGCACTCGTCAACAGCTCTTCAGCCTCTCTCCACACGCATGCACACATGCTGCCCACGGTCATGTTGGGTGGGATCAGCTGTTCTCGTCATTGCTGTCCAAACATTGTTCTGTGGCCTGGGCCTCTGTCTGGAGGTGGGAAACAGTGAGGAGGTGCGGCTGTTTGCAGATAGCTACAGCTAAGACCGAGCGGTCGATGCCCATCACAGCAGCATATTACGCCTAAAGGAAGACATGCAGGTTAGGTTGGATGTTCACAAACACCTGGAAATGTCAACGGTGTGAAGTGCATGTGAGGTTTGTACTTCAGCAAACAGCATGATCTAGCTGAGTGTATGCAAATGTGTTGGTGTAGCAAAGTACAAGATTTTAAAGTCATTTCAGTGTAATTTCAGGGGAAATGTAAACTATTTTGCTGCATTGATGCAAGTAATGTGATTAACGTTCACATTTTCGATTGGAAAAACTGGGCTGAAAGTAGATGAACTTCAATTGAAAAACATGAAAAACAACATCTCGATGAAATGGGGAGATACTGGAACGCTGCCTTTGGTTTCTCACATGAATATTCTCCGTTTCCCTCTTCAGTATGGATGCAGTGTGACGTAATTTGAAATCATATAACCAGTAATGCAACAAGCTTCTTTTGCCCGTGAACAAAAATCACATCCCTTTTGAGAGGAGAGAGAGAAAAAATGAGAAGGCATTGCTCCCTTGAGTAACAGAAGCCCTGAACGCTCTTTACTTTAGGAGGAATCAACAGGCTCAATTGTCTATAATGACTCCGACCTGAGAGCTGCAACTACTTCACAGGCTGCCACTGTAATGGAATTAATGCCGAGGGAGTATTGAGAGAGCCACCACCGATGATATAACATGATGGAGGTGGCCTGTATTACACAGAGAAGACACAGTGGCGGTCACGGCGTGTTAACGTACCGCGGCGTTCGTCAGTTACAGCTGATTTCCATTTGAATAAACAGGTCTCTAATCCTCTCATTCCCTTCCAAACGCATTGAATCAGTTTCAAAGGATCTCGGAGCAAAAGAAACCTTCAGATGAAGAGGAGGGAGGATGTCTTCCTTACTTTTACTTTGTTGGAATCATCTTCAATGATCCTGACTGAAGAGCCGCAGTCATAAATGTGCATGAAATAAAGAAAGGGACCTTTGAACTCCACAGAAACATGTGGTTTCCTTTTCAGGAAGTCCATCACAATCGATTTAGTGCTCAGAGGACGACAACCAGAAGAACATCTCAGAGGGGAAGCACAGACCGTTGGGTCCGATCCAGAGGGAGCTGCCTAGCAGCCAAAGGATTCCACTTTCAGTTTGGGTGGAAGACCACAAGATGCTATGTGGGCCGTAAAAAAATCTGCTAGAATGAGACTGCAGATTCTGCAATTGACCCCTACCTCACTTGCGTGGTGGGTACATGGAAGTGCCAGATCCTTTGATGAGAAATAATTATGCATGAACTAAAGACGGCAATTTATTTGAGTTGGCTAAAAATTTTGTGTGAAGAAGCAGCATTTGTCATCATCAACATTCAGGTGTTAACCCCGTCCCCACTTGTAAAGCGACAATTTCCTTACGCAAGTGTGTGAAAAGCTTAAGATTAGCACGGTCACTGCTTCTGAGAGGGTCTCCATCCTGCCATTTAATGCTGGATTCGGCATATCAAGGGCACATAAACTCTGCCTGCCAATATGGGCACCTGCCACAGACAGACGACAATGACGTCCCCAATCAGACGCTTCCAATTGTCCACAAGAAAACAACCGAGCGCGCAGCAGCATGCCAACGCAGCGCTGAAATGGAGCCGGACTTTGTGTTCCCTCCTGCCAGTGTAATGTAACCCGCTCCTCTCTGCCCCTCCTGTGTCTCACATCATCCATCCATCCCTCTGTCTGCCTCCCACCTTTCCTGATTGCTCTCTCCCTCTCTCCTCCTGCTTGGTTCAGAGTGACACTGCCCCCTATCTGTTGATTGGAGAAGGCTTTTCTCCTTTCCTCATGCTGCTGTGCTCATTTGCCTGCCTATCTATCTATCTATCTATCTATCTATCTATCTATCTATCTATCTATCTATCTATCTATCTATCTATCTATCTATCTATCTATCTATCTATCTATCTATCTATCTATCTATCTATCTATCTATCTATCTATCTATCTATCTATCTATCTAATCTATCTATCTATCTATCTATCTATCTGACCTGTGATTTGATTTGTTTCTTGTGGTAGTGTGGCCGAGAGGTCTAAGGCGCTGGATTAAGGCTCCAGTCTCTATGGGGGCGTGGGTTCGAATCCCACCACTGCCATAAGGAGCTTTGAGAGGCAGCAAACAGCCTCTTTCTGTCTCTTCCTGGTTTCAATCCCAGTTGCAGGTTAAAAGCTTCCATTGAAGAGGTAGAGATTTGCTGCTGTGCCTCCCTTTTGGGATTACAAGCCTGATCACACATGTCTTTGTTGCCTCTCGTCCTCTCTCTCATCTGAATATCGACAGAACTTTTAATCTACTGTTATACATGATGGATTTTTTCTTTCCACGGCTGAACGGAAGCTGGGCGGCCAACTGCAAAACCAAGAACCAGAAGGAACGGGTGGAAAGAGATTGTTATTTTTTTGCACATGACAGGAGGACGATCAGGGTCAAGAGACCTGCGGGCTTTTCTCGGGGAGGGATAAGGAGTGTTCCAGGAAGGAAGCGATTTTTCACACCGGCGGTTGAGTCCTGCGGAAGGCGACAATGTCATTTTGCTGCACCTGCAGGAATGCGAGTGCACTCATGTCCTTGCGGCTTCTCAGAGGGAAGAGCTATATGCGGGTATACAGACCTCCAGATCATTTAGTGACAGCAAAGGCAGGTTTGTGAGGAGAACGGGAAATTCCGCTGAGACAAAAAGGGCAGCGGAAGAAAACACGGGTTTAGAAATTGCAATAAGAGTTCTTGCAGAGCGGCTGAGCGAGTCAGGCGGGCCTGGGTCACGGACCGAGTGTGACGGGTAGAAGATAAGGTAAAGTGAGCCTTGCATAGCAAGTGGGCGCTGGTATCCACAGGTGAGCTGGTTGGTAGTCTGGGGGGGATCTCCTCCTTCCACTGTCAGTCCTGATAGAGAGGTCTGCGGGGCACGTTCGCCAAAAAGAGTGGTATATCACTTCTGTGAGGGTGGAGTTGAGAGACAGCGGACCGGCGAAGAGCCGGATAAATGTGAGTTAGGGTGAAAAGGCAACGTTGACAGTCTGGCCAGAGACAAATGAGTGAAACATCTGATAAACTACAGGGCTTTTTAGGAATTTAAAACATCCCTGTGGCAATAAAGTCAGGGGTTGGAAACGTGGCAGGTGAATGAACGACAGCAGACTCAGTAAGACAGAGAAACTGTATCTTCTCTCAATCAAAGGTACTAAAAACATGTGGGGAAGAGCTTCGTCGTGATCCTGGAGCAGAACATCCTTTTAGGCTCTATCTTCCCATTCGCTGATATCTGGTCCATTTTGGTGTTAGATTTGAGGGGGGGTGGGGGGGGATTTACAAATTTTATAATGTGAAAAAGTGTGGTCGTTTAGCAGAGGGTAGGGTGAAGACCGACAACCATCTAGGTCATTAGCTGAGTCCTGGCTGATATTTACGATCTTTTTCCCCTTTATATGCTAAGACATTAAATAGGTTGTTCAGGGTGGGTATCATTACTGCACAATAATTAGCTCGCTTATTATAACCAATGATTTGGCCAGCGAAAAAAATAACAAAAACTCCTGAGTGTTAAATGTGACCATGTTTATTCGCTGCTGTTTGGCTCTAAAAAACCATCAATAGGCTCAAAAAGAGCAAGTGGACTAGCAGCTAGCAATTCTAGGCAGATGGTTTGAGACATTTGGATGATGTCAAATCTATAATACCTGGTTTTGCTCTGCAGGGCCAGATGTGCCCACCCTTTATCCAGATGTTTCACCAAACCTCCTAAAGGTGCCCTGTTGGAACATCTGGTTTTTTAAGGCCTTGTTGATCTGTCGACTAAACAAAACAGCAAGAAATACACTAAAAACAGAGTCGCGCTTGCTACGCTCTACACATTCTACTGTATTCAGCACACACACAGACACACACACACATGTGTATTGTCATAATGATCCATCTGCTTCCCTGCTTCCCTCTTTCATCACACCTATCATCCCTCCATCCATCACACACACTTCTACTCCACCACATCTCTTTGGCACACTCCCCCTCCATCGCTCAGGCTCCGTTACTTCCAATTTCTCCTCATCTTGCAACCTCCATCTGTCGACCCCCCGGTTCCAAACTTTAGGTGTTTAGCAGTGTAATTAAATCAAACTAGCAGATTAGCAGATTTTGGTCACTCTTTTTCTCTCTCTTTGTCTCTCATTCCACATGTTTTATTCTTTACAGGAGCACCAATGTCATTTAACACAATATTTTATCATTAAATTATTTATATTATTAATATATTAAAGCAAACAAATGACATCCTAAATGTGACGGACATCACATGAATCAGCCCCTGCACAAATGAACCTTCCAGGGGTGGGTGGGGGGGGGGGCTGGGGACTCTTTCATGGCGTCGTTGGGATGTGAGAGTCTGGGCTGGTTTCCTTCCTTCTCCTGGTGTTTGGCTGCCCTCCATGTTCTGTGTCTGGCCTAATTCCCCTACCACCCCTGCATGGTTCCTCACCTGCTCCTCATCAGCTCATCAAGGTCTCCACTATTTAACCAACTCTCTCTCCCAAACTCGGCCCGTTCGATATTGATTCTTTGGTGGTAAATCACGTACTAACTCCAGTGTTGTGTTTAAAAAGACCTTTTATTGGGGTTAGGAGACCCCTTTTTTGAAATTATTTTTTTATTTTGCTGCTACCCTGCTTGTTGTGTTTTTCTTTTTCTTAATAAAACTTCTTAAAGTGACCTCTCGCTGTGGTCTGCAAGATGAGTTCAAGGCCTGAAACAGTAGTTGGAACAAACGGTGTGGGGACAGACACAGTCACACACCCACACACACACACACACACACACGCGCGCGGTGGAATTCTAATTAGAATCATCCCCATGGTGCAACATTCACACTTATTATCACCTTGCTGTCTCTGTTTACCACGTTTCTGTAACTCCTCATCACGTATGCTCTTCTCACCCTCCTGGAAGAAGGCGTTAATTCTAAGAAAATAAACTTGCTCATAGCTCAAAATAGTTGGCTGTAAGAGGAGAGAGTAGAGTTTACAGTACTGTGGCGGCCACACAGTAAAATACCAACAGCCCCTAAGCCATGAACATCATGTTATATGTTCTTATGTGATGGCTGCGAAATTATTTTTCTATATTTTGAAAGCAACATATGGAAATATGAAGACGTGTCGGTCCACAAATGTGTCTTGGTGTCAATGGTTCAGCTAAAATCGTGTTTGAATCCTGTGTGTTAACCAGAAAGGTGAGCCAAACCCTTAAAATCTGCTGATGAAAGGGGGTAAAATGTTACATATAGAGGAGATGGATGGTTTCTGTGGCAACACAAGGTGGGTTTGCTCCTCTAGGCAGATGGATTCTGCCTTCTTCCAGTTGGGTTTCTGGTTTTCTCACCAAATATTTGGATCGAAAGAAAAAGGAGAAAAATAAGCTGCTCTGTTGGTGCTGAACGCAGCGCTTGAAAGAACCTCTACCTGAACAAAGATGTCATTGCTTTCAACCTTCTAATCCCGCCAATGACATTTTTCTGCTGTGCTTTAACATCTGATCAAAGAAGCCAGCAACCTTAAAAGACTATAAGTCGGCCTGGCTGCCATTAAGACCTGGAGAGGCTGAACACTTCGTGTGGCGCCGCTCTTCACACAAAAGCCTGTCGACAGGGATCCCTTCAAATTAGAAAACAGCTGATTTATTTCTGCTCTCCTACTCTGGCGGCTGGTTTCAGACCTGCCCCCCCCCCACACACACACACACACATAGGCGCACACACAGGTGCAAGCACAGTCAGGAAGCTTATGGCTGGAGCTGGCTTTGTGGACCAAATGGATTGATCCAGAGGTTCGACCTTTCATTAAACCCCAGCTTGACCTTTAAAGCACACAAAAACCAACACACACACACACACAGTGTAATTCCTGCAAATACACACTTACACACAGAATTCCCCCCCCAGTCTATTTCTCTTTCTTTCTCTCCGTCTCTCTCTGTCTCCCTCTGCTATATTATTTCCATCCTAATCAAATCATTTCCCATGTTTGCATACTTGATGGATGCTCAAATACACTTTGATTGCCTCCATTCCAAGTTCTTCAATTGATTCAAAGGTCCCGATGAAGACGAAGAGGCGCTGGTCATCAACCAGGACATGCAAAAATGACCCAGCTCTTAAAAAAGAGGAGTAATTATGCAGATGAGTATGTTTTATTTGTGCTCCTCTTTCAACGCCTCTTTCTTTTTTCAAGGAAAATTTGTAAAAAAAAAAAAAAAAAAAAAAAATTGGGGAAATTTTTTAACGACTTGTAATAACACACTAAAACAAAACACCGCAGCTGCATTTGGGATTTATCAAAGTTAAATAGAATCATCAAGTGTGTGTTAATTAGTATTATTTCTATGCGCACAGGTTTGGTCATGTATATATATATATGTTTGTAGGTGAATTTTCTTGGCTGGTCAGACTTCTATTATTTTCTGTTGATAAAATAAGGACTATTGAACCGAGCAGGTCCCTTGTGAGCTATGCTAAACTCAATAAAGGCTGTTAAAAAGGTCAGAGTGCAGCAGTTTAATCTGCAGTCGTGAAATGGAACCCACAGATTGGCCGGCAAGACTGCTCTCTCGCTCCCTCTCGCTCTCTTTTCTCTCTCCTGAAAGGGAGGCTGGCGGGTTGTGGACCCAGTGTTAGTGAAGAGTCGAGGCTTGATTCAATCTAAGCGGCTGAAATAGAGCCTGCTCCTGTTCGCCCCCCCCCCCTGCTCCTGTTCGCCGGCGAGGCAACAGCCCCCCCCCCCCCCCACTTCGATCGACTCAAACCAGGAGAAATGAGGAGAGCAGAACAGAGTGTGATTAGACCATCGCTGACACCGATTGGGTACGTGACATGTCGCTGACAAGTGTTCCAATCTGACCTGTCCAGCGTGAGACTGGGCTGAAGCTGCACACTGGTCCAACCATAAGTCCTCACCTGCACGTGAGCGTCACACGAGAGCTGCTTTGATTTTGAATTTGTCTTTCTGTGCCGGCCAAGAGCAAAACAGGAAGAGTCTGGTTTTACTTATGAAGAGAATTAGTTTATCTTGTTAGCATCTTTTATCTTATTAGCATGTGTTATACTATATGTTTTTGTTTATGTTACAGTTAGTTTAGAAGTTAGGAATACTATATAATCTTTAGTAGGAATATACATAAGCAAGTCAGTTGACCCTTCTTTGACATGAATACTGCTTAGACAGTTGGAGCCAGGCAGACAGGAAATGGTAGACCCTCATCGTAAAATATGACAGCATAATTTACTGGTGATTGATAAGTTCCTGAACAGGAATAAGACCTCTGACCTGGCCATCTGAGAAGACAATGGAGAAGGACTGCACCAACACCAAATGAGGCAGGAAGAAGAAGATGAAGTCACCCAAGAAGAAGGACTGGATTGGACTGAATTAGCATCAATAATTATATATGTCTTTCTATATAAACTGGGCCAAGGGATAGTTAGGTCGTCAGACTTCATGCCCTGACAATTGACTTTGTTGTTGCTAGGGTTATGAACTGGTCCGGAGCTCTGTAATATTTGTATCTTGAATTGATTCTGTTTGCTAAATACATCTGTTTGCTAAATACATCTGTTTGCTAAATACATCTGTTTGCAAAATACATCTGTTTGCTAAATACATTTTGAAATTGACATTTGTTTACTGGAAGTCTTCATTTAAAGAACACGCGGATTGGCAGTGACACACGAGAGGTACTGCAATCCAACACTTATCCTCCTTAAATTACCCCTCTTAGTTAACCAGTGGACAGGAGTGGACATTGTGAGTCGGCCAGTATGTGAAGGCTGTGCTGGGAACTTTATTCATCCCCTTTACTTCATCCTCAAGGGGACGTTGAATCGCAGAAAACAAAGAGCACAGTTTATTGATTTGCTCCATGGGTCCCAAAAACAAAGACCGGCAACAGAGAAATGAGCTTTCACGCGAGCCAAAACCAAGAAAACAGAGCAGGCTTTAACAACGTGATGTGTTTTACTGTATTGGAATCAAAGGAGGCGTGTCTTCAGCTTCACTTAGGTACCCGATGAAGATGCACATTAATAATTTATGTTGTGTTATTATTGATTCTGCAGTTCTAACGTTGTGGGTTTATACGGTCGCCATTGCCCTCACTCAAGGAATCTGGGGTTATGTTTTGGGGTTGCTCTGTTCACGGCTCTTCCTTCCTCCGCACTCGATGGGGGCCACAGAGGCCCCAGTAGGGCCGCCGACAGAAGAAAATGGTTTCATGGGGATGCATTAAAATGGGATGGAAGTAGGGTTAGAAAACATTCTCCTGAAGAAGCAGCAACAATAGTTTAATGAGCGCACCTTGCGTAAAAGGGAAGATTAGTTTAATTAGGTTAACAAGAATCCATAAAAATGCTTTTATTCTTCAATATTATAAGCAAAAGACCATTACAGCCCGCCGCTAACTTCACCAGCATGGTGAAAACAATGACGTCACACTTCAGTAACAACAATCATGTTCTGCTGTCCTATAAGTTTTACTACATTTAGATGAATTTAAAGCATTCTGCTACTATTTTTCCAAACAACAGCTGGAAGCTAAGCTCCACACAGGGGTGCAGAGCCTGAAATGCCTCGCCCACTGATGTTCTGTGTCTCAGTGGGAAGATTGGTTCAACCATCTGCTTTCTGCCCCAAATCTATTGCTGCATTTCCATAAACACTTTGTTAAAATGGTTTTAAATGATTTGGATTAAAAAAAAAACATGGTCCTGGTCATGGGATATCTAGCAAATGTACTGGAGAGCAAACACATTTAAAGAGTTTGCATCTTTTGAGTGTTCGACACCTCCAACAGAGAGGCGATGAATGTGGCGTTCATCTGTGGCAGCAGGATTTTAGCTTTCAACTTCAAATGTTTGCCCAACTCTTTTGTGGAGAGGACATAAACAGGAACACACGTGAATGGAAGGACGGCTGGAGCTGCCGACGTGCCCAGGTGAGACACACAACAACATGGAAACTCAACCAAGAATTTTTTCGGTGTGGCACCAGGAGCTGGAGCTTTAAACTCTCTAAATTCTGCTGCCAAAATGGCAGCGGTGGGATTTGAACCCACGCCCCCGAAGAGACTGGAGCCTTAATCCAGCGCCTTGGACCTCTCGGCCACGCTACCTACAGGTGAGCATTTTACTAATTCAACATCAAACGTTCTTCAGAAAATTAGGTGTAATTTGAGCTCCTCACTAAATGTGATAATTGCATTAAAGTGCAACTCTTTATTGGCTTGAGCTCTGGATGCTGCTGGTTCTGGTACAGCTGAGCGTCTCAGTGGATTTGTTCCGTTGAACATTCCTGGCTTTTTACTTCACATGACTTCAGTACAAGTGCATTCGCACTCCTGCCTTCATTAGTCATCCAGCACTAATCACAGGGTGCATGTCTGATTAATGTTGTCATGGTAACACCCCAGGGTACTGACTTTGCTGAGATAATGGGATAAGTGGTTCTTGGGGCGTAGGAAAAAGGTGGACCGTGACAGCTGGTTGAATGGCCTGGATGTGTTCATTTTGACAGCAGATGTTTTAACACTGTAAACGACAGGACAAACACCTGTTCAATGACTTTATTTGAAGACGGCTTCTTAAAACTTGTGTAGTTCTAAATTAGCAGGTTCTAAATCTAAAACTTCCAGCCAGAAGAGCAAAAGCATAGAAAGAAAAGCATCTTGGGAGTGATGAATTATTTGGGCTTCAAGCATTGCGTGGCTGACAGCTCATTGTGGAAACAGTGACACTTGTCAGCCGAATGAATAATGAATGTTTACTCCAGCTTAAAATGGTTTGTCAGCATCAATGGTTTTGGTCTGAAAACCAGAGTGCCCCCTCAGACCCCAGAGAAGTGATGCCAGCAGGAGGAAGTTGATGGATAATCCCGTTGCAACAGGCACTCGACTCATTTATTTATGTCATTATTATTATGGCTCTATGCTGTTTTATGAAAAAATCTTTTCAGCAGGGACAGACGAGGTTTAAACCACAGTGCTCGGGAGACGTCCACCTACCTGAGTCAGGCTCACTGAAGCCATGAAAAGAGCGTTTGGTCAACCTAATCACAATTTGGAGAATTATCAGCAGCCCTGTCTGCACCTGTGTCCCGCTACTGGTCAAGCTACCAGCATGTTGTGGCCACTGATGACAGCCTGAGCACTAATGAGCAAACTCATGTCTGGTCAGGTGTTTCTAATCCCTTCTTGATTCCGTTGTGCTTCTGATATTCGTCCAGACCCTCATTTTGATCGCATCCACTTATAGTAACTTTAACAAAGCGTCTAAATGGCCCCTCAGCTGTTTTGTGGGTTGTTTTTTTTTGTATTTTCAGTCAGTACAGGTTGGTTAAAACGGCAGCATGACATTTAGCTCTAAAGATCCCAACTCCTTTCAAAGATGTTTACCTCCATCAAGTCTGACATTTCCCACTGTTGCAGCATTGACAACACCTTGGAGAAGAAGCTGTGAAAGCACACACTGACCCAGAGGAATACTACAGGGCCCAGCCTCACTCACAATATGGCTCCACAGGCGTGAATATGGTGAAAAGGTCAGTGGACTGTGGGGCTGCAAGGTTGTGTGTACCTGCAGAACCTGTTTTAATCATTACTTGGAAGATACAGTTGGACTTTTCCTTCCATTAAATTGCAGGCTCATTGCAGGCTTTTTTCTTGGTCCTCAAAGTCAATAACACAAACTGTCAGCAGCATGTCTTAAAAAGTCAAGTAAAGTCCCGTTGAAAAATGGTTAAGCCATTTACGAGCTGGCAAAAAATTTCCAGCACAGGTTTGAAGGTAAGATAGGATGTTCCTCACCCCTCGGTTCTGATCCAGGCTGATCTCTCTCACCCTCTCTCAGCGATAATTGCGTGTAAAAATGATCTGGAAATATAAAGCTGCCATGAGCATATATCAGGTACATGGTGCCTCCATAATGGTGCGATTTTAAGAGATGGCAAATAAACAAGTCAATAAAGGCTTGAATATTTTTTTATTATTGTAGATGGGTTTAAGCAGCACAACATTGGGCCTTTATACAAATGTGTAATTATTTTAAAATGGTTCATTGAAAATCATTTAGAATAGTCCATTACGGTGACTCTGAATTTTCACTGTACAGCCCATAATAAGTGCTATTTAATTCACAACTGCATATTAAAATCGCTTCGTATTAGCGAGGTTACTCTATCGTACATTCGGCTGTTTGGGGACTCTAAATTGCCCCCAGGAATGAGCACGACCTGGCAGAGAATTCCTGATCCTGACGGATGGACATTTAATAAAGTCAAGATGAAGCCTGATATAAGACAGCAAATACACTCTCTGCCTGTGCTGAAAGTGCAAAATGTCACTTTATTGAATTTGTGCGCTACGCCACGGCAGCGCTGCACTCGCTTCCTGCAAGACTTGTTCTGGGAGGCTTCAATCCGCCCAACTGGGAAGGAAAGGCATTCAAAAACAAAAAAAAAACAGATCCAGCAAAGTGAATTATTATATTCAGCCTCCGAGGAACAACGTGACGGGCAAAAAGTAGCACTGGCCCACTGTGTAAACCAGTATTTAAACAAAAGGAATTTGAAACATTCCCAGTGACGTAGCAACGAGCTGCTGGCCCCAAAATGGCAACTTAATATTTAACATGAGTAAAGTCGAGGACAAGGTCAATGCCCAAATATCAATGCAACGTGAAGCAGCAAACTCAAACTTATCGGAACTTACTAACAATCGACTCTTAACAACAGATTTAGTAATAACATATCTAGGTTATGTGTTTGTGGAGGACCGGGCCAGAACCTTTGTGGTTCCAGTCCCACCAAAAACATTCTACTGGTTACAGGAGAGGGGCTGTTTTTGTGTAAACTGCCAAGGTGCCCTTGAGCAAAGAACCCCTATATGCTGTGAGCATCTGCTGCTCTGACTGTGTCCACACACACAGATATACACACATACACATACACACATATGTTCACCCTTGATGGTTGTTTGTGATGAACACAGAGTAAAACCAATAATTTCCCATCTAGGGACTAGGGCTTCGTCGTTAAATGTATGCAGGTTTGGTTCATGGACGTCTTTCTTTTTGAAGTTGACGAACTGTATTTTTACTTATCCAGTAGCCTGTGGAGTGGCTACTGTTGACACGATTATGAGGCGTTACATTGCTCCGTTTAATGTCTGAAACTGCTCGATTGACTCGTCTCTGCAGACATGAAGGAGAGTCAACCAGCAGCTGATGTAAATAGAGTAATCAGGTTTGGAGACCTGGAGCTCCTACAGGATGTGGTGGGTTGGTTTATTTTCCTATGTGTTCTGGTGTTTTCCTACCCTCCGTGTTCTGTCTTCCTGTCCACTCCTCTGCTGCTCCACCTGCTCCCCAACATCTTATCAAGGTCAGTATTTAACCATCTCCCCCTCCCATACTCACTGTATACTCACTTCTGTGTTTTGGGGGGGCTTTCTTTTTTTGTTTTTGTTTTTGCCAGGAGCCTAGCTTGCCAAGCTCGGCCTCGTCCCCTCAGCCTGCCAGCCCTCATCTGGACTTTGCCTGCTCACTTTGCTTGTTAGTTTTTTTCCTTGTTACCAAGCCATCTTAAAAGACTCTTTTTGGGGGTCTGCACGAGATGCAACAGCTCCTGATGGGCCACCAGACAGGCGGGTAAGACTGCTCTGCACAAATACTGCATGTGTGGGTCCCACATAGAGTAGGTGTCAACATTTGTGGGTCTTTTTGAGTTGTCAAAAAGGGTGGTCATTAGGTTCAGGCAGCAGGTCAGAGAAGAAGTGACAAAGACCCTGCCCTGATCTGCAGGTGAGGTGGTCTGCACATGCATGTAAGGGTAAAGGTGGGGGGGTTGTACGCTCTGCGGCGGAGGCCAGTGCATTCCAGCCTCTTCGATTCCTGCGCTGAACTGTAAAGTTAACGGTGTGATCCGCATTTCCAGCCTTAAGTTAAATGACGTTGGCAGAAAATTTGATACAAATGATAAACCCAAGAGTTCTGCTGTTATCAATAAAAGCAGCACATGAGATTTAGTCTCTCCTTGAGTGAAGCCGTTTTTGACCCTGAATAAATAAGCCTGTATCCCACTGAGGCATTGTGAAGCATCGCCGTGTAAAGAAAACATTCATTTTATTTTCTTATTGGGGAGTTAAGGCCCCAAAACTGTAGCCGTTAGTCATCACAGCTCATCTTTTACAATCTTTCACCTCATCAATAATTTCTGAGGTGACTGACAGCCTTTATTGGGGCCGAAGGTTGCAGCTATTCCCACTTCTTTCACTCTGTCAGGATGAGTCACCACCTGAGACGTACCCCCACAGCAGATGACATCTGACGGTGCCAGCCAAGAATCTCTTTTCCTATGCATTGCTTCCCCTTATATCCCCTCTTCTCTCCTTCCACCCCCACAGCGCTCCATTGGACCTTCATCGCTGTTTTCCATATTTCTCCCACTCTATTACTCCCTTCATGCCCATCTCTATTTCTATCCGCCTTCCGTCCCTTAGTCCTTGCCTCCCACATCCTTGAGCCTTTCGCTCAACGCCTGCCATTGAAATCTCATTTAAGCGTTATTTATTAGTTCTCAGTGTCCCGTTGTCTTTCACAATTCATCGGAGTCTCCGCCGTTTCTGTCCTTTCACCAACCTTGTGTCTCATTCACGGCATCACGTCGGTCCTGGATCCTCTACAGCTTCCAGGCAGACCTTCCTCTCCTCTTTCCTTCTCTGCCTGTCCTTACCCTTTTCCACCTGACTTGGCTGTTTATCCACTGGTGCAGTGATGCAAAGGTCATGAACAGTCAGCAAAATGCTGTCTGCTTCAATTGACGCGCGTTGGAAACATTACAGGAGACGACATGTGGTGGGGGGAGAAATTCTCTTATTTTCTTGAGTCTGTGTGCAGCCTATCTTGATTAGTGTCAGTGAAGGTTCTCAGTCTTCACATCAGTCATTGTTCTCAAATCTTTATGAGTGTTGGAGTGAAAGGCATCTACAGCGCAGCCCAGGGCGGAAAATTGTATGAGTTAACAAAAGCAAAGTGTATTACAACACACTAATTACATATTGGAAAGGTCTGAATGGGAAGATTGTGTCAAGGTTAAAACCATAATGACATCATCACCGCCCTCAACGTTTCCTTTTAGACTGACACATGAGACTTCCCCCTGCACCCATTCAGATACGTTTGCTATGATCAGCAGCTGTTTAGGCCAAAAACTGGCAAATCTAGTCTACAAACATTCATCTAAGCTGTGGCAGTGGTGTGATCCGGATAGTTTCACTCAGGGTTAGAGGTAACCTGACCTTAGTGGCGATGACAGCTCATATACTGGTACCAGGACCTCTGCCTCTGCACCCCATGCTGATCCCATTGAGCCAGGTCAAATCCATCATTCTCAAAAGTTCCCCTTTGCTGTTTCAAATGTTGAGCAGCTTAGAAAAGGCATTTTTTTAGAGCCCCTCGAGGAGAGTGTAGTATCACAGAAAGGCCACTGAACTGCTGCCGCTACGAGGCAACACTGTTAGTTATTATGTGTCTAAGTGGAGGAGAATCGCTCCGACTTCATGACCGGAGCAAAGCAGAGACAGAAAGACAACTTTTGTAAAGTGCGGTTTGTTTTTAAGCGTATCGTGTTCCACAATAATGTCGGGAAAATCTTTGGCCCTCTTTGCCCAGAAAAAAGCCCGAGCTGGTATTTTATTTCTCTGATTGTACAAATGTGCCTGACCCATGACCTGACAGGACAACATTTCATCTCTAATTCATACAGGTCTGTAAAAAAACAAACAAACATGTAAATACTTTCTCGGTGTGAAGTTCAGAGTCGCTTTTATAAACAAGTCAGTTTTATTTTTATTTCCCGCAAGGTTGTACTTAGCAAAACTAACAATAGAAATTAAATAACACAGCCTTCATTTATGAATTTCGAGTCAGAAATAATCGTTAAACAGAGTCTGGCTTTGGATATCCTGGGCCTTTAGGATAACTTGGTACCGCTCTCACGTTCCCCTTGGCGTTGGGTGGACCCTCTGCTGCCTCCCTGTGTTTCATCAGCTCATCAGGAATTGTATAAATCCCTGGTCTGAACCCCTCAGTCAGGCCACTTCCCTCGGATCACGCTCTCTCCTGCTGGCTCCTCACTCCGCTTTACCTAGTCGATGACAGAACTTCAAGGAATTCTGAACTGCTGCTGATCTGGCTATCTTGCCTTTGGGTCCACATTAAAGAACATTCTAACACAGGCGGGGGGAAAATCTAAGTAGATTCCTGCAGGGTTATCAGCTCAGTGAAGCCCTGAGACTCCCAACCAAGCCAGGGCCAGAACATTACATCAAGAATGGCAAGAAAATATTTAACTTGACCTCTATCCAAAGGTCAACACAAAGTGTTCTGTAGAGTCAAGTAGTCAGGGCAGCATTTAGAGCTGGAACGTTTGGAGTTAGTGGCACCCCTGCAAATGAAGGATCCCTGTTCAGACAGAGGAAGGTTTCATATCCAGAGTCCCGCTGTGCTGCTGTCATTGTCTGTCTCTCCTTTGTTTCCACTTGTCAGCACTTGGGAGAAAACGAGAGGGAAACACGTTCAGGATGGAGGAGACAAGTCAAACGGAGTGCAGGCTGTCCAAGCTAAAGATGTATCTGTGTCAGTCTCTACCCTCTTATTGTCACTTTTATTTCCCATCTCTGTCGCTGTCTTTGTCCGCCCCTTCGCGTCTGAAACTACATCTGAGGTTTTGCTTTTGCAAAAGTTTGGCTTGATGCGAAGTTAAACTCAGGGCAGGTTTGACGAGGATAACTTTTAATAGCATCGCAGGTAACACTTTAATGCTTTACATTTTTGAGTTTTGATCCCTAAAAACTAATAATGAGATCCCATGAGTGTGTGGAACTGTGGCAATGAGTGATAAATGTTTTGATTAGCCTCAGCTGCATTGTGGGTATTGTGTGCGAGCATGGTCATTATAATGAGACAGTGGGAGACTTTTTTTATCCATTTTATGGAATATTTCGGACTGGATAAAGCAGATATACAGGGGAAAGGTTTACTTTTAATGAGGTTTTCCATGATGTTTTATAAATATGCTACATTTGTATCGTATAGAGCTCTTTCTATGTGAAGTTAAAATGTTCTCTGTGCACTAGTCCTGCCTCCCGCCCAGGTGCACATACATAAACACCGACCTTATGTGCTTCTTTTCAGCTCTACATTCAGCACAACTAGCAATTTAGACCTAATCTACATATACTAATGATGACTAATTACTGCTTCAGCTACATTTGCAGCTTCGACCGGCAATGTGGGTCTGGCCTTTAATTCATGCATCACAGTAGCCAGTAAATACTGTAATATAATATGGGAACAACTTTTTTTATTAGTAGTATTATTTTAGGACACATTAACAATTGCTATTTCCAAATATTTTAAGAAATTATTAACTACTTGATACTGTGGAGTTTGCTGCTACTTCTGTATGGAAATTTATTTGAAACTAATTATTATTTATGCCATAGAATTGAAGGTGGTCCATCCCAAAAGGGTAACACTCATTTTGTTGAACTCTCATCCAGAACTCATTATACCTCCATCCATGTTACACCGAACATACGTTGTGGTTATTTTATATGCCTCCTGCACTATTAACAACAGAACACTTCTGCACAATTCAGCTTTTCTGGGACATGAAATAAAGACTTCCGCATCTCAATTGTGTTTTGAGGTCAGTCACGCAAAAGCTTTGCAATAATAAACTCAAAGGGTTTTTTTAAAACTAGAAAGTTGTCTTTTGTTTAAAAAAGCACTGCAGACAGGTTTTGCTGTGTAGTATTTTCTTATCCAGAGGGTTTAAACAGCCCAATGAACAACTTTCTTGGCAACAGCATGTCCACAGTTATCTGGGCAGCCAGCATCATTTTTACCTGCACTCAGAGCTGCCACTTCAAATCAGAACACCGAGGACTGATGATAATACCAGGGCTGAAAGTGTCTGAACGTAGTTGGACGACACTCCAGCCACACAGACAGCAGCATCTGCAGCTCTGCAGAGGGCATGGCTTATAGGTAACAACATTAAAATTATTGGAAATTATTTCCACATTTGATGGTGCATTCAAGCTGACCAGGCTCCTCTGTGTTTTAAGTTTAATTAGAGATTAAACACAGCATGAGGGAATAAAGCTGGAAGGAAAGGATGAAAGGGGAAAAGGACAATGAATTAAAGAAGGAAGCAATTACATAAAGAAGGAAGGAACCATTGTAGGTGTGTGTGTGTGTGTGTGTGTGTGTGTGTGTGTGTGTGTGTGTGTGTGTGTGTGTGTGTGTGTTTAAAAGAGAGAGAACAAAAGTATCTTGTTTCTAATGAAGCAGCTAAAGCTCACAAACAGGAAAGGCTTACCCAGATAATTCTGGGTAATTTCCAGCAACCTCTCCCCCACTAATATCTAGTCCAAAACAGCCCCCTCAGTCAGCTAATATGATGCATTCAAGCACAAGAACGCATGCAAGTGGGAGCGATTTTCATGAGACCATATATCCAATTGCCCCTCTTGATCAGGAAGGACATTAAAGGAGAGGTGGTGTTATAAACAGATAATATCAAGACAGACTGCACTATTGCAGTGTAATAACTACTGAAACAACTCAGAGCCCACAAGGTGGACTATTACCAAAATTTCCCGTGTATTTTATTAAAACCTACTCGCAACATTTCAAGATCATTTTCTAACAAACAAACGCCAACTGTCACACAACCTCCTCTCTAGGCAGAGGTAATTAAAGGCATTTAAAGTGACTGCAAACAGTTGCTGAGTATGTTAACACTTCTGAAGCAGCACTGCTGGAACTGAATCAGTAATCATTCTGCATTTAGCTGCCAAATGCAGGTTAAAGCACCACATTCACAGATGAGGGCTGGATTTGAAATCACCTTTTGAAGTGGTCTGTTATCAAACTGGATATGCTAGCTCGTAGTCATGAGTAAAAACTAAGTATAATAATGCAATCACTCATAACTCCATGAATTTATGGTGGTCTGAGGGATATTTTTAAATCTAATAATGACAATAATAACAGCAGTGTGAGGGTATCTTACTTGACTTCTGGGGTATCCTTGATGATGCCCTGATGTTGTCCTAATAAATCCACTAAAGACACACTACTCTCCTCTATTTGACTTTTCAATTGGTGCTCAGATGGTTCCAGGTGTGAAAACATGTGGCTTCACTTTGGGAAAACAGCACAACAGAGTTAAAACAGCTGCAGGGAATACACACAACAAAGGAACTCCCTTGTCCAATGGCGTCAACACCAGTTCAACACACTGAATCACTGGGAGGAGCTTGTCTGGGTGACTGGTGAACTTCCAGTTTGGGGAAAAAAGACATACCTTTTGTTGTTGATAAGAACATTCTTACAGGACTCATGGAGCTGTCAGCCAACATCAATCCCTGACAAACACATTATACCAAAAACAGAAGGGAAATTCCATTGTGGAGAAGGCTCATCAGAGCGAGGAGCGAAGAGCAGATATATGCTGAGTCTAATAAAAATGTGACGAAAAGAAAAAGCTGAATGATTCAAATCTAAGTGTCTCTAAGAGTCTCGCACTGTGGCATGGGACAGTGGTACCTGTCAGTGTCGGAGGTAAGCACGCAACAAAAATACCCTTTAAACAAAAGAAATGAAGCACCAATGTATCTGCTGGAGCAAGAACCTCAGTTATGCATGTGTGTTGTTATGGACACGCACTGTTTGTGCCCACAGTCGTATGTAGCGTCATGCTACATTACACAAGCTTGCCATGATGCAAAGGGATGTTTAAGAAGCTTCTGGGAACAATGTTGTCACCTCTGATAAATCATGTGATACAAAGTCCGTGCTAACATCTGTCCCTGCGCTAATAAAGCAAGAGGTCATCGTGAGGGCAAACCAAATACCTCGTACAGCCTAATGCAACTACAACAGGGTTACAGATTCATCCAAAAACAACTGCATGTCCACCTAATTCCAGTGGTGAAAACTGCCAATAATGACTTTAGCTCCAGTGATTGAAACGTTTCTGTGGTTATATTCAAATTCTCCCTGCCAGTAGGTGGTGCTATAGCCGGTGCTAATCTTATCCAGGAAAAGCACCCAGACATACAAAGGAAGTGTAACGCACTTTTGGAGTGGACTAGTCTGACCCCACAAGTTAGTCTTCTCTTAAATCCATTATATATTATACTTTGTACAAGATTTTTTAATGACACGGCAAACAGAGGATTGTGGTTTAAATTGTTTTTTGTTAACAAATACTTGTTTGGAGTGATCTTTGTGTCAGAACCCTGTTACCCAGAGACACATTAATTAACCTTGTGTTAATACGAGAGACACACATATGGGTGCAAGTAAAGACTGTGTGTTTCGCAATTACTCAACTAATAAATATACAGAGACGAATGTGGTAAAATTGTGCACCATCTGTATTTGTGTGTTTTTACCTCATCAAACTGAGGGCCTTCGATTCCGCACACACACGAACACACAGCTATTTGTCATCATAATGAACCCGAGAGTTAGTGGGTTTATCAGGGACTGGCAGTGTTCGCACATTAGTCTACACGAACGGAAAGCCAATACACACGTATTTAGCATCTAACTACATTTATGGATGATGTCGTTAGAGCCAGAGAAGATGGAGGCGCAAGATTGGGGGTGGAGAAAAATGAGTGGCTCAGGAATGACAGAGTAGTCCCGCCTTTCACTCCAAAGTGTGTTTCATATCAGGTTTACATTCGTACATCCGCCACGTTGGCATGTATTAAACGATAGGGTGTGCTCAGGTCTGCTATGTCCGTTTGGTATGATGTCTCATGTTTGGCAACAAGTTACAGATACAAGTTACAGATACCGTATTGAGCACAGGCAGCCATAGCGCGCTGGTGTCTGAGCTCGCTGCCAACCTTGTGTGCTGTGGTGCTAAATATAACACCCGGGAGCAGGTACTTCACAGTGAAAACACCAGATCAGCGACATGACCCAAGTAGGTCACACGGGCGTCGTCAGCACCTACATTATTTTAAGTTTCAGCTTGGTGAGTCATTCTCTTATTACTTCAGACGTTATTGGATATACGCTGATTATAACCAGGAGTTTGAAAAGCGGGATTATCGTTTCCTATCTTAAAATAAAGAATGTGAAAATGCCCAAAATGTGTATCATTATGTTGTATTTTTTTTAGAATTATTCATTTTCCAAGTGGCAATTTGAAACAAAACTAAAAATTTTGATAAAAATGGCAAATACTTCAGGCTGGCTGTATTGCCATGGTAACTGATGTTGGACACCTCTGAATTATGTCCTATTAATAAGCTTAAGAACATTTCTTTCATCACCTTCATTATCTATAGTGGGACAGCAGGCAGACATAAATCTGTCACTTATAACTCTTGTCTGTCATTCGCCTCCAGGCACACGTGCAGCTTTACTTTGTGTTCCTGTGTGTGAAGACATTTTCCTGTCTGCGGTCGTCTTTTTTCCCTTCAAATACAGTTCTCAGACAGAAAGCTGTCTAACATAAAAGACATAAATTAATCTGATGTTTGCGAATTTCTACTGGGGCAAACAGCCGAAGGTGTTGTCGATACTGACGGACACTCCCCTCAGCAGGGAGACGCTATTATACCTGTAGTACAACAAGATGGAAAAGCAAGAGAGCATTTTGAGGAGGCCTCGGGACCTTCTACTGTCAGTGGTTCCAGATATAACAACTTCATTATGTGACGGAGATGAGCTGCTACGTGGAACCTCAATTTTAGAGAGGTCCTGATGGTGAAGGCCTTTAAAAATCCTTTTCTTTCTACTGGCTACAGTGAAATCTGTGTGAGGAACTGTAAGATGAATTGCTCAGGAAATTGCAGCGATGTCAGAATTGTGCCAGCCTCTCTGGGCCCATTCTCTACAACAGAGAATAACCTGGATTACCAATTTACACCAAACTAGAATGTTTGTGTTTCAAGATGCTTGCCTGTAAAAGCTCATTGTGAAATGTCATAAAACAATATACCGTACATTTAATTAAGAAATAATACTTTGGGTGTTTATGAGCAGTTTGTCTGCAATGCTCCTCCATGCTGTATATGGCAGCTCTGCTCCTGCTGCAGTGTTGGGCTTTTTCAAAATGTATTTTCCCCCTAAATATCATCATGATCGGTGTATGAATTTATTAATATTCTTCTTGCCTTAATCCTGGTATCAGTTCTCTGCTGGTGTTGCATTATTTATGGACTCAGTGAACTCTTATCTGCTTTCTAGGCACAGAAAATGTAAGATACAGTAAGTTCATTTTATTTAAGGTGGAGCAAATACTCAGTTTCTGATGTTGTTAAAAGTCATGTTTTGGTCCTATTTCATAATCTATGAATGCACTGACCACTGAACTGAGGGGGGGAGGATATGAATCAATTCCAATGTCACAGTTCTAGGTTGTATTTATTTATTTATGAGTGCAGAATAAATTATGCCGTGTCCGTGATGTATAATGAACCATTTCCACTGTCTGATGCAGGCTCATATCACATAGGCTCATATGTTTAAGGATTTCCACCCACTCTTCCTTATCAAAGTTTTCCAGTTCTACAGTATGAGATTCCTGGGACACCATGATGAACAGTTGAACTGGACTTGTGCTCAGTCTTCCAGACCCTGTTTTAACCTCCATGGCTCCTATTAAAAAAATCATCACTCATCAATCATTTTTTGTTGACATTATTTTAAAGAAAGAAAATACACTGATATTACTTTATTACCACTAATACCATCTCGTCTTCCACTTACTTAACTGCTGACACCAATAAGAATTTTGGCCAAACTTTTACATAACTGTATTATCGCAAAAAAGCCCTTTATATTGGCCCATTGCTGGGAAATTCAGCGTAACTTATATGTAATATAACTTGTATATCATATAATAGATTTTAGGGTGGTGCAATGATCCACTTGTGGATCAGAAGCTACTGAACAGCGAAACATACTGAAAGATAACTCTGGAACCTGCCAGCTTACAGATTCTTTTCTCACACATTCTCAAACCCATTCTACATGTCATTATCAAATAATTGTTTGGGTTTAAAGATAACAACCACTTTATTTAATCAAATAGTTTCGGATAAAATACAATTAAAAATTGTAAAATCAGACATATTTAATTAGGTAATGCAATGTGGTAAATTACATAAACATTTAGGTTATTCGTAACAAAAAAACTACCGTATATTGTGTTTGGATTACATTTGCCAGCCTACCTGTTTCAAATGTGTCCTCTTACAGATGCATCACAGAGCCAATAAACATCGAAAAATGGTCCAGATTGTAAATGGGCTGCTTTAGAGAAAAGACACTTAAAACTGCTCAGCATCAATCAGAGCTACTTTTAAATATTTACAACTAGTGAGTTGCCAACAGAAAATCTGCAGAATTGGAAACCTTCTCTCTATCTTTGTTTGCTTAATCATCTGCAAGAGCACACATTTCTCAGTGCCTGAAGGGCTTAACTGGAGATTTTATTTTTGGGAAAAGATGAAATGTTTACACTGACCCTAATACATGCAAGTAAAATGGGACCATAACAGTATTGAAAAACTACAACTGCCACAGGCATTTTCCACATTATTTTTTATTTTAACTATTTTTCTCAGAGAAAGCTCTACTTTGGCAAAACAGAAGCCTAGAAAATGATGAATGCAATTCATTCTTTACAAACTGACAAGAAATATTTGGCAGGCCTCAGTTTCATTAGAAAAAAAAATCCAAATAAACATTTTAGATGTACAACAACAGTGATAGGCCAGTTTATATATGGTAGTCATCCTTCCAATCACAGGAAACAGGAGGTAGTGTTCTGCTATTCACAAAAGTAAACAATCAGCTTTTCGGCACAAAACAGCATCACATAAGTCTGATTTTTGGTTGAGGAATATAGTTCAGAAGAAAAATGCTCAATAAAAGCATTATCAGGATCTGAAAAAGAAATGGCATCTAGACTCAATGGGAACCGATGAGACAATGACAGGGTAAAGATAGATAAATAAGTAACAATGATAAAAGAAGTGGCAGTGAGACCCTGCACCCAGGAAAAAGTATGAGTGATCTGAAAAAGAAAGAGAATAACTTATAGGAGAGCAAGTGACAAGATGATGAAGTGAGAAATAGGAAGTAATGAAAATTAAGGGATGAGGGGAAAAGCCATGGAAGATGTACTGGATAAGACAGAAAAAAGAGGAGAGCAGAATACTGATTTCCAGCTAATGGATCTTGTCAACAGCTTCAGCACCTACACTCTGTTTTGAACAAGCACACACAAACAAATACACACATGCACGGGCACTCTCTCATGTCACATGGTAAGAAGGGCAGAAAACAAGTGAGGCTGTTTCTGCCCCGAGGAGCCCACTTTATCTTCTATGGAACATCAAGTCACAGACAACGAGCCACAGGGAACACATGTGTCAATGTTTGTGTGCGTGGGTGTGCGCGCGCACGCGTCTTCTTCTGAGGATAATGTTGATTATGGTATTATACATTATATTAGACACTTTGTAACAAAATTTTACAATTATAAAAAGTAAACAAAACTTTCTGTGAAAAAGAAACATAATCATAATCATAATTAAGGATAATTGAAGACACAGAATGATTCATTTTTATATACAAAATGATTCAGCCTATTTAAAAGCAACAAACTGGAACATTGACCATTTGTAGTTCTTAAATTCTTAAGATACTTCAGAACTAGAATAAAACTGATTACAACAGATGACTATATCGCACATATCTTTACATAAAAACAGAATGAAAAAAAATGGATAAAAAACATTGACACTTCATAACAACAAAGAAATCTGAATTAGAAATTTTTCTAATCATCAAACTCAGTCTCTAAGGAGACCATCAAAAATTGCCACAGCTGATTATATTGCAAATCAACCAGGCGGGGTATTGGGTAAAGTTTTCAACTAGCAATAATCACGTCTCAGTAGAACTTCATAGACTATGATACTGCCTCTGCGCAGGAATACCTGTGTACCCTAGCTGCTTAATCTGGGTTGTAGACAACACCACTATCAGCCATGGTAACTCTCAACAAGAGGAATGTGAAAAATAGGTGTGAATTGCTTTGAACGTGATTAGGTTTTTTCGAGCTGTGATTATTGCTGTTTTGAGGAATAACGCATTGACATACAAGTAAATCATGATGTTATCATCTTCAGGGCAGTTAGAACTCAAGAAAACTTGGGTGCTAAAAAAGCAGGAGACTCAAGAGGGCATATTAAAGATTTTTTGGCCGAGCTCCTCCTCCTTTGCAATGCTAGGCGTTTTAGCATCAAGGCTTAAACTTCACCTCCAGTAATCAATTGCACTTGGTGCACTTCATGTGAAACCACACCCTACACATTCCAAACTCTTTTCCTGAAAAGATGCATCTTTAGTGCAAGAAACATTTCAATTTGCTGTTTATAAGACATTACTCTGTTTCTTTAAACATTTGGAAAGGTGATTAAAAAAGTCACTCTTTTAGGAAAATGAAAAGTCCAAAACAGGAAGACGTTTTGGCACACTGTTTAATTTTTTATTTTTCCAAACATCAAACTCAGTCTCTAAGGAGACCATCAAAAATTGCCACAGCTGATTATATTGCAAATCAACCAGGCGGGGTATTGGGTAAAGTTTTCAACTAGCAATAATCACGTCTCAGTAGAACTTCATAGACTATGATACTGCCTCTGCGCAGGAATACCTGTGTACCCTAGCTGCTTAATCTGGGTTGTAGACAACACCACTATCAGCCATGGTAACTCTCAACAAGAGGAATGTGAAAAATAGGTGTGAATTGCTTTGAACGTGATTAGGTTTTTTCGAGCTGTGATTATTGCTGTTTTGAGGAATAACGCATTGACATACAAGTAAATCATGATGTTATCATCTTCAGGGCAGTTAGAACTCAAGAAAACTTGGGTGCTAAAAAAGCAGGAGACTCAAGAGGGCATATTAAAGATTTTTTGGCCGAGCTCCTCCTCCTTTGCAATGCTAGAATTTTTAGCATCAAGGCTTAAACTCCACCTCCAGTAATCAATTGCACTTGGTGCACTTCATGTGAAACCACACCCTACACATTCCAAACTCTTTTCCTGAAAAGATGCATCTTTATTGCAAGAAACATTTCAATTTGCTGTTTATAAGACATTACTCTGTTTCTTTAACATTTGGAAAGGTTATTAAAAAGTCACTCTTTTAGAAAAATGAAAAGCCTGAAACAGGAAGACGTTTTGGCACACTGTTTAATTTTTTATTTTTCCAAACATCAAACTCAGTCTCTAAGGAGACCATCAAAAATTGCCACAGCTGATTATATTGCAAATCAACCAGGCAGGGTATTGGGTAAAGTTTTCAACTAGCAATAATCACGTCTCAGTAGAACTTCATAGACTATGATACTGCCTCTGCGCAGGAATACCTGTGTACCCTAGCTGCTTAATCTGGGTTGTAGACAACACCACTATCAGCCATGGTAACTCTCAACAAGAGGAATGTGAAAAATAGGTGTGAATTGCTTTGAACGTGATTAGGTTTTTTCGAGCTGTGATTATTGCTGTTTTGAGGAATAACGCATTGACATACAAGTAAATCATGATGTTATCATCTTCAGGGCAGTTAGAACTCAAGAAAACTTGGGTGCTAAAAAAAGCAGGAGACTCAAGAGGGCATATTAAGATTTTTTGGCCGAGCTCCTCCTCCTTTGCAATGCTAGAATTTTAGCATCAAGGCTTAAACTCCACCTCCAGTAATCAATTGCACTTGGTGCCCTTCATGTGAAACCACACCCTACACATTCCAAACTCTTTTCCTGAAAAGATGCATCTTTATTGCAAGAAACATTTCAATTTGCTGTTTATAAGACATTACTCTGTTTCTTTAAACATTTGGAAAGGTGATTAAAAACATCACTCTTAGGAAAATGAAAAGTCCGAAACAGGAAGACGTTTTGGCACACTGTTTAATTTTTTATTTTTCCAAACATCAAACTCAGTCTCTAAGGAGACCATCAAAAATTGCCACAGCTGATTATATTGCAAATCAACCAGGCGGGGTATTGGTTAAAGTTTTCAACTAGCAATAATCACGTCTCAGTAGAACTTCATAGACTATGATACTGCCACTGCGCAGGAATACCTGTGTACCCTAGCTGCTTTAATCTGGGTTGTAGACAACACCACTATCAGCCATGGTAACTCTCAACAAGAGGAATGTGAAAAATAGGTGTGAATTGCTTTGAACGTGATTAGGTTTTTTCGAGCTGTGATTATTGCTGTTTTGAGGAATAACGCATTGACATACAAGTAAATCATGATGTTATCATCTTCAGGGCAGTTAGAACTCAAGAAAACTTGGCTGCTAAAAAAGCAGGAGACTCAAGAGGGCATATTAAAGATTTTTTGGCCGAGCTCCTCCTCCTTTGCAATGCTAGAATTTTTAGCATCAAGGCTTAAACTCCACCTCCAGTAATCAATTGCACTTGGTGCACTTCATGTGAAACCACACCCTACACATTCCAAACTCTTTTCCTGAAAAGATGCATCTTTATTGCAAGAAACATTTCAATTTGCTGTTTATAAGACATTACTCTGTTTCTTTAAACATTTGGAAAGGTGATTAAAAAAGTCACTCTTTTAGAAAAATGAAAAGTCCGAAACAGGAAGACGTTTTGGCACACTGTTTAATTTTTTTATTTTTCCAAACATCAAACTCAGTCTCTAAGGAGACCATCAAAATTGCCACAGCTGATTATATTGCAAATCAACCAGGCGGGGTATTGGGTAAAGTTTTCAACTAGCAATAATCACGTCTCAGTAGAACTTCATAGACTATGATACTGCCTCTGCGCAGGAATACCTGTGTACCCTAGCTGCTTAATCTGGGTTGTAGACAACACCACTATCAGCCATGGTAACTCTCAACAAGAGGAATGTGAAAAATAGGTGTGAATTGCTTTGAACGTGATTAGGTTTTTTCGAGCTGTGATTATTGCTGTTTTGAGGAATAACGCATTGACATACAAGTAAATCATGATGTTATCATCTTCAGGGCAGTTAGAACTCAAGAAAACTTGGGTGCTAAAAAAGCAGGAGACTCAAGAGGGCATATTAAAGATTTTTTGGCCGAGCTCCTCCTCCTTTGCAATGCTAGAATTTTTAGCATCAAGGCTTAAACTCCACCTCCAGTAATCAATTGCACTTGGTGCCCTTCATGTGAAACCACACCCTACACATTCCAAACTCTTTTCCTGAAAAGATGCATCTTTATTGCAAGAAACATTTCAATTTGCTGTTTATAAGACATTACTCTGTTTCTTTAAACATTTGGAAAGGTGATTAAAAACATCACTCTTAGGAAAATGAAAAGTCCGAAACAGGAAGACGTTTTGGCACACTGTTTAATTTTTTATTTTTCCAAACATCAAACTCAGTCTCTAAGGAGACCATCAAAAATTGCCACAGCTGATTATATTGCAAATCAACCAGGCGGGGTATTGGTTAAAGTTTTCAACTAGCAATAATCACGTCTCAGTAGAACTTCATAGACTATGATACTGCCACTGCGCAGGAATACCTGTGTACCCTAGCTGCTTAATCTGGGTTGTAGACAACACCACTATCAGCCATGGTAACTCTCAACAAGAGGAATGTGAAAAATAGGTGTGAATTGCTTTGAACGTGATTAGGTTTTTTCGAGCTGTGATTATTGCTGTTTTGAGGAATAACGCATTGACATACAAGTAAATCATGATGTTATCATCTTCAGGGCAGTTAGAACTCAAGAAAACTTGGCTGCTAAAAAAGCAGGAGACTCAAGAGGGCATATTAAAGATTTTTTGGCCGAGCTCCTCCTCCTTTGCAATGCTAGAATTTTTAGCATCAAGGCTTAAACTCCACCTCCAGTAATCAATTGCACTTGGTGCACTTCATGTGAAACCACACCCTACACATTCCAAACTCTTTTCCTGAAAAGATGCATCTTTATTGCAAGAAACATTTCAATTTGCTGTTTATAAGACATTACTCTGTTTCTTTAAACATTTGGAAAGGTGATTAAAAAAGTCACTCTTTTAGAAAAATGAAAAGTCCGAAACAGGAAGACGTTTTGGCACACTGTTTAATTTTTTATTTTTCCAAACATCAAACTCAGTCTCTAAGGAGACCATCAAAAATTGCCACAGCTGATTATATTGCAAATCAACCAGGCGGGGGTATTGGGTAAAGTTTTCAACTAGCAATAATCACGTATCAGTAGAACTTCATAGACTATGATACTGCCTCTGCGCAGGAATACCTGTGTACCCTAGCTGCTTAATCTGGGTTGTAGACAACACCACTATCAGCCATGGTAACTCTCAACAAGAGGAATGTGAAAAATAGGTGTGAATTGCTTTGAACGTGATTAGGTTTTTTCGAGCTGTGATTATTGCTGTTTTGAGGAATAACGCATTGACATACAAGTAAATCATGATGTTATCATCTTCAGGGCAGTTAGAACTCAAGAAAACTTGGGTGCTAAAAAAGCAGGAGACTCAAGAGGGCATATTAAAGATTTTTTGGCCGAGCTCCTCCTCCTTTGCAATGCTAGAATTTTTTAGCATCAAGGCTTAAACTCCACCTCCAGTAATCAATTGCACTTGGTGCCCTTCATGTGAAACCACACCCTACACATTCCAAACTCTTTTCCTGAAAAGATGCATCTTTATTGCAAGAAACATTTCAATTTGCTGTTTATAAGACATTACTCTGTTTCTTTAAACATTTGGAAAGGTGATTAAAAACATCACTCTTAGGAAAATGAAAAGTCCGAAACAGGAAGACGTTTTGGCACACTGTTTAATTTTTTATTTTTCCAAACATCAAACTCAGTCTCTAAGGAGACCATCAAAAATTGCCACAGCTGATTATATTGCAAATCAACCAGGCGGGGTATTGGTTAAAGTTTTTCAACTAGCAATAATCACGTCTCAGTAGAACTTCATAGACTATGATACTGCCACTGCGCAGGAATACCTGTGTACCCTAGCTGCTAATCTGGGTTGTAGACAACACCACTATCAGCCATGTAACTCTCAACAAGAGGAATGTGAAAAATAGGTGTAAATTGCTTTGAACGTGATTAGGTTTTTTCGAGCTGTGATTATTGCTGTTTTGAGGAATAACGCATTGACATACAAGTAAATCATGATGTTATCATCTCAGGGCAGTTAGAAACTCAAGAAAACTTGGGTGCTAAAAAAGCAGGAGACTCAAGGAGGGCATATTAAAGATTTTTGGCCGGAGCTCCTCCTCCTTTGCAATGCTAGAATTTTTAGCATCAAGGCTTAAAACTCCACCTCCAGTAATCAATTGCACCTTGGTGCACTTCATGTGAAACCACACCCTACACATTCCAAACTCTTTTCCTGAAAAGATGCATCTTTATTGCAAGAAACATTTCAATTTGCTGTTTAAAGACATTACTCTGTTTCTTTAAACATTTGGAAAGGTGATTAAAAAAGTCACTCTTTTAGAAAAATGAAAAGTCCGAAACAGGAAGACGTTTTGGCACACTGTTTAATTTTTTATTTTTCCAACATCAAACTCAGTCTCTAAGGAGACCATCAAAAATTGCCACAGCTGATTATATTGCAAATCAACCAGGCGGGGGTATTGGGTAAAGTTTTCAACTAGCAATAATCACGTCTCAGTAGAACTTCATAGACTATGATACTGCCTCTGGCAGGAATACCTGTGTACCCTAGCTGCTTAATCTGGGTTGTAGGACAACACCACGATCAGCCATGGTAACTCTCAACAAGAGGAATGTGAAAAATAGGTGTGAATTGCTTTGAACGTGATTAGGTTTTTTCGAGCTGTGATTATTGCTGTTTTTGAGGAATAACGCATTGACATACAAGTAAATCATGATGTTATCATCTTCAGGGCAGTTAGAACTCAAGAAAACTTGGGCTGCTAAAAAAGCAGGAGACTCAAGAGGGCATATTAAAGATTTTTTGGCCGAGCTCCTCCTCCTTTGCAATGCTAGAATTTTTAGCATCAAGGCTTACTAAACTCCACCCCCAGTAATCAATTGCACTTGGTGCCTTCATGTGAAACCACACCCTACACATTCCAAACTCTTTTCCTGAAAAGATGCATCTTTATTGCAAGAAACATTTCAATTTGCTGTTTATAAGACATTACTCTGTTTCTTAAACATTGGGGAAAGGTGATTAAAAAAGTCACTCTTTTAGAAAAATGAAAAGTCCGAAACAGGAAGACGTTTTGGCACACTGTTTAATTTTTTATTTTTCCAAACATCAAACTCAGTCCTCTAAGGAGACCATCAAAAATGCCACAGCTGATTATATTGCAAATCAACCAGGCGGGGGTATTGGGTAAAGTTTTCAACTAGCAATAATCACGTCTCAGTAGAACTTCATAGACTATGATACTGCCTCTGCGCAGGAATACCTGTGTTACCCTAGCTGCTTAATCTGGGTTTGTAGACAACACCACGATCAGCCATGGTAAACTCTCAACAAGGGAATGTGAAAAAATAGGTGTGAATTGCTTTGACGTGATAGGTTTTTTTGAGCTGTGATTATTGCTGTTTGAGGAATAACGCCATTGACATACAATCAAATCATGATGTTATCATCTTCAGGGCAGTTAGAACTCAAGAAAACTTGGGTGATAAAAAGCAGGAGACTCAAGAGGGCATATTAAAGATTTTTTGGCCGAGCTCCTCCTTCCTTTGCAATGCTAGAATTTTTAGCATCAAGGCTTCTAACTCCACCTCCAGTAATCAATTGCACTTGGTGCACTTCATGTGAAAACCACACCCTACACATTCCAAACTCTTTTCCTGAAAGATGCATCCTTTATTGCAAGAAACATTTCAATTTGCCTGTTTATAAAGACATTACTCTGTTTTCTTTAAACATTTGGAACGGTGATTAAAAAATCACTCTTTTAGGAAAATGGACAAGAGTCCGAAACAGGAAGACGTTTTGGCACACTGTTTAATTTTTTATTTTTCCAAACATCAAACTCAGTCTCTAAGGAGACCATCAAAAATTGGCCACAGCTGATTATATTGCAATCAACCAGGCGGGGTATGGGTAAAGTTTTCAACTAGCAATAATCACGTCTCAGTAGAATCTCACTAGAACTATGATACTGCCTCTGGCAGGAATACCTGTGTACCCTAGCTGCTTAATCTGGGTTGTAGGACAACACCACTATCAGCCATGGTAACTCTCAACAAGAGGAATGTGAAAAATAGGTGTGAATTGCTTTGAACGTGATTAGGTTTTTTCCGAGCTGTGATTATTGCTGTTTTGAGGAATAACGCATTGACATACAAGTAAATCATGATGTTATCATCTTCGGGCAGTTAGAAAACTCAAGAAAACTTGGGTGCTAAAAAAGCAGGGACTCAAGAGGGCATATTAAAGATCTTATTTGGGCCCAGGAGCTCCTCCTTCCTTTGCAATGCTAGAATTTTTAGCATCAAGGCTTAAACTCCACCTCCAGTAATCAATTGCAAGTGGTGCACTTCATTGTGAAACCACACCCTACACATTCCAAACTCTTTCCCTGAAAAAGATGCATCTTTATTGCAAGAAACATTTCCATTGCTGGTTTAAAAGACATACTCTGGTTTCTTTAAACATTTGGAAAGGTGATTAAAAACATCACTCTTTTAGGAAAATGAAAAGTCCCGAAACAGGAAGACGTTTTGGCACCACTGTTTAATTTTTTATTTTTTCCAAACATCAAACTCAGGTCTCTAAGGAGGACCATCAAAAATTGCCACAGCTGATTATATTGCAAATCAACAAGGCGGGGTATTGGGTAAAGTTTTCAACTAGCAATAATCACGTCTCAGTAGAACTTCATAGACTATGATTACTGCCTCTGCGCAGGAATACCTGTGTACCCTAGCTGCTTAATCTGGGTTGTAGACAACACCACTAATCAGCCAGGTAACTCTCAACAAGAGGAATGTGAAAAATAGGCTGTGAATTGCTTTGAACGTGATTAGGTTTTTTTCGAGCTGTGATTTATTGCTGTTTGAGGAATAACGCATTGACATACAAGTAAATCATGATGTTATCATCTTCAGGGCAGTTAGAACTCAAGAAAACTTGGGTGCCTAAAAAGGCAGGAGACTCAAGAGGGCATATTAAAGATTTTTTGGCCGAGCTCCTCCTCCTTTGCAAGCTAGAATTTTTAGCATCAAGGCTTAAACTCCACCTCCAGTAATCAATTGCAATTGGTGCACTTCATGTGAAACCACACCCTACACATTCCAAACTCTTTCCCTGAAAAGATGCATCTTTATTGCAAGAAACATTTCAATTTGCTGTTTATAAGACATTACTCTGTTTCTTTAAACATTTGGAAAGGTGATTAAAAACGTCACTCTTTTAGGAAAATGAAAAGTCCAAAACAGGAAGACGTTTTGGCACACTGTTTAATTTTTTATTTTCCAAACATCAAACTCAGTCTCTAAGGAGACCATCAAAAATTGCCACAGCTGATTATATTGCAAATCAACCAGGCGGGGTATTGGGTAAAGTTTTCAACTAGCAATAATCACGTCTCAGTAGAACTTCATAGACTATGATACTGCCTCTGCGCAGGAATACCTGTGTACCCTAGCTGCTTAATCTGGGTTGTAGACAACACCACTATCAGCCATGGTAACTCTCAACAAGAGGAATGTGAAAAATAGGTGTGAATTGCTTTGAACGTGATTAGGTTTTTCGAGCTGTGATTATTGCTGTTTTGAGGAATAACGCATTGACATACAAGTAAATCATGATGTTATCATCTTCAGGGCAGTTAGAACTCAAGAAAACTTGGGTGCTAAAAAAGCAGGAGACTCAAGAGGGCATATTAAAGATTTTTTGGCCGAGCTCCTCTTCCTTTGCAATGCTAGGCGTTTTAGCATCAAGGCTTAAACTCCACCTCCAGCAATCAATTGCACTTGGTGCACTTCATGTGAAACCACACCCTACACATTCCAAACTCTTTTCCTGAAAAGATGCATCTTTATTGCAAGAAACATTTCAATTTGCTGTTTATAAAGACATTACTCTGTTTCTTTAAACATTTGGAAAGGTGATTAAAAACATCACTCTTTTAGGAAAATGAAAAGTCCAAAACAGGAAGACGTTTTGGCACACTGTTTAATTTTTTATTTTTCCAAACATCAAACTCAGTCTCTAAGGAGACCATCAAAAATTGCCACAGCTGATTATATTGCAAATCAACCAGGCGGGGTATTGGGTAAAGTTTTTCAACTAGCAATAATCACGTCTCAGTAGAACTTCATAGACTATGATACTGCCTCTGCGCAGGAATACCTGTGTACCCCTAGCTGCTTAATCTGGGTTGTAGACAACACACTATCAGCCATGGTAACTCTCAACAAGAGGAATGTGAAAAATAGGTGTGAATTGCTTTGAACGTGATTAGGTTTTTTCGAGCTGTGATATTGCTGTTTTGAGGAATAACGCATTGACATACAAGTAAATCATGATGTTATCATCTTCAGGGCAGTTAGAACTCAAGAAAACTTGGGGGCTAAAAAGCAGGAGACTCAAGAGGGCATATTAAAGATTTTTTGGCCGAGCTCCTCCTCCTTTGCAATGCTAGAATTTTTAGCATCAAGGCTTAAACTCCACCTCCAGTAATCAATTGCACTTGGTGCCCTTCATGTGAAACCACACCCTACACATTCCAAACTCTTTTCCTGAAAAGATGCATCTTTATTGCAAGAAACATTTCAATTTGCTGTTTATAAGACATTACTCTGTTTCTTTAAACATTTGGAAAGGTGATTAAAAACATCACTCTTTTAGGAAAATGAAAAGTCAGAAAACAGGAAGACGTTTTGGCACACTGTTTAATTTTTTATTTTTTCCAAACATCAAACTCAGTCTCTAAGGAGACCATCAAAAATTGCCACAGCTGATTATATTGCAAATCAACCAGGCGGGGTATTGGGTAAAGTTTTCAACTAGCAATAATCACGTCTCAGTAGAACTTCATAGACTATGATACTGCCTCTGCGCAGGAATACCTGTGTACCCTAGCTGCTTAATCTGGGTTGTAGACAACACCACTATCAGCCATGGTAACTCTCAACAAGAGGAATGTGAAAATAGGTGTGAATTGCTTGAACGTGATTAGGTTTTTTCGAGCTGTGATTATTGCTGTTTGGAGGAATAACGCATTGACATACAAGTAAATCATGATGTTATCATCTTCAGGGCAGTTAGAAACTCAGAAAACTTGGGTGCTAAAAAAGCAGGAGACTCAAGAGGGCATATTAAAGATTTTTTGGCGAGCTCCTCCTCCTTTGCAATGCTAGAATTTTTAGCATCAAGGCTTAAACTCCACCTCCAGTAATCAATTGCACTTGGTGCCCTTCATGTGAAACCACACCCTACACATTCCAAACTCTTTTCCTGAAAAGATGCATCTTTATTGCAAGAAACATTTCAATTTGCTGTTTATAAGACATTACTCTGTTTCTTTAAACATTTGGAAAGGTGATTAAAAACATCACTCTTTTAGGAAAATGAAAAGTCCGAAACAGGAAGATGTTTTGGCACACTGTTTAATTTTTTTATTTTTCCAACATCAAACTCAGTCTCTAAGGAGACCATCAAAAATTGCCACAGCTGATTATATTGCAAATCAACCAGGCGGGGGTATTGGGTAAAGTTTTCAACTAGCAATAATCACGTCTCAGTAGAACTTCATAGACTATGATACTGCCTCTGCGCAGGAATACCTGTGTACCCTAGCTGCTTAATCTGGGTTGTAGACAACACCACTATCAGCCATGGTAACTCTCAACAAGAGGAATGTGAAAAATAGGTGTAAATTGCTTTGAACGTGATTAGGTTTTTTCGAGCTGTGATTATTGCTGTTTTGAGGAATAACGCATTGACATACAAGTAAATCATGATGTTATCATCTTCAGGGCAGTTAGAACTCAAGAAAACTTGGGTGCTAAAAAAGCAGGAGACTCAAGAGGGCATATTAAAGATTTTTTGGCCGAGCTCCTCCTCCTTTGCAATGCTAGATTTTTAGCATCAAGGCTTAAACTCCACCTCCAGTAATCAATTGCAATTGGTGCACTTCATGTGAAACCACACCCTACACATTCCAACTCTTTTCCTGAAAGATGCATCTTTATTGCAAGAAACATTTCAATTTGCTGTTTATAAGACATTACTCTGTTTCTTTAAACATTTGGAAAGGTGATTAAAAACATCACTCTTTAGGAAAATGAAAAGTCCCAAAACAGGAAGACGTTTTGGCACACTGTTTAATTTTTTATTTTTCCAAACATCAAACTCAGTCTCTAAGGAGACCATCAAAAATTGCCACAGCTGATTATATTGCAAATCAACCAGGCGGGGTATTGGGTAAAGTTTTCAACTAGCAATAATCACGTCTCAGTAGAACTTCATAGACTATGATACTGCCTCTGCGCAGGAATACCTGTGTACCCTAGCTGCTTAATCTGGGTTGTAGACAACACCACTATCAGCCATGGTAACTCTCAACAAGAGGAATGTGAAAAATAGGTGTGAATTGCTTTGAACGTGATTAGGTTTTTTCGAGCTGTGATTATTGCTGTTTTGAGGAATAACGCATTGACATACAAGTAAATCATGATGTTATCATCTTCAGGGCAGTTAGAACTCAAGAAAACTTGGGTGCTAAAAAAGCAGGAGACTCAAGAGGGCATATTAAAGATTTTTTGGCCGAGCTCCTCTTCCTTTGCAATGCTAGGCTTTTAGCATCAAGGCTTATTAACTCCACCTCCAGCAATCAATTGCACTTGGTGCACTTCATGTGAAACCACACACCCTACACATTCCAAAACTCTTTTCCTGAAAAGATGCATCTTTATTGCAAGAAACATTTCAATTTGCTGTTTATAAGACATTACTCTGTTTCTTTAAACATTTGGAAAGGTGATTAAAAACATCACTCTTTTAGGAAATGAAAAGTCCAAAACAGGAAGTACGTTTGGCACACTGTTTATTTTTATTTTCCAACATCAAACTCAGTCTCTAAGGAGACCATCAAAAATGCCACAGCTGATTATATTGCAAATCAACCAGGCGGGGTATTGGGTAAAGTTTTCAACTAGCAATAATCACGTCTCAGTAGAACTTCATAGACTATGATACTGCCTCTGCGCAGGAATACCTGTGTACCCTAGCTGCTTAATCTGGGTTGTAGACAACACCACTATCAGCCATGGTAACTCTCAACAAGAGGAATGTGAAAAATAGGTGTGAATTGCTTTGACGTGATTAGGTTTTTTCGAGCTGTGATTATTGCTGTTTTTGAGGAATAACGCATTGACATACAAGTAAATCATGATGTTATCATCTTCAGGGCAGTTAGAACTCAAGAAAACTTGGGTGCTAAAAAAGCAGGAGACTCAAGAGGGCATATTAAAGATTTTTTGGCCGAGCTCCTCCTCCTTTGCAATGCTAGAATTTTAGCATCAAGGCTTAAACTCCACCTCCAGTAATCAATTGCACTTGGTGCCCTTCATGTGAAACCACACCCTACACATTCCAAACTCTTTTCCTGAAAAGATGCATCTTTATTGCAAGAAACATTTCAATTTGCTGTTTATAAGACATTACTCTGTTTCTTTAAACATTTGGAAAGGTGATTAAAAACATCACTCTTTAGGAAAATGAAAAGTCCGAAACAGGAAGACGTTTTGGCACACTGTTTAATTTTTATTTTTCCAAACATCAAACTCAGTCTCTAAGGAGACCATCAAAAATTGCCACAGCTGATTATATTGCAAATCAACCAGGCGGGGTATTGGGTAAAGTTTTCAACTAGCAATAATCACGTCTCAGTAGAACTTCATAGACTATGATACTGCCTCTGCGCAGGAATACCTTGTACCTAGCTGCTTAATCTGGGTTGTAGACAACACCACTATCAGCCATGGTAACTCTCAACAAGAGGAATGTGAAAAATAGGTGTGAAATTGCTTTGAAACGTGATTAGGTTTTTTTCGAGCTGTGATTATTGCTGTTTTGAGGAATAACGCATTGACATACAAGTAAATCATGATGTTATCATCTTCAGGGCAGTTAGAACTCAAGAAAACTTGGGTGCTAAAAAAGCAGGAGACTCAAGAGGGCATATTAAAGATTTTTTGGCCGAGCTCCTCCTCCTTTGCAATGCTAGAATTTTTAGCATCAAGGCTTAAACTCCACCTCCAGTAATCAATTGCAATTGGTGCACTTCATGTGAAACCACACCCTACACATTCCAAACTCTTTTCCCTGAAAAGATGCATCTTTATTGCAAGAAACATTTCAATTTGCTGTTATAAGACATTACTCTGTTTCTTTAACATTTGGAAAGGTGATTAAAACATCACTCTTTTAGGAAAATGAAAAGTCCAAAACAGGAAGACGTTTTGGCACACTGTTTAATTTTTTATTTTTCCAAACATCAAACTCAGTCTCTAAGGAGACCATCAAAAATTGCCACAGCTGATTATATTGCAAATCAACCAGGCGGGGTATTGGGTAAAGTTTTCAACTAGCAATAATCACGTCTCAGTAGAACTTCATAGACTATGATACTGCCTCTGCGCAGGAATACCTGTGTACCCTAGCTGCTTAATCTGGGTTGTAGACAACACCACTATCAGCCATGGTAACTCTCAACAAGAGGAATGTGAAAAATAGGTGTGAATTGCTTTGAACGTGATTAGGTTTTTTCGAGCTGTGATTATTGCTGTTTTGAGGAATAACGCATTGACATACAAGTAAATCATGATGTTATCATCTTCAGGGCAGTTAGAACTCAAGAAAACTTGGGTGCTAAAAAAGCAGGAGACTCAAGAGGGCATATTAAAGATTTTTTGGCCGAGCTCCTCTCCTTTGCAATGCTAGGAATTTTAGCATCAAGGCTTAAACTCCACCTCCAGGAATCAATTGCACTTGGTGCCCTTCATGTGAAACCACACCCTACACATTCCAAACTCTTTTCCTGAAAAGATGCATCTTTATTGCAAGAAACATTTCAATTTGCTGTTTATAAGACATTACTCTGTTTCTTTAAACATTTGGAAAGGTGATTAAAAACATCACTCTTTAGGAAAATGAAAAGTCCGAAAACAGGAAGACGTTTTGGCACACTGTTAATTTTTTATTTTTCCAAACATCAACTCAGTCTCTAAGGAGACCATCAAAAATTGCCACAGCTGATTATATTGCAAATCAACCAGGCGGGGTATGGGTTAAAGTTTTCAACTAGCAATAATCACGTCTCAGTAGAAACTTCATAGACTATGATACTGCCACTGCGGCAGGAATACCTGTGTACCCTAGCTGCTTAATCTGGGTTGTAGACAACACCACTATCAGCCATGGTAACTCTCAACAAGAGGAATGTGAAAAATAGGTGTGAATTGCTTTGAACGTGATTAGGTTTTTT